>NC_135328.1:63460102-64085955 GCF_023851605.1 Tamandua tetradactyla | reverse complement strand
TGCTCCCCAGGTTCCCATATTATCCTTACAAAATAGCCTCACAAGGTCTGGAAAGAATGGTGAAGCAAGTTATTTGTGGCAGCTGTCATGACTACCCTATAACCTCTTAAAGTCCGTATTTAATGTAAAATAGCTAAAATTTCAGGCTATGAAGGGGGAAAATCATACTGCTTGGAAATAAACACATTCCAGAATTAAGTGAGAAATTCTGGAAGAGAATGGCATGTTCCAAGGATTTTCTGTGCAGCTACATTGACCTTTATATATCAAGGCAGAAGAAAGAATTATTAGATATGGCTTTGGAAACTTACGAAATACATCATTTTCCAAAATTTTCTCAAAGAAATACTTCCAGATATTGAAGTCTGAATTTCAACAGGAAATGTTAATCTGAGCAAGTTATTGATGAAAATGGATGCTGACAGATCAATTTATTGAAGAGGCCAGTAGATAAGAACACTGATAGCAATAACTGCTGCTGCTCAGAATTGCCTAAGTGTTGAAACAAACACGTTACAAAAAAATACAGACTATAAAATCCCAAAGCAATGTTTTTACAGCTCCAATTTGATTAATTGGATAGGGGAGAAATGAGACGATAAATCCATAAATCATAATATTTCTCTTTCCCATATACTCAAACCCAAAGCTATTGTGGGCTATCAAAGTTATATTAAGGATTAATAATAGCTAGAGATGCTTTAGGATAATGTACACCACAGTTACATACAGCTTTAATGTTACAAATAGATTTAATTTTTAAATTTAAAATAGTAAACTTAATTCATAAAATAGAAAAAATACTACTTTCTATTTAGTATCCCTAATGCTTTGCACAATCCTTGGTTAGAGAATGGGTATTTAAGATACACACTTGTCACCAATGACATATTCCAAGTTTATTCTCGAATGTCCGTTCACATCAGTGGGACCATACAGTATTTGTCCTTTAGTTTTTGGCTGGACTCACTCAGCATAATGTTCTCTAGGTCCATCCATGTTATTACATGCTTCATAAGTTTATTCTGCCTTAAAGCTGCATAATATTCCATCGTATGTATATACCACAGTTTGTTTAGCCATTCTTCTGTTGATGGACATTTTGGCTGTTTCCATCTCTTTGCAATTGTAAATAATGCTGCTATAAACATTGGTGTGCAAATGTCCGTTTGTGTCTTTGCCCTTAAGTTCTTTGAGTAGATACCCAGCAATGGTATTGCTGGGTCATATGGCAATTCTATATTCAGCTTTTTGAGGAACCGCCAAACTGCCTTCCACCGTGGTTGCACCATTTGACATTCCCACCAACAGTGGATAAGTGTGCCTCTTTCTCCGCATCCTCTCCAGCACTTATCATTTTCTGTTTTGTTGATAATGGCCATTCTGGTGGGTGTGAGATGATATCTCATTGGTAACAGAGTCCAGCAGGAGGTAGAAACAGGGTAAGATAATGGGTAATTGGAGCTGAAGAGATACAGACTGTGCAACAGGACTAGATACAAAAACTCAAAAATGAACAGCACAATAATACCTAATTGTAAAGTAATCATGTTAAAACACTGAATGAAGCTGCATCTGAGCTATAGGTTTAGTTTGTTTGTTTGTTTGTTTTTGTTTGTTCGTTTTTTTGTTGTTTTTTTTTTGCTATTATTATTACTTTTGTTTCTTTTCTCTATATTAACATTCTATATCTTTGTCTGGTGTGTCGCTAGTTCTTCTAAACTGATGCAAATGTACTAAGAAATGATGATCATGCATCTATGTGATGATGTTAAGAATTACTGATTGCATATGTAGAATGGTATGATTTCTAAATGTTGGGTTAATTTCTTTTTTTTTCCATTAATTAATAAAAAAAAAAGATACACACTTGTTATTGGTTGAAATAGATTAAAACATTATGAAAAGTAGAAAGGCAGGACATAGATCAGGTGTGTGAATTCTAAAAATAAAAGTAAAATTCCTACCTATATATAAGACATGCTTAAAGTAAAATGCAAAGGTTAAAATAACCTGTCTTATACAAATATATAAATAATAAATGTAAAGCTATATAATATAAATAAACATTTTAAAATAAATATTAGAATATATATTAAATAATGTTATATTAACATCATCACCCTTGTTTTTCCCCCTTCCCATATTTAAATCAATGAAATTTAGTGGAAATACCATGATGTGAGTTAACAAATCAGAATTATATATTGATGGAAGGGACAGACATAGTGACAATCCTGAACCTATTTATATCCAACAACTAACAAGGCATCCAAGTACATAAGGCATTAATTCTGTTACAAATACTGAGTAAAAGAAAACCATAAGTGTAGTGATATTTTAATTCCCTAACAATTCAAGCAGATAGAAGTAAAGGCATAGAAAATCTGAAATACATAATTAGTGGTATCTGATTCCACTTATATGTTACATTTTCTCTCTACTTTGACTATTTTTTCCTATATGAACGATTGGGCCCAAGTTAATTGAGTGCATTGTGCTATAGCAGAGTTTTCTCATGCACAATGATTTAGCTTAGAAGACTTCCTTAATAACAAAATCAAGGCCTTCTAAATGTTCAACAGACTCCTCTGAAGCCAAAAGTCTTTTAATATTGTTCCAAAACCCAAAAATGCATGTTCTTAGATATACCCACTGCAAGAATGTCAGCATTGTTTAATCAAGACTCTCCTCCTCTCCCTACTTAAGTAGTAACCAGTATTTTACATTTGTTGTTTGTTTTTTCTACACTCTTTGGTTATGACTTTGATCTGAAATGATTTCTTAGGGAAGATCTTCTCAAAGCCTGAAGATTCAGTGTTCTGTACTTCCAAAGATTACAAGTTCATTTTCACGATAACCAGATAGAAAGCCGAAAGGCATTAATGCTTCTGACATTCTATGATCTTAAATAGCATTGTTATTTTGTGATTTAAAAAGCCCAAATATCGAATTTGATGTCAGTAAATTTGCTCTAGTCTAAATATGTGAGATTCAAGCTCCTCATGTGTGAAAAAAGCAACTAATGTACTGTAAATAAGTGAATATAAACTAAGTTGTTGGGATTCGTAATGAGAGATGAAATTATCCCTCTTAGCAGTGAAATGAGTTCCAGTCAATTGGACTATTTTTTCAGGAAAAGTTTTACAAAAGTTTAATTTAGAAAACACAAACTAAACCAAATTGAAATTAATCTGCAAAATATAAATGCAAATTTATTTTGAGAAAATAAACTCATTTTTGTGTGGCTGAGAAATGAACAATTCTTTTACCTGGAGAGATTATGATTTTTAATTCCTTAAATGCCATGAGTTGAATGGTAATATAGATTTTTATTTCAGTGAAAACTGCTTTCTACTGACCACAGATTTGTAGGGTCTTACCATAAATTAATGATTATAAGGTCTCATGCCTCATTTTTCACATGAGCAAGAGAGGCTGCATGCACACCAGCAGAAAGGCTGAAATCTACGGATTTAACATCAAATCCTTAATTTTTCAAGACTCTACAGTTCATTGCCATCCCTTTCTAGCTCACTCATTAAGTATATTTTTGGTAAGCAGATTTAAAAACTACTTTTGGAAATTTCAGGACTGTATTTTATTTCAGAAAATACTACAGCAAGTATTAATGCATATGTGGAGAGAGGGTGGTAGTGTTGGAGCTCCCAGAGTCTGAGAAAGAGAGGATAAGGGAGGATTAAAGACTCAATCTAGAGAAGCAAAAGATAACTAAGGAAGGGCCAAGCTGGTCCCTGTGAGGAACGAAACAACTAATACTTCCAGATGAGGACATGACAGATCTCAAAGTCAGGGATTCATGAAACAATGCATGCAGTATCCTCACATGCAAGGACAAATTAGGGCCGAAGAGGGTTCTGCCTGCCAAATTGCAAGGTAAATAATGCACAAAATGCTTTGCAGATGAAGGAGGCTACAGGTGTCCCTTGATGAATATGGTGTGGCTGTGTCCAATGGCCAGTCCCGAGAAACAATTTGTGATTACAAAGGTCAATAAGGAATTAGAAGTGGCATGAATATGTTGCAATAGGCACACAAACCGTAGGATTATTTTATGATTAGGATAATAAATGAATTATAATTTTGTCGTCAGTGTTGGGAATTTTCTTCCTGGCATTGTGGGAATTTGTGATGAGTGCTGCACAGGTGTGTGCTGATACCGTGAGATCGTCACAAGGCACTCAGTAACACAGTTTTCCTCCTTCAGATGAGAGACTCATACCTTGTCCAGTCATATTACTCCTCCCAAGGGAAGCGGGGTGGGAGGTGGAAGGACCCCCCTAGGAATGATAGTACTATTGACTCATGGAGCCTCACTACGTAATATCAGTCACTGAAGGCCCTGGAACTTGTACATGGCTTTATCATGTTCTTGTTTGTTTTGAGTGCAGATGAAGAAGGAGCCAAGGGTCTCTTTGACTAAGTTTGTTTTTCCCCGCAATTAATGTGTCAAGGGAAGAACCACAAAGAGAGAGACACACATAAAGAGAGACTTGCACAGAGAAATTCATGCAAACAGACACAGAGAAAACGTAGCACATAGAGATACATACAGAGATGCAGATGAGACACGGAGAGACAGAAAGACATACCATTCAGAGACACTTGAAAAAATATAGCCATAGAAAAAGATATACAGACATGCACCTACAGAGAGAGACAGAGATGCAGGAAAAGAAACATGCCCAGAGATAGAGATACGCAGAGAGAAGAACAATGAGAGAGACAGAGAAACCTAAAGGATTATATAACTCACAGAGACACATACACACAGACATGCAGAAAGCCTCACATGGAAAAATGAAAATGCACACACAGAGACACACAGAAAGACATAAGGCAGCATACGTGTAGAGACACTTATGGAGAGGGAAGAGATACAACAGGAAGAAATGCCTGCAAACAGGCACACATACAGAATCAAGCACATACCTTGTAGGAACTGGCTCTGCCTAGGGCTCTAGGATCCAAATTCGTGTTGTACTAAGCAGTTCATAAAACTGCATGTGTCACAGCCTTGGTCCATGCTTGTCTCATCAGAATTGCCAGGTCTGGAATCAAGAATGCATTAAATCTTCATCCATTACTCCTAAAGTAGTATGCATGCCACTTGTTTCTCTAAACCTGAAAAAGCCTTACCCCTACACTAGAAAATTATTTATGTCTTTTTAATTATTTAGTTTGTCACATTTGTCCAATTTTTTAAGCTAACTTATGATTTTTATTTTCTAGCTTAGACATCTTTCTTTTCATGTATCTTATCTTTTTAATATTTTTAATTTGGGGGTGTGGTAGTTAGATTCATTTGTCAACTTGGCCAGGTGAAGGTACCTATTTCTGTTGCTGTAGACATGAGCCAATGGTACGTGAACCTCATCTGTTACTGATTACATCTGCAGTCGGTTAGGAGGCATGCCTGCTGCAATGAATGACTTTTGACTTAATTGTCTGGTGCTTAAATGAGAGAGGGCAATGTAGCACAGCCAAAGCAGCTCAGCATACCTCATCTCAGCACTCGCAGCTCAGCCCAGGCCTTTGGAGATGCAGAGAGAAATCACCCCGGGGAAAGATGTTGGAACCCAGAGGCCTGGAGAGAAGGCCAGCAGAGATTACCCTGAGTCTTCCCACATAAGAAAGAACCTCAGATGGAAGTTTGCTGCCTTTCCTCTGAAGAACTAATGAAATAAATCCCCTTTTATTAAAAGCCAATCTGTCTCTGGTGTGTTGCATTCCGGCAGCTAGCAAACTAGAACAGGGAGTTTACCCTTTTTCCTTCATAGTCTTTAAAAATATTATTGAATTTTATTAGTCTTAATTCTTAGGCTAGCTCTTTTTTCTTCTCAGCTATTAATCATTAAATTAGTTTGAATGCTTTTGATGGGAAGCTATGGAAAAGTCAAGATGAACTGGCTTAAACAATAACATTTAAGGGCTCTCATGCCTGGAAGTGTGAAGCATGTTTTAGAATTTACTTAATTCAGTAGCCATCTCCATTGTCTTGTGATTTTCTGGGATGGAAAAGGAAGAAAAGACTTGGGGAGACATGTCTGTTTGCTAGTCTCATCCTCAGGCTGGAAATCAAATGGGTACAGTATTCCTCATATCTATGTCAATACCCAGCAGGAAAAATTCTCCTTTATCTCTTTAAAATAAGGAAAAGTTCCCCAAAATTGACTTTCAAATTCTCTTTATACTTCATTGGCCCACCTCTGCCTTTGTGCCCTTTTCTGAATCAATCCCTGTTGCCAGGGCATCCCCTAATCTCTTTATCATTGGCCTGGGTCCCTAAACCAATCAGTGTCTAGGGATGGCATTTTCTTGATGATATTAGACATTCCTGAACTGGGGTCAATCTCCAAAACAATATGGTCGCTACAAATCAGGAGAGGGATAGATAACAGAAAGAAAATTGGTGTGTTAGGAGGAAAAGAGGAAAGGGTGAAACAACTGCTGGGTAGACAACCAGTATCCTCCATCATCATCATCATCATCATCACCATCATCATCATCATCACCATCATCATCACCATCATCATCACCATCATCATCATCATCTTTACCTTTGTTTTTCTACAGCTTCTAAAGCAAATAAAAGCACAGACATAAAATCTTTCACCTCTATCCTGATATTTTTCATTAAAATAACCATTCTACTGATTTTTCCTCTGGTTGTTTTGGTGTTGCTTTGATTTTACTTCTTAGAATAGATCGTTTATTCTGATGTCATGAATTTTTTTTAAATAATAATACATGCTCTTCTGTCTTCTCTACACTTTCCTTGATTTACTTAATGTGCTCAGTAAGAAAGCAGTTAGAATACATCCAAATAAAAGGAAAGATGAGGGATGTAATTCACATTTCATTCATGCTGATATTTTTGTATTTGTAAACCTAATTCGTACAGTTAATGACCTCTGGGTGTTCAGCTTTTCAGGATGAATAAAAATTAAAAAGTTAAGGCAATCATCTGGCGAAGTCACTTGGAAAAAGAGATTTTGTTACAATGTAGATTTACAGCTGCCTAAATAACCTTAGGAAGAATGGCAGCTGTAATATATGGTGTTAGTTTGATTCATTGGGCAGCATGCAAATACTCAAATTTTTACTTTTAGTCATATAAAGAAAATGTCCCTTTTTACTTGAGCTTTAAAAATATGGATATAAAGGTATAGGGAGGAACTTAAGAGGCAAAATTCTCTGGAGCCTCACTGAATCCTCCTTAGGTATACACAGACAAGTTTGTAAGCTTTTGCAAAGCTTATCAAATTAATACAGCAAGCCTGGATGCATTTAACCTAACATAGCCTTTATCAAATGCCATCTGAACATATTTAATATATAATTATACCTAAAGATTATTGTCCTGTGGAATTTAAATCCTGGACATACTATCCAAATGAAAATCCCCTAAGCCTCAACCCAGTTATGCATTCTTTTAAAAATAAATGCTGATTTTGCCTCTAACATTGATATATTCACTGATTCTAACAATTATGAACTTTTTCACTACCTCATAAGCCTGTTACATGGACAGATACTATCATGACCATGTAAAAGTGCAGAGTAACAGTGACAGCTGCAGATATTTGCATGAGTAACAACCAGGGAATCCATCACAGATATTCTGTACTGAACTCTAATTGGGTTTCTGAGTACATGACACTCAGACCCATTCCCTGTAATCTATTCTTCAATCTATAGGAAGTGTCACGTGGTATCACAGCTCACTGCTAGTTACAGGAGAGGATTCAAGTTCATAACATTTAAGGTTCATTCTTCACATTTTGGCACAATTCTTTCTTTCCAGCTAATTTCTGCTCCTATCTCTACCAAAAGTAGTGATATGCCATTCTAGGTTGCCAAGACCGCTATAACAAATACTACAAGATGGGTTGGTGTTAAACAACAGGAATTTACTACCTCATGGTTTGGAAAGCTAGAAGTTCAATATAAGGCACAGCTTATTTTCTCCCAGAGTTTGTAGGTTCCCAGCCATCCTCAGTCACATGGTGGATTTCTCTCTCCTTGTCTCTGCTCTCTCATTTCTACTGACTTCTGGTTTTCCTTCTGTGCCCTATTTCCTTTGCTTATAAGGACTTCAGACATACTGGATTAAGACCCACCCTCATTCATTTTGGAGACACCTTGTCTGGCGATAACAACTTCAAAGGTCCTATTTACACATGGGTTCACAGCCACAGGAATCTGGATTAAGACTTGAATATGTTTTTTTGAGGGATACATGATTCAATCCCTAACGTATTCCGTGATATTTTCCTTTAAAAAGTGAAAAGTTGGTTTTCTATCTGTGCTTTTGGATTGCCTTCTACCTAGAATATCTCCAGAAACCAACCATTTTTTCAAACGAGGAAATTGGAAGATCTTGTAAACTGTTACCTCCTCCACAAATTAAATGAACACTTTATATGTTTGGAGTAAAAGATATCTAAGAAAAGTTAGTCCGTTTACAATTGAACCGCTAAATCAGCTGATGCCAATTTAAAACTATATTAGTTTTCACAATAATTATTTAAATAACTTATTTAATTACCTAAATATCTTTAAATATTATCTGAAAAACAAAAGATAATGGTTTTTCAATGTCCACAACATTAATTATTAAACTAGACTCGCTTTTATCTTCTAAAAATAATAGCCACTGAATGAATAAAGCCTTCTGTATGATAAACTTGGAAAATGGCATTGTTTTAAAAGTTCTGCTTAATTTTTTTTAACGAACAGACTATTTTTAGAGTAGTTTTAGATTTCCAAAAAAATTGAGCAGATAGTACAGAGAATTCCCATATACTATCCCCTGCAACACAGAGATACACTTTCCCCATTATTAATATCTTGCATTAATGTACTACATTTGCTACAATTGATGAACCTATATCAATATGATATTATTATCTAAAGTCTATAGCTTATATTAAGATTCACGCTTTATGTTGACAGTTCTATGGGTTTTGATAAATGCATAATATTATGTATCCACCATTATAGCATTAAACAGAATAGATTCACAAAGCATTCCTCGTTTTCTCCCTCAATCTCTTGGCAACCATTGATATTTTCACTACCTCTATAGTTTTGCCTCTTGCAGAATGTCATATAATTGGAACAGTAGAGTATTTCAGACTGCCTTCCTTCTTTTAGCAATACACATTTAATTCTTCACTGTGTTTTTTCACAACTCACAGCTCATTTCTTTTCATTTTTACATAATATTCCATTGTCTGATTGTACCACAGTTTTTTGATTCATTCATATCTTGGAATTATGGATAAAGCTGCCATGAACATTCACGTGCAGGTTTTCGTGTGGACGTACATTTTCAACTCACTTGACTGAATACTTTTCCACCACGATTGCTGGATTGTATGAGAATCCTGTCACTTTTGTAGGAAAAGGCCAACCTGTCTTCCAAAGTGACTGTCCCATTTTACATACCCACCAGCAATGTGTGAGAGTTCCTGTCGCTTCTCACCAACATTAGCACTGTCAGTGTTTTGGCTTTTCACCATTCTAATAGTTGTGTGATAGTATCCAATTTTTGTTTTAATTTGCAATTCCCTAATGACTTATTATGTTGCGCATCTTTTCAAATGCTTACTTGCCATCTATATATCTTCCTTGGTAATGTGTCTAGTCATATTTTTTGCCCACATGTACAGTAATGCTGGGAAATCACGTTAAAACTTTTCTCTTTAACATTGATTCTTGCTGACAAGCACTTTTCTGTTTAGAAGATATTTATCATTGCTAAAATAAAAAGCAAATATTTCACTTTATGTTCTCAAGAAACAGAGTTCCTACCTTCTTTTGAGGCTCCTACAACAAAACTTCAGTACATTTTAAAGATTAAAAAAAACAAAGGCCACATGCCTGATGTCTGTGATATTTAAAAATAAATGACACAATTTTAAATTAAACTTGGAAATAAAAAAAATTAAATCTCTTAAAAACCTCTCAATTATGGAATAATTGAAAGATCAATAAAGTGTTTAGTAAATGAAGATAATAGATATAAAATGTGTGGTGTTTTGGTTTTCTAAAGCTGCCAGGATGCAATATACCAGAAATGGACTGGCTTTTTATAGAAGACGTAATAGGTTACAAATTTACAGTTGTAAGGCCATGAAAATGTCCCAATTAAGGCATCAACAAGATGACACCTGAGCTATGAAGAAAGGCC
This sequence comes from Tamandua tetradactyla, assembly GCF_023851605.1. Lineage (NCBI taxonomy): Eukaryota > Metazoa > Chordata > Mammalia > Pilosa > Myrmecophagidae > Tamandua > Tamandua tetradactyla. The sequence goes on along the minus strand of NC_135328.1, from coordinate 64,075,736 downwards.
GCCGGCATCTGGAACACCTCCGTCAGCTGGGAAAACAAGTGGCTGGTGTCTCCTGGTCCTGGCTCCTGGTTCGTTGCTTTTAGCTTAAAATGTCTCCCTCTTAAAGGACTCCAGTAAGTGGTTTAAAACCAACCTTGAATGGGCGGGGTCACATCTCCATGGAAACAATGTAAACAAAGGTCCCACCCAAAAGTTTAGATTAAAAGAACATGGCTTTTCCAGAGTACATAGCAGTTTCAAACCAGCACATGTGGAACGCAACAGAAGAGAAAATTTCATAGTCTTTAATGCATTTGCATTAAACAAGAAATACAGTAGGTAAATACTTACCTTAAAGTTAAAAATATATATAAACCTTTAATCACATTAAGGAATTGATGAAATTAGAAGTCAAAATTAATGACAACAATTAAGAATGTTGTAGGATTGATACATTCTTTCAAATGTACCATTGAAAGAATGGTAGGATTGATAAATAGATCCAGGACTCAACTTTCTGAAAAGACCAATAATGTAAACCTGTGGTGACATAATGAAAGAAAAAGAGAGAAAAACAAATTACATATTTACATCAACAATGAAAAGTAAGGATATATGTACGGGACACAAATCATATACAACTCTGGTTTTGAAAATATGAAAATCTTTATCAATAAGGATCATTAAATAAATGGCAGTCCTAGGAGATGCCCTTTTCTAAACCTGGAGGAGTGATAAACATTTCTTCTCTTTTTTCTTTTTTCCATAGGAATTATACCATGAATACCAAATTTGCTGTATTCTAAATAAAATATAGCAGGTAATTTTCGGCCCTCTGATCACTTTGGAAGGAGGTAGAGAAGGGATATGTTTTCATTTTTTTCTCTAGTGAGTCTATAGCAAGAAGTATGTTCCATGGCACAACCAAACACCAAGTAACATCTTCATAACCAATCATGAGATAACTTGAATTTGGTTTTGCTTTGTTTTTTAGAAGACAACTTGAGACAATATGGTTGGATAAATTTATTAAAAGCATGACAGTGAGAATTCAGGATTGTTGACTCCTAGATACATTCTTCTGAATTAATTTAAAAGCATGGATTACTTCAGAGCAATACAAAATAGGAAATGAGGAAGGAAAGAAGGAACAAAGAAAGGAAGCCCTAGTATGTTGCTGGCTAGAGATTTGTTTGGCATCTATGGGCCAAGGATATCTGGGAGTTGAAAAACTCAGTTAAAATAAGGTAAGAGTAGTGTGGGAAAGTATTATCCACAAAATGTACCTTTTTTAAAGTAATGAATAATGAACATCTTTTTATTTTTGGTAGGAATCATTAGTCCTTATAATCCCAAATTGGAAAATCCATTCTGTAATAGTAAATAGTTGCCTTTCTCCACTGTACTGAGTAATGATTTAATTTTTAAAAAATTGTTTCCCCCATCACATTCTTTCTTTTTTTATGTCAACTGTCTCTTTTCATTAAAATGAAAATTGCCTTGAATCTAAATTAGTGAGGTTTTACATAAATTTATGATTCTGATATTTGGGCATAGAAGAAAGTATCTGGTATTCTATTAAGCCTTGTGTGCATCAACCCCTGGCTCAGCCTGTTTATTTTTTAAATTATTTTTACCACAAAAATTGATTGAAAAAATATAGCCAAAGCAAATGAATATATTAGCATATCATAAAACAAATGCCCTATTTGTAGAGTCTTGTAGTCTATAGCTAAATAAATATAATACTCAACTATCAACAAAGTGTTTGTAAAAGTTAAAGACACTGGTATTAAATATTGAGCTATTATTTTCTATCTATCTGTTTGGCAAAGAATTTGCAGTCTGCAAAGATCTGGCAATGGTGTGGTTGTGGGGAAAGGGGTCCTATCATGGTCTGTGGGTGGAGTGGGGTGTTGATACAACTTTAATAGAAAACAATTCTTTAATAGTTAGCAATCTACCAAAAGATTTAATGAGCCAAAGCTTTACCTGAGGGAAAATAAGAAGTATCAACTCACCCTCATCTTCATCACAGTTTTGTTTATTAAAACAAAATTATTCAAGACATCATTTCTGTAACCTATACAATCACTAAAAAGGGGTGAAGAAGACTATTTAATGACATACAAAAATGTTCAGGACATACAGGTAAGACAAAGCAGCAAATTGAATTGAAGAGTAAATATTTGGGAGAAAATAAATATGTAAAAAAAGCTGAACTTTTGTTATCTATGCATGATGAATTATTGTTCATTTTTGTTTTAGGACATAAAAGGTTTTAATGTTTCCTATAAGAAATTTAATTAATTTTATAGCCAATCAACAATACTTAAAAGAAAAATACTGAGAAGAAACATAATTTTTAACAGCTTGTTTCTGAATCAAACCCGTATATTAGTCTTCATATTTTTATGTCTTTCCCCAATTTTACACAATACTTTTAATACTATTATATCAGAAAATTTGTCTTAAAACCATATAGGAATATTTCACAAGTTATCATTATGTATCACAATTACCTTATTATCAAAATTTTAAGCATTCTTTGAACATTTTAAATAGCACAGGTATACTCTTCTATCATGTTCTTATTATCATTCACTGTTTAATTTTCTCTAACTTTTCTCATATGCCTTTAGGACATCACATCGATGCCTTTTTGCTCAGACAAAGAAGGATGAGGTAGGTCAGTAGTCTTTATGAATAAAATTTAGATAAATCATTCTGCACCTCCAACCTTCTTCCAACCCTTTTGTTTTCATTCTGTCAGGTTGGAAATATTTCGTAAAATTAAACTCCCCATTGTCCATCCAAACAATTCAGAGTGAATGCTTAGTATTTTCCTCCTCTCTATGATCTATTCAGACAATTGTGTTCCTGTAACACTGGGTTCATGTTCTCTCAACAAGATGCATGCTATGCCCCAATATCCTGAGAGTCATTACAGCCTCCTGCAAAATTCAAGACTCCTCCTGGCATTTCGTAATTATCTTACACAGGCAACACTTGTTCACGCTTCCCTTTCATCAAAAGCTCCTAGTCCAACTAACACTGTAGAGAGCAAATAGCAAATAATTCAAAAACTGAATTATGTAGATTCAGTTTTATCTCACTTGACATTTTTAATTTTTCATTATTGATAATAGCAAATGGGCTGTATTTAAGGGGGTTAATTTATGTGTGTAATGGGGAAACAGGAGTAGGCTAATCCTTGGAGGACTTTAACTGTGAAGAATGTTGGCTGTTTTAGGGCTGCAAATGTGGTGAGCCAAGAAGTTCCCAGGTGTTTGCTTTCCATCTGCTTAAAAAACAAACAACTGCATCCACATATGCTTTAGATTCCTTTCAACTCAAAGCAAGAATTATCAAGTAAAATCAAATGTTGTAAGAAGAAGTCTCTTTATTTCCTTAATTTTATACTAGAAATCATGTGATTAAATACAAGTATTTATTTCACTAATTAATCTCTAATATCAATCCTTAAGTGCCATTCAAACTATGGTCAACACTCATATGAATTTAACCAGATGTGGTAACTGTAGAAGTTATCATACGGGCAGATTCTACCTTCCACCTCAACCATCCAGCATGAGTTGGGAGAGCCAGGGTCTATTTATAACCCTGGGTACTTGGGAGCAGAGGTACAGCATGACTGAAATCTTGAAGGAGGACAGACTACTCTGATACTGTATTGGTATAACTGATGTGTCATTACAGTTAATATTTTTCTGGGAAATTGGAAAATGCCCCTTGAGAGAAAATTACCAAAAATCAGAGCCCTCCAAAACAACTTTTCTCCCAGAGTTCTAAGAGAAAAAGAGCTCAGCTAACTCCAAGGATCCCTCTCCAATCCGGGCAGTATTGGGCCTTCTGAAAATGCATGCCCTTCTGAATCCTTTCTATTCTGCTTGGTTACTGCTTATTTCTGCATGCTCTTCTCATCTATGAATCTCCTTTATATCCCCTTTACTTGTGCTCTTCAGAACTATAATTGACCATACGTAAACTTCCCTTCTGTAGTATATTAGATTACTCATTCCTTTCTCTCATTTCCATGGGTGCAGTACACTTCCCCATTCCATTAATGTTGGACTTAGCTATGGGACCTGATTTGGCCAAAGGGAAGTTAGCAGCCAGATACAGTGCAACAGAAGCTCAATATACTGGCCTTGTGTTCTCTTGTACTTCTGTTATTGCTGTGAGAACTTGTCAAGGTTAGCCCAAAGCTCCTAGGGGGAGAATGAGAGACATATGGTACCAACTTCCTACAGACACTGATTGAGTCAAGCCTAGCTTAGAACAACCAACCATCTACTACAGACGTAAATTAAATAAATGGTTACTATTGAATACTCTGAGATTTTCAAGTTCTTTGTTATCCAGAAATAGATCATTGATACACCTTCCATGAACTGTTTGCCATCTGGTCTTAAGTGATAACCTGTTTCTCCCTGTTTTTTCCCTTATGTATTTCAAGGGAAGCAACTACATTTGGAGTTGTCCCAAAATTCATTATCAGTTCTACATAATTGATTTTTTTCCCCAATCTTCTTGAAAAAGCTTCTCATTTCTCAGGGTTCATGATTTGTATCATATGCCTTGCCTTACACACAACTTATTACTGTTACTTACAGAAAAGCACATTCTCCGTCTTCATTACAACATTGGGCATTTTTTTCTGTCATGTTCTCTACCCCAACTTCTAACCATTCTCCTAGATGACTCTGACATCAAAACAGATGATCCAGCTGAGCTCCTGGCTTTCAGTTGCTTAAGCACTTCATCTGACACACTAAAACAAAACAGACACACAAAGAATGAGTCTTTTTCCTTTTTCTTTTATCTCACACTGGCCTTTATTTCTATCTTTCTTCAGCTGTCCAACCCTTGATCTTTGGCTCTGTTGTCCAGCTGCCTAATGTCAACTTCTCTGCTTCCAGATTTTTCACTCCCATCCTATCAATGGCAGCTACTTCATTCAAGAGCTCCATTCCACCTTGAAGGTGCCCATCTCTAAACCTGGATTATTACACACACACATACCTTTCCTCTTAGAAAGTGGTGACAGAAATCACAAAGCCCTAAAAATTAGTGACATTTCAAGTAAATAGTTTCAAACCTTTTCTGGACCCTTAGACCCTTCAGTAACCATGGTCCTTGCGTGGAACAATTTCTTCAGCCTTTTTCCTTACCAGCATCTCCAAATCTTTCCCTCGTCATCAATCTTTCACATCCCTGCTGCTCTTTACTTTCAGAGGAGATGATATTATTACTCCCCAAAGAAAGAATGGCACCTTGGTCAGGAACTTCATCAACTTTCTTCCCATCTCCCAGTCACCAAGCTCCCCATTTTTAAGAAATGGTCATTCATCATTTATGACTGTACAGCTAAATATAGTGGACTCGCACTTGGGCTCAATACGCATTTGCTATAGTGATCTGAATTCAACAATGTATTTACTCATCTTTATATGTTTTTTTTTATTGTGAAGAATAGTATATGTACAAAAAAGCAATGAATTCCAAAGCACACCGCAATGATTAGTTGTAGAACAGATTTCAGAGTTTGGCATGGGTTATAGTCCCACAATTTTAGGTTTTTCCTTCTGGCTGCTCCAAGACACTGGAACCTAAAAGAAATATCAATATCATGATTCAGGAGTCATACTCATTTGTTTAATCCTATCTTCTCTTCTATAACTCCACATTCTCCTTTGATTATATGTTTTCTTTTATCCAAAAATTGTTATAAACAGTCCCTCTTGCTTATTTTCCCTACTCCCTTCATGAGAACACTCGAGTCTCTTTTTTCTTAAAATATTGCCTATTTTTAACTCTTAATTCCCTTTCTAGTCACAATCCCAACCTTCCTTCCTTCCTTCCTCCTTCATTTAAAAGCAATTCTTTTTTGAAAAGTAGTGTGTCCTCAGGATAATGGAATTCAGTTTCATACCTACCAGTTCATGAAATCCTCTTTGGCTAAACTCATAAAAGGCTACTTGTGGCTAAATATTAAGGATGCATTTTATTCTTCCTCTTGTTTCATTTCTCCATGACATCTCTCCACTCCTCTTTTAGTCTGGAAAAGTTTCTTTATTTTTCTTGGTATATATTTCACTATTTTTGTCCTGTTTCTTTTGTCCCCTCCCTACCTCTCTAATCACTCATTCTCGTTTCCCTTGCAAGGTATTGTCCTCTCACCTTCTACACCCTAAAATGAACTTTTCTAGCATCCTGTCAGGGCCATTTCATTTTTTTATTGTAACACTTCATGTTTTCTTGGTGATTTTATCCATATCCATGCTTTAAATCATCACTACATGGTGACAATTCTCAAATCATTACTTCAAAATCTGCATTTTCCCAGCCTAATTCAGTCCACTTAGAATTTCATGGGAATATCATCCTAAGCATATTTCAAAGTAAACTCCTTATATTTACCATCACACCTTATTTATCCTCATTTCAACTCTTATCTTCTGTCTCCTGGTAAGAGGTCTCCTCAGGTGTTGGCTAGGTTCACTGTTCTCACGGGACTCAGAGACAGAAAATGGACCTGGATTGCCTCTACCTGAGTAGAGCGTGGGGTCATAGAAAAGAATACCAAAGATTTTAGGTACCAAGAGAAAAGCATATATAATAGAAAAAATGGGCAAAGAGCATTTTACATATGGAGAGAGTCAAGTGGCCTCTAAACATGAAAAGTTCATAGCACCAATGGCAAAAAAATGTGGACAGAAACAACTTACCTATTGAATTGGAGGAAAAATAAAATTACGGTATCATTCTGTGTGGGCAGGTGGCAGGGAAATGAAAAACCTCAAACTTTTGCCAGTAAGAGAGTAAACTGGCAAAATAGTTCACTTTCCTCAATGTTTTTGAATCTTTCCTTTCCTTTCTGCCCTCTGGGTCACAGCCTGAATTCAGACTCATTTCTCCCATGAAATGCTGCCATAACCATCTCACTGTTCTCCATGTTCCCAGTCCTCCACTGTACTCCAGAGCACTCTTCCTAAGATCCATGCCTGATCAGGTAGAGCCCCTGAAAAAAATTGCCCTTTTGAGGTTCCAAGCAAAGGCCAGATTTCTTAGCATAACATTCAAAGCCTTGTTGATCTGGTCCCACTCTGACCTTTTCTATCTAATAGTCCACCCATCTGGGTTCAAATGTAAGCACCTCTCCTACTAGCTGTGTGACCTTTGGAAAGTTACTTAATATCTCTCTGTATTTCAAGTCCTCTCCTGTAAAATAGGAACCATAATAGCACCAGTCCATAGGCTTGTGAATATGGCATGTGTGACTATATCTGCAGTGTTCATAGCCATGCCTTGCATAGGGAGGGACTATGATAATATTAACTGTATTATTTGCCTTTGTTATTAATATATTATCATTTTCCACATGGGCTCTGTGGGACAACCTGCTTGAGGTGTCCTTTTTTTACCCCTGCCTTTGTCCAGACTGTTCTCCCTGACTGTCCAGTAATCAGCACTCATTCTTTTATCATTTTTCCTGGAAATGTCTGGGACGGCATGAGTTCATTTTTACCCTGCCTTATGGAGCTTATATTCCAGTGAAGAAAGACAAATTTAAAAAATAGGTAAACTTATTCTTCACATCCTGGGGTAATAAGTGCTATGGAGGAAAAGAAGGGCTTCTCAAAAGAATTGATAACTAAGTTAAGAGCTCTGCATTCTTACAATATTGTGTACATTGATTTCTTGATTAAATGGATCATTTTATTTTCCTATTAAACTATGACTTCCCAAGTTTACTTACTTCTGAATCTCCAGTACCTGGTATTGTGATCAATATATAGGAGGTATGGAAGTACTTAAAGATTTATTAAATGCGTACATGAAACAAATATTTGTGTGAACAAATGTAATTTTTGCCTCTTTTTCACTTACATTTTATTTCAGATTATAAAACCTTGCAATTAAATTGTCATGATAAATTTTTCCTTATTGCCAATGGCAGAAATTAAGATTCATCAATTTGATTTATATGCCTCACTATGGAATGCCTGAGTCATGGACATCTTTTACAGAACTATAACTAGGGACCCAACTGCACTTAAGAGCTGATAAAATTCCCCTTCTTCATAACAGTTTGGATGCCTAGGCATCATGCTGTAAACACAAGGATATCCCAGTCTTTCCTCAAGCCTCAAGAGTTTTAAAAGTCTCATTCTGTGCCCTAAGCTGCCATGGCCATTTTAAAAGGCTGGAACAAGTCCTTCTTCCAACCCATGGAAAATCACCCAAGAAAGATGTATAACTAGCATCCCAAGGGACTGGACTGCCCAGTATGGTATTTGTAGAGAAACATCTACACGTGGCTGCACTGTTTTTCATGTCTGATGTTTTTATTTCACTTGGAACAGGCTTTTCCAAGCTATCCTGGGCACATCACCACTATTCCAATGAGGTTTCAGGGTCATCTATTCTGACAGACCACATCCAATTTCCAAGAGTGCATTTGGAATTCTGCTTGTTGATAAATTGGGGATTGCCTTTATTACTGGACCAGACTTCAAATACCTTCTGCTCCATTCAGTCCTCTCTCCAATTCAATATCTAATTCGTCCTCACAGATGATCACAATGCTCAGAACAGAGCAGGCACTTAATAAATGTTGAATGAATGTGAGAATAAATCTTATAGTACATTTTAAATTGGAATGAAAAGCCTGAAGTCTAGTTCTGACTTCTTTTTAATAGTGTAATAGTCATCTTTGGTTACAAATTATAACAATTCTACTCAAACTAGTTTAGGCAAAGAGACAACTTTATTATAAAGCTCAAATAACCATGGAAAGGAATGCAGCCACTTCTTGGGGACTTGAGTGTCATCAGGACTCTCTCTGCATCCCTCATCACCATTCCTCTCTGTTTGTGGCTTCACTTTCCCAACCCAGCTTCCTCTGTATTACATGACATGGGCTGCTAGCATCCCCTGCCTCAAAAGCAGGATTGCTCATTTCCTTTCCATTTTCTTTCATTCCTGGGGAAAGATTCTGGTTGATCCATTTTGAGTCATGGGTCCATCGTAAGATCAAACATGCTAATAGGTCTTAAATCTGTATAATTTCTTTTTCTCTCCTAATAACCAAAACTTCATTTTCAGTTGCCTACTTAGCACATAAATCTGAATGAAAACTGGCAGATTTAAATCAGACATTCCAATCCAAATTCACTTCTCTTCCCACATCATTTCCTTCTGCTCTCGATTTTCTGTTAATAACAGCATAATTTCACTATTCACCTAGGCACTTCCACCTGAAAGTTCTAACTTGTCATAAATTCAAGGTACCAAGTCATTAACTTTTACTTCTACCAGATCCTTCTGCATCTCTTTCTTCATTTCTGCTCAATGTTGCCTCCATAATTCACGTCTCCTTTACCTCCTTCTGGACTAATAGAATAGCCTTCTAATTGGGCATTGTACTCCCATTCTTTATTCTAATCTAGTCTTCATATTGCTATCAGGATATCAATTCACAGTAAAACTCAACATCAAATCTTTTCCTTATTCAAGGGTTTCAATAGCTCCTAATAACTGGTGAATATAATACAATCTCATCATCTTGACATTTAGCATCCACAACTTGAATTTGAACCCATCAGTCATAGAGCTGCTCAGGTGCTATTTCCTCAACTTAAAATGTCCCTCTCCCCCAGAATCAGGCCCTTATTTCTATTTCTGAAAACCATGTCCATCTTTTTTAGGTTTCTATCAAATGCAATTTTGTTCAATTCTAACTGATTATAAATTTTCCTTCCTGATGATTCTTATAGTTTGCTATTTCTGTCTTACCTAATGACACTTGACTTACAGTCATGTACATGCTTTAGTAATTTTGATGTCTGTTTTACCTCTTCAACTGGCTCAGTGGATTACTTGAAAGCACAGAATATGTTTTATTTACCCTTGCAAATCCTGCTGTAAGAAGAGCATATCTTTCATAAAATATTTTTACAAGTGATAGTTCTGAAGTAAACTGAGGGGCTTCTAGAACTCTTTCTGAGTTTCCATGACCACATACTGCATATGCATGGCATGCCAACCCTCAACTTTCAGGAAGATTCTTAAGATCCCAAGAAATGGCAATATCCCTGATTATTAAAAGTAGGGAGGACCTGCCATGATCTGGGCAAAATTGTCACCCACTATATTACTAATGAGGACAGAAACAATAACACTGTTCTAAACTCTGCACTTTATGCAGTTCTTTCCCAACGAAAGCAAGTCAGGAGTTTCCACAGAAAGTAGGGAACACACTGACACTCCCCCTGTCTATAACTAACTTCCAGATCTAGAAACTTACGTGGGTTATAAAAACAGAGACATAGTCCTGAGCGCATGAAGCTGTCTTGTGGAGCAAACCTTTCCAGTAAACCTGGAAATTATCCTTTCTTGGGCAATTATCCTTGACAAACTGTCCCTGAGTTCATCAATTCTCTCTCTTCACTTTCACTCAGATATAACCAACATGAAAATGGCAGGGAGTAGAAGAGCAGCTTGGAACATTTAACATTTTCAGATGCTTAATTACTTAAAAAAAAAAAAAAACATTGTGGTATTAAGCTCACCTATCAATTTAACAACCACTTAAAAATTAGCACTCAATATCAGTGAGCATGCAATAAAATGACCCTTCTCATGAATTGAAATAGGAATGTAAACTGGTTAAAACTTCCTAGAAAGCAATTTTTGCAGCATCAATCAAGAGGCTTTAAAATAGACCTAATCTTTGCCCTGGTGATTTGACCTCTGTGAATCATTCCTGAGAAATAATCAGCTATATGGATAAAAAATTAAGTTCTCTCTCCCTAAGAGAGAATAAGGAGATGATCCAGGACAGTATTTGTAGAAAGTGCAGTTCTAGGATGCATAAGTAAAGGCAACAGAGAGAGGCGCTCAGATAACGCAACCCAGAGAGATGCATTAGAAGTCAACGGAGAGGTAAGTTTTAAGAAATTATGATGGTCAAATGTTAAATACTACAGTAAGGCTGAAAGTTCAACTCAGTGCACTAAATTTAATTAATAAACAAAATAAATAAATGGTAAGTTCAGTTATTCGGAAGTCATTGGTAAGTTTTGAGGGCATTTTCAATAAGGGTGGAAACAGATAACAAAAGACAATAGGGTACATTAGTGAGTGGTAAAGAGGTATGGGTTGCAAGTATAAACTGCCCTTCTAAGTATAGTGAAGGATTCAGCTGACAAATGTTTATGGAGAACCTTATTTAATGGTCTCCTTGGCGTCAGCGTTAAAGTTCTCCATTTTCCTCCCAAGGTGGAACACATTTATGAATCCCACTTCAGGAAATTCCCTGGTGGTCTAACTCATTGCTGCGTGTACTTTCAGAATTTATAAGCAAGCTCTTTTACTAATTGCTATTGCTTGTACAAAGCCAAAAGGAAAAGCCCATTTTCTGACACCATGACTTAATAAACAAAAACGATACATCTGTTTCTGTTTTTTTAAAAAATCAGTACATCAATCTCCCTGATATGTATTACTTATACTACAATGAGTGAATTTAATGACACTGCCTATTTATATGAGGAAAAGGTACAGTCTGGCAAATAATGAAGCTTATTTGCTTTTCCAGAGGCAGCAATGGTTTTGTAGGAGTTCAGTCGCATAGGGGGCAGTCAGTCTTCCCCCAGGACTCCTCTGATCGATGATTTGCATTTAAGGGGTGGTGTGGCGATATCTATAGACCTGAGTCAATAAATCAAAGGGATGATGCTCACCTTTAGGACATTCGCACTGCAGTAAAGATTAATTCATTCAGGAGACCCTGAGCATTATGGTCAAATTTTCAAACCAAAACATGCTTTCATCTCATATGTAAGAGAAATGGGAGCAGACCTTAGGAACTGAGGAACATTTGTGAGAATATATCTGAAAACTCACCAATGTATCTGAATATAGAGATAACTGATCAACAAAAGAACAAATGATAAACTTAGATAAATACAAGAAAATTTACCATTTAGGGGAAAAAAAAATAAAGCCAAATACTGTGCAAATTCCTTACAGTACAAACAGGCTCTGAATTTTTAGGGAAACAACTTCTTAAAATTGCAGTGACGTCCACGGAATTGGGATCTTTGCCCAAATCCTAGGATCTCACGGGAAAGGTGAAGGCAAAATAAAGATGAGCTGCAGCATCTGCCTTGGGGAGAGTCAGTGGTGGGTTGATTTTAAATTAGTTTGTACATTAGTTTCTCAGAGTTGCCGTAACAAAGTACCACAAACTGTGCAGTTTAAAGCAAAAGAAATACATTCTCTCACAGTTTGGGAAACTAGAAGACTGAAATCAGGGTATCAGCAGAGCCATGTTACCTCCGAAGGCTCCAAGGAAGAAGGTTTCCTTCTTTCTTTTCAGCCTCTCTCTAATAGCCCCAACTGTAATTTAGCTAATGACAGCAGAACTCCAGTCTTTGCCTCCATCTTCTCTTTCTGTGTCTGTTTCAAATTTCCCTCTTATAAGGACACCAGTTGCACTGGATTTAGGATCCATCCTAACAGAACATTACCTAATTTTATGATTTAAAAAAAAAAAAAATTCTAAACTAGAGTGCTTTATGGACAAAAGGTTAGCTTTAATGGATACAAAACAGTTATGTAAAATAAGTGTTTTCAAAATATATTTCTATATGTAGAGATTACCTCTTAGTGAAAGAACAATTATGTATTAGCTAAAGTATATATTTCTATTCAGGCAATAAAACAGGAAGGGATTTACAAGTGTAACTTGTGTCCCAGTCCCCAGAACACAGGACAGTTATCAGGTGGCAGTTTGCCCTAAGTAAGATGTTCATTCAAGCACAAACAGGGCCTATAGTGACTATTTGTTTTTTGCTTTGGTTTTTTTTTTCATTTTTAGTTTTCTCTAGCATAGTTAATAAATGCCAAAATAACTCAAATGATTGACCTTGTATGGAGGTATTCTATAATCATGGAACACTTTTTCTTGGTAAACACACAGCCCAGAGCACCTAAACATAGAGCTTTTAACCATTCACAATTCAGCAGTAAAAGGGCAAAGTTAACGAAACCAGATGAGTTTGTGAACTACTGCACCTTCATAACTAGTATATTTTTACCTCATTTTACTTTTTGTCTGAACAAACAAAGAACAAAGCAACCGTCCTCATCCTCAGATTAAACGTTTTCTCAACCTTACCTATTGTGGTAAAATGAAACGCAGAACCAGCACCCACTCACACATGCATCGTGGAGAAAGGCTGAAGAAGCTCCCATAATAGGAGGAAAGTAAGAGGGACAAGTGAGGGCCTCAGCCTCGGGGCTCGCCCTGTCTACCATCCAGTCCTTAGGACATTCAGTGTCTTTCATTCTTATGCAATGCATGGAGCAATGTGCATTATACAAAATGAGGGAAATGACAAATAAGGGAGACGGTATGCATATAAAATCATCACTATTTGCCTCCCATCAGAAAACCGTTCAAAAACAGACCATCAGAAGCAAGAAACAGGAACTGGGAACAGCTGGCAGACGTCTGGGCCTCTTGGTCTCCAGGACTCGGAGCAGGACCAGGGGCTGGTCTTGGGCTACAGAAATGTGTCTACAAAGGATCGTGATTCCCAGGAGTAGGGCTGACCTTCCACACATGCATTTACAGAAAAGCACATTGAAGAACAGTATAAAAATAGAAAGTGGTTGGTGCTCTAGTTTGCTAGCTGCCAGAATGCAATATACCAGAAACAGAATGGCTTTTAAAAAGGGGAATTTAATAAGTTTCTAATTTACAGTTCTAAGGCCAAGAAAATGTCCCAATTAAAACAAGTCTATAGAAATGACGAATTTAAGGCATCCAGGGAAAGATACCTTGGTTCAAGGAGGCCGATGAAGTTCAAGGTTTCTCTCTCAAGTGAGAAGGCACATGGGGAACACAGTTAGGATTTCTCTCTCGTCTGAAAAGGCACATGGTGAACACAGCATCATCTGCTAGCTTCCTCTCCTGGCTTCCTGTTTCATGAGGCTCCCAGGGAGGCATTTTCCTTCTTCATCTCCAAAGGCTGCTGGCTGGTGGACTCTCTGCTTCTCGTGGCTGTGTCATTCTGTTCTGCTCTCCCTGAAATCTCCAGCTTTCTCCAAAATGTTTCCTCTTTTATAGGATTCTAGTAAACTAATCAAGACCCACCAGAATGGGTAGAGGCACATCTCCACCTAATCCAACTTAACAACCACTCTTGATTGAATCACACTTCCAGGGAGATGACCTAATTATAATTTCAAACACACAGTACTGAATAGGGGTTAGAAGAAGCGACTGCCTTTACAAAATGGGATTAAGATTAAAAATGGCTTTTCTAAGGTACATACATCCTTCCAAACCTGCACAGTTGGTTTCTGAGCTGGTCAGTTGTTAATTTTCTTTAAAAAGCTTTTTATAAATTAAGTTGAGTAAAAATAATTTTGCTGACCCTCATCCTCATGTAAGAAAGAATCTCAGGTGCAACCTGAAAATTGGAGCAGATAGCTACTTCGATTTTCTCCATAGCACAAAATGATCAAGGCCAGCGGTGGTACTACAAATATGGAAGGTTCTCTGCAATGATGATTTTAAAAATTATCTAGCAATAGAATCCAGACACTTCTTAAAATTCACCCTTAAAAGCCTGTTCTAAAAGAAGCTAAGCATAAACATGGATCTCAATGTATAATTCCATTCCATTTTAGTTGATAAACATATGAATGTGCAGATGAATTAAGGGTGTTAAATTCTAGCAGCAAAACTGTTGTGCTCACACAAAATGAAGGAAGTAATCACAGAGCCTCTCTGCAGTGTTGTTACTAAATAACAGTCTTGCACAAAATTGTTTCCTCTTTTGTGTCACAAAGAGGTGCTGCTACACTCGGGAACATCTTGAGTAAATCTTAATTTGTTTCTAGATAAAATCAAGAGTGCTCATCAATGATGAGTCATTTAGGTCAACTGAAATGAAAACCCCAATATTAACTAAATATGCTGAGTGATCCTTGAAGCAATTCTGACAGTAGTGATTAGCTAAGGAGGAAGAAAAATGAAAACAGACAGTTCACCATACAGAACACAACGTATAACATGACAATGAAAAACAAATGTCAAAAATACTTCATACACCAAAAGTTTTTTAAAAATTAAATTTTTAGGCACAGGCACTATCAAACTTGGACCGACAATCTTCCATCCAGTTCATGAAAAACACGCAACTTCATCCCTCCTCTGAAATGTTTTCTTTTTTATCTTGGAGAATAGTTCCTCACATGTGGTGTCTGTGAACACTGCTGTCACGTCCCCACCCACTCCTGCATTTGCATCTGCATCTGCACCTACATTCTTGCAATCATCTCCGACAAAGCTCAGCTTCTTTTTTCAGCAAGATCTGGTCTTTACACGTATCTTCATTCTCCTCTCTGAACAGAAGTTCTCACAGTGGAGGTCCTGGGTAACTTCCTGCAGGTCTTGCATGTGGATGATGAGCATTGTCCTCAGCTTCAGGAAGTCACTGTGCTCTGGGTTCTCCACCTCCATGACTCCCCATGGGTAGAGGCAGCCTCTGACCTTCAATCAACTGATTGGAGCCAGCCACAGAAAACAGAATGATGGCCTTGAGGAGTCTAGTCCGCTCTTCAAAATCCTCATTTTCATCTGACTCTGTGTTAGAAAGAACATAGAACCTGAAAGAGAACAAATGCTCATCTGATCATGGAGAAGAAAAGAATTTATTTACAGTCTTGCAAGACCAGGTGCCTAGCTGAACGCAAAATGGTAGCTGGCACGCCAAACAATAGAATGCCACAAATATTATACCTAGGTCTAGCATACAGACTCCTCCCCTGTTTCTCTGATGACTGGATACCCCAGAGGTTACAGCTTATCTGAGTAGTCTAATTCAAACTTCCTGCCGAAGGTTCCCCTTTTGATTATGCTTTACATTTTAAGGGCCCTGACCATTAAGGTTTGGGCGCCAATTCTAGGCTTACATCAGAGGCCCTCCTCTTTCGCTGCCTGTATCACCTTATGTGAGAGCTAAACCTAGCTTGGTTCTTACACTCTGCATCAGGTACATGAAAGATTTAGATGTTCAATTTCATCTAGAATCCAGATTCATCCAGAATCATCCTCTTGACCTGCTCCCGCTCCTTCAGAGTCAGCGTGTTGGCCTGGGCCATGACGGGCACCATGTTGACCTTGTTGTCCTTTAAACACCACATCCAAGGGCTTAAGGCCATGTCCAAAAGGTGAAATAACATAAAAACAGCAGTGCAGTTGATTATGTATGATGTGACATCAATTCAACCTACTCTTATCATGCAGGTACCGTTCAAACCATTCATCAATGTAGGAGAGAGTAGTCTTAAAACAGTACCTGCCGTTGATGGCATCACCATAGCTGGATGTGTTGAACACAGTCAGGGGCAGCTTGACTCCTCACTCTTCGATCTCAACCATTGAAGCTTCAATTTGGACAGTTCATGCAATTTTCTCTGCTGCTCCAGGTACGATTCTTTCTGGGCAGAGATCAGTCAAGAAAGGCTGTTTATGAAAGCTGATTTTTCCTAGACCCAATTCACCGACCACCATTAATGAGGACTTACTTGATTGGGATGATTTGCAAATCCAACATAGCCAGAAGTTTCTGGATTCACAAACTGAGTTGGTTGCTGCTTGGACATTTTTAGTGAAGTTCTGTCCATTGTAGATGACTGAAGTCCAGGCACCCCTAATTTTATCTTAATTGCATCTGCATAGACCCTATTTCCAAATAAAGTCATATTTACAGATGCCATGTGGATGTGGATTTGAAGGATTGTCTGGGAAGGGATAGATTTTCTTAGTGCATAGTCACTTTTCAAGAAAGCCTTTGTTTTTATTACTAAACTGTGATAGGCAGTTTTCTTGTGATTCCTCTAAACCCTGAGACATAGCACAAATAGATGGGTAAACATCAGCATATTTTCTGGAGGAATAACTCTTTGCCTATTTCCAAACTCTTGCTCTGAACAATCAATTTCTTTTTTCATAATTAATTTATTTGCATAAATGTCATTTTATTAAAGGCTTACAAAATGAACAAGTTGTGTAAGACTTAGTAATAGCAATTGAAAGATCCAATTCTTTGTTGCTAAGAACAAGGCTATCTATATGTCTCTGTATCTCTTTGCTTTGGGGAATTTTTTAAAGCAAAGCATAGAGCAGATACATTTAATGGGGATTGAGAAGTGATTTGAGGAAAGGAAAAAAACTAAAATTTAGCACAATTGATTAAATTTTAGAATCACATCAATAAATTTAAAGATGAATTTTATTTCACTTATGATACAAGTTGTCCAAAACATGGCTACTTTATCAATCATGCTTTAGTCTGGAAAACAGAAACATCTTGAAGTATTTTAGCAGAAAAATAATTTAATATTAGTAGTAGAAGCTCACAAGCACTGATGAAGGGGAAGAGTAAAGGTCTGTACAGACTTTGCTAAAATACAGGAATTATTGAATGCACATGTAAGAATTGCAAGGAACCATCACTGTTGAATCACAGAGCAGACGCCTCCAAACCATTGTCAAAACCCCATAGTTACTGTCTGCTGAAGCTTATGTGCCAACTCACCACTTCTGGAGCAGCAGTGTTTTTTCCTGCTCTTCAGCCTTCCAAACATCATGTGAGAACCTCTCATTGACCAGAACATAAATCTAGAACCCTTATAGCAAGGAGGTCTAGGAAAAGTAGTTCCCAGGCTTCCAACCTCTGCAGAAAAGGAAAGAATGTCCAAAAAAGGGCCAAGACTATAAGACAAGGAAAGGAGGATAAGACAAGATATGAGAACAAGAGGAATAAAAATTTAGTGATCCAAGAGAAAAGTGGTGGCAATGAACAGAACTATATAAAGCTCTTTTAAAGGATTCTGGTAAACTAATCAAGACCCACCTGGAATGGGTGGAGTCACATGTCCATCCAGTCAAAGGTCACTCCCATGGGAATAATCTAATCAAAAGTTTCCAATCTGTAGTGTTAATTTAGGATTAAAAGAATTGCTGCCCTCACAGATTGAATCAGGATTAAAACATGGCTTTTCTGGGGTTCATAATATTTTCAAACTGGTACACAGCCTCTGGGTTAACCTGACTCTCACTGAGACCCTAGTGGTGAGATAGGGCACCCTGGTGAGAGGCAGCAAGAGCTGGATCCAAATCTGTTTCAAGTTCAGAATATATTAAATGGACCTATGTTTTAGTTTGCAAGATGCCAGAATGTGATATACCAGAAACAGAATGGCTTTTAAAAGAGAGGAATATATGAAATCGCAAGTTCATAGTTCTAAGGCTGTGAAAATGCCCCAATTAAGGTAAGGCTATGAAAATGTTCAAATTAAAACATCCAGAGGAAGATACCTTGGTTCAAGAAGCCCAATGATGTTCAGGGTTTGTCTTTCAGCTGGAAAGGCACATGGCAAACATAGCGACGTCTGCTAGTTTTCTCCCCCAGAATCTTCAATGGCTTCCCTGGGGCTCTATCAGTTCTGCTGGCTCTGGTGGCTCTAAAGCGTCTTCCAAAACGGTACCCTTTAAAGGGCTCTGGTAAGAAATTCCACTTTGGAGGGGTAGAGACACATCTCCATGGAAACCACTAATCAAAAGGTCCCATGGAAACAATAAAAACAAAATGCTCCCACCTAGCAATAGTGAATGAGGATTAAAGGACATGGCTTTTCTGGGGTGCACAGCAGATTCAAATCAGCACAGACTACTTCTCTAATCACTGATATATAAATGATACAGGGAAAGGGAAGGGGAGGGAAAACTCCTTTAAATGGCTCCCATCTTATGCATACTCATAGATATGGCAAACACTAAACTCTTAGTTAAACTCCAATTTATAAACTTGAAATGCCTCTTAACTCTTGATAGCTGAATAGGAGGAAAGATGCTAGTAAGTTGGAAAAATGCTCAATATAATCATTTAACTGGAAAATGCTTATTACAGTCTCTTGTAGCTAGAAAATGTTTATTATAATTGTTTCCCTCAAGCAGCTTTGCTTCATTTTAAGCCTAAAAGGTCCTGCTAGCATAGCTCGCTGTTAACCTAATCTCAAAAATTTACTCTCTGTTCCTAATGGCCTTAATGGGCCTTTCCCAGTTTTACCTGCAGAGATAAGGTCGCAGTCCAAAGCAGGATGGGACAAAACCAGAAAACACCATATGGACTAATATATTATCACCTTCCTCTCTTTGAAGAACCAGATCAAAGATAAAATATTTTGACCAAACAAGAACAGGCAGGTAACTATTACTCAATTTTATGAATCCTCTTTTACTTAGAATTGTTTTTGTTTGTTTCTATTTTCTTCTGAACCCTTGCAATTCCTTTGTCTGTTTGGGCTATAAAAACACAAACCACCTTTCTCACCAAATTTGAACTGGTCTTGGAAAAACTTTCCTCCAGTTCATAGTGGATGCATCTTCAATAAATTCACCTTTTCATCAAAGCAAAGACACTTATTTCTCTGTTTGATGTGGGATCAGGTGGGCCTAACTATAGATGACCGTGTTTTCTGACAGGAACACTCTCATCATATATTTAAGCCTTTTCCCCCCCTTTTTTAAAGAAAAGAATGAATTTTCTTACACCTAGAAAATCACACCAAGACTTGTACATTCTTGTTCTCAGAAAGATAAATTTTCCATTACTGTGGCAAATGGAATATAAAGTTGCAACGTTCCTCTGGGAATCTTAGTTCAAAATTTTGTAGGCTTATTCTTTAACTTCAGCAAAAAAAAAAAAAAAAAAATGGGTGGGGGGAACTACTATTGAATTCAACTTACGTCATCAGGAATAATGAACGGAACCAGAAAACAGTTTATTTAGAATTGTCTTTATGGAAGACAAGTTCATTCAGAGTTTCCCGCAACAAATGCGGGAAGAAAACCTGTTAGACTTTAGGAAGAACTCATCTTACATGCAGTGGGCTAACACCAATGTGATAATACCTATGTGTTTTTTAATTCTATTTTGAATAGAGATTACAAAGGCAGCAGAATAATTCGTTGAATGGCATCCTGAAATTTCTATCCCGTTGCTTATCT
Source organism: Tamandua tetradactyla (assembly GCF_023851605.1). Lineage (NCBI taxonomy): Eukaryota > Metazoa > Chordata > Mammalia > Pilosa > Myrmecophagidae > Tamandua > Tamandua tetradactyla. The sequence continues at coordinate 64,055,638 of NC_135328.1, read as the reverse complement.
TAAAAGTATCACAATTAGACTGAATCAAGACAAGGGACTTACCCCTGACTTTGATAAACTCCTATGGTAGCCCTCTATTTCTCTACCTCCCTGCTGGGAATTGGTTCCTTTATACCAAGTGCCCTGTTAAATGGGGTAGAGAAATGATTAAGAAAGTTTATGCAAGATGTTAAAGCACAGGTGTTCAAAGATGGGGTTATGGTGGGGCTGCAGCTGTCTGCTCTGGTTCCAATGATCTGAGTGGACAGACACATTTATTTCCAGGCACTGCTATAAATTCCCAATCCTTGAAACAAGTCTATGCTAAAAGTGTTATTATCATTGTCACCTTTCAATTGAGAAACCTAAGGCATAGTGCCTGGTTTATAGAGATAGCAAGTGGTAAATTGTGATTAATGCCCAAGCTGTCTGTGCCCAGAGCCCATGCTTGGAAACTCCTTGCTGTCCAGCCTGCCTCCTTGAGGTCCTTGCCCCAAGCTGTTAAATTGAAGCACCTCAGTGGTTACAGGAGTTACAAATCGTTTGCCAGTAGCAAATTCTCCAACTCCTTTCTGAGGTTATTGGTAGGACTTCGTGGGAGGCCATGAGAAGATGAGTTTCATTCCCAGGTGGACTTCAGAAGACTTCTGGTAAAAACCCATCAATTCAGAAAAAATGGAGGCATGGGACCTCCTCTATTCATTACTTTTCTTTTGTGATGTACCTGAATTGTTCAGGCCTGTTTGATACTGGACAAAAGCAGTGAGTTCTCTGCCCAATGTACTCAAATAACCAATTCCTGAAACACTGAGGTTTCAAAGGAAGAAAGAGTTTATTGCGAGGCATGAAACAGGAGATCAGATGGCCTATCCACCCAAAATTCTGTCTCAGAGTCTAAGGTGTTCAAGCCTTTTACGGATTCAAACAAGGAGAGATGGAGTTATTACCATCTCAATAGCAAGTATAAGCAGAAAAAATTTACAAATGTAAAGGATTAGAACTGTGCTAGAACCAATTTAATGGTTAGTTCTGAATTGCTTCACATTCCTCCATTAAATTAGGGGTTTGCTTTTGGGATTATAAACAAGGGTTTTACAATCACAGGAGCACGAAATAATGGCGATTCAATCATTATCAGAGTTCAAGGTAGCTGGATTACAGTTCAGAGATTTCAGGTATTTCCCTCTGTCTACTCTAATATACCAAAAAGTAAAAAGGGAATATCTATATAATGATTCAAATCATCTCTAAATCCTAACTTCTCAGTTACATATTTCCTTACAAAGATCAGGACATAACTATAGCAGAGCAGAGAGTGAGTCTGCCAGACCCCCTATATAGTGACATTGGTGATTTCCTATAGAGTACTCTTTTGGGGCAACCTAACCTGTTTCTTGCTAAAGCCAGGAGGTCCAGGAAGTACTCAGAATCAAGATATCCAGCTGGACAGGGAGCAGCGCTAGGGAGTCCGCACAGCTCCAGTTGCCTGAGAAAATCTTAGTTTCCTCCTGTGATCCCAGTGCTATTCACTCGCAAGTCTCCCCATTTGAATAATTAATTATATGGTCATCCTGGGCAATGCCCACCTGTCTAAACACAGAAACAGGCAGGAATCCAGGAATGAGAGGCTAGTTGCATCTTTTAGAAATTGGGGACTCACCAGTTCCATGGATATTCACATCTAAGCAGAAAGCCTGACAACCTCAAGGACATCTTGAATTATGTGACCATTATCCCTTTTCAATTTCTTTCAGGAAATTTCAAGTGAAAAAAATATTATTGTATGTCAATTTTCTACCATCATGTCTACAAAGTGATTATTTTTATAACTTGCACCCAAAGCTATTATTTTCAAAACCTTCAAATCACTGTTGATTCCTCTTCTCTAAGAATTCTTCATTAGCTTCATAGGCAGAGCAGATAACCTACATTCACATTAAAAATTAGTTACCTGTAGGGAAAGGTTTGATTGACATAGTTAAATAATGAGACTTGGTTCTTAATTCCATCTCTTCAGCTGCAAGTTCTGGTAGCCATCACGGCAAAGGAAACTGGAAATGGACCATTTGCCAAATGCATCCATTGTTTTGGGCAGTTATTTCACTTTAAACACTCACTTCTTTCCATCTGAAAAATTTTTAATTTTAATCTTCAGACATCTTTGAAAGAGCCTTTTAGGTTAGGCCTTTACCTAATACTTTATAAGTTTTCAGTTAGGTAAGTGAAAACATGGTATATTGGATTAGGAGCAAGAGGGTAGGTAATAAAAGACTGGCCAGTTAAAGAAACGTCTTATTGTCAGGGGCAGGTGGAAGAGGCCAAATCTAAGCATTACCTGCTTCAAAAATTTGGTGGAGAAGATTGTGTTTCAAGCACAATCTCTTCTTACAAGTTCCTTTACTTGCTCTTCACAATATCGACCCTGCACCATGCACTGCTTCCTTTCCTTCTAGCCCAAATTGCAAAAAACCTCAGCCTAACAGTGAACACCACACCCACAAAGGATTTGGTCTCTGCTCTAGTGACAACTTGGAGGAGGTGTTCAGGAGCCTCCCATGTGGACATAGTGTCCCAGAGAATTTACACTGTTCTCCCAGACATTCAAAGGGCACCAAGGGTCACTGATAAACTTTACATCAAAAAGCCTTTTGTTTGTGGATTTGACATGTGAGTAGAAGTGTTAAATTAAGGAAACTGCATTAAAATTGCACTTGCTCAATTTCTCCCCTCAGATCCCAAAAAAATGGCAAGGAGTAAGATGCACCCTTTAACCTACCACTATGGACCAAATGAGCAAGGCGCCCATGGCTCCAGAATATACACATCCTGTACCTACCTCCAGTGCTGAGCCTAGCAATCCTTTGGGCTTTACCTACCTTTGCTTTACTCATCTCATCTCTTGTCCTGTATTCTCTTAAATCCCATCTGAAGCCCTCCCCCACCCACCCCCAAAGACTCCTAAACCTGGGACCATCTTGCTATGGAAACGTCTAAGGGAAGTCAGAGATTAAATTTTGAAAATATCTTTGATACATGAGAGCTGGCACCCAGTGCTTCCATTACATCAAACAGAATCCATGGTAAATTGTTTTTTCTTACATCCAAAGACTGAATTTTAATTTTAACTCAATGTAATGATTTCTATTTTTATTACCTTATTTTCCCCTTCTGGACCCATACTAGAAATCTTTCCCTATGTCCTCATCATTGAGGTTCATTAGTCTTGTACTCTTAGGTTCCACCTGAAATAAAAATCATGACACCTGGCCATCCCAGACCCTTGCATCCCAAACTATTTTATTTCTATAGCTGGGAAGAAATCATTTCTGATGGGGCTGTCCTAGTCTCTGCTCAAAAATTTGGGTCTTAATGCACAGGCAACACATCACTGTTGGTTCCTCTTTTCTTTTAGAACCATCCCCCTCTATATTTTCTAGCTTTTGTATGCATTTACTCCTAAAAGCCAGCCATTCTTGCTTGACAACCTAACTTCCTCTTACTTCCAAGGATGTGTAATAGAATTAAATATATCCATGTTTTAGATATATCCATGTATTTTAAATAGAAACTGATGAACTAAGCTTTTCTTTCCAATCCAAAACAAGTTTCTACAGCTCTTCTTCTTTGGTCTGGCTCTGCCAGGATAGTAGTCATAAGACGAATCTTCACCACATCTCTTACTAGGACTTAGATCTTCATCTCTTCATCTGTACCCCCTCTCCCAAGAACCACCATCCTTTTTAAATGTCCAAAGCAAATATCTTAGTTTCCTCAGGCTGCAATAATAAAGTACCAAAAACTGCATTGCTTGAAATTGCAGAAATTCATCATATCAGAATTCTGGAGTCCAGAAATCTAAAATCTATAGAGGATAATCCTTTCTTGCCTCTTCCTAGCTTCTGGTGGTTTGTGGGTATATTAGTCAGGGTTCTCTAGAGAAACAGAACCAACGGGACATAGCTGTAACTATGAGATTTATAAAGATGTCTCATGCAACTGTGGAAATGGAAGTGTCCAAAATCCACAGGGCAAGCCTTGAAGCTGGCAGCTCTGATGAAGGGTCTGGATGAACTCCACAGGAGAGACTCACTGGCTAAAGAAGAAGCAGTGAAAAAGTCTCTCCTCTTTCGTAGAAGCCTTCAGCTGATTGGATTATCTCATTGGTGGGAGACGCGCCTTAGTCGATCACAGATGTAATCAGCCGTGGATGCAAACAACGAACTAATGATTTAATAGACCAGCTTTCTGGTTTATCGAACAGTCATGAAATATCCTGGCAGCAACGGTCAGGCCAGTGCTTGCCTGACCAGACAACTGGGCATCATCCCTTGGCCAAGTTGGCACCAGAAACTAACCATCACAGCCGGCAATCCCTAGGTTTCAATCTCTGCCTCAGTTGTTACATGGCATTTTCCCTGTCTGTCTGAATGTGTCCAATGCTCCCCTTCCAGTAAGGATGCCAACCATAATGGGTTAGGGCACACCCTCATCCAGTATGACTTCATCTTAACAAATAACATATTCAAGGACCCTGTTTCCAAATAGAGCACCTTATCAGAAACAATGGTTAAGACTTGAACATATCTTTTGGGGAGACACAATTCAACCCACACAACAAGCAAAGATGCCAATGTTTTGCTTCCATACCCAATAAGGGAATAGCTGTGGTTTATAAAGGATTTCTCATATGGGTATACAGTCAAAGGCTAAAGTAAGCTTTCATACCCATGATGTTTAATTTGAGATTCCGCCTTGAGGAAGAGGCAGTGTTCTATTCTTTTGAAAGAAATAACTTTACCTGGCATTTGTTCAAAATTATAAAAGGGTGGAGAAAAGTACTATATATCCTCTACTGTTTATGATACTCATTATATGGGTCCACAGAAAGAAGGTAGTCATTTCTGCCTGGCTTCTTTTGAAAATAGAGTATATTGCTTCCGAATGGCAGAGTATTGTGGTTCTAAAAGTGTTTTAACCATTAGCTACAGTCCTAGCCATCCTGCTTATATTCAGTTTGCTACCATAATTTGTGATTCTATGGAACTGGATAATATATTAAACCTAAATATTAAAATTTATAAAAATAACATTTTGCATACTCATGACCCTGTGCCCATTAACAATGAGATGGATGAACTGGAAACCAAGGGAGAGAAAGCTGCATTGTCCTGGTTTCCTACTACATAAGGAACCCTGATCCTTCCATTTTTAGAATTTTAGAACAGAAAATGATCCTCCAGATCTTTTAACTCCAATGTGGCAGCTAGATTTCATTTCGTGCTTAAATTCTAGTAGAAGGAAGATGCAGAGGATACTAGGGGGAAGAAGAGCCATTTACTCAAAAGATGGTGTTCAGGAACGTATCAGCCTTTAAAAGGGAATTTAATAAGTTACAAGTTTACAGTTTTAAGGTCCGGACAATGTCCCAATTAAAACAAGTCTATAGAAATTTCCAATCTAAGGCATCCAGGGAAAGATACCTGGATTCAAGAAGGCCTATGACATTCAACATTTCTCTCTCAGCTGGAAGGGCACATGGCAAACATGGTGGCATCTGCTGTGGCTTTCTGTGGCTATCTCGTGGCTCTAAAAAAAAAAAAAGCTCTCTCTCCAAAATGCTTCCTCTTTTTAAAGGATTAATGGGTAGAGTCACAACTCTATGGAAGCTGACTGATCAAAAGTTACCACCCACACCCCCTTTGGGGAATGGTGAGAGTGGGGAGAAATTCAACTTCCCCAAGTTGAATTCTTGATATTCTCACAAGCAGTGTGGACAACCAAAGCTATAGGCTGAGCCCCCAGTCTTGGGGTTTGTTCACATGAAACTTAAACCCATAAAAGATAGGTCAAGTCTACTTAAAATTTAGGCCTAAGAGTCACCCCCAAGGGAGCCTCTTTTGTTGCTCAGATGTGGTCTCTCTCTCCAGCCAATATGATGAGCATTCTCACCACCCTCCCCCTCTCTGCGTGGGACATGACTCCCAGGGATGTGGACCTCCTGGCAACGTGGGACAAAGATCCTGGAATGAGCTGAGACTCAGCATCAAAGGACTCAGAAAAACCCCAGAATGAGCTGAGAATTAACATCAAGAGACTGAAGAACCTTCTCGACCAAAAGGGGGAAGAGTAAAATGAGGCAAAGTGTCAATGGCTGAGAGATTCCAAACAGAGTCGAGAGGTTTTCCTGGAGGTTATTCTTACGCACTAAGCAGATATCACCTTGTTGTTCAAGATGTAGTGGAGAGGCTGGAGGGAATTGCCTGAAAATGTAGTGCTGTGTTCCAATAGCCATGTTTCCTGATGATGATTGAATAATGATATAGCTTTCACAATGAGACTCTGTGAATGTGAAAACCTTGTGTCTGATGCTCCTTTTAGCTACTATATCAACAGAAGAGTAGAACATATGGAATAAAAATAAATAATAGGGGGAACAGATGTTAAAATAAATTATAGTTTGAAATAGTGGTAGGTGAAGGCGAGGGGTAAGGGGTATGGTACGTATAGTTTTTTTTTTTTTTTTCTTTCTATTATCGTTTTATTTCTTTTTCTGTTGTCTTTTTATTTCTTTTTCTAAATCGATGCAAATGTGCTAAGAAATGATGAATATGCAACTATGTGATGATATTAAGAATTACTGATTGTATATGTAGAATGGAATGATTTCTAAATGTTTTGTTAGTTAATTTTTTTAATTAATAAAAAAAAAGTTGCCACCCACAATTGGGTGGGTCACATCTCTATGGGAACAATCAAAATGCTCCCAACCAGCAGTATGGAATGAAGATTAAAGTACATGGCTTTTCTGAGGTCTACCACAGATTCAAACTGGCACAGATGGTTAAAAAGAAAGACAAGATTTCAGAAGAATTGGCTCATCAAATAAAAACACATTGGATATTTGTTTTAGTTTGGTAAATCTTCTGGAATGCTATATATCAGAAATGGGTTGCCTTTTACAATGGAGATTTATTAACTTAAAATTTACAGTTTTTAGGCCATGAAAATGTCCAAATCAAGGCATCAATAAGATGATATCTGAAATCTGAAGACTGACTACTGGCAAATTTGTGCTTCTCTGTCACATGGGAAGGCACATGGCAGTGTCTGCTTGCCCTTTTCTCTGGAGTGTCATCACTTTCAGCTTTGACCTGCTCCATCTTTCAGCTTCCCTGCATGCTTCTCTGAATTTCATTTCTTAGCTTATATATGTGCTTTATTTTCTTATAAAGGACTCCAGTGAGAGGATTAAAACCCACCTTTAATGAGGTTGGTCACATCTCAACTGATATAACCTAATTAAAAGATCCCACACATAGTAGGTCTACACACAGGAATTAATTAAAAGAACATGACCTTTTCTGAGGTATATAAAACTTCAAATTGCCACCATATTTAAAGAGAAAAACTTCAGAATTACCAGATTATCAAATTTACATTAATTAGTCTGTTCATGGTAGAAAAAGAGTAAGGCTCTACCATGATCATCATATCCACAAGATTCTAACAAAGTTTCAGATATCAGCATCATAAAAATGAGGGATAAAGGCACTTTGGTCAGGAAGTCAGTAACTTATGGGGAACACTTAATGTTTTGCGTATTTAGATACTAGAACTAAATACAGTGGATTTTTGGTTTATCTTTGGATGTGGAGATTGTTTTTGTTTTCTCCTGTTTGTTTTCTTTTTTTTGTGAAATGTGATGTGAAGCTTTATTCATAATAGAGACCAACCAAAGGATCATTTTTGCTTTCACACTCCATTCTATTGATAGAGGTGGATGTAGTCTAAAGGATTCTGAGAAGACTTCTCTGGGCTCAGAACAAAATGTCATATTTGAACAGTCTTTTCTGCAATGAGCATGGAAAGAGGGAGTGGATATTTTTTATGTTTTGTTATCTCTGCTCAATTTGAATGTCCTTCTTTCAGCGACAAGTAAACTAGGACAAGAGGAGAGAAGTAATCTGACAAAAGTTACATATCCAACACAGGCCATGACTCTGACTTGAAACCAGGTGTACTAATGAATAGTCAACAAATTGCACATGCTGAGCTTGAGGGGGAGGGGCACTCATGAATATTTGTTGGATGAACAAATTCTCTTTCTGTTTCACCAAGTTGTATACACTCCCAAAATTAAAATGACCATATGTCACTATGGAATTGGTCCATTCAGAATGATTATGCATTCTCCACAATAATGGTTTCTTTCTCAATATGGATAGAATTAATTCTTTAAAACATCCAAACAAATAATCCTTGTATAGCAATATAATCGCTGAGTGTTCATTGTATGGTGGAACTCAGCTTGCTAGAAATATCAGCATGACCTTCTGTCTAAGTGGTAGGTAGTAGAATGCATTAATTATATGAGGTATATATTGTGTGTGAATTACATGACTACAGAAGGAAGGTTGCCATTTCTGCCTGTCTTCTTTTGTAAAGGGTCAATTCTTTACTTCAGAAATTTGATTTTTTTTTACAAATCTCTATTTTGTTCCTAGATGATTCTTTTCTAAATGATGAATTTATATTAGTCAAGTTATTATTATTATTATTTGTTAATCTTTGCTCTGGAATGTACTGGTTTTCATGAAAATTCACTCAAATAATGTTCTTCTTGTATCTTAAAACTTAGGGATAACTTGCTTTTATCAATTGGAGTCTGGTAATCATAAGACTTCATACACTGTATCTCCTGCCAGTCTCATCATTTAGCAGTGGAAAGGGGCAAGAATACATGTTTTATTTAAATTCTAGCCAACTAATATGCTGCTGTGATTCACTTACTTTTTAGGTCTAACCATGAATGACAAACCCTGCAGCGAGGAGGCCTGAGACCAGAGGGGCCCCCAATGACTGGTGGTTTATGATAGTGAATCTTAGAACAATTGTGAGCTCTGAAAATTCTCTGCATTAAGTAAGCCCTTTTAAAACATAACTGTGAGATTTAAGGACTAGAAAATTTAACCTCATCTGCACATAAATATGCAAGTACTAAATAATAATGGATTCCAAATACAGCCATCCTAAAAAATACTGGTGTTTTAAAAAGATATAAAAAATCTTTGGAAGAATAAGAAGCAGGAACTTAGTGGGAGTAGGATGAAAAATAGCTTGGAAACTAGTTTCATTGATTCCGCAAAAGACTAGAACTCACTTAATGCAGTTCTATTTCTTTACCTGCATTAATTAAAGTCCATTGACAGAATATAGCATTGTTGATTTGAAATGAATATTCCAAGGAGGAATTATAAAATGGCCCTAAAGCCTACTACTTTTTTTTTTTTGCTTTAAAAGGTATAATACAGTAAAGTCATTTTTTACTAATATCTAAACTGTTAAAAAATGTAATATAAGATTGGGAGAACAGTCTCATGGATGTCTTAAAAGATAGCTCTTTGTCCAAAGTATGGAAATGGTTGTTTGTCCCGTGATGTCTATTTAAATAAACCAATATGTAACATTTATTCGTGAATGTTTCACCAAAAAGCCAGACATTTTAGCAAGCTTTGTCGTAGTCTGAATTTATCAGCTAAAAATTTCTGCACCAATATTCTAGTTATAGATACCACTGAAAAATACATTGTTCTTTGAGTTTTGCTTTCATTATTAAAATACATAGATGTTAATTTATGGAAAAGATGACATGATGAGAACAAGACCATAACATTCAACCCCTTCTCTGCATGTGACTGAAATGAACAAAGGGACATAAAAATGAGGGAAATTATCCACTTGTTCACAATGATGAAAGCATTCTGTGATAGTTTTATCTGCAGGTGGGTGGGCGGGGTGAATGCTGCCACATGAAGCAACATTTTGGGCTAATTTCCCTCCCAGAATAACTTTTCACAGATATGAAAAGGCTCTTTCCCAACTCAGCAAGATTTTCATCCTTGTGACTTGGCTTCTCACTACAGACTCAAAGTTGTAGAAAATCAAATCAGTAATGCGAGATGCTTTTTCAATGTGGAGAAAGAACACAAAGAGGAATAGCAATTAAAATGAACACGAGAACTGAAGGTCAGAAATTGAAACCTATTCATAGGTGCTTGCTTTTCTAAACATGAAGTCAGAATAATTGAAATAATATTCCAAGCTAAAAGAGCAGACTTTGCTAAGTGAAAATAAAATCTGAATTCTGACATCAAAAAGACACTGGAGATTTAGAAAATAAGTAAGCATATCCTAGAGGAATTATTTAGTCATAGAAATTAAGAAAGATTCTAAAAACATCAATTAAGAAAAAATGTTGACTGACTTATGAAAGAAACTTCCCTTTCCCACCCTCAAAAAAAAAAATTGTCCTATTTCTTATATATTTTAGTATATCTATTCTGTCTATATCTTTCTTAAAATGCACATTAAACATGAAATGAAATTTTAAATGATGAATGACTTCATCTATCAAAATAAATCCTTCCCAAGCAGATACACATAATAAAAAATACATCATAGCTACAAAATAAATGAATTAGTTTAACATTAGGCCAAAAAAGAAAAACATGTTATCCAAGCTAATGTCAAAATAATTGCAGAAAATTTAATTTTTATATTTATATAGAAAATAAATAGAAAAATATTTTCCTTAACATAATCAAAGTTATCCTAAACTGGGAGAGAGCATCTTAATTAATGAAGAAATTATTGAAGCATTTCCCATAAATTTAGGAAAACAAAACAAAACAAACAAAAAATATATTCATAATCAAAATTACTAGTAAGAAAAAAAAATATTAGTAAGCATCATTCTAAAATTTCTAGCCTAAAAAAAATAAGAAAAAGAAATAAAGGTTTAAATTTTGACAAAATGATATAATATTATATTTATTTGCAGATATTATTACCTAGAAAATCCCGGAGAGATCATTAAAATAAATTAGGACTAAAAATGATGTTTCATTAAATATTTGGTCCAAGAAAATACCAGGACAAATAACTTTCTCATATATGAGTAATACCTACTTTCTCCAATCCAGATTTACCAGACAGTCCTGCACTGGGGATTACAGAAAGCTCTCAGGTAGGAATGCGTAAAAAGTCTACTCTGAGCCCCTAACACACAACATATATATATATATATAGGCATTTACAAGTGTTATTATACAAATGTTATATATGGGTTACATATATATGTTATATATATGCATACATACATATTTATATGATCAACGAATCATCTGCCCATTATTACAACCTCTACATATCTATATCAAAAAGGTAAAAAGCATTGTCTCTGATATTAAGAAATTCATAAAACTAGGAAGAAAAGATGTGTACACACATGAAAACATTCGAACTTGGATTTAACTTTACATTTTGTATTTAAAAGGAACTGTGCAAAGATGTATTCAATCCAGTCTGCCTGAAGAGTCTATATGAGTTGTAAATGTGTTTATTCTCAAACGTGATTTCTGGCAAGAAATATATTAGTCTTTCAGTAATAGAAGATTGTGGAAAGAGAGTGGGGGGGGCGGGGTTACTGATGTAAAGATTCAATGTAAATATGTATTACCTTCATCCGGAAAAATCAGTCAAACTCCACAATCCGCTCCCAGGCTCTGAAAGGTGAGTTTTTCCCTGTACCCCACATAGATAGTAACACTCCTTGAAAAACTATTTAATGCCACAAGTTTATTCTATTTGTGATTGCATTGTGTTTAAACTATGGAAATAAAACCAGGCTCAGACCACTATTTTCTCAATATGCTGAGGCATTTCAAAATGATCAGTAACTAAATAATACCTAAAGATAGAAAAAGATTTTTAAGGGACAGCAACTGTTTATCTCCAGTATTTCATTTGCCTATTGCAGATTTGGGGTGGTGGGTGGAGGATTTCAGCTTAAGAGTGATGAGGAGAGGGCTGAAAAAGAGACAAGAGTGATGTCGGCCTTCCAACTCAGACACTTTATGGGTAGGTCAGAAAATGATTCTTGAATTATCCTGTTAAAAACAGTAACACAAAGCATATCATCTTTTACAAACTGAGTGAAGCAGAGATAATTAATTCTCAACCACCTTTTTTTAAAATAATACTTAGGCACATCCACATCATTAACGATGTTGAAGCTCTCAGCAAATTCGCCTAAAGCTCTCTTGTGACTTACACAGCAGATAATCATCTATATCCCAGCATTTGATAGATGTCCATTTTTTCCACTTAAGGATTTCTGAAGAACCATTTGTATTTTTGTTTCCTCTTTAGTAAATTACTTTAAGTTTAAATCTGATGTTACTAATAGAAAAACCAGGGAATTATCAGTGCCTCAGTTGAGAGATTTCCCTGTTAAAGCTCACTCATTACAAGATTATTGATGCAGGTAAAGCAGGCTTTGAGTCCCCATTCTTCCTGTCTCCTTTAACTTCTGGACACACCTGGAATTCATTATACCTAGTTTCCTGGACCATCCGAATCAACTTGAATGGAGGGACTCTCCATATTTCCCTTCCTTAGAATTTCTGTTCTGTTCTAGATCCATCAGCATTGTCACTGTATTAGGCAAAGATGACCACACTTGTGTCTGGAAAGTGTCTTTTTATATACTCCAAGTGTTTATGGCTGAGACTTTTGCACATTTTGGGGAAAATGCATCTCTTATTTACTCCTTAATTTAAGGCCAGATATTCATAGGCTTTGGATATTTTGCATAATAAGTGAGAGTCCTCACAAAATTCCTGGCATGCTTTTCTGGGTGAATGGATTGAGGTAAACAAAAATTCCTTAATATTGATTGTCCAGGCTCTTTTAAGACCCAAGACCCATTAACATATATCGTAATGTTTTGCAATGTCAAATTCTAGGTTGAGAATTAGTGACAGAGTGGTTTGGTCAGAAAACAAGGGAAGAGAGCAGCAAGAATTGTGACACGATACAGAAACAATGTCTAAAAACTGTAAGGCAAAGGAGCTTTCACTCATCATGTCTTTGTCATCCTTTTATTATCTCATACTACCTTCAAACATTTTCCCCAGAACCTAGCCTGGGATATTGTAAGTGGAAACAATTCACGGCTATGAATACAGGGGTCATTTGGTGAAAGTCAGATTTAAGAGAAAAGTACGTTAAATAATATAGTAAAAACACATCCAAACCTGAAGCAGATTGAAGTATTGTCTTGAATTGGGGTTAGGAAGAGATGGTTACTAAATACCTTCTGAGTTCTCCCTGGTACAAGGCCCCACAATAATGCTTAGACCATGAAAACTCCTAGTCATCCTCAGCACTAGCTAGTGTTAACTTTTTCCCACAGGGTTTCTTCCCCTTTTATAACTCTTCAGTGTTCTATTTTACATAAAGAGTTCATCCAGGATAGATAAGACATGCATTACTATTCTAGTTTACTAGCCGCCAGAATGCAGTATACCGGGAATGGAATGGCTTTTAAAAGGAGGAATTTAATAAGTTGCTAGTTTACAGTTCTAAGGCCAAGAAAATGTCCCAATTAAAGCGAGTCTATAGAAATGCCCAATCAAAGGCATCCAGGGAAAGATACCTTGGTTCAAGAAGGCCAATGACATGCAGCATTTCTCTCTCAGCTGGAAAGGCATATGGCGAACATGGCAGCATCTGCTGGCTTTCTCTCCAGGCCTCTTGTTTCATGACGCTCCCCCAAAGGCATTTTCTTTCTTCATTTCCAAAGGTCACTGGCTGGTGGACTCTCTACTTCATGATTATGCAGTGTTTTGAAGCTTTCTCTAAAATACTTCTTCTTTTATAGGATTCCAGTAAACTAATCAAGACCCACTTAGAATGGGTGGAGAAATGTCGCCATCTAATCAAGTTTAATACCCACAATTGAGTGACTCACATCTCCATGGAGATAACCTAATCAAGTTTCCAGCCTATATTAATGAATAAGGATTAGAAGAAACCATTCCTCCGACAAAATTGATTAAGATTAAAACATGGCTTTTCTAGGGTACATAAATCCTTTCAAAACTGCACAATTACTGAGTTAAAACATTATGCTAACATTCTGAAAATAATACAGGAACACATATTTTCCTAATTTTTTAAATTCTTTCATTTCTGTTACAGCTAAGACCTGGAAAAATCAAAAGGTGTGCAAATAAATGTAAAACTCATTTTGTTATGGGTTTGTTATCTGTGGTAAAATTTAAGAATGCTTTTGCATTTGGTCCATGATATTGCTAGGAGGAAAATGCCCTTCATTTTTACATCCTGAACTTTGAATGCTCTTGAAAAATCTCAGCAGCCACAGAACCCTGGAGCAGGACACAGCTATACTAAAGTATTGGACAAGTTGCTTTAGGCCAGACCAATGCCCAAACCAGAACAGCCTACAAAAAATAATAATAATAATAAAATCAAAGGGCAGTCTGGCATCCTGGCATCTATGAGGAAATTTCTGTTCATTAATGGGGGTCCATTAAAGATGATTTACTACAAAAAAATTTTTATTCTATTCATGGAGGCACAAAATAAAGTCACAGCTTTTAACAGTCACATTGAATAACTTTGAGCTCCCATAGTAATCATAATAAGAAGACTTTTTCTTTCCCTGGGTGTCTTTCCTCTCTGGAAATTCCAATAACTGGAAGAAATAAGCACTGCATCTCAGGGATCACTCTTAGGAGGTCTTCTGGAGAACCAAACAATTCATTCTTTTGGCTATTTAAGCTGTTGTAGCTTAAATTCTTAATGTTACTGATGAAGAAGAGGGGCTACCACCCTTCACACACGTTGAAAACACAGACAGTTGGGCTGTCTTAGTGCAGCCCTTGTCCCCGTGAGGAAACCTGCTATGACTTTGACCATGCCACAGTTCTACAATCTAGAGTAAGCCAAAGTCCCTAGAGAAAGCTTTTTAATCACAACCAACAGTACTGCCAGCTGCCATTCCTTCCTTCCCCTTCCCCTGTAGATACAAACTTATCAATTAAACCTTTTTATTTTTACATTATGTATACACAAGCATGCACACACACACTTAAACACACATACCCCCAGGGTGCCTAGGTCTAGAAGACTTTTAAATCTCAGCTATACATTGTCTTTTCCAGAACCATCCCTGTCTCTCTCCTGACCTTTTAACTCTAACCGCAGCCCAGAGGAAGTTTTTCCCACTCCTATTCCCAAACATTGCCCTCAAGTTCTGCCTCAGAATAACTGATAGGCTCCTCCAGCTAATTTCATCTTCTTACAAACATAAGAGGCTCTTTTAACTTGCTATTGCTGCCAGGATGCAATATATCAGAAATGGATTGGCTTTTATAAAGGGGATTTATTAAGTTACAAGTCTATAGTTCTAAGGTCATAAAAAGGTCCAAACTAAGGCATCCAGGAAAAGATACCTTGACTCAAGAAAAGCTGATGACATCCGGAAGACCTCTGTCAGCTAGGAAGACATGCAACTGGTGTCTGCTGATTCTTTAGCTTCTGGTTTCAAACAGCTTCCCTGGGGGCATTTTCTTTCTGCGTCTCCAAATATCTCTGTCTCTGTGGGCTCTAAGCTTTTCCCAAAATGATTCCCACTTAAAAGACACCAGTAAGCAGATTAAAATCAACCTTGAATGGGGGGAGACCCATCTCCATGAAACACCTTATCAGAAGGTCCGACCCACAACTGGGTGAGTCACACCTCCATGGAAACAACTTAATCGAAAAGATTCTGCCCAAACAATAAATCTGCCACCACAAGATTAAACAAGAAAAAGAATACAGCTTTTCTCAGCTACACAACAGTCTCAAACCGGCACAGAGGGGGATGTTTATTTTTAAAATTCACAATGTTAGTCACAAATTTGGTGCAATGCAGTTTCTAGAGAGATTTTCTGCATATGTTCATGGTGGGAGAAAGTAACCTTTTTGTCTTTCCCAGAGGAAAACAAAACAAAACAAACCACAGTTCTGCTTCTATTCTATGTTGGTTTTTTGTTTTGGCTTGTTTTTGTTACTAGGATTTTAAAAAATCATGTTTTCCATGCAAATTTAAGAGTCTGATTCTCCATCTCACATGCCAGGATCCAAAATTTATACACAATATTCATGTATGCAAAAAAATAGAGATTCTCTGTTAGGAAAAGAGTCTTTACAAGCCCTCACATTGCTGGAGCAACAAAAGAAAAATCTAACTCAGTACAGTCCGGTAAAGTAAGTCTATACAAGAGTCTGGTAATCTCTTTAGGTAACCCAGCCTCTTTTGGATAAACGATTGCTCTTTCAGGTTCTCCTCTCTGTCCCTGTGTCCATCCCAGATGGTAACTGGATGTGTGATGGAAGAGCTTATTGAGGAGGAGGATACCTCAGCTTTAGTGAGTGGGTTCTGTGCACCCTGCTTCCAGTGCCTGGGGACCCTTGTGATTTATTCTGTCTCAGCTCAGTCAAGCTTCTATCATCCCAGTGACAAGGTCCCTCCATGGTGTTTGCTAGAGCAGTGTATATTCCTGAGGTCAGTGACTTCAATTAACTTCCAACTCAGATGTCTACCCTGCATCCCTGCATCCCTTGGTTGCCAAACCACTTCATAGCCAATCTCCGGTCATCCCATAGGGAAAGTGGGGAATTCAAGCTCTCCTCCTGCTACAAAACAGCTGAGGGAAATTTATGCATGATCACTCTATCCCCCGCTCTTTCTAATCACGTGGCCATCCATGTTGTTGCAGGGACACGCTGTTAGGCTCTTCTCCGCCCAGGTCCCTACAAGAAGTGGGACACAGCCCCTCTGCTTTGAGCTCTTTCTTTAAGCTATCTTAAATGGCCCTGCCCATCCTCCAATGCTGTCTATGGAACTTCAGCCAGAAGAGAGAATGACAGGACAGGAGAGTTTCATCTACTGCTTTCCCAGCATCTCCTTCCTCTCAGAGCATGTCAGGTGCTGTACTCCTCAAACACATTCCCTCCCTGTCATACTCTACTTTTTCTGAAACTGCAAACAATAAAAAAACACTGATCTGAGCTTCACATAAAAGAAATGAGAAGCCAGCATTTCTGCCTTCCTTTTCCTATCGATCCTCAGGGAGTTCTTAGGGCTCCTGGTTTTGTTTGCTCAAATTTCCTGCTTCTGCTGCCTTCTATACACAACCCCTGTAGTCAAATCTCAGTCTTAATTGTGCATTTCCAGTAGCCTTTGACAGAGTAGCTCACCTCCTTCTTTTTGAAATAACTTCTCACTCTTGGGACAGGCAACCTACTCTCCTGGTTTTCATTCTATTTCATAGCTGCTCCATCCCATCTCATTTTCAGATCTTCTGGAGAACTAATTACTGGAAGATGTCAAGGCTCATGATCTCCGTGTCCGCTGACTTTTGAACGTTTGCCATTAGCTCTCATCCCTCCCTAATGTGTAGTGAATCTCACTGTCTCCTCGACATCTCCATCAAAGGAGCGCCTAACAGACACCTCAAACAATATGTACAAAAGGGAACTCTTGATTTTTCCCTTGAAACCTGCCTCTCACCAGTGGACTCCATCCTAGTAAGAAGCAATAGTATTCATTCTGATTTTGAGGCCAAAAACTTTTGTCTTCCTTGACTGTTCTTTCTCAAACCCCATATCCAATCCATCATTAAAACTTGTCAAATCTGTCTTAACAGTACATCCTTAATGCAACTACCACCGCCTGCCATGGCTGTCTGCAGAGATCACTTAACTTCATTTGACTTTACTCACTGCATGACTGCCCTTACCCTTTATCCCCTCACTCTGTGTCCTTCTGTGTCACAGCACTTATGACACAATGCAAAAGCATATTACGTATTTTTCTGTTTCTCCCATGAGAATCTGAGTACCATGACAGCTGGAACTTTGTTAGTATCCAGAACACTAAGAGAGTGACTCCATAAACATTTCCCAAATGATTGAGTAAATGACTGACCCTGCTCATGTTTTACCTCCTGTAGCTGGTTATCTTCTTATATCCAACATTGATCCAAAAGGTGAGCATGGGTTGATTTCTTTCACTCCCCACATAACAACCACCAAATAAGTCCTTTGCTTGTAGCTGAAATTTTTTGAAATTTTGAAGTAGCAAAAAATTTGAACTAAATATGTCATCTCAATTGTTAGAAGGCCCTGAGCTCTTCTTTCATCTTAGGCTTCTGCAGTACTGACTGGCTCTTACTCTGTCTTCTCAGTGCTCACCTCTTTTGTGCTTCCTCCTTCTTCTTGGATGAACTTCCCAGGCAAACTCAAGACTCCTTACTTTAGGAGGTAGAACAACTGAACATTTTGTTGCTGTTGTTGTTGTTGTTACATATTCTTCTCAGATTTTGTCCCGTGGGACAGTTTTCCCCATAAATTAAGAAGATCATCAGTGTATTTTCCTAAACAAAAAGCTAATTCCTTTCACATAAATTACGTCATTCATCTTAATGAGAAAATGGCTGCAGGAAGTTTTTGTTTTAAACAGCAATTTAATTTTCTTAAGGAGTATGAAGTGTACGTGCGTGTGTGTGTGTGTGTGTGTGTGTGTGTGTAGTTGATGATAAATCAAGGACTTAATTAAGAATCTTCATTACATTTTTTGACCATGAAGGTTGTTTTCTCCTTTCGCCTGGGGTGCTGAGCTATTAAATTTTCTTCTGCTGTCCCTGTACCTACTTCTAAGAGCATCTTCACCAACATTTAAACGGGCACTCTTTTTATTCCCTACTTTTAAATGTTTGCTGATTCTAATATCATGTGACCTATAAGACAAAGTAACCAAGCTTATTGGAGATGGAAGTTCAGTCAGAGTCCAGGTGAGATGAAAGAGTCAACAAGCAATGTTTCATAAATTGGGGTCCACATATCACCTGCTGAATCAGATGATATGCAGGTGATTATGCATCAGGTGACACGTGTCAGATATAACCTGTGGGATTCAGATTCCCTGACCTCAACCTAGGAATCTCTGTGGGGTTCAGGAATCTGCATTTTAGACTAGCCCTTCGGGTGATTCTAATTCACAGCAAAGTTTAATCTTAATTAGGCTAAGAAGTCTGGGTTTTTAGTCAACAATTTGGTGTTTCTCCGTATGCCTTTCTTTATAAGAGGTATTTTCTTGATGCTATCCTATTGCATTTACTTAGTACAAGTCTTTCTGTATTGGGGTGGCTTCAAAAGTTAGAAAACAGGAGCACAAAACCTGCACTATCTGGCTAATATTGTTTATCCTGCAACTGTCTACTCCACTGAGTATTCATATGCTATCTAATATTTCTTTGTTTCATGGGACACAAGTAATTTGCAGCAGACTGAAGTCTGGAGATCTGGGTTCTGGCCCTCAGTGTGGTACTCAAAAGTTGTGTAGAATTGGGCCTCTGGGGTCCAGTCCAAATAAGGTAGTTGGGGTAGATGTTTGCTGTTTCAGTTTGTTAAAGGTGCCAAATACAATATACCAGAAATGAATTGCTTTTATGAAGGGAACTTATTAAGTTACAATTACAATTCTAAGGCTGTGAAAATGTCGAAATTAAGGCACCAGTAAGATACCTTCTTGGAAGAAAGGCAGCTGGCATCCAGTTTCTCTGTAACACGGGAAGGCACACGGTTACATCTGCTGTCCCCCTCTCTCACAGCTCTGGTTTCAAACATCTACTGGGGTGTTTTCTTTCTGCATCTCCAAACATCTGTGTCTTGGTTTCATTTCTCTGTTTTCTGTGTTGGCTCTGAGCTCTATTGTTGTCTGCCCTTTATTCTTTTCATAGGGGACTCCAGTAAAATGATTAAGATCCACCTTGAATTGGGTGGGCCACATTTCCATGGAAACAACCTAATCAAAAGGTCCCACCCTGATGGTGAGATGTGAAATTTAATTTATCCTCCAGAGCAGCTATAAAACAACCAGAAATGGTACAGAACAACTGCTGGGGAAACATCAGTGACCAGACACACAGCATCGACCAGCCTGAACCAGGTGAAAGAGCTGAGACCCCCACACAGAACTGTAAGTCCCCCAAGCCATGGAGGCCAGCATTCTTCTCCCAAGAGCACAACAGACTAGTTCTTTGAGGGGAAATAAAACAGAACTTACTAGTAGTAGGGGCTTAGCTTAACCAAATTCTAATTGGAGAATTAATTAACAAACTCTAACTACTGAAAACAAGTTCCCAGCACAGATAAATCTGGAATAAGCACTATAGAAACTAGGACTTTTTGGCCAGGCAGAGAAGGGGCAGGACTATCAGGAAAAAAAAATTAAAAGTAGAGGCTTTTTGAGTTGGACAGCCCAAAATACTGGAAAAGGACTAGAATCCAAGAAAAGGGGACACATAGAATATGGAGATACATACAGCCGTGTAGCAATTGAAGCTCTTGATTGACAAACCTGAGGAGCAGGGATCTGGCTCTGAAAAAGCTTTTTTTTTTTTTTTAACTTCTTAACAGCTCATTAGATAGAACTGGAAGCACCCTCCAGCTCCAGCACTGCCCCAGGCAAGGGCAGAAATAAAGCTTATTGAGAGACTAAGCTTGTCAGGTGAAAGGGGTTAATTCCCTAAAGGGTATATCTTCCCCCAAGAAAAGGGGGCCAAGGCCCAGCTCAAGGGGAATCCTTCCGTCAAGAAATTCAGGCCCCAGGGACTGGAAAACAGAAGCAATCAAAGCCATTCTATTACCTCACCTCTGTCTAAACCATGCCCCTGGCAGGGAGAGTCTGCTGAAATTAAAGGCACTGCATCACTTTAACCTGGTGGGAAGCTACAGACAGAGAAGTACCACATGCTGGGCAGGATAGGAAAGGAACAGAGTCTAGAAGCTTCATTGGAAAGTCTGACAACCTTCTGGGTCTTACCCTCAGGAAAAACTGCTGCTGGCTACTGTTTCTTCCTGAGACATGGGCCAGTCTGCTCTGGGAAAATCAGACTAGGGATTATAATATCTGAAGAGACCCTCCTCAAAAAAAAAGTCTCCATATTGGCAGGGCAAGAAACAGAAAAACAACATCAGTTAAACAGAACCTATGCCAGAGGTCTAGAATAAATTGAACTGAATGTCAAAGAACAGATAGAGAATACAGCCATCCAGAAAAAAAAAAAACTGAGGTAAAAGAGTGAAAATAACCTCCAGAATAAAATAATTAAGGAAATCAAATGCCTAGCCAGCAAAAAAAAGAGTAATACTAGGAAAATTGAAGATATGGGCCATTCAAAGGAACAAACCAACACTTCAAATGAGGTACAAGAGTTGAAACAACAAATTCAGGATGTTCAGACAGACATGCAAAATCTCATCAAAAATCAAATCAGTGAGCTGAGGGAGGATGTATATTGGGCAAATATAAAAAACTCGAAAATTTGAAGAAACAAACCACAGAACTTATGGGAATGAAAGGCACAATAGAAGAGATGAAAAAATAATAGAAACCTACAGCAATAGATTTAAAGAGGCAGAAGAGGGATTACTGAATTAGAGAGCAGGATATTTGAAATCTAATACACAGAAGAAAATATATGGAAAAATATGAGCAGAGTCTCAAGGAACTGAATGACAACATGAAGCACATTAAATATATCTGTTGTAGGCATCCCAGAAGAAGAAGAGAAGGGAAAAGAAGGAGAAAGACTAATGGAGGAAATAATCACAAAAAAAATTTCCATATCTTTTGAAAGACATAAAATTAAAGATCCAAGAAATGCAGCTACCCCAAACAGAATAGATACAAGACACTTACTAACCATATTGTCAAATGTCAAAGACAAAGAAGGAATTTTGAAACAAGCAAGAGAAACATAATCCGTCACATACAAGGAGAGCTCAATATGACTATGTGTGGATTTTTCAGCAGAATCTATGGAGGCAAGAAAGCAGTGGTATGATATATTCAAGATTCTAAAAGAGAAAAACTGCCCACCAAGAATTCTCTACACAGCAAAACTGTCCTTAAAAAAGGAGGGGGAGATTAAAATGTTTTCAGGCAAATAATCACTGAGAGAATTTGTGACTAAGAGACCAGCTCTGGAAGACATACTAAAGGGGGCACTACGGGCAGATAGGAAAGGGTAGGAGAGAGAGAGATCTGGAGAAGAGTGTAGAAATGAAAACTATCAGCAAAAGTAAAAAGAGAAAAAAAAATAGATATAACATATATAATCCAGCAGACAAGTGATAGAAGAAACAAAACTACTGCTTTTAAAGTAATAATATTAAATGTTAATGGATTAAACTCCAATCAAAAGTCATAGATTGACAGAATGGATTTAAAAACAGGACCCATCTATATGCTGTCTACAAGAGACTCACTTTAGACCCAAGGACAAAAAAAGGTTAAAAGTGAAAAGCTGGTGCTGTAGACCTGGGTTTGATTCCCAGAACCTATCCATGCCAAAAAAGAAAAAGAAGAGAAAAAGGTTGGAAAAAGATATTTCATGGAAACAATGATTCAGAAAGAGCAGGAGTAGCTATACTAATATCCAACAAATTAGACTTCAAATGTAGAACAAATTAAAAGAAACAAAGAAGGATACTATGTATTAATAAAAGGAACAATTCAACAAAAGACACACCGATCATAAATATGTATGCACTGACCCACAGTGCTCCAAAATACATGAGGCAAACACTGACAACACTAAAAGGAGTGGTAGACACCTCTACCATAATAATTGGAGGCTTCAATTCCCTGCTCTCATCAATGGATAGAATGTCTAGACAAAGGATCAATAAGGAAACAGATTTTGAATTTCACAATAAATGAACCAGACTTCAGAGAACATTACATCCACAATAGCAGGATGCACATTTTTCTCAAGAGCTCATGCGTCATTCTCAAGAATAGATGGGTCACAAAGCAAGTCTCAATAAATTTTTAAAAATTTGAAATCATACAAAACACTTTCTCAGATCATAATGGAATGAAGTTGGAAAGCAGTAACAGGGAGAGGGCTGTAAAATTCACAAATAAATGGAGGCTAAACAATATGTTCAAATAACCTGTGAGTTAAGGGAGAAATTACAAGATAAATCAGTAAATATCTCAAGGCAAATGAAAATGAAAATACAGCATATCAAAATGTATGGGTCTCAGCCCATGCATGTTCCCGACCACCCCCCAAAAAATTCAACAAATGGTGCTGCAATAATGGGATAGTCACACAGAAGAAAAATGAAATGTGTCCCCAACTACACAATATACAAAAAAATTTATGGGATGCTGCAAAGGCAGTGCTGAGAGGGAAATTTATTGCCTTAAATGCCTATATTAAAAAAGAAAAAAGAGCAAAAATTGAGAAATTAACTGTTCACTTAGAAGAACTAGAGAAAGAACAGCAAGCTAACCCCAAAGCAAACAAAAAGAAAGAAATAACAAAGACTAGAGCAGAAGTAAATGAAATTGAGACTATGAAAACAATTGAGAAAGTCAACAAAACCGGATGTTGGTTCTTTGAGAAAATCAATAAAATTGATGGGCCCTTTGCTAGGTTGACAAAAATAAGAGAAAGAGGCAACAAATAAATAAAATCAGAAATGGAAGAGAAGACATACCACTGACCCCACAGAAATAAAGGAGGTAGTGAGAGGATACCATGAGCAACCATATGCTAATAAACTAGACAATGTAGATGAAATGGACAATTTCTTAGAAAGGCATGGACAACCAACATTGACTTGAGAAGAAATAGATGGCCTCAACAAACCAATCACAAATAAAGGGATTAAATCAATCATCAAGAAGCTCCCAAAAAGGAAAAATCCAGAACCGGATGACTTCATATATGAATTCTACCAAGCATTCAAGAAAGAATTACTCTCCCATCCAAGTACTAACCAAGCCTGACCCTGCTTAGCTTCTGAGCTAAGATGAGATAGGGTGCATTCAGGGTGGTTTGGCCACAGAGGCTAAGGGTGGGGTTACTGTATGCCTGTAACCCTGTTACTTAGTATATACCTGGAGGAATTGAATATGGGGACACAGTGGAAATTTGCACACTGGTGTTTATGGTGGCAGTGTCCCTGATTCACAATGGATGGAGGTGGCCTAAAGGTACAACATCTGAAGAATGGAAAGGGGAACTATGGTGTATACATACAACAGACTACTGAGCAGCTGCAAGAATGAATTTGTGAGGTATGCAACTAGGTGAGTGAAACTTAAGGTCTCTTTGCTGAGTGAAATGTCAGATAATAAAAGACAAATATTATCATGCCTCACTTATGTGGACTAGCTATAACATAAAAACTCAGTGAATTGACATTGAAAGCATGGAGTATCAGGTTGGAGCCTATTGTAAAAGGTCCTAGATTGTAAGCTGTTATAGCAGTCATATATTCAGGAGTTGTAATTGTTATTTCTAAATTCTGAGATACTGAACTGTTTGTATAGAACCAGAAACTTCGGGTATTTATGTGACACCTGAGACTTGGAGTTAGAGCTCTGAAACTATGAAAGTCAGCATAATGGGATTGAGAAAACCTTCTTGACCAAAGGACAAAGACAGAAATGAGACTAAATAAAGTTTCAGTGGCTGAGAGATTTCAAACAGTCGAGAGGTTATCTCGGAAGTTATTCTTATGTGTTATATAGATATTCCTTTTTAGTTTATGGTGTTTTGGAGTGGCTACTGTTCAGCTGTGTCCAGAAGCCTTGATTCTTATAGATGATTATATAATGATATAGCTTTTACACTGTGATTGTGAAAACCTTGTGTATGATACTCCTTTTATCCAGAATACGGACAGATGAGTAAAAAAACTATGGATAAAAAATAAATAAATAATAGGGAGGATAAAGAGCAAAATAGATTGGGTAAATTGAAATACTACTGATCAGTGAGAGGGAGTGGAGAGGGGTATAAGATGTATGAGTATTTTGTTTTTTCTTTTAATTTCTTTTTCTGGAGTGATGAAAATGTTCTAGAAGTTACCTTGGTGATGAATATACAACTATGTGATGATATTCTGAGCCATTGATTGTATACCATGTAGGGACTATATGTGTGTGAAGATTTGTCAATAAAAACATTTTTTAAAAAAAGAGTCCCACCCATAATAGGTCTGTACCCACATGATTGGCTTTTCTGAGTACATAACAGTTCCAAACCAGAGCAGTCCCTGAGTCTTCCCACTTCTAATTATAATTTTTATATATATTTTATTGTAGTAGCATAGATACAACTCAAATTTTCCCATTTCAGCCACTTTTAAGTGTATAATTCACTGATTTTAATTATATTCACAGTATTGTGTTACTATCACCAACATCCATTACTCAAACTTTTTCATTATGACCAAGTTAGTATTTTTTTAATGTCATATTGTAGAGATAGAACATTTAGATTAGTGACACTGATGGTATATAAAAGAGATTTCACTGAAAATGCAATGTAAAAGGGTTAAGAAACACCCTTTGCATCATGCCCTTTGCTAAGCATTACCTTGGAGTTATATCTTGTTTAAGATAAATTGCACTTCTTTCAAAATTAAGTGGAATTTTTTGATGAAAATAATATTACACCCGTGGTTAAAAATGTACATAAATGAGGGTCTTTGAAAGTTAGAATTTCAGTGGAAGGAAAATCACTCTAATGAGAAGAATGGGAACCTTTTTCTGATAGAACATTAAATTGTCCCCCTATGTCTGGTGCTAAAAAGCTAAGAAATTTAATGATGTATTTATGAAAATAATATTATGCAAATAGCCTTTAAAAGTTACTAGTTATATTATTGGACATATAATTATAATTGTAAGTTAATTTTAATGAAGATTTTGAAAGACTGCTTATGCTTTTCTACTACATAAAAACTGGAATACTATACCCATTAATGTTGCTTTTAGACTCTTAAGCAATGCAAATGACTTTGGAAACATTTTCTATTTTAATTAATTAGGCAGTATATATACTGTTCTTTTCTAAGTTGCTCAATTGAAAATGGCTCACAGTAGAAGAATCACAATCCAAGAAATAGCATAATTGGTCTCTTTTCTCAATCTGGGCATTTTGTAGATAGTAAAGAATAAGCCACAGGTTTCCATAAATTAAGGTCTTGAGAATTTTATGAATGACAACTGTCAGGGATTGAATCATGTCTTCCACAAAATGAATGCTCAGGTCCCAACCCATGGCCCTGTGGGTGTGACCCCATTTGTAAATAGTAACTTCGAAGATGCTATATTAGTTAAGATGTGCCCCAACTGAATGAGAATGGGTCCTAATCCAATACGCCTGAAGTCCTTATAAGCAAAGGATATCGAGCACAGAAAGAGAAGCCACAAGGAGTAACTAGAAGATGGAAGCCAATGGAACCCATAAGAGACAGTAGAAGATGCTACCATGTGCATTGCCATGTGATAGAAAAGCCAAGAAGCCCCAAATTGCTGGCAAGCCAGAAGATACCAACCCTGGGAGGAAGTAAGCCTTCCAGCCTCTGAAACTGTGAGCCAATAAATTATTGTTAGTTAAGCCAATCCATTGTAAAGGATTTGTTTTAATGGCCAGGAAACTAATACGATAACTAAATGCTCTGAAAGATTCTCATTTAAAAGTTTTTATGACAACACTTTCTCATGCAGTCTCTTTCAACTCAGCATTAAAATTCTAACAGGACCATGAAAAGAAGAATGCTCTTACTGAGATAAACATCCAGCCTACTGGCCAAAACTAGGAAGAGTTAACTGCTGCTAACTCCAAAACCACTAGAGCTATGTTGACATCTATAGTCAGTCTTCCTCAAAACTTAGATGAAAAAAGATGGACAGGTACTTTGCCTTTGCCTGATTTTCTTCCTCTTGGTTTGATGATTAAAGGTTCATGTTAACCCAAAAACATCAAGCAGCTCTTCCTTTATTAGGATTCTTTACTTAATTCCCTGCCTCCCCAACAGTGCTACTAGTCTTCCGGTATCCATCTAGAAATCTCAACACCCAAAAAATAAAAATATAAGTAAAACATAATTGAAAGGAACTGAAGGAAGGTAACCCATTATAGCACATTACATTCTGAGAGGTACAATAGCAACAAATAAAGCACTTTGAGAAATTATATATATATATATATATATAAAAGCTCAGGCAGCAATTCATTCGGGGGAGTATACTTTTAAATTATTTCATAAGTCTGTGTATCACAGATACAGACGCAGAAAAATTCCAACCACAATCCAACAAAGCTACCCTAAATGAATTCCTGTAGAGAAAGGAAATTAGCCTTGGAGTTGTACTGATTACCCTGCCCACCAGCTGTGAGAAGAGAATTGTAGCAACATTGCAAAACTGTAACAAAAATATAGAAATTATTAAGATAACATAGAAGCTTCTTTATTGGCAGAAATTGGACCCACTTAAATTTGACCTCATTCTAGGATGAGGATGGATAGGTATGTAGATAGGTGTACTAACAGATCATTAGATAGATGGTAGATAGATAGATAGATAGATAGATAGATAGATAGACAGACAGACAGATAGATGATAGATAGATGGAAAAGAGAAAGGAAGGAGGGAGGAAGGAGGAAGGGAGAAAGAAGAATGGAAGGAAAACATGCATATCACCTTCAAAATTAGAGGAAACAAATGCATCTGAAAACGATTTGTTGTAGAACACAGAATGTTTAAACAATAGCGAGACACATTTATTAGAATTGTGAAAACATAACGTTAATGAAAGAGGAGCAGGAAGATAAAACTTGATTATAAGAAACTAAAAAATTAATAATAGAATTAAAAATATCATTTGAAGCAGAGAAAGATGGATTCCAATGAAAATAAGCAGTCATTCAATGGAAAAAGTATTGACACCATAACATTTCCAAATCACTTTCACATGCTTGTGTTTTTGTGTGTGCACACAGAATTGTAACAGAAATAAAATAAGCCGGAATGTTAATAGTGGTGGTGAAATCCCTCCTGATTTTTATTTTCTTCTTTTTATATCGTGCTGTATTTTGCAAATACTCTGAAAAGGGCTAATGCTGTTCTAATAATCAGAAGAAATATACATTATAAAAACAGTAGTATTGGTGAAAATATAAATAGTTGGAATGTCAGAACAAGGCATGTGTAATAGATTTTAGCACACATAAGAATTCAGAATATGAGAAAAGAAATATCATAAGCTAGTGAAAAGACATAGAAGTCAGATTGTTTGGAAGAAACAGGTTAAATTATCATCTTACACTATACGTATAAATACATATTAGATGGATCACTAGTTGAATGGAAATAATATCATAAACAGCTGGAAGAAAATGAAGTATACTACTTGGCTGATCTCAGCACAAAATAAAATTTTATAACATAAATAAAATGAAAGAGGTGACACTGGTAAAAGAAATAATCAACAGAGTTTTAAAACATTGCTAAATACAAAAATTCAACTAATACAAGGATCTTGAAGTTAAGAAAAGGATATTAAAGTGAAATATTAGCTTTCATCTATGAGATTGACAAAGATAAAAATCACTTTAGAATGTTGTGAATGAGGCTCCTAATAGGAGTGAACAGTGGGAAAACAATTTGGAAAATAATTTGGTAAAATGTATAAAGAGCATTAAAATTCTGAACCAGTAAGGTTTAACAAATGAATATGATTGTTGAATCATTAAATTGATGTCTCTTTTAGTCTCCAGTATCTTAGAGCAGCTAGAAGTAAAAACCTAAAATTTTGGAATTGCAACCCATACCAAACTCTGAAATCTGTTCTACAACTAATTGTGGTGCTGTGCTTTGAAATTTATACTTTTTTGTATATATGCTATATATCATAAAAAAGAAAAAAAGGTCTATTATGATGATAAAAAATATATATAAGCCTTCTAGCCTCCTGTATTCTGGAGCAGCTAAAAGGAAAAATCTGAGATGGTGGTATGGTAGCCCATGACAGATTCTGGGATCTGTCTTGCAACTACTTGTTGAAGTATGCTTTGAAAATGATTGCTTTTTTCATTCTTTGCTTTGTATATAGGTTATATTATAGAATAAATAAAAAAGTTCTGAACCAGTTAATCCCATATCTACAATCTAACACTTAAAAGAGAATTAGAGGTATGCACAAAGATTTGTATTTAAAAATGATTCTGCAACTCCAATTACCCAATATCTTACTCTATTAATAATAATGACTGCATTTTTATTTATTTATTTGTACATGGGCAGGCACCAGGAATTGAACCCGGGTCTCCGGCATGACAGGCGAGAACTCTACCACTGAGCCACAGTCCCCTGCCAAGAATTCTATCACTTGACTACTGAAGGGATACAGATTGTGCAACAGGACTGAATATAAAAACTCAGAAAAGGACAGCACAATACCACCTAACTGTAATGCAATTATGTTAAAACACTGAATGGAGATGTATGTGAGAATGATAGAGGGAGGAGGCCTGGGGGCATAATTGAAATCAGAAAGAAAGATAGATATTAAAGATTGAGATGGTATAATCTAGGAATGCCTAGAGTGTATAATAATAGTGACTGAATGTACAAATTTAAAAAATGTTCTTGCATGAGGAAGAACAAAGGAATGTCATTACTGCAGGGTGCTGAAAATAGATGGTAATTAATATTTTAAAATCTCACCTTATGTGTGAGATTAAAGCAAAAAATGTTTACTTGGTACAAAATTTATATTTTGACTAGTGCATTTCCTAATATAACATATGTAGATAGTTTGATTGAACACCATAAGTACTTGGAATCTCAGGTAGGACATGAGATTTTGTTGGTTTGTCCAGAGTGATGCCCTGATAAATCCCAGAGTGATTCGATCAGGGAGTGGAAAAGTATTTGCAAAGCCCCCTTCAGGGAATGGTGAGAATGGGGATATTGATATTCTTGATATTCTTGATATTCTCACAAGCAGTGTGGACAACTAAAGCTATAGGCTGAGCCCCCAGTCTTGGGGTTTGTTCATATGAAACTTAACCCACAAAGGATAGGTCAAGTCTACTTAAAATTTAGGCCTAAGAGTCACCCCCAAGAGAGCCTCTTTTGTTGCTCAGATGTGGCCTCTTTCTCTCGCCAACACACCAAGCAATCTCACCACCCTCCCCTTGTCTACGTGGGACATGACTCCCAGGAGTGTGGACCTTCCTGGCAATGTGGGACAGAAATCCTAGAATGAGCTGAGACTCAGCATCAAAGGATTGAGAAAAAACCTAGAATGAGCTGAGAATTAACATCAAGGGATTAAGAAAACCTTCTCGATCAAAAGGGGAAAGAGTGAAATGAGACAAAGTGTCAATGGCTGAGAGATTCCAAACAGTTGAGAGGTTATCCTGGAGGTTATTCTTACACATTAAGTAGATATCACCTTGTTATTCAAGATGTAATGGAAATGCTAGAAGGAACTGCCTGAAAATGTAGAGCTGTGTTCCAGTAGCCATGTTTCTTGAGGATGATTGAATAACGATATAGCTTTCATTATTCTGTGTGATGGTGAAAACCTTGTGTCTGATGCTCCTTTTATCTACCTTGTCAACAGATGAGTAGAACATATGAAATAAAAATAAATAATAGGGGGAACAAATGTTAAAATAAATTTAGTTTGAAATGCAAGTGATCAATGAAAGTGAGGGGTAAGGGGTATGGTATGTATAATCTTTTTTTTCTGTTTTTGTTTTATTTCTTTTTCTAGTGTCTTTTTGTTTCGTTTTCTGAATTGATTCAAATGTTCTAAGAAATGATGAATATGCAACTAAGTGATGATATTTTGAATTACTGATTATATATGTTAATGTTTTATTTCATTTGTTAATTTTTTAATTAATAAATAAATTTTAAAAATTTTAAAAATGCCTCTACAACATTATTTAATAACAAAAACATAGAAATGCATTAAATGTCCAAATGTAGGCAAATAATTACATGTTGGTATAGTGAAATATTGACATCTTGAGTGTGTGTGTGTGTACACATGTGTGTACAGCTACCAATACAAATACAAATGTGTCACTCATTTGCCACATACCCAACACTATGTTAAGGAGAGAACTCATCAAATACTCACAAACAGTCTGACAATATTACTGTGTCTTGCCCACTGTATAGATGAAGAAATAGCTGCTCAGTGAATTAACCACTCCAAATCTCGTAACCAATAGGAGATGAAGCCAGGATTTCAACCTACTTTACCCTTGGCCTCTGTCAAACTCCCACTTGCGTAGGCACTTTGTTGTCCTACTTCTCCTATAGATATGTCCCTGTATGTAATAGGACATCCATTTCAACCTTTGGACTCCCTGTTCTTCCTCAGTAATCATTGCATTAGTGGTATCATTCTGAATTTTTCAAACAAAAGACCTAGTTCTCTTCAAGGCCTTCTATTATGTCAGAAAGTTCTGACAGGTTTACTGTGTTTTTTCATTCTTTAAGGATGAGAATAGGCATTGGTTAACAAAAATGTATTAGGTTGGCGACTGAATAGACAATCTTGCAACCTCCTAATTTGTTAAAAATTGAAGATAGACCATCTTCTATGGTGAGAATTATAGCAATCATCATTATCTTTGTGCAACTTTGGCAAATAAAAAAATGAAACCAGAAAATCAAGTGATAAATTAGCCCTAAGAAATATTTTTAGACCTATATTTAGATTGAAGTCGGGATACATTTTACAGTAACAGAGTAATAATGTTGTCACCACATCACTAAGCAAAATAAGATTTTACCCAGGAGGAACAGTTAATGACAAAAAAGGTCTTAATGTCATCATGAATTAAGAATGCTTTTGCTTAAATATGGATGAGCTAAGATTATATGGCTCTCCCAAGTTATTAAGCTATTCAGTGCAGGAACCCTAGCTACAATATCCCTGGGAAAAAGTAGGTGCTCACTGCCAAAATATTTCCTTGATCGAATTACAGTAATATTTCTGGTAATTTATCAGAGACTCTGAAGCCTATAATGCTTGAAATAGCAAAGAGTAACTGGATTCCAAGTCTGTTACAAGAGGAAGTATTTTGAAGTTTTCAACTGATCTTAGAATTCCATGTGAAGAAAATTGAGTAGATTTGTTTTTGATGCTAGAAAACTGACAATAAATCTCCTATCAGAAGTGACATACATGAATAGATAGAAAGACATTTTCTAAGAAAGAATAATGGTCTGGGGAATCAGTGTACATGTTGGCAGTATGGAGGAGAAATATTAGACACACACACACAAATGAATTGAAACCAAAAGGCAATTAATACTACTGAGAATCAACATTTTTAGAGGAAGAGATTTAAATACAAAGTTACATAAAACCCTGTAAATATTTATTTTGAATTGGAAATACCAGCATAGAGCCTAGATTGTGATTTCCAGGTACCATTTCTCAGTAAAAGGAACCATAGATCTTTGGAGAAATGGCTGATTTCAACCTGAGATAAGATATGATCAAGATGGGCCTATAAGGTTCTGTTATGCTGAATCAAGAGGCTTTCGAAAATTCCTAGTACACAGCAAAAAGCAGCAGCCAACTCAGGGAGCCCCCAACAAGCCAAAGACGGGACAATTAAAAGCACGAAGGGAACAATGGCTTAATGGATTCAAATATATCAAATATATATAAATCCATGGAATCATAATGATACTTAAAAATCATTAGTATAATTTGAAGATTACTAGGGTACCAGCCAGTCATTCCTAAAACTGTTTAAAAAATGAAAAGAACCAAGATTTACTTCTCATTTCCTTACAAACTATATTTGCATGAAATAGTTGATGAGTAAAAGTTCTTAGTAGAAAAATCACAGCCAGTAAATACAGGAAAAACAGCAGAATTAGAAATACACCACGCAGCAACCCCTAATGAAAAAATATCTAGGTAATAATCATTAATGGTTTCTAAAAATATTACGTGAAAGATTGATGGTAATCTTTCAAATAATGATTCAGATATCGTTCTGGATGCCATGTGAAAGTGTTTTGTGTGATGAGGCACAAATAGTTAGGCAGTGAGCCACAACTGCATGAAAGAACAGGTTTTTTTTAAAGCAAAAGCCCTGGAAGGAGAGGGGAGAAAGGGCAACAGAGGTCTCTCTGGGTTTACCTAACTAGGCATCTACAAGGGCGCATAGAGAGGTAGGGTGTGGAGTACATGTTGAATTTTGCCTTTATTGTGGCCTGGAGGGGAGGAGGTAGGATTTTCCTGTGGATACTGGGGATAGGAACTTTAAAGTTATATGGCATGAAAAGCAGAAGCAACAATGTTTGCGGAAGCTGAGGACAGCTACTTATTGTTCTAAGCTATATGGAGACACTGGCCTTGCTAGCATGAAAGGGCAAGGGGCCATTCAGAGCAAAAGAGTGGTGGGGGCCATTCAGAGAAGCTAAAAGCAGCTCATCTTATCCAAACCATAAGGACGTACAAGTCTTGCACATTGCAGTTACACCTGGGGCAGAGCTAACTGGAGTGATCTGCTCAAAGGGAAATTTACAATTAAGCCAGGCAGGATGGTGAGACACTAAAATTAATTTCTTTTATGACGTTACAGATATCACCTGAGGTCACTCATCCAAATCAACTTCACAGAAAGTGGGAAAAGGAGACATCAATGTGATGCAATAGAAAGTACACCGAACTACTATGAAATATTCTCATTAAAAAATGACCTGAATATAATCCAGGTGTGAGCTTTTACAGAGATGGAAGAGATAGAACATATTAAAGAGCTCTGTGATGATATAATCACCAAATATAAAGCAAATCTACAGGACAAATTTCCATTTTCTCCAAGATATGAGTGGAAAAGATAAAATAAAGAGAAACTATCATGGTATAGGTGTATCGACCAAAAGCAGTGCAGGGATTGGTAAATTTCTGGGATCAGTAACCTGTGATAGCAACCCTGAAGCCTTGGTAATTGAAGGCATCATTTTTTCTCATGTTGATGAATCTGAGAATAAATTCTGACTCCACTTAGTTCTGCTGCATCCATCTTCTCATGACAGGAGTGAAGCTGAACGAGCAGCCCCTATCAGACACATCCCGATATTGTAGAAGACAGGAAGGCGAGAGGCTTATTTGAGTCAGGTCCCATTGATAAGCCGGAGAGTGGGTTGGGAAATAGACTCCACTTTCCACCTTCAGAGGGCAGCTCAGGTCACATAGCAAATAGCTAGAGTGCATTAACTCCACTGTAAAAAAGAGAATGGCTCAGGTGGTACGAGGATGGCTCAGTGGCTGAATTTTCCCCTGCCATGCCAGAGACCCGGCCGGGTTCAATTCCTGAAGCCTCCCATGCCAAAAAAAGAAAGAAAGAAATGAGAGTGTTTCATTGGAGGTAGTAATGCCATTTACCACAGATCCTGATCCAAACAAAAGAAGTGTAAAAAGGTATTTTGACATTTTGATATAATTTGGAAACTTAAACTCAGATGGGCATATTAGAAACTCTATGATGGCTACTTGGAGATTCATCATACTATTATTTGTACATTTGTGCATGTTTGAAACCAAAATGGTATATGCAGAGGAATGCATAAGAATGTCTCAAAAATATGACAGGAAACTTAAAAATTTTTATAACGTTTCACTGGAAAGAAGGTCTAAATAGCAAGAATTTAGGAATAAGAAGGATATTGCATTTCACCATCACATTTTCTATTATTTGAATATGTACTACATGTAAAAACAAAGAATATTTTCATTCAAATTTTCTTTTCTATTAACAAATAAAAATGTTTGTTTTAACATAAAAATATTTTACATTACTAATGAAATGAGTTACTTAATCCCCACTGCTGCTACCCCCCATTCACTTCCACTGACTTTCTGAACATAATGGAAACATTGCAAATATGTTTCATAATTATACTGTGACTTAGCCTACCCCTTGATATATCACCATTCTTCCCTAGAGAATGAAAATCATAATTTAAGAAATAGAGCTCTAATTTAATTTCAACATGGTTGTTCTCTAATTCAAATGCATCTTATTGAAATGTGTAATTGAACCTGTATATAATTGCAAATTTAATCAAAACAGGCAGGGTTTCAGTTGTCCATACACTAGTCTTCATCTAGGGGAGAAAATGAAGGTATTTTTGGTCATTACAGAACCCAGTTTAGAAATTTTGAACCAGCCTGTGGAACAAAAGAGATAAAGAGTCTTTTAAAAAACAGGTAATTATTTCTTCAATTAATATCTGTCAGCATTAAGCAGAGCACCTTCTAAATACATAATTTAATTTTGTGGACTGATGGCTTACTTGGAAGTGCAGCCTTGTATAGTTCGTAATTTTAATAGTCAACCACCTTTCAGGGCCAAAGAAAAGAAATGGACCCTTTTCTTGTTGTCCTGCTTGTGAACAGTATTTGGAACCCAGGGTTTAGATGACATTTTTACCCTTCTCAGAGACCTCCTATTAGATGGGCAAAATGAGGGGAAAAGTAAGGCCTTCTGGTCCCTATGAACCCGCAGTGGCAGCCCTTCTAATAGTCACAGTTCTGTGGGCATTGTCTCACTGAACCAAACTATCCATATGCGTGTTTCCCTTTTCATTCTTCTTTGGAGAGGCACAATCCCGTTTTTTTCCTTCCCAGCATCACTTTACACCCTCCTTCTAGTGTCAGACCTCTCCCTTACTTTGGGTTGCTTCTGCCTGACCACTTCAACCCCAAAGATGTGGCTAATGGCTGCACCCCAGCTCGTTGACCCCAGAGATGGGCATATGCTGTGGCATGAGCATTCATGGTGATGGCTGCTGCCCTTGCCCTTTACAGCTGCCCCAGAGGCTAACAAATCAGTCAGAACCCTTCCCTGGAGATTTTCTCATTGGAACTCACAGAGCTTCCTGTTCTCCATTCCTGGTTGTGAGTACGAAAATATATGAGCCGTGGTTGTGTACTCACAGGGTAATTCTGTCTGAGAGGACAAAGATGACATGCAGAGGGAATCAGGTAAACAGACAGCAAGAGAGGAGGCCCATAGTGTTTAGATGCTGAAATTGCTTGTCCCAGGGGTCAACTCTGCCTTGTCCTTTCCCACAGTTTATTTCCACAAACCATTAGATGTCCTGTTTTTCTTGCATTTTAATTCAACTAGTTCACCTTTGCGGGGAGGGAGGTTTGCTAAGCCTTCCTCGATGGGGGGTCTTCTGCGGCCAGCAGTCGGGGGAAGCATTGGCTTACGCCTCCGGGGGCTCGATAGGGCAGGACGCGCGCGCGCGGGACGGAAATCAAACCGCGGGACCAAGTGGAGTTAGCAGGACTGCGCACAAAGACCTTTATTAAGGGAAGTACATTTGTTTATATAGAAGCGGTAGAGAGGAAATGATCTCAGGAAAGGGTGGCCGTGGGCTTAGCTGATTGGTGGAAGGAGACATTATGTCTAAATATGGCTTGGGACGGAGGAGAAATGGAGGATGGGGGGGGGGGGGCTAGAGCCAATGGGAGAGAGAGATAAGTGCGTGAGGTGTTTAGTAGCCGGGTAGAGGGTTGAAAAAAGGTGGCCAGTAAAGAAGGCGCTGTGATTGGAGGATAGGATGACACTATCGGTTGCTGGGTAAGGTGTGGTTGAGGAGGGGCCTGGTTTGAAAGTATACTGCACACCTTTTTCAAATGAAGCCTGTCCAGAATAGTATGCACTCTCATCTTGCTTTATTTTACCAAATTTTATCTGTTCCCCTCTACGACTGTTCTATTATTTATACTTGAGGAGGTCTGAAATCCATCTCAACCTGATGTGGCATTTTTTTGAATATAGGTAGACATCTCTGTTATCTCCCTTCATCTTAGAGAATTCTAATCAAAACAAAGAAATGTTCTTTTGGGATAAAATGATCTATATTTTATCATAGCGAAGCTAATAAAAATAACAAATCAAAATATGATTATTTTTCAATAGTAGATGGAATATTTAAGATATTTTTACAACAATTTGAGGGATAAAGCATGGTAAAAATGCCATGAAGTATTTAGATGATGAACATAAATTTAGTGATTAAACTCTATTAAGCATTATAAATATCAAAGAGATCTGGATATAACTTCTTTTCTAGCACCATGAGCATTTATAAAAATTGATCACATATCATGCAAGGGAGAAAAACTCAATAATTCCTCAAAAGCAAATATTAAACACTAAGGTTAAGGCATTGAGTAGAAATTTATTTATAA
Organism: Tamandua tetradactyla; assembly: GCF_023851605.1. Classification (NCBI taxonomy): domain Eukaryota; kingdom Metazoa; phylum Chordata; class Mammalia; order Pilosa; family Myrmecophagidae; genus Tamandua; species Tamandua tetradactyla. Next base: position 64,018,673 of record NC_135328.1, on the reverse strand, counting down.
AACAACAAAAAATGCTAAGACATTTGAATACTTAGAATCATTCTCCTATATAGCTCTTTGCTCTAACAGAACAATTATGTAATTCTTAAAATATGAATAAGGGTAATACTACATATTAAAAACCACGGTTCCAGTAAAAGCAGAAAACAGTCAAAAAAAACATTAAATACTTTATTATCAAGGAAAGGGAATTCACTAGGTGTCTGATTAAAGAAAATTTTAAAGTGAGAAAAAGTATTGTTAAAGGTAAAGCAGAAGCTGATGAATTAAAAAACAGAAAACAAACATAATGAATTTGCTCAAATTCACATACCTTACAGATACAGGAACAAACTAACTCTAAAAATCATAGTCTTAAATGCTTTATTATACCTCCTCTTAAACAGTCAGCAAAAGGGAAGCCATGTGTAAAATGTCATGAAAATACTGAATGATCAATAATATTTATTGATTTAAAAAGAGAATAGACTTTCCTTCACAACATAAAGAGAAATAACTTCCAGATGGATTTATATATATTTAAGAAAATTAAGAAAAAAAAAACATTTGAGTACTTTAGGATAAATGAAACTTAAGGAAAAAATACAGAAATCTTAACAGTAAAAAGACTTCTTATTGCATAAAATGAAAATCCCTCATGACAAAAGCATGGAATATGACAGGAAAGAATTGATAGATAGGGTAGGGACGACTTTTGGAACATGTATATTAATCAAAGGGTTAATATTCCTGTTGTGCCAAATTTGCAAGTTCACAGTAAAAAAAGACATACAAACCAAAAATTAAATGGGGTAAAGAATGTAGAAAGGAAATTCAGGGAGAGGAAATGCAAATGTGTAATAAGTGTGATATAAAAAAGTTTGTTCGGCTTTACTGAAAATCAGGAAAATATGAATTTGTGAAGTTAAATTCAAATTTCATCCATCCAATTGGCAAAATTTACATGAAGGGCAATATACAGATTTAAGAAAGTTATAGAGAAATGGACCCTTTTATAATCATTAGTTATATTGTGAACCAAAAGTCTGGTAAAACCTACAGAAACAGAGACGCAAGTAAGTGAAGATATGTGTGCAAGGATGATTACCACAGCAACATCTGTAATAGCAAACCCTAGATATGCCCTACCTATCAAAGAGAAAAGCTATTGACTCAGTATAGTGTCCCATTATGAGGAGTTGTCAAATTGAAAAAGTTAGATATACAGCAAGCAACTCTGAGGAATGTCCAAAAAGGTAGCAACTACACACACACGTATACAACATAAATCACTTACTATGCTGAGCAGCTTCGTGGAAAATCCCCCAAAGAGTAAAAATTCATGGAAAATACAAATAATAAGTTCAGGAAGAAGAAATTTGAACAGATCAATAAATAAAGAAGAATTATCAAGTTATCACCTTCAGAAAGATCTAAGTTCAGAGAGCTACATGAATGAATTTATTGTATAGTGTGTCTTTAGAGACTAGATACTTCACGTGTTATTTAAACTGTTTCAGTACATATAAATGATGAACAGTCTTTCAATTCTTCTGCCATTTAAGGGGGTGATAGTTGTGAAATATGCATGTATTCAGAAGAGTGCATGAGAGACAAATAATGAATATTTATAAAATGCACACCTGTGTAACCATCATGCAACTCACACAATGGACCATTTCTTACACTCCTGATGTTTTCTGTGTGTATTGTGCATCTTCCTTTCACAGTTTCCTCACTCTCCCAAAGATGTAACTAGTACCATAACTCTTGATAATAATTTCCTTTTCTTTATGGTTTTAACCCATAGGAGCACCCCCAAATAATACCATTCAATCATTCATGTTGTAAAACTTTACAAAAATGCATTCTTTGTATGTGGCTATATTTTCCAGTTCCACATTTTGCTGATGTGCTCCATTTGTGGTGTTGTTGCCTGTTGCTCTAGTGCATTCACATTCATAGTTTACTACATTATGTAAATTTCATTATATTAAAAGTCTGCATGTTTTTTACCCAGTTTAATATTGATGGATTTAGGTTGCCTTGACTCTTTTAGCCATGGTAAACAATGCTGCTATGAACATCTTTGCACATGTTACATGGTGTATGGGCATATAATTGTCTAAGCGCTACACTTAAGAATAAAATTGCTAGTCTTCAGTCATGCATGTCATTAAATTTATCCGAAAATGCTGTTGTTTTCCAAAGTTTTTGTCCCCATTTGCACATTATCTACCAATGCATGAAAAATTGTGTTGCTCCACACCCTTGTGAAATCTTGATACCGTCAGAAATTTTTAGGAGATTTTTACTGAGGCTTTAAATTCAATTTACTGTAGTGGTTGAGTACCTTGACCTATATTTATTGGCCATTTGGATTTCCTCTTCTTTGAATTGACCATTCGGGTATTTGATCCACTTCAATTTTCTATTGGTTTTACCTTTTTTTATATTGATTTTTAAATGTGCTCTATATAAGCCTTTTATTAATCATATTGTAAATACTTTCTTTCATTTTTTGATTTCTGTCTTTATGATATCTTGTGATGAGCAGAAGCACTGAATTTAGACATTTTCTTCCTTGTCTAAGATATCTTTCTCTGTTCCCTAGTTTATAAAGATGTTTTTCTATATTATCTTATAAAAATCTTGTAGTTCTGCCTTTCCCATTTAGGTCTATATGCACCTATTGGTTTTTGTACATGGTTGATGTCCGATTTCATCTTTTCCATATAAATATCTAATTACATAAGCATAACTTATTGAATATATTTTATATGATGTAAACATATGCTGGGTTTATTTCTACTCCCTTTATTCTGTTGTACCTAGGCCTGAACCAATACTGCACTATTTTAATTCCTGTAACTTGAAAATCGGTAGGAAAAGCCTTCCCACCTTGTCCAGCCTTTTTTAAACTTGATCGCTTCCATACAAATTGGGATTTTGATTAGTACTGCAATGAATGTATAGATCATATTGTGAAATGAGAGACTTATTAAGGGCTAGCATCTAAGGTGTCTTTCTCTTTTCTGAGGCATTTTGTGGGGAAAAGTTGATTCTATTCAATCTTATACTTCAACGGCTTCCATTAAAAAGTATTCCAATTTCCTTTTTGATATACTGCAAATCTATGCTGTTCAGAATGTGATCTATAAAAATAATAGGTGGAATTTCATACAACTATTCTACTACTGGCACTGCAACTACTGCTTAGGATGCGTTATTTTTATATAATACGTCTTTTCTTAAATTTTTCTTGGTTGTTGATTCTATGCAAGGAAACTATATATGTGCCAACTTTTGCAGAATAAACTTAGTTCTTTAGTTTCAATATTTTGTGAAACTGAGAATTGGTAAAAATAGTTCTTTTGAAGGCTCAGAAAGCACTTCTCACTTAAGTAATGCAGGAATCTATAACTCCATTATGATATTTTTTGTTATAAGTATAACATGCTTATTACAGAAAATTTGAAAGAAAATAGAAGTAAGAACAAGTCAAAACTCATTCAAAGTGGTGTCATTCAAACTGAACAACGTTTAACATTATTATGAACTGAATTTCTTTCTTGGTTTTATGTACATTCATATCTCTCCATCTCTTGTCTATCTATATATCTTAAAGTTAGTATAAAAATAGTTATTTCAATAATTGGCACCAGAGATCCTGTGATAATTTCAAAGACAATTTTATTCCATATTTTCAAAGAATAAGCAATTTCAATTCTGCTTATTTTCTTTGGAGCATAGGAAAGATAGGAAACTATACCATTTATTTTCTGAAATCGGCAAAACCTTAAAGCCAAAATATGGCAAATCAGCACAATAAATAGATGCAAAACTTATTTAGTAATGTAGAAGCAAATTTTTTAGTGAAATACCAAAAAAAACATTTAAACAACATTTTTAAAGTCCAATCTACCATGATAAAGTAGAATTCATCTGAGGAATGCCAGGATGACTTGAAATTAGGAAATCTAAAAATATACATTACAATACCATCAAGCCAAAAAAGAAAACAAAAGAAATGATTATTACAACTATATTGGTGAAGTAGTGGATAAAATAATAAATCACAAATACTGAGGAAATCATGCAGTTTTAATCACTAGCCACTATCATGATTATCTATCCAAAATCTCAAAAGACAAAAAGAGAAAATAATCTTAATAAGATAATGGACTCTGGATGAAGAATGCAAACTCTTTATACAAATCAGTAACTTTTCTATATACCAGAAATAAATTTTGTAATATATAGCAATAAAATTTCATTCTTAAAAACTGAAAAATATTTTAAAGCAGTCAGGAATAATCTTAATAAGAAATGTGAAGTATTAGATAAAAAAATTCATTGTTCAAGTCTTCTTTTATGTCCCTCAGTTAACACTGTAAACAAACAAACAAAAAAAAGCCGCATTCATGGATGGTAAATTGAATAATGTAAAAATATTGATTCTTCTTAAATTCGTTTTATCAGCTTAATTTACTATCAAAAATTCTTCTTAGTGTTTGGAGTTTTATGAGCTTTACAAAATTATTTGACAATTCTCTGGGAAAAATAAAAGGGGAAGAGTTATGAGTGAAGAATTTCTTAAACAGTAAATATAAAATGTATAAAGTTGCAATAATTCTTTGGAAAGAAAGGGGAGGGCAGGGCAGCCCCTGAGTATAATCAGATGTGAAGGAAGCACGTTGGACATGTTTACAAATTTTTAAAAAGGAAATTTGGAGAGTAACAAAATGGAAAATACAAAAGAACGAGAAATGACCAAGAGGTAAGAGGTGACTAGAGCTACAGCTTTAGAAGACTTCAGCTTTAGACTGAAGACCACGAGGTGAAGTTAGAAGCCTCTAGCTCTATTTGGAGGTCAGAGCCTGTCAAAATACAGAGAATCACTCTTAATAGCATCAGTTGTCTCTGTGAAATATGAAGCGTGTTCAGTTATTAGGGATGGGATCTGAAAGGCTGGGGATAGGAAGGGCTAGAGAACTGGGGAAGAGAGACACCCATTATAAATTTCTCACCTTTTTCTTATTCCCACCGCAACTACTTCATTTCAGATTGCAGTGACAGAAGTGATATACAAATTATATAAAATTCTACATACACCTTCTGAAAAGAATAGAAATGGGTGCAAAACACACATCACCATTTTGAACATTTGGTACAGATGGGGTGGCAGCCCCTAATATAAATGATGTGCCCTGAAGTAGAAAAAGCGCCAGGAGAAGCATCTTTCTAGGAGTCCACGTGGGCAGAGAAGCACTGCTCAGAAGCCCCTGGTCCATGAACGCACGGAAATCTGGAATGTGGTCAGGCTGTTCTCTGAAGGCAGAGGCCCTAGGGCAGGAGGCTGAGAAAGGAAGCCAGGATTACCACACTCCCTTTATAAACTCAGGGTATGGAATAAAGAACTAAAATCCAGCCTCTTGTTTCAGCAGCTTCAGAGATAAAATCTCGAAACCCTCCAAGACAAGTTCTCAGCTGGAGCCCATCTCTCCTCTACTCACCAAATTACTGGATTCCAGAGCTGATGCTTCTATGAAGCAACTTGAATAAAGTGTGACCTAAGGAGAATACTTTTGGGTAAATACCAAATCTAAGGTATTTCTTATCATGTAAGGATGAATAAACACGAAATGCAAAATATTATATTCTGTGAAAGAAGATAAATGTAGTAACCAAGTGGTATAGTAAGTACATAATTTTAAGATTTCAAAGTAATAAGAACTCCATGAAATAAGAGATCAAATGTCATGTGAGAAAACAAAAATTAAGCTTAGTTTACATTTGTGCATAAAAAAGACTAGATAAGTCTATAATAATTTTAAATAGCTTTTTAAATTATTAAATAAATTTAGAAAACTTTGAAGAAAAAAACATTATTAAAGACCATTTTAAATCTCTTCAATGAGAGATAATCATAAAGGCAGTGCATGATATTAGTCACAATGGCAGTGTATGATACTACAATATTTTTACTACGTGGGTGTGAAGAAGGTATCACTGCATATGTAATGAATATTTAAAAAAATCATATATTCTTGCTTCTAAAACATGCAAGTTTGAACATGCCATTTTATATAACATGACTTCATCATTCAATAGCAGATTTTGGGAAAAAATAAATTTTACATTTAATGTAGATTAAAAAAATTCCTGAGAAAAAAATGAATACATAAAGGCAACTTTATAAGAATTTATTCTTTAGGATCACGAAGTTTGAATCTAATCCAAACACAGAAGCTAAAAATCTTGGAATCACTTTGGACATAGACATTGACGTAAGGATCCCAAAGGGAGGCCATTTTTCCTACTCCCTGCTTAGGAGTTTGAACTTTGGGTCCCCTTTATGCTCAGTGGTGCCATTTCAAGGAAAAGCAAGTACTGGAGTTTCGACTGCATTTTCAAATTTATTAAAAGCCTATTTTTAATTGAATAGCAGCACAGAATATTAAAAAGCTCTCCTTGCACATCTAATGTAAGATTTTGACAGATGATGTTTGTCACCTGAGTGACAGCTTTGAAAATTGCAGGATCTTTTTGAGGTGACAGTTTCTGGTGTCTTTAATTGTATTCATGTTGTGTGGCAATCTGTCTTCTGTATGAGCAATAACTTTTAATGTCAGTGTAGCATCCAAAAGTAATGGTTTGGAAGATATTTTTAGAAAGAATTAAGAATCCATATTTAAACGCTAAACGCTTAAGATGCTATCAATGAACATAAATCAACCGAGGTGACAATCCATTAACAAGATCCTCTTACACACCCCAAGCTTCCCACAAGGGCAGATAATGACATCCATGTCTCAACTCACTCCCTTGCTTGGTGGCTATGCTGGTTTGAAAGTATTATTATGTAGCCTAAAAAAGTCATGTTTTAATCCTGATCCAATCTTGTGGGAGCAGCCCTTGCTTTTAATCCTGATTCAATAATGTAGGCTGGAATCTTTTGATTAGATTATATCCATGGAGATGTGACACACCCAAATGTGGGAATTAACTTCTAATTCGATGGAGATGTACATTCCAAGCAGGTCTTGATCAGTTTACTAGAATCCTTTAAAAGAGGAAACATTTTGGAGAAACCTCAGGAAGGGCAGAGCCTAGAGAAACGGCAGAGCTGACAGAAACAGCAGAAGCCTCAGAGCATGCAGTGAGAGCAGATGTAGATGCTTGGGGAACAGTTGCTTCAGAGAACAGAGACAGATGTTTGGAGATGTTTGAAGCCCAGCAGATATCACTATGAGATGTTAAGCAAGCTAGAATCTGCAGAGAGCCAAGCAAAGCCAAGGGATGAAAGCCAGCCCCAGAGAAGCAAAATGAGGAACCCCCACAGGAGCAGAGGCTGAAGGCATGGGAGCCCAGGAGCAAGGGACCAGCAGATGCCAGCCACATGACTTCCCAGCTGACAGAGGTGTTCCTGACCCATCAGCATTTCTTGAGTGCAACTAACTTTTGTTGGTGCCTTAATTTGGATACTTCCACTTCCTTAAAACTGTGAACTTGTAATTTATTAAATTCCTCTTTTTAAAAGCCATTCTGTTTCAAGTATATCGCATTCCAGCAGTTTGCAGACTAACACAGTGGCTGCCAGAGATCTTTCCTCAAATGTAAGTCACAACCCAATGTCAGAAATTTATACAAAATATGCATGTTAGGATGCAGGACTTTCAGAAAGAGAGTACATATGAACTTTATATTAGTTTACAAATGTTGTTATAATCATATTCCTATTATTTTAAGACATGCTTTTTCACTTAAGGGAAATTTTCTGAGACTGTTTCCCATGTCATTACCATTTGTTCACAAGTACTGTTTTAGTTTGCTAAAGCAGTCAAAATGCAACATACCAGAGGTGGATTGGCTTTTAATAAGGGGATTTATTTAGCTACAAATTTACAGTTCCTCTGAGGAATGGCAGCTAGCTTTCATTTGGGTTTCTCTGTCACATGGGAAGACACACAGCGGCATCTGCTGGCCCTCTCTCCTGGCTTCTGGGATCCAAGGACTTTCCCCAGGGCATATCCTTTCTGCATCTCTAAATGACTGGGTTTGAGCTCCTTCTCTCTCTTCTGACTTCCTTTTAAGCTTCCAAATAATCAAATTAAAATGTCACTCATCGAGGAAGTCAGTGCCCTTAGCTGACTGCAAATGTTATCAGCCATCAATGAACTTCACATGCTGATGATTTAAGTCCACAGCGACAGAACTGGGCACTATCACCAGGTCAGCCTGACATCTGAACCTAACTACTACAAGAACCACTTTCAATTACAGAATAATAGTCATTATATGGTAATCCTGCGCTTTTAAAAATTACTTATTATTGGTTATTTTAGTTGTTCATAATTGAATGCTACTATAAATAACAGTGAGATATAGTTAAATCTTTGTGAATATCCATGATCATTTCCACAGGATAAATTCTTAGAAGCAGAGATTTGGGGTCAAAGAATATGTATATTTTAAAGGATTTGGATGTGTCAGAACTTCTCTCCCCAAAAGCCATACTTACCTGTTGCCGGATCCCCAGTACGTGCCATACCACTTCCTGTCTCTGTGTGATGTGTCGCTGGTTGTGGTGAAGCTTTCTGGTGCTATTGATTCATTGTGATGACTTTGTGGGGAGATTGCAACACACGCTGGGGGTTGTGTACAGACCTCGCCAGAATCCTCTGCTTACTTCCTGCATTACTACTGCCGCTTCTTCAGTCTGTTTCTTCATCTGGGCCCATCTAAAGGCTATCTAGCAGAATGTCTTCAAAATTTGTGACCCTGGATAGCTTTGATGATTGGCTTCTAACTTCAAGATCATTTTCCTTTTTTTTTTTTAAATATTTCTTTGGTAATTTGAGGTTTGCAGAGGATTTGTTTCAACAAACAAGTTTGTTGCCTAGTTTTAGCACAGTGTCCGAATATAAGAAGTTGACATATTCACAGTTGGATGGTTAAAAAGAAATAGCAGGAGATTGAGAAAATCTGTATTTACCATTTTTAAATGGCATCTCTTACATCCTCATTTAGCCTTTGTAACCTCGTTTTCCATGCACTGTCAGTACTTAATAGCCACCAGGAAAATATAGGTTAACATAGAATGAAAAGTGACCCTGTAAAGGGAATAACCATATCTACACGAGGGCCAGCGAAAGACAATATTCACACATTCACAAGGTGTCCCCGTAAGGCAGATTCTTCTGCAGTGTTGAACCTGGGTGAGGGGGACCCCTGAAGTGTACTACTTTCTGCTGCTTTTTCACCCTTTATGAAAGAACCTATCACCAAGTACCCAGATATACTGCCTTCATCTAGTCCTCACACAATGGTTTTATAAAGGTTCTAAATCAAGCCTTGCTTATTAACTGAGAGATTTAATCCTATGGACAGTTTTACAGGGTTGTGTGGCTGGTTTCTGAAAGAAAATCACCAGCAACACAACCACAAATAAAAACCCAAGTTTCTGTTTTTCCCATTTTGGGCTCCAGAAAAGTCTTTTTTTTTTGTTAGCAATTGCATTAGAGCAGAGTATTTGTCACATTCTCTCGGCCACATGGCCTTATTAAGTAGCATTGGGTGCTATATGGCAGAATCACAGCTGCTTCCACTTGCCTCAATCAGTCAACACCAGCAGAAGCATATGAGAATCTGCTGCAGAGATTTGTAAGAATACCAATTGTCTGGCCCTAACCTCAGAGATTCTGATTTAACTGCTGAAAGCAAAGCTAATAATGTTTACAATTCAGTTATGATAATGAAAAGGACGAGACAGAGAAAGGGTGCAAGAGCACTGAAAACTAATTGGATATTAAATAAAGCAGATAAGTCAATTGTGTGTCCCCTCACCCAACCACACAGCATGCCACTTTTATGGAAATGTAAGTAATTCAACTTCACGCATTTTTGCCTTCTCCTTTTCTTCCTTTACCTTTCCCCTCCTCCTCCTCCTCCACCATCTTCTGTTTTACATCTAATTGTCATGCATCAGTTCCAGCTTTGCCTCCTCTTGGAAGCTTTACTTCTGTCTCCAAAGTGATCAGGTGACCCTGTTCTGTGTATCGCATTGAGCATGCGGCTATGGCTATTAGTCTTTTCTCACTGGGTGTGTGTGTGGATGAGTGGGTGAGTGTGTGTTTAAATTCTCATTCTAAACAGGGTCTGAAACCACATAATGTTTAATTATTAGTTTACATTTTTGTTTCTTTTCCTGGACTCTGAGCTCCTACCAGGCAAGGTCCCTAGATCATTCAATTTTGCATCCCCAGCCCCAATACAGTAAAAATCTCGTTGAATGAATTCAGAAAGGACTGCTTCTATTTGTTTTTCTGCTAATGTGTATATTGGAACCTTTTACTTCTTCTTTTGAGGCTTCCTGGGCACCCTAAGTTAAAAAAAGAAAAAAAAGTAATTATGTAGCTTTAGGATTCTAATTTCAGATGCCCACATTTGAATACTGTGATGTGCCCTAACATTCATTTACCAACTGCTAATAGTCTAACTCAAACAGTCAGAAAGAAGAAACAAAGCACTTATGTACAGTTGAATCAAGAAACTTTAATAATTCCAGGAAAATAATCATATCTCCAAATAACCATCATTTTATATGAAGTTTACACAAGATTCAGACACACATCCCTAACTCTTTTTCTGACTTAGAAGGTGGAATTAGTCATCATGCTTCAAATGCTTAAATAAAAACAGAGCAGGTCTATGGGAGAGGTAAACAGTTTTCTTCCTAACGTGGCTGTGAGAATACCAGACTGCCAGTCCATTATTTGGCAGGTGTCTCTTGGAATGAAATATGGAAAGGCCTGGCATGATTTGACAGCTCCTTGACAGGACATTCTCTCGAACAGGCGGTCCCTGAGGAAACAGGCTTCAGAGTCTCCCGTAACAGATTCCAAGGCAAAGCGATTTGAGAACAGCCGTGTCAGGTTAGATTATTCTCCTCCAGCCTCCAAAGACAACCTGGGTTCTCAGCCAGCTGTCTGTATACATACTGGGCAACAATTAGCCTCAAATTTTAAAAAGCGAAAGATGCTAATTTATTGCCCTAAATTTCTAAAAGGAAAAAAGATTTTTCATAAGCATTCTTCCTGGGTGCATCGGATTGCTTGGATTCTGAATTCCAACCTCTTCCATGTAACTAGCTACTGAAGTCTGACAATGTACTTGACATTCTTTAAACCCACGTGGCTTCATTTGAAAAATAGGGATGATGATAACACCCAAATCTAAGAGCTGTTTTGTGGATGAAATGAGATAACCCATGAAAAGTTCTCAGGATGGTGCCTGGCCCAAAATTAGGGCTCAAAAGTATTAATTATCATTACTCCAAAGAAGACGTCTTCACCTTGTGGTGATTGAGAATAGCAACCTCTAACATCATCTGCAGAATCATTTTACGGGTAAACCCCATCACCATTTAGGCACAAGACATAATGCATCCGCATCCCACTAGAGCCCCAGGCAATCTTGAGGGAATGAAAACAACTGTGCATTGAAATTCTTTCCACCTCATCATTACCGATTTTATTTTATTATATATTGATAGCATTTATAATAGTAATAGATAACAGTGTTACCATTTTTTACTACCAAAGTAAAATATGCTCTTTATGGAAACTTAGAAGACCCAGAGAATTTTGAAGGTGTACACTATCAATACTTATTCCCTGATCCAGATATAAACACAGATAACATGAAAGATTTATTGCTTTTATCTTTTATGTATGCATAAAATGTATGCAAATAAAATGTAGCTAAGATTGTGCTGTCCCTATTTTTATTTTTCATTTAAAATTCCTTTGTAAAGATTCTTCAATATCTTTAAACAATATCTCTGGCTGCACCAGAGTTTATTTGTATAATCTCCTATCATTTGACATTTAAAGTTCTTTCTAATTTTAATCTATTATGAATTATCTCCTACTGAACGTATTTTAACACTCATCTTCCTAAAATAAATGGAATTGATGGTTCCTAGAGAAGTATAAGATATTCATAAAACAGGCAAATTTATCACTATAAGTGTTCTAACAGTTTATATTCTCAGCAGTAGCGTATAAGAATATTTCTCCTGATTGCTGCTAGGATTGGATATTAACATGTAAACTCTTTTGTCTTCCTGACTTTACATAAAAAGAGCAAAACTCTACTGTTTCAATTTGCATTCTTTTAGACCTATTTCATTCCCAGAAAGGTTTTTACTTTCATTTCAACCAGGTATTTTATTGGTCTGGCAACCGCAAAATATACAAATGTCTCAAAGGCATTCCCTGTTTGAATGCTAGCATAGCTTCATCCCTGGGAATTAATTCAGACAAATATACAGAACAGGGGTAAGTCCTAAGTCACATGGAAAAGACCCCGCAAATCAATTAACAACGAAACCCTACCTATGTAGCTTTCTATTTCCAGACTCCCCCTATACATAGTAAATAAATAGCACATCTGCTATAAAAATAATAAAAATAAATTTCGAGTATTACAAATGAAAACATCATTGGTGTGGTTCAGACATTTTTTTTCTCCCTCCAGTGAAGAGCTTGACTAGTAGTTATACTCTCAGGACGGAATAAGGATCATGGGGGAACTCACTGAAAAACAAATATGCAAAGTTAAAAACATTGGCCCCAAGTGGGGTTTTCTGGAGGGGGTGTGTGAAAATTCATCATCTCAGCAGAAGTGGGGTGACGACGTCATATGTGACATCTAGCAAATGCTTCCTCTGAGTCAGATCATCAGCTTTGAAATGAAGCCGCATTCTTCCTGAAGACCCTACCTTCCCATCCAAACCCATGTTCCAATCCCCCGCCCTGGGCTAGGCCCTCTTCAAACTGAAGTTCTATGTCAGGCCAAGCCTTGCTTATTGGTGCTTAACTTTCAGCAGTCAGAGGCGAGGAGGAAGGAACCTTCAACAGGCTCCCACTGGTAGGACACTGCAGTCTATACTCAGAGTATGCTCTGACCACTAGAAGTAGAACGAGGCTGTTCTCGCCTGAAAGTGGAGCATAAGAAAACCGTTCTCAAGAGCGAAACACTGTATCCAAAAACATGACTGGCCGACACCAACGCTCTCACGCCCATGGAAACAGGGTCTCGTAAAACTCAAGATGGTGGGAAAGGGGAAAATAATCCCAATCTCAATTTGCACAGGAATGTATGGAGAGACATTCCCTCAGGCAGACGGCCAGTTCAGGGGGTGGAGGGTGGACAGGAAGCATAGGATAATCGGGGGCATATGAAGCATGTCCCCACTTTCCACTTGATCCCAGCAGGGAAACGTGCCTCCTTTAAAGCTCTGCTTTCTAACCCAGCCTCAGATGTCTGTGCGTCAAGCTGGAACGAGAGGGTGTACAGAACCGAAGGCAAAGGCAGGAACTATAAGTGACCTTTGGCAGCAGCTTTTAGAGACCCTTAAGAACCAGGTGGACAAACGCTACAACTGAGTTCTTGAGCTATTTCTTCTGGGCCTCAAGACACACCCTTGGATCCACCAAACTTGGAGGCAACAAGGAGAAACCGAGAGGCAGAAACTGGAGTTGTTTAGAACCACAAGTCCCATCATTCTGCTTCCAACTCTTCCCCCGCAAAATATCACAGTTGCCACGAGGCAACGTAAGGGCTAGGCATACAGCACATGCGCAGCAGAAATGTGAGGAGTTGAACTGAGGCCTGACGGGGATCATGGGAGGTCTCTTGGAGAAAATGGCATCTAACGGGGCCTTGCTTGGGCCACTGTCCCCACCTAGGAAACATGAGGGGAGGAAAGTTCTGAAGGAAGCAAGCCAAACCTTTGTTCTTCTTGGTTCTGCCTCCCAGATAATGTCTGTCTTTTTGACCATTTGAAAACTTGCTCCCTGGGTCCCTTGGGTCCCATCTCATGGGTACATTCCACTCACCAGAGGCTCAAGGACTCCAAAGGTAGAGAGCAGACACCGAAAAGTCCTTAAAAGAAGGTGCAATTTCTCATCACACTTCTATTTAAAAAGTGCAAAAAAACAACAAGGAGATGCAGAGGGGAGCAGGAGCTCCCCTTGAGAGGGAAGTCCTGCTCATCTTATTTTAGCAAAAGACTTCCTGTTACCCTTTGATATCTTCAAGGGTGGAACACAGTCCTGGAGAGGTGTGCAGGCATGCGGGAGTCACTGTGTTTCACGGGCTGAACAGACAAGCCATCTCAGCTCAGAGATTCCTCCAGAAAAGCATTGTCACCCTGGTCTGGCTTCCACAGCCCCAAACCACCACACACCCGAGTCCATTCTCCAGGAGGCATCATCCTGAGTCAAAGTGCACAAACGAGCCATGTAGGTGATTTAGCATCCCTTCAACTTCAGCAATTATGACCCAGCCCTCCTTTAACTTCCGGATCCTGCTGCCACTATCCTCTCCCCTAGCTGGGAACAGGAAATGCAAAAAAAAAAAAAAAAAAACAGAATGGAGGTGCCAGGTGTCCCCTCCTAGGGCCATATCTGACCTTCTCTGCCCACTCATCTTCCTCCCTGGAAGCCTGGAGTGAGGAGAGGACAATGTGGCCACAATCCCATGGGTTTTCATTCCTGGAAATTTTGGGGGGGGGGGGGTGGGTGCATGGTCATTCCTGGAAATTTTTTACTTAAAATATTTATGAGTGCCCATTTTGTGCAAATTCAATGCAAATAAAATATTTCCTTTTTTTTCATTCGTTTATTTAAAAGTATTTATTGAGGGCTTATTTAGACAACACTTGTTTTGGTTTGTTAATGCTGCCGAAATGCAATATACCATAAATGAGTTGGCTTTTACAAAGGGAATCTATTAGGTTACAAATTTACAGTTCTAAGGCCTTGAAAATGTCCAAATCAAGGCATCAACAAGAGGATACCTTCACTCAAGAAAAGCTGATCACATCCAGGGTTTCTCTGTCAGCTGGGAAGGCATGCGGTTGGCATACCTGGTCCTTTGCTCCCAAGTTGTGTTGATTTCAGCTTCATTATCCCAGTGGCTTTCCACGTTGGTGGTCCATGCATTTCCAAACATCTGCCTCTAGCGGTCTCCTCTCTGTATCATCTCTCAGCTCTGTGCTGTCTCTTTAAGGACTCCAGTTAATTAAGACCCACCTTAAATGAGTGGGGTCATGTCTCCTTGGAAATAATCTAATCAAAAGGACCCAACCAAACAAGATGTCTGCCCCACAATGGATTAGAATTAAAAGAACTTGGCTTTTCTGGGGTATATAACAGTTTCAAAGCAGCTAACATTTATATTTTTCTCTTTGTGATTTTTCTCTTTGTGATTTCCAATTTTTTGTTGTTCAATTTTCTATTAAAATGTTTGCCTCATTTCTGAAAGTTTTTTTAATTGCTAATATAGAATACCAAATCTTTTCTATCATGTTACCTGCATTGTTTTTTTCATTTTTGCATGTCTTTTAATAATATTTATTTATAACTAGGCATTTTTATTTTACAAAGAAAATACATTCTTGTTTATGAAAGTAATTAGGAAAGCTAAATAGTGAAAGCCAAAATTACCTTGATATTTGATATTCCCTATCTAGAGCTGTAAGCTATAAATAGTTTTGTAAACTTGTTCTGCATGTTTGCATGTGCTTTTTGTATCAATGTGATCATAATACCCTTACCATTTTTCAATTTTTTCATTAAATAATATACTGTGTGATTCTCTCCATCTCAAGAAATGTAAATCTTCACCCTTATTATGGCTACATTCCAATAGAAGCCTACATCATTTTTTGTTTAACTAAGGCTTAATAATGAGTATTTTGACTATTTTCAATTTTTACTATAATAGACCATAATACCATAAACTTCCCAGTACATTTATCTTTCTGAATTTATTTGATTGTTTCATTTTTGAGCATCTCCTTAAAACAACCCATAGGGATTTTGACTATGGTTGAAATTGGTTACTTAAAGTGAGAATACTTAATTTTGAAATTAATGACTCTTCCTATCTGAATGCAAGTGTACTCTACTATTTTTTAAGGTCTGCTAGTAAATGTTCATATAATTCTCTCTTTATCATATGTCCAAAGTATTGGGGGAAGCAGCAATTTTGTTTTTAATCTTTTTGAGCCAATTTTTAACTTTCTAATCACGAACATAAAATAAATTAGTATACTTAATGCACAAAGTTTTACTTCCTCTCCTCCATTCTCCTCTCATCTGTTGTTTCTGTTAGATATATGCTTAGTTACTGCCCCTTTTTATTTATGATAATCATTAACTTATCAATCCCCTCTTTCAATAATTATTTATGGCATTGGCATTAATATTTGTAATTCTATTTCAAATATTATTCCATTCTGAACTTAAGTACTACTCATTGATATTCTTTTTATTCATGACTTCCCCATCCTTGCAAACTTATTTTGAATCATCATTTCACTGGCTGGAAGGAAGCATTTATTAATTTCTATACAAAAGGTACAGATGTGAATCTAACATTATATATCTGTTGCTTTCACATAAAAATTGCAATTTTGGGGGGTAGAGGGCTGTTCTAGTTTGCTAGCTGCCCGAATACAATATACCAGAAATGGAATGGCTTTTTAAAAAGGGAAATTTAATGGGTTTCTGGTTTACAGTTCTAAAGCCATGAAAATGTCCAATTAAAGCAAGTCTATAGAAATGTCCAATCTAAGGCATCCCTGGAAAGATACCTTGATTCAAGAAGGCATTCAGGGTTTTTCTCTCAAGTGGAAAGGCACATGGCGAACACGGTCAGGGTTTCTCTTCCATCTGGAAAGGCACATGGCAAACACGGCGTCATCTGCTAGCTTCCTCTCGAAGCCTCTTGCTTCATGAAGCTCCCCGGGAAACATTTTCTTTCTTCTCATCCATAGGTCATTGGCTGAAGGACTCTGGGTTCTCTCATCCTTCTGTCATGGTTCTACGGCTCTCTCCTCATTCTCAAAAAGGCACACTCTCCAAAATGCCTCCTCTTTTATAGGACTCTAGTAAACTAATCAAGACCCAGGTAGAAGAGATGGGGACATGTCCCCAGTTAATCAAGTT
Organism: Tamandua tetradactyla; assembly: GCF_023851605.1. Classification (NCBI taxonomy): domain Eukaryota; kingdom Metazoa; phylum Chordata; class Mammalia; order Pilosa; family Myrmecophagidae; genus Tamandua; species Tamandua tetradactyla. Next base: position 64,001,670 of record NC_135328.1, on the reverse strand, counting down.
TAATACCCACAACCGATTGAGCCACATCTCCATGGAGATAACCTAGTCAAATTCCCAATTTATAGTACTGAAGAGGGATTAAAAGAAACCGTTGCTCCCACAAGATTGATTAGGATTAAAATGTGGCTTTTCTAGAGTACATAAATCCTTTCAAACCAGCACAAGGGCTTTCTGCCCACAAACTATTATTCCCCTCAAAATTCCATGGACATAGTTTGATTCCTCCTTAATTTTAGTGATGTGAGTGGACTGAGAATAACCAGGTATTTCTAGGATAGCCTGATATTTCTTCTTTGCAATAAAGCTATCTTTTTTGTTTTTTTTTGTTTTTTGTGTGTGTATGTTTTATTTGTTTACATGTTTGTTTGTTTGTTTTTTGTGGGTAGGGAGGCCGGATGCTTATAAGTTTTGCCTTTTTTCATAAAATAAGAATGTATTATTCATATTATTATTATTATTATTACTTTCCAGCATATATTTAGGTATATATTTAGCCCTGTTTCCTTAATTTTATTGGATCCACTGTAAGTCATTTTGCATTTGCAAATTTTATCTCCATCTGGAAAATTTTCTTCTAATATATCTTAGATTATTTTATTGCCTTCTGTTTGCTCTTGTCTCTTCTTATGACTTCTAATGTCAAAACTCTTATATTATAAAACATTACATTTAGTTTTGCTATGAACTCTTTATTCATCATCTTTAGTAAACTTAACATTATATTTAGTTTTTATAATTTTATTGATTGCCCAGAATAGAATCTATCATTTTAGGTTTTTTGTCATTGTTAGATTTTTTTGTTGTAATCTTTCCCAAAACTTGTATATGAACTGTGGCTTGCTTTCTTTTCCGCTACAACAGTTTTGAAAGATAACATTCGATCACATTCTGTATTTTTCTCTTGTTCATTTGCCATGTTGCAGGAATTTTTCTTGAATTTTATACTTGAATTTATCACTGTAAAGTAAAATAACCAAATAAGGTAAATAAGAGTATTTATTTAGCTTCTGACAGTCAATTTGGCTAGTGGCTGATAAACTTAATCTAGTCTGGGAGTGATCTGATTCAAAGACGAATTTCATTTTTGGTAAGGGCTAGTCTAGCTTATGCTGTACTCCTATGGTATAGCCCTCTGACTGCCCAAACTGAAAGCCTATACTATGTTTCATAGTCTATCCTACTTAGCCTGACCAAAACTCTTATTTTTGCCTCCTTGAGTCAGTCAAAAGCCCCACTCAGCTTCTTAGTCTCTAGATTATCACTTACCAATTGGAAAATATTGTAATGGGAATATGAGTGAATGCCAGGTTTAACTTAATGCATTTTCCTTCTCTCTAGTTCTCAGTCTTTCAAGATCCCATTGCCTTGTTGATAGCTTTTCCATGTCTTCAAATTTATATATTTTTAAATATTCTACCCAGCTTTCCTAATTGTTCTCAGTAGTAAGGCTGTTGTGATGCAAAGTAGTCTGTAGTTGTTAGAAGGAGAAGTCATCATTCCCTCTCCCCCTTAAAGTCTTTTTCTTTAAGACTGGTTCAATTCATTAAATATTAGCCTATTGCCCTTTCTCTACAAGGTACTAGATTGTGGAAATCTGGGTTTTTCTCATTTTATTTTCTCAAATTTCTGATTTGAATTTTGCTCATTCCCATCCCCACATCTCTGGTTGGCACTGTGGCATATAAGGCCAAAGACCTAGTGGTTGAGGAGAACTTTGTCTTGCATTTGTTCTGGTCGCTGGGGTAATAGTGAGAGGGACCAATAAGTGGCACAATGCCTGTATGAAGTGAAGACTCCAATGTTCAAGCTCTGAAATCTTCAGGAAAAATTGAAATTATCAGAGAATATGCATTTCCATTAAATAATATACATTTGGCTGAGTCTGCTTCGTCCACTGTGGTTTCTGTAGCACCTAGAACAATGTTATCACAGAAGAGTCTATCAATAAACTTATATTGAGTGAATTAAAGAATATAATTGAGTGTGATAATCAATTGACACAGTCATGTTAAGTTACTCTGCACGTGAAGCATTCATTAATTAGTTTGCTTAATGATAGATAATCTTAGACTGGAAAAATGTAGTCTCACTTGAATAACACTATCAAAATAGGAATGGCTGTAAAACTCAATTTGGTATACTCAAACAGAGGCTGTATGTGAAATTTTGCTGCATATTAAAATACTAATCATTTTCTAGTGTAGCATGAATTCCTGCATCCAATGCCACAGGCTACATTTCCCTCCTACTCAGAAGTCCTTTTCATCAATGTGGCATACTCAGTAGCTTACTGAACAGGAAGTCACATTAGCTGGGTTTGAATCTCACAGATGTGTCACCAGAGAACCTTCCTTACTTCTCTCAGTCTGTTTTGTCATTTCCACTCTGGACATTATAAACCAACAGGATTGTTGTGTGAATTTTTCAGATGAGAATACAATTATTCTTCATCTAAGAGTTTATCATATCAGAGGCACTTGTTGAATGCTAGTTTCCTTTCTCAATGCAAGTAAAATAATCATTTGGACCTTATTTTTCTTATTGTGGCTTGAATAAATTGATATATTTTAGCTTATATAGGAATTAAAGCTCCATAAAATTAAATGGGGAAAGACTGTTTTTATTATATTTACAATGGAGAAAAGCATGCATTATTCAGGTTTTTTTTGTGTACCAAGAAATGTGCTTGCCCCATTTACAAGGAATTTTTATGACTCCCAAGCCTGCTTCAAAGCCTCCTGAGATGGGCTGTACTTACATTTGTTCCAGAAATCCCATGATATTGCCAGTAACAACACACACATTCCCTCACTTTATAACAGGAGAAACCTGCCCTTCCTCTACCCCCGCCCCAAAAAGCCAAATCAGCACAGAAACAAATAATTCACAGGTATGGTATTATTGTTATATTCAGAGCTAAAAAGTCATTAGTCTTGAGGTAGAATTTCTTCTCGTCTGTGTAACTCTCATTTTTTTGCTCTTAAAACCTGATTAGATGGGGTCCACCCACATTATCTAGGGTAATCTCTATTATTTTAAGTGAATGGATTGTAGATTCTAATCCCATCTACAAAATACCTCCATGCAAAATCTAGACCAGTGTTTAATCAAACTGGACGCCATGACTTTGGCCTTAGCAATTTGACATATAAAATTAACCATGACAGTCCTGCAGAGTTTTTCCTTCATGCCAGACATCCTTTCCTTTCATTCTTTTCAAATCCTTTACAAATCTTATGAATGGGGTGTGCAAGAGTATTTCAGTGGTAGAATTCTCACCTGCCATGCAGGAGACCCAGGTTTGATTCCCAGTCCATGCACTTTCCAAAAAACAAACAAACAATTCACCAAAAACGGTGCTGCAATAATGGGATACTCACATGGAAAAATAATGAAATGTGAACCTGCCATACAGCGTATAAGAAAAAGAAAAAAAATCCTATGAATGACTTTTAAAAAGGCTGTCATCGGAATGGCACTGACCTGGCCAGGAATTGTGAGGTGGATGCCTGGGGACAGTCTTCAGACTCCAAATGCATGTTGATCTGAGCAGATTCTCAGGATAGCAAAATTCTCTGGTAGGAGGGCCAAAACCAGGGCCTGCAAGGAGGTATCAATCTGTCTTCCCTGCTCAGGTTTAGTTCATTCACCATTTAGAGTAGAGAGATATTCTAGATTATAAAGAATTGGTTTCTAACATTTTTGAGATAAGGACTGCTTAGAAAATCTGAGGTTATCTTTGACCCCTCTGACAATGAAAATATGCATATTCAAAAACTTACGTTCTTTATACAGGAATAGAATTCCTGATCTAAGATGTTAAAAGAGGCATAAGCCCTAGGAAAATAGCTGTGGCTGACCTTGAATTGCCACGTCATAACTTTATATTGGAAAATTAGATCACAGGGGCCAGAGAGAAATCCCAGGAGACAGCCTGGTCTGGGGGTCAGAGATCTGGCCTTGTGGTCAAATAGACAAGGATTCAGTTGAAAGAACAGTCATTGATGAGCCAGTTGACTTAATCACTTTTATAAAAGAAGAAACTGCTAAGAGTTTAAGTACCTTGACGAGGTTTGCAGAGTGACTTAGGAATCCATACCTGACAGTCTCCAACTCCATGTTCTTTCCATTATGTTATACCTTTCAGCAAAGTAAGGAAGCTAAAGATGACATTTTCTTCTTATTAGCTCTAAACCCATGAATATGCTAGTTACAAGTTTACACTGAGATGCCTAAGCCTGAGGCTGAGACAATCTGTGGAAGGCCCACTGACATCTAAGTTGTGCCGCCACCAGACTCTGGGGTGAAAATCCCTAGTAGGAGCTATAGGGCAAATCATTCTCACTCAGGCAGAGGAAAGAACACTAGGCTTACATTAAGTTGTGAATGACAGGAGCGAGAATTTATATGTTATTTCTTTTCATTTGTCTCTGTCAATACAAATCACTATATTTTATATTTAATGTTGAGTCTTAGCTGTTTCAGCAAAGCTGTCCGCTTTTTTTAAAAAAAGTTATCTTAAAATGATCTAATACAAAATTTTAAAATATAGTCAAGTTCATTTCTTACATATAAACTGCCACTTTAAAGGAAAAGGGGCTTTTTCTGAAGAATAATTGCTGGATTGATTACAACTGAGCTCATGTCTCACCTATATCAATTGTTAGCTTGGATGACTTGGGGCATGTAACCAAACAGTGCTTCAACTTCCTCATGTACAAAATGGAGATGATCCTGTTTCTCTCCCAAATGATTTACTTGGCAAGTAGGAGAAGTAATATAGAAGGTTGATGCTTGAAAATTATACTAGAAGTTTCTATGTATAGTGATCAAATCAGAATGTCATGCTGGAGCCAATTGTACATATGTTAGCTAAACTACACTCTCATCACCTCCTGATATACAGAGCTCTGTGCAGGGGCTGGACCAACTTGCATTTAGAGTCCAGGATCCTCCTGGGAGAAAAGAAACTGAGGTACTAAGATTCAAAGTTAGAAAAATGGGTCAGGGTAGACCAAGGTAATGCTAACCAATGCTCAGTGACAGAGAAAGGCGATGGAGCCCCTAAACTGAAATCACATTGACATTAAAAAGGACAGGATTATAGACTGGTCCTGACACTCAATCTAAGAGGAGGAAGGGCTATTGGAAAGAGAGAGGAATAAGAGAGGCTACCTAATTCAGCTTTCCTGGGACAGACTCCCACTTTGGGTAAGTGGCTGTGTGAGTGGCTTTGACCTTGGGAGATCCAATCAATTTGGCACAGAACTTTCTCCACTCAGAGCAATGTGTGCCTCTCTGAGAGCTACTCTGGTAGGACATGAACAGGCTGTGTAACATGTGGAGGGAAAGGAGCAGGCACTCAGCTCCAGCTAAATGGTTTTTTTTTTTGCTTCCTTATTTTGTTTTTTATTTTGTCATTTTCTTTATTAGAGAAGTTGTGGTTCAGAGAAAAATCAGACATAGAATAGAGGATTTCTACATACCCTATTATTAACACCTTGTACTGGTGTGGAATATCTGCTACAAATTTATGATAGCACATCTTTATAACTGTATTAGTAACTAGAGTCTGCGGTTTAACTTAGGGTTCATTGTTTGTGGGTGTACTTCCATGGATTTTTTAAAATTTTTATTCTATTACAGAATATACAATCTAACATTTTCCCTGTTAATCATATTCAGATATTTATTTCAGTGTTGTTAATGCATTCACAATGTTGTACTACCATCACCATCATCCAATACCAGAATATTTCCATCATTCCTAATAGAAACCTTGTACATTTGTCTTAACTCCCATTTCCTATTCCCTGCCCCCACTATCCCCTGGATTCCGACTCCATGAGTTTGCGTATTCTAATTATTTCAAATCAGGGAGATCATACAATATTTGTCCTTTTGTGTCCAGGTTATTTCACTCAACATGATCTCTTCAAGGTTCATCCATGTTGTCACATGTATCAGGACTTCATTCTTTTTTTATAGTGCAATAATATTCCACCATATGTATATATTACATTTTATTTATCCATTCATCAGATGATGGACACTTGGGCTGCTTCTATCTTTTGGCAATTGTGAATAATGCTGCTGTGAACATCAAAGTGAAAATATATGTTCAGGTCCCTGATTTCAATTTTTGGGGGTATATACCTAGTAGTGAAAATGTCAGGTCCTACGGTAATTCTATTCTTAGCTTTCTGAGAAACCCCTAAACTGTCTTGTGCAGCAGCTGCATTATTTTACATTGCCACCAGCAATGAATGAATGTTCCTATTTCTCCATACTCTCTCCAAAACTTGTTATTTTTCCAATTTTTAATAGCAGCCATTCTAATGGGTGTGAAATGGTATCTCATTGTGGTTTTGATTTAAATTTCCCTAATAGTTTATGATGTTGAACATCATTTCATGTGCTTTCTGGCCATTCGTATATCTTCTTTAGAGATAGGTCTATTCAAATCTTTTACCTATTTCTTAACTGGGTTACTTGAAGTTAAAGGATTTCTTTATACATTCTGGATATTAAACCCTTTGTCATATGTAATTTCCAAGTATTTTCTCCCATTGTCTAGGTTGTCATTTTACTTTCATGATAAAGTCCTTTGAGGCTCAAAAGTTTTTAATTTTGATGTCACATTTACCTAATTTTTTCTTTTGCTGCTTGTGCTTGAGTGTAAAATCTAAGAAACCACAGTCTGACACAGGGTCCTGGAGATGCTCCTATACCTATTGTTTTAGGAGTCCGATAGTCCTGACTCTTATATTTAGGTTGTGGATCCATTTTGAGTTGATTTTTATATAAGATATGAAGTTAGAGTCCTCCTTCTCTCTCTCTCTTTTTTTATTTTTGCAAATGGAGATCCAGATTCCCCAGCACCATTTGTTGAAGAGTCTATTCTTTCCCAAATGAGTGGTCATTGCCCCCTTGACAAAAATCAATTAGCTATAAGTGTGACAACTGATTTTTTAGTCCTCAATTCTATTTTTATCACTGTGGCTTTCTAAGATGTTTTAAGATTGGGAAGTGTGAGTCCTCCAACTTCAGTCTTCTTTTTCAAGATAGCATTAGCTATTCAGGACCTCTTATCCTTCCATATAAATTTGATGATTGGCTTTGCATTTCTGCAAAGAAAGTTCTTGGAATTTTGATTGGGATTGCATTAAATCTATGAATTGCTTTGGGTAGGATTGACATTCTTAAGTACTTAGTTTCCAATCCATGAATACAGAAGTCCTTCCATTTATTTGGATCTTCTTCTCTTTCTTTTAGCAGTGTTTTGTAGTTTTCTGTCTACAAGTCCTTTACATCCTTGGTTAGATTTATTCCTAGATATTGGATTCTTTTACTTGCTATTGTGAATGGGCTTTTATCCTTGATTTCTTCTTCCATTGTTCATTGCTTGTGAATATAAACACTACTAATTTGGGGATGTTGAATCCTGTACCCTGCCACATTGCTAAATTCACTTAGCTCTAGGAATTTAAAAATGTAGGTTTTTCAGGATTTTCTGTATATAGGATTATGTCATCTACAAATGGCAAAGGTTTTACTTCTTCTTTTCCAATTTAGATGATTTTTATACCTTTTTCTTTCCTAATTGCTCTGGCAAGAACTTCCAGATAACCTAGAGGAAAGGAACAAATTCTTAGAAACACAGAAACTATCTACATTGACTGAAGAAGAAATTTTAAGGTATCAACAAACAAATTACTAGTAGAGAGATTGAATCAGTAATCAAAAACCTCCCAACATAGAAAAATCTAGGACCAGATGGCTTCACAGGGGAATTCTATCAAAATTCAATGAAGATTTTAACTCCTATTCTGCTCAAACTCTTCCAAAAAATTGAAGAGGAGAGAATGCTCCCTAAGTCATTCTAGGAGACCAATATCACCCACATACCAAAGCCAAATAAAGATACCACAAGAAAGCACACAAAACTGCAGACCAGTATCTCTTTTGAATATAAATGTAAAACTCCTCAACACAATACTAGCGAACTGAGTCCAGCAGCATATTAAAAGAATTATGCACCATGATCAAAAGGGATTTATCCCTGGTATGCAGAGTTGGTTCAACATAAGAAAATCAATTAATGTAATACACCACATTAACATGAAGGGAAAAAAATGTAATCATCTCAACTGATGCAGAAAATGCCTGTGACAAAATCCAGTACTGCTTCTTGATAAAAACACTTAGAATACTAGAAATAGAAGGAAACTTCCTCATCATGATAAAGGGCATATACAAAAAGCCCACAGTTAACATCTTACTTAATGAATAAATACTGAAAGCTTTCCCTCTAAGATCAGGAGCGAGACAAGGATGCCCACTGTCACCACTGTTATTCAGCAACATGGTTTTGAGTATAACCCTAACCTTTGAGGACAATGCTTCCCCATGGTAGGTGAAACTTTGCTGCAGAGATAATTATGTGAACAATGTCCTTTTATTGAAGAGAAAAATTCTCCTCAGAGACCTCAAAAGATTAATAGAGGCAGAGCCTCACATTCAACCACAGCAGTAATCAATAGCAGCAGGAATATTTACTGAGCACAGCTCCAAATGCTTAAATTGCAATATCTCATTTTATCCTGAAAACAACCCTATGAGATTCGCATTATCATTTCCATTTCACTGGTATTTTAGCAAAATTAAAAAAATAAATGTGCCTATGATCACGTAGCTGGTAGGAGATGGATCCCAGATTCAAACTTAGGTCTATTTGATTTCATGTCCATGCTGAATGTTTAGCCCTTATACTCTACTGACTTGGAATTGCTTCTCAACAATTTTTGCTTTTCTGACAATCCAGTGTATGGGCTGCAGCTATTTTTGTGGAAGATTTCTTCAGGAGAAAACTTTTCACAACTGGTTAGAGCAGAACTTGCATCCCTAGAAGCTTAAGCATTAAATTACATTCCAGGTTGTCAAAGTTTATTAGGCTTAACAACTCCCAGATTTTTACCTCTCATCCATACCTAGGGTAGCATATATTAGCTGAATATTCTAACTTCTTTGCCAGTGTAGTCATCCAGCCAGAATATCAGCTGTGCAGATGAAAAATAACTTTGCTTTTAAATGGCTGGTAGATCTCTAATTACTTACTTTCAAATAAGTGCTATTATTTTCATGGGCTTCTCTAGAAGGATCCCAGCAGTCCACATTTGTGAAGCAAAACTTGACGTCTCCAGTGGTAACAAGAACGTTGTATGGTGATTACAATTAGTTTTGACTAATTTGTGAATGTTTCCTCATACTAAAGAGAAAAATATGATGCGCCTTGTAAGGTCATTTGGATTCAATTTGGTTTAACCCCTGTCACTTCAAGCCTAACTGCCCCTTTTCCAACAGATGCACAGGCTAATAAGCAGAGAGAAACTCTCTAGGTCTTTATAACAGCTCCTGGGAGCTACTTCACATTTTAGCAAATACGAATTTTGCAACATCAAGTGAAAGGATGCTGTCTCAATGGACTATACTGTGAAAAGTGGAGAAAGATACCATTTGATTTTAAGTACGGGATTAGGAATTCTACATTATTTGAACTTTACCTGAAACCCTAGAGAAGAAGCCCTTTTGAATTCTTTAGTTAAGAAAGCTATTAGAGAATTTTGTAGACACTAAAAAGGAAGCAATTTTCTATTTAAGATACCCTAGTGTAAATAATGTAACATCTTCTAAAGCTTGGCATATGCAAAAAAAGGAAGCATTAGGATAGAAAACAAGTAAGTAGAACATGCTTTATTCACCTTTTATTCACCTCTATTTAAAAAGGTAAAATTAGAGGAATGCAAGAGGCTTCTCTGGTAACAGCTCTGTACATCACGCCGCCTTTCCATTTATATGAAAACTGATGCACCATGGATATGCTTGAATGCAATCGTGTTTTAACAGAGCAGTCATTCTGACCGCATGGGGTACAGTTAAGAAAACCACAGAGAAACGTTTTGGTCAGTCAGAAAAACAAAAACAAACAAACAAACAAAAACAGATCCTTTAATATGAATACTAATTTGAGTATAAACACCTATGAGTAAAGTGGAAACAAAAAAAAATCTGGGAGACTAGTGAATGCAAGAGGGTGAGACATTAAATACAGATTTCAGAACTATCTTTGCTGCAAAGGTCACTGGGAATTGAGTAATTTTACATTATTAAAGCATAAATCATTATGTTTTATGTTGAAATAGAAAAGTAATTTAATTGATGGTATTTATCATCAATGGGAGCATTTATAATTCTGTGATCTCTGAAACACTGAGGCCTCCTTGTGAATGATTACTGTTATTAAACACATTTGTTTTTTGCATGATGAAATTTGCCAGCTATTTCCCTTGTTTATCAACATAGTCCTTCAACCTAGAATGGAATTTCTTGGGGAAGAGTCACTGGACTGGCCTCTTCCATGTAAATGTAAAGATCACAAATATGTACTACCTTGGAGCAATGGTGTGGTCAGAACTTTTAGGAACACATTCCCCTTCATTCTAGTCTCCTGATTAGGCAAGGCTTGTAGAAGAGGGTAAATTTGCATGGGGACAAAAGAGAAATAGAACACAGTGTAGGATCGATTCTATTCTAAGTTTTAATATTATTATTATCCCTGATGATTGATCCATCATCAAATGGACAAAAATAAGCCAAGAAGGCCTGCTGGGAGGCTCTTCAAGTATTTCAAGCAAGAGATGGTGATGTTTTGGACAGTGCTTTTAGCAGTGGAGATTAATGAGATGCAGTCAGATTTGGGATATATTCTTTCCCAGAACTGAGATCTTACTGATGAAATGAAGAGGGGAAATTGGGGGAAGAGAAGAGGTGCTGGGAAGGTGACAAGGGAAATTTTAAGGGAAAATTGATGGTTCTGTTTTGACTGGGTTAAATGTAAGATATAATTATTCATCATAGTGGATATTTGTCATAACATATGGCTTCTTAGCCTATGGAACACTCTTCTTGTGCCTTAGTGCTCTTGTAATCTTGAAGTTCCATCTCCAAATGTAGAAAACTCACTTTCCGAGGTCTGTTGCAGCTAAGCCAGGTGGTGATCTAAAATATGACCACCAGTTGCACCCACCAAGGCCTTGATGTAGAACTCAGCTACTTGAAGAAGCAATGATGTATGGAACCTGTTTGTCTATCTGTCTTTGTTAAAAAGCAGCATCAGGTATTCTACAGTCACATGAGTTCCATGACAGTATACTCTTTGTTGGAACAGCCCCTGTGGTTTTATTATTGTTCCAGGCTCAGTGTTCCCAAGCCTGACTTTCTATTCTTCTCAGAAAATCTGCAAGAGACCTAAAATCCATTCATAAATTGTTTTCCGCTTTAACCAGCTAGAATGAATTCTACTGTTTACAGCAAAAACAGCTGCTTATGCACATGCACACATATACACATGCACTCCTAGCAATAGCCAATTTCAGATGTTCATAGGAGTGTGCTATTCACAGGAGAGGCTCAGTGTGGAGAAATAAATTTTACAGCCATCATTACATAGATGTTGTTTAAATCCTTGGGGCTAGAAGAGTTCAGCAAGGTGAAGAACATAGATAGAGGTAGGTAGACTCATGTTATTTAGAGGGCTTAGTGGACTATAGTTGCCAGAAAGGAGACTTGAAAGGTGGGGACATGGAAGCAGAAAGAAAATCAAGTAGATGTAGGTGATGCCCAGGCAAGAAAATGTTTCATAAAAATATAATATCATTCTAAGATTATGTGTTAGATAAAAACCTGGTGAGTGAGGTCCAAAATGCATATTCTAGACAATGGTCTAATGTTTGTATAACTGAGGACTGTAAGGCCTCCAGAATTAGTTACTTGGAATAATGTCATGCTTTGGGGACAATAACTGCTCATGAGCATATGTACTAAAAGATATGCAACCCTGGCTTAAGTCTGTGGTTCCAATGGGGCACTGGCATGGATTTAGATATTCTCAGTGGATATGCATGTCCTGGCTTGTTCATCAGCACTGTTTCCATCACACAGTGATAGGTTTGATGGAAACCCCAGTGTTGGTGTTCTAACCAAATTTTCCAGTTCTCTCCCTGCCTGTCATTGCAAGCAGGACTAAACCCTTTAAAATGAGCCAGCTCCAAGTTCTTAGATGATTCTCAGTAGATGTTGGACATCCTGACTACTAGGGCAGAGAACGATTATTTAACAAATATCAAACAAATATTTGCTAATATTGAGTATTAGCAAAAATAGCAATAATTTAACAAATAATTGTGCAATTATAAGAAGTCCCATCATATTTAGTGCTGGTTTGAAACTGTTACATACCCAGAAAAGCCATGCTTTTTTTCATCCTAATCCAACCTCGGGGGTGCAGACCTATCGTTCACGGTAGAATCTTTTGATTAGGTTATCTCCATGGAGATTTGGGTGTGACCATTTGATTAGATTATTTTCTGGGAGCCATAGCAGCCCCATTCAAGGTTAGTCTTAAATAGTTTACTGGACTCCTTTAAAATGGGAAACATTTTGGAGCAAACTAAAGCACAGGCATTTGGAGATGCCTGGAGTGCCAACAGAAATGCTTAGAAAAGGCATATGAAACCAGGACGCAAGGCTTGAAGAGAAATTTCCAGATGCTATGCTTAGAGATAAAATCCAGAGTTTTTCCCCAGAGAAGCTAAGTGAGGGCCCACAGATGCTTGGAGAGAAAGTCACTGGAATTAGAAGCTGGAAGCAACAAACTAGGAGCAAGGACCTTAGACACCAGCCACGTGCCTTCCCGTGTGACAGACATTGGCCTTTGGGGCAAGGTATCTTTCTTTGGAAGCCTTAGTTTGGACATTTTTAAGGCCTTAGAATTGTAAATTTGTAACTTATTAAATCCCCTAAATCCCCTTTATAAAAGCCAATCCATTTCTGGTATATTACTTTCCAGCAGTGTTAGCCAACCAGAATATTTGTATCCTAAATTGGTGAACTGGGTAAAACCAGTTTTGTCCAGTTGTACGTTTCATAACAAAATATCTTAAATAGAGATGGTTGTTTAAAGCAAAATGTAAGTATGCTGATGTTTTATCTATTTCTGTGATGTCTTGAATGCAGTTAGTCTTAGTTCAAAGATAACCCACTAGTTTTTCTATTATACTCTAATAAATACTGCCAGGGTTATTCAGCATACATATTAATCCTAATATCTAATGATATTTTAAAGTGACCTAATTTTTTGGCTTCCTGGAAAATTGAAGTTCATTTTTTTTTCAGGGCTCAGAGCTGAAAGTCCTCAGATGCCTAAATCTTAGGTGCAGAGTGCATATATCTCCAACTCATTGTACACCCTAGATGGGGAAAGTATTTTAGCGCACCCCATCTCCCTCAAGAAGGCAACTTTCTGCTGCCTTCAGAGGTGACAATTTGTTTAAAATCTTCTGTTGCAAAATGTTTATGTAATCCTTGTGCTTATATGATGATGATGATGATTGGTTTGAATCTTATGAAATTGTCCATTTTCTAAGGTCAAAAAAAGTTCAATGTCAGAGAGTTTTGTACTGTTTAACTGAATACACACTCTCTCTCTCTCTCTAACCAAGTCCTAAAACTTCATTTATATGGGACATGATGGATCAAACTGATGATGTCCCTTCTTTCATAGCTAATTTTGCTATAGTGGTATTGAGCAAGATCGGCATTTATGTATACATTCAGATGTTAAAATGGGTTCATTCTGTCTCAGTGTTGGTTGAGATTGAAAGGGCTGAGTACAAAAATATAAGTAAGTACCTCCACATTCCAATGAGGTGCTAAGCCACGAGGAAGGACTTTCAAGGGGATAAACTAATATTTAATTTGCCCTAAGCCTAATAAATGATTTGAATACAATCAATGTAATATTTGAAGAGGCTAAGGAATTTTCTTACAAAATTTTTTGGCATGAAACATATTTTTTCCAGTCCTTTAAGGCCTTCAGTAAGTGTTTTTCTTTCTCTCTGAAGATATTTCTGACTACTCCAAGCAGTGTTGTTCACATCTCAACTTAGTTCTACAACTAAATTGCTTGCTTTTTCATAATTTATAAGTGCTTTATCATGGCACTTATCTTAAATTATTATTATTGTTGTTATTATTACTGATTGATGGTTTTATTTCCTTACCTTATTAGGTGCTGTCTTATTTTCTTGGGATGCAATAGTAAAAAGCTACAAACTGAGTGATTTAAAACAACAGAAAATTATTCTCACAGTTCTGGAAGGTAAAAGTTCAAAATCTTCAGGGGAGAACCCATCCTCACCTCTTCCTAGCTTCTGGTGGTTTGCCAGCACTCCTTGGGCTTCAGTCTCTGTCTCAGCCATCACATGGTTTTCACCCATTTGCCTGTCTGTATCCAACTCTTCCCTTCTCATAAGAACACCCTGTTTCAGTTTTCTCAAGCTGCCTCATACGATACACCAGAAATGGATGGCTTTTAAAAAGACAATTTCTTAAGTTGCAAATTTATGGTTCTAAGGCTGTGAAAATGTCAAAACAAGGCACCAAAAAGAGCTTACTTTCACTAAAGAAACTCTGATGCCATCTGAAACACCTTTGTCAACTGGGAGGGCATGTGGCTGTCATCTAGTGGGGTCCTTGGCTTTTGACACCTCTCTCAATTGAGAAGGCACATGGTCATGTCTGCTAGCTTTCTCTCCTCATTTCATAAGGCTTCCCCAGGGGCATTTTCCTTCTGCATCTCCAAAGGTCTCTGGCTATGTGGGCTCTGTTGGCTCGAAGCTTTTTCCAGAATGTTTCCCTCTTAAGGGGCTCCAGTAAGCAATCCCACCTTGAATGGGTGGGGACACATCTCCATGAAAACCACAGAATCAAAAGGCACCACCCACAGATAGGTGGGTCACATCTCCATCAAAAAAATCCCACCCAGTAATATTGAATAAGGATTAAAGAACATGGCTTTACTGGGGTACACAATAGCTTCAAACTGGCACACACCCTAATCCAATCTGGCCTCATCTTAACTAATCACATCTTCAAAGACCCTGTTTTCAAAATGAGGTCACATTTGCAGAACCAGGGCAAAGAATTGAACATGTCTTGTTGGGGAACACAATTCAACCCATGACAAGCTCCATGGGGTCAGGAACTCTTTTTTATTCATGTGTCTTCTGCACCTAGCACAATATATACGGCATAAATAGGCCACAAATGTGAAAAGATGGTTCAAAATAAGGAGATCTATCAAGCCAAAGGAGGAAAATAGTCCACATGATCATCTTGAGATATAAAATTTGCAGTTCACATGTAAAAAATACAAAAGGATCATTCATAAATTTTAAAAAAGTCAAACCTCATTAGCAGGTAACATGAATTTAATTATCACCCAACAATTGAAAATGTTTTATTTTGTTTGTGATTTTAGAGGGTAAATATTGGCTAGAAGTGAAGAAATTTCTTTCTTGTCCTTTATGAAATTTGTCCTTGTTCTTAATTTTCTCACAATGGACATATATAATCTCCTTAATATAAATATGGTTATCTTTGAAAAGTCAGCCAAACAAATCTGGTATGAGTTTTTGCAACATTACAAACATTTGGATTTGTCAATTAACTATTCATTTAACAGTTTACAGGATGGACTATATATATCAATGATGTATTCAATGAGGTCATGTGATTTTAAAACATGCATGCATTCTTTTTCTTTCTCTCTCTACTTCTTCTTCCTCAATCCTCTACAACATGATTTTTTCCACCATACTACTTTCTTTTACCTTTTCATTTATATTTCCTTAGAGTTCTTAGGTAGCCATATGACTAATGCCCTGACAAAGAGTCTATAAACTCTTTGGAAGGTTGGGTTTTTCTGCATTCAAGAAGAAAAAATAAAAATTTAAAACCTTTTGTTTTTTTCTCCTTCTGATTTGATATAGTAAAGATCTGACTATTCTCCTAATTGAACTTTCTCCAACTAGAGATATGGAGTGTGAATCTGATAGCTGGTCTGCTATTAGGCCTTTGTTGTACCTTCTCTCTCTTACCAAATTTATCAATTTCCTCAAATCCCACTACAGGTAACAAGTGACCTAAGAGGTCCTGATACCTTAGGCTGCCACACCCACAATTCTGTGAGTTATTCCACCTTCTTATTTGAAGATTGCTTTTTCTGAGTTACTGAAAAAGGAAAGCTCCAGCTTTCTGTGAACACAATTTTCAAGCGTCAGCGTATTACAAACTTTCAATAAGTTTTTTCACTAAACTCTCGTAACTGTTAAATTTCTCCAGTTAAAAGCTTCTGTTTAGAGGACTTGGGATCATATCCAAAATAAAGAATGTGTGTCTCCTTTTCAAGTAACTTAAACTGCCTCCTTATGTAACAATAAAGCAGAATAGAAAACACTAAATGAAATTTAAAATGATGCTGGGTACAATCAGAGAACAAGCCCTCCATAAATACTGGCTTAAATTTGAGTATGTGAGTAAACATACAAGACCATCACCTTCATATACCATGTTCAACAAGATACAACTCTCCCTGTAAAGTACCCTCCCCCAAGGACATTTCTATAAAAAAATAGCAGATGTAAAGCCTTTGCTCACTAGTCACCTAGATCTGAGACTGGAACCAAGCTTTGCTACTGGCCAATTAAATGACCATGGTCAGTTGCCTAATTTTTCTTAGAATCAGTTCCCTCATATTTAAAATAGCAATAATAAGACCTGCATCAATTTTTTTTATTAAAATAAATGAGACGATATGTTAAATTCAGCATAGTACCAGGTTCATATCACACTTTTAATAAATTACAATAAGGATTACTATATCCATTTAAATAATTAAATCCTATAAAAATTTCTATAGGTATATCAATGACCTGTGAGTGATACACTCAATTAAATCAGGCAGAATACAGAATAACCTCTGGATTTTTTTTTCTCATAACTATAATTGTGTTACTAATGGAATACTGCTCTCTGTCACCTGAAGACCCATGATACAGGATCAAAACATCTTCTAAACTTCAGTAAGGTGACTAAAGAGTGACATTGGATAAAATAAGTCTATATGAATTCTATCTCATGATGTGCATGTTAGTTATTTGAGCTTAGTGGTTGTGTTGAAGCTTGACCTCATCGCAGAGTATTATGAAACATGATTTGTAGTCATCTATTTGGCCTCTGCTTTATAAGGTGATCCTGTTTGTAATTAAACTTAGTCACTAGTTAGACTGTAGAACAGGAAACATTATGATGGAAATGGGCTGTAAAAGAAATGCCGGACTTTAATCATTGGATGCTGAGATATCTAAACAAGGGGATGGATAAAGGTGGCTTAAAAGAAAATGAACATTAAGAAATTATGTAAAATCAAGCCCCTAGAGGATGAAGTGTATAATGAGTTTTGCTTGTTTGCATAAGCAGAGACTTAAAGTATCAGTGTCACAACTGATAAAGAGTGGCATTATATCAAAACAGAGAAAATACAGAAAAGATTTACACACACAAAAATAATATTTGTCAATCATGATAATAGAGGGAAGATGCCATAATCTAAGTATCTGAAAATAATGAAATGATTAATCAATTCTATTAATACCTGTTGAGGCTTGAATTATGTTCTCCACAAAAGACATGTTCAAGTCTTCATCGCCTTTCCTGTGGGTATGAACCTATTTATAAATAGATGTTATAAATAAAATTATTTTATTATAAAATTCAAAGATGTTACTATTAGCTGAGGGATCAGTAAATTGATTGGGGTGGCCCTTAATCCAATATGACTGAAATTCTTATAAGCAAAGGAAAATGGACAAAGAAAGTAGACCCAGAAGTCAGAGGAAGTGAGCAGAGAAGATACACGGAGAGAGAGAGGTCACCATGTGGTAAGGATTCCCAGAACCTACAGAGTCTGGGAGAAAGCAGGTCCAGCCAATACCTTGATGTAGGACTCCTCCCCTCCAAAATGGTGAGTCAGTACGTTCCTGTCATTCAAACCAACCCATTGTATGGTATTTGTCATATGAACCCTGGCAAAGTAAGACACAGCCACAATGGCAAAGTTATATACAGACATATGCTAATGCTTATGGAAATTATGATAACATTAGAATGTATTTATGTTTAAATATTAAATACAAACTCATTTAGATATCATGTAGATACTACGTGTGTGGATACTATTGTTATAATTAAGTAAGTAAACATTACATATTTTTAAAAGTTAGAAAGAAATAGATTGATATATTTACTTATTTTCTTTGAGAGTCAAGACTCAGAATAATACTTTTCCTTTAGAAATTTGCATTGGCTCTCCGTAATTAAATACACACTACTTGATTTATTCATTACAATATATAATGAAACCTGGATTTCAAATACTTCACCTGATTCTGTGGGAGATGTCCTACATTATGAAATTCGATTGAGTACATCTTTCTTCAGTATCATTAGAGCTCTTCTGATGTGAGAAAACAGTTCATCCTAGAAAAGACCCAATTTACTAAGAACGAGTAATTCAGGCCTTTTGGATCATGAAAATTGAGTTAAGCACCCATAAGATACATTTGAAAGTTGTCTCAAATTACATATACTGAATGCTTAACTCGAAGGAGGAAAAAAAGGCAATCTAAAAGAACGAATATTTTAAGAAGAAAGTCATAGAGACTCACTCCGGGTATATTTGAGATCAGAGTATTATACATAGAGCAAGTGCTATCTTATTTCTAGATGAAATCAGATATTAGAGTGTGAAACAATATTACCACATGAAAATGTATAAAAGTAACTGATAAATCTTAATCGGATTTAGATGATACCTTTGGGCATATTTTCTGTTTCTGTGAATTGTTATAACTCAATTGTGTCTGTGGTCCAGGGATGAAATGGAAGATTTTACAGACGAATCTGATTAGTCTTAAGCGAAAGCTAGGTTTTTACGCTCTTTTTCCCTAAGAATTGCATTTTAAAATATATTAAATAACCAATACTAAAAAGCATATTAATTCTAAGTGCTGGAAGGAGTTGGAATTTTTTCCCGTTAGTAAGTGATTGACGGGGTGGGGACAGTGGAACCGGCAGATGTGGTTAACTGCAAATAGTTAAGCCGTCGTCTGGAATGAGTACTCTTCCATATTAGTGGAGCAAAAAACAAAACTCTCAAGGGTAAGCCCTTATAGAAACCAAACATTTACCATTAAATAGAGATGGCAGTGCTCCTGATCGATGATTCAGAAATGGAACACAGAGACTAAGATGCTGTCATGCTACATTAAAGGAGGCCTGGAGGAATCACAGGAAATTAACATTTTAATTAACACTTTTAGCCTTTGGGAATGTTTTTTCTTTAGGATACTATTATTGGGCAGTTCAGAGATAAAATGTGCTTCTTTCCAGTGTTCCTTTGGAGTCATTTTTTCCCAGGATGAGTGATATCCTTGCTGGTTATTGTACTAGATTTCTGATAAGAGTATAATGGAAGCTATTTGCACTTGTGTAGAGAGCCAGACTCCCAATCTGGGCTCTGCTACTTACAACCTATGAGATCTTAGGCAAGTTATATATACTGATATATACTACCTAAGCCTCTGTTTCCTGACCTTAAAATCATTACAAGGTTCCCTCTCTTATAGGCTTGCTATGATGATTAAATGAAATGTCATGTGTAAAATATTTAGGACGATACCTAGCTGCTAGATATATCTCTCTGCATTAATTTTTTATTATTGTATAACAAATCACCATAAATTTAGTGCCTTCAACACACATTCATTAACCCTCAGTTCTGTAGATCAGAACTGGATCAGTTCTGTGGATCAGAAGTGCAGCCTGGCTCAGCTGGATACTCTGCATAGGGTCTCACAAGTCGGAAATCAAGGGATTGGCCAGCTGCATTCTCAGTGGGAACCCAAAGTCCTTTTCGAAGCTCATTCCTGTTATTGGCAGAATTCAGTTCATTGTGGCTATACGACTAAAATCCCGGTTTTGTTGCTGGCTGTCCCAGCTCCTAGAGACTGGTCTCTGGTCCATGCATGAGGACCTCTCATCCTCGAAGTTTGCAGTGTTTTGATTCTGTCTTTTCCTTTCTTTGACCAGCCAGATGAAATTCTGCTTTTAAATGGCTCACGATTAGTTTAGGTCCACCCTGATAACCTTTCTTTTGGTCAACTCAGTGTGAACTGATTTGTACCCTAATCACTTCTGTAAAATTCCTTTTGTCATGTAAGATGCATAATAACAGTTGTGATGTCTCATAGTGTCCACAGTCCTGGGGATTAAACTGGGAAATCTTGGAGGAGCAATTTATAATTCTACCTACCACATTCTCAGCAAAATGCTAGTTTCTGCTTCTTCTCTTACTGCTATTTCCAGGAGACCCGAGTCCTGTGCTATTTTTCCGTGCAGATGTTTCATCTTAATGTTATTCGTGACAATACCACTGTCCACACAATCCCTGCAAAATATGAGAAATTCAGAGCTGTATCCTAAAATCCAGGCTGTAGGGACACCTGAAAGTTCTGCCACATCAATAAGGGACACTTACAGAATGATGCCAAAAAATTATTTAAAGCCCACAAAAATATGTGCCTATGAATAGTCACTTCAACTAAACCCACTGGTAAGTCCTTACTTAAGTGCTGAGAGCTAATGATTGCATAAGTGTGATCCACATTGGCAAAATGTAAAATGCAATGAAAAGAAAGTGTCAAAATAGCATAGATAGTCCACACTAATTGCATTCCTATTTCTATTCATAGGTAGAATTCATGCTGAAGTCACAATTGCTTTTGGAGGGACCAGTTAAAGTATCAGTTAAGTGTCAAGAATAGAACACAGGATAGGAATTGAGGATACTGGCTCTGGACCCACTCCTCCACAAAATCAGATCCAAAGTTAAAATGCTCTCTGCTAACTATGAGAAGTTAACAAGGGGAGGGAGTCTGTCTTCCTTCTCTGACCATAGAGTCCTAAGTTTCTGAGGTTGGACTGACCGGCAGCCACGCCATCTTTCCTATTATATAGGGGAGGCTGAATGATGCCAACACGTGGAAAGCCCAGAGTCCTGAGGCTAATGCAGTCCACACCGATAACAACTCTGAAGGCCAGCCCCTTTGCCATCCACTCAGTCATGTGCTTAGGCTATTTTGGTTGGTTTTCTGTTACTCAAAAGAGAAAGATTTGCGGCAGATACAGGGCCAGAGAGAACATCTAATTTAAGTTCTTTAATTTATAGTTATATAAACGAAGACTCAAGAAAGTCTATGAGTTATCAAAAATTCTACAGTTAGTCACAAATTCCACTCTAGTCCAGCATCATTTGATGCTGCCTTCCCAACACAGCTATTCCAGCTCTTTCTAACAATTTAAGCACCCCCAAACAGCTAGTGTCTTCTCAACACAGCCTCCTCTCATGGTCAGAGTTACCTATTGATCCTCTCCATTAAGGAGAAGAAAGGAGAAGGAAAAAGACTGCTGAAATACTGTTCCAGTTACTTTTCATGTGCCTTCACTATTGATTCTATTCATCCTCATCATAACACTGTAAGATTGTACAAATCAAAAACAGTTTTAAACAGGCTAAATAGTTATCTAAGGTCCCACAACTGGTAAGGTGGAAGAGGTGGACCCAGATTGCTCCTACTACTAAAGCCAATATTTTGAAGAACCTCCCACAACTAATTTTAAAAAAATGAATACCACTCTGGAAAAAAAAAATATGTCTCTACATATTAATTTGCTGAATACATGCAAGCATATGTATATATGTGTATGTATATCTTCCCTAAGTTTAATGGGTGAAAAATGTTCAATCAGATGAGTCTATTTACTCAGAGACTAGAATCACTACAGCAATCCCAGAATTAGGACACAATGGGCAGGAAACTTAGTCAACCTTAATACACCATAATTGGTAAATTTGCATCTCTTTACTTGAAACCACATTACTATTCTGCAGTGGCATTCCAAATCTGCTCGGGTTTCACCTTTTAATTGGAAACCAAAGAATCATGAATAACTCAAATACGAATAAAAATTCATATTAGGGAACTTCATGCCTCATATCTTGGCATTAGTTAAGGCCTAGAGTAGAGTAGAAAACCCCAGCTATGAAGATACTAGCGCTAAATAAAGTGGAAACAGAGAGTGACGAAATTTGAGAATTCTGATTCTCGTAAAACCATCATGGAAAAGGTGTTTCCCTGTAGAGAGCCGCTTTCCGGGTTTGGCCTAGTGGACACGCTGCAGCCTGCTCTAGAGTTCCCCCCGCCCATCGAGTGAGCCAAGATGGCGCTCACATCCTGCTTCCGCAAATGACGCACACGCCCACCAACCCTATCTTCCAATCACCTCTGTATACGTGGCACTAACCTATTGGGTTTGGGCACAGTATATAAGAGGTTACCCGGACGGGGTGGGTGGAGACGACCCACAGGGAGCCGTACCTGACGGCCGCATAGAGGTTGCTCCCCCGCGGGATATTTCACCCGCGCGGAACCTGTAACAGAGAATGCAAGCTTAACTCCAGTAAAGGTCTGTGCTTACAACTGCTACGTGTCTTGGACCTGTGTTTCTCACCAGCGCGGATTCGTCTGCGTCTCTCTGTCTCTCCTCATTGTCTCACCCGCCGGCCGGGGGCTTGACGCTGAGCGAGAAGTCGCGGACAAGTGGTGGCCCGTACGGGGGACTCTTCTGCTGCTTTTCCCCGAGCTGGTGAGGACGTGCTTCTCGGGTTCACGGCGGAACCTCCACGCCTGATCAACGTGAGAGGGTAAGTGCTTCCTATTACGTGAGAGTTAAGGGCTGTGGGCGTTCAGGTAGCCCCAGTGAATCGGGAGAGCTCCCCGATTGATTAAGGTACAGTGCCGACTGCAAGCATGGGGCAGTCAGGAAGTTCACCTTTATTACCCCCTTTAAAAACCCTTTTGAAGCAGCGGGGCATCTCAGTTAAGAAGAGTTCCCTCCTGCGGTTCCTTGACGATGTTGTTACCTTTGCCCTTTGGTTCGCCCATTCCGGTAGCCTCAGCCTGCCTTCTTGGCTGAAACTTGGTAATGACATAGAACGGGCGCGCCGGACGGGCCTTTGTATGGACCCGATCCTGGTCCCTATCTGGGAAACCGTCCGTGCTTGCCCTGAGGCGGAGAATGCTGCAGGCCTAAGTCCGTCTTCCGCCCTGCTGCAGGCACGGCACGCGCTCCAAGAAACTCAGTCAGCTTCGTCTGCGGACCGCTCCTGTAAGGGCAAGCCGCTGGAGTCAAACGCTAGTTCAGACACCTCTGACTTGGAGTCAGATAGTAATGAGACCGAGGGTGCAGACGCGCCTCCGCTGATCGATTGGGGGAGGCCCCCTGTCTCACCCACACAGCCTTCCGCCCCGCCAGCGTCTGCTGCAGGGGCGCGGCGGCTTCCGGTGAATGGTTTTGGTGATCTCGCCAAAAACCCTCACCACGGGCTCCCTCTGGTGGCCGAATCAGGTAATTACAGTGGCTGCTCTCCAACTTCTAAGCGCTTGTTAAAAGGAATGGGATATGTCCCCGGCAAAGGCTTAGGAGCCTCATTGCACGGGCGCGCAAGGCCTATACAAGCTGTCTCCAATTCTGACAGACGAGGCCTGGGTTTTTCCTAGGGGCCACTGAGGGGAGATTCCCACCCACACCTATAAAACTAAAATGGAAGACCAGTACCCCGGTGTGGGTGCCTCAGTGGCCATTATCACAGGAAAAACTCTCAGCATTACACACTCTAGTGTCAGATCAGTTAAAAAAGGGCCACATCATTCCCTCTACATCACCTTGGAACACCCCTATTTTTGTCATAAAGAAAAAATCAGGCAGATGGAGATTGTTACATGATTTAAGAGCCATTAATAATTGCATGGAGTCTATGGTAAAATTAAATACCTGCATGTGTCAGTAGACACATGTTCTCAGATATTATTTGCCTCTGCTGAGACAGGAGAAAAAGTCCACCAAGTCATTGCACACTGCCTTGCCGCTTGGGCAGCGTGGGGTAAGCCAAAAATATTAAAGACAGATAATGGACCTGCTTACACCAGTAGAACCTTCCAAAAATTTTTGTGATAATATGGAAGTACAATTAAAACATGGCATCCCTTACAACCCTCAAGGACAAGGAGTCATTGAGAGAGCTCACATGTCTCTCAAAGACTTACTAAAGAAACAGAAAGGGGGAATAGGTCACGGCCTGTCCCCGAAGGCTCAACTGTCTGTAGCCTTATTTACATATAATTTTTTAAATGAAAATGCACAAGGAATGACACCTGCCCTACAGCACACCACTCCGAGTCCTCCACATAGAGGTGTAGTCCGTTGGAAGGATGTCCTGTCAGGACAATGGCAAGGCCCTGACCCAGTGCTCAGCTGGGCCAGAGGCTCTGTTTGTGTTTTTCCCCAGGAGCCAGGACGTCAACCAGTGTGGGTTCCGGAAAGACTGGTGAGAACCGTGACATCGCCCGAGGAGGCCACGGAGCTGTTGCCTAAAAAACCAACAAGCCTTCAACCTGAACCATCAGATCAGGCCTCCAACTCTGCTGATGACGGCGGCGACTGACGAGATGGCAACGAAAACGCCGGTCACCCTTCGATTGTTTAGAAGGGGGACCAGTTTTAATAACCCCCGTTGCCTTCGACCTTTCCAAACTGGGCGAGACTGTACAAAGTCTGTGGAACCGAGTCACCTCATGGTTCTCTTGGCCCAATTTGACTACTTGGATTCTCGTGGCAGTGGGACTATTAGTGGGCTTAGTCACTGTTAAATGTTTGTTAGAACGCTTGTTCCAGACACAGCAGCAACTACGTGTTTCTACCATGTTAGCTATGTCTTCCCAGTCAAATGTGGGTGTGCGTCCCTCCTCGATAGATAGCCCGTCTGAATCACCTGGGGCAAAGCTCTTGTCAGCAAGGTTTGTTGCAGGCTCCCTGGCCACTACCCGTGTTTAGCTAGGCACCAGAGGCTGTTAATTTTGCGCGCCTAGCCGCCTAGACGGTGGAGCTGCGGCCGCAGTCCTGGCCAGACTGGGCTTGGCTCTAGCCATTGCACCGAGGCCTCCGCAGCGTTTCCTATGCCCTGGCTGTCGCTCTCATAATCCCCGCTTGACCCAGTTGCGAGGCGAAGCACTGCAGGGAGGAGTCACGTGGTATCCAGTTCACGGACTCTCCGGTCTCTATATGAGGTGAGCATTCTGGTCGGTGCCAGAGGCTCCGTCGTGTGATGACGCGAGCCTAGTCCAGACTCCCCAAAGCACCAAACTATGTTGTGAGCCACTCAGGCCCACGGGAGCACCATCATCAATAGAGACACTGGGTACAAGAATACGGTCTACGGACCATGCCTCTTATAAAAACAAAAAGGGGGAGATGTAGAGAGCCGCTTTCCGGGTTTGGCCTAGTGGACACGCTGCAGCCTGCTCTAGAGTTCCCCCCGCCCATCGAGTGAGCCAAGATGGCGCTCACATCCTGCTTCCGCAAATGACGCACACGCCCACCAACCCTATCTTCCAATCACCTCTGTATACGTGGCACTAACCTATTGGGTTTGGGCACAGTATATAAGAGGTTACCCGGACGGGGTGGGTGGAGACGACCCACAGGGAGCCGTACCTGACGGCCGCATAGAGGTTGCTCCCCCGCGGGATATTTCGCCCGCGCGGAACCTGTAACAGAGAATGCAAGCTTAACTCCAGTAAAGGTCTGTGCTTACAACTGCTACGTGTCTTGGACCTGTGTTTCTCACCAGCGCGGATTCGTCTGCGTCTCTCTGTCTCTCCTCATTGTCTCACCCGCCGGCCGGGGGCTTGACGCTGAGCGAGAAGTCGCGGACATTTCCCTTACTATATTTTAATAGAGTACAGCAATGTTTCTTTGTGTGGAGTAATTTAATTATTTAACCCTTGCTTGCCCTATGAACACTGGATTTGGGGAAATCCAAGGAGTGACAAATAGTATGTATAAGCTCTTCGGGATGTCTTTCTTATTCAATGCTGCATCCTTAGAACATTCCTGACACACAATAGGTTCTCAGTAAATTTTTCATTCATTGAATGAATGAGATGCAATGAGTCCTAATTCCAGAGAATTACACAAAATAATCTAAAATTTTAAACCCTCCTTCTAGTCATTCCCAAGTTGTTACTCCTGCCTCTAAGACTCCATGTATGGATACAGGAGAACTTGGTTCCTTGAGTTAGAATAAACGTTGCTTACCTTACTTTAATTTTAATATATTATAGTTAAGGAGACACCTTTGTAACCACCAATTGATGTCTTTAACTTCCTTCCCAGTTTCAAGGACTTATATCATTCTCAAGAGCACGTACAGGACCAAGATCCCAATCCATCAATAACGTCTTTACCCACATTCTTACAACTCCCAATAGTCAAGTAGGCAAAAGATTTAGATATTTTGAAGTATTGGGGACTGCCAATTTGATGGGCAGGCCTTCTGTCTTGGGGCTTGCCTTTATGAATTTATTCCTGCAAAGGAGAAGCTAAGTCTACTTATGATTATGCCTAAGAATCACAACTCACACCACATTTGTTACTCAAATGTGACCACTCTCTCTAAGCCAACTCTGCAGGTTGTTGGCTTAGGTATTCCAGGTACTTTCTATGTGCCTGTAAAGTTTTACAAATGCTCTGCTCTCCCCTCTAGTTAGGACATGACTCCCAAAAGTGTAATTCTCCCCGGCAATGTGGGACATGACACCCGGGGAATGAGCCTGGCCCTGGCATTGCAGGGTTAAGAAAGCCTTCTTGACCAAAAGGGGGAAGAGAAATGAAGCAAAATAAAGTTTCGGTGGCTGAGCAATTTCAAAAAGTTGAGAGGTCATTCTGAAGGTTATCTTTATGCAGTATATAGATAGCCCTTTTCAATTTGGGGGGTGTTGGAATAGATAGAGGGAAATACCTGAAACTGTTGAACTTTAATCCAGTAGCCTTGATTCTTGAAGATGATTGAATAACTATGCAGCTTTTAAGGTGTGACCATATGATTATGAAACCTTGTGACTGACACTCTCTTTATCCAGTATATGGACAGATAGAAATAAAATAAGAGAGAAAAATAAGTAAATAATAGGGGGATATGGAGATGTTTTGGGTGTTCTTTTTTTACTTTAATTTTTACTTTCATTCTTACTATTTTTTTTTTGGAGTAATGAAAATGTTCAAAAATCAATTGTGATCAGCTATATGCTGATACTGTGAACCACTGATTGTATAATTTGGATGATTATATGGTGTTTGGCTACATAATACATCTCAATAAAATTGCATTTAAAAAGAAAGAGAAGGTTTTTAAGCAGGTGATGAAGAAAGTAGTAAAGCAAGGACGAAAGATTAAGAAAACTTTTGGGCAGCATACAAGCCAGTTGATGTTAAAAATCATCAATTTATAGGGATACCAATTTACTAATTCTGAAACTTAAGAAAGTTTATATTATTGTGGCACAGATTTTCTTCTGGAAATTTAATTTTTTAGGTAGCTTTATAAATAATCTTTCTGTTTGCAACTGTGAAAAAAATTTTCTTCAGTGGTTTGAATGCATAATAAAAAGTAGTTAAATATTTAAAAAGACATATACCATTTCATTTCTCATACTTGCAATTTGCATCCTCTCGTTTTCTTTTGTTATTCTTGCTAGAGTTTTGTCAATATTATTGATCTTGTCAAAAAAAACAGCATTTGTTTTCACAGATTTTCTTTATTTTTTTCTGTTGTCAATTTCATTGATTTCTGCTCTTTTATGTATTTCTTCCTTCCTTCTATTTGCTGTGAGTTTCTTTTGCCTAATTTCTTAAAGTGGAACCTTAGATTAGTGATTTGAGGTCTTTCTTCTTTGTCAAAATAAGCATTTCATGCTGTATATTTTACTCTAAACACTTCTTTAGCCAGATCCCACAAATTTTGAAATATTGTATTTTCACTTTTGTTCAATCCAAAATTGTATTAGTTTGCAAATTGCTGCTAGAATTACAATATAACAGAAATGGAACAGCTTTTTAAGAAGGAATTTATTAAGTTACATGTTTACAGTTCTAAGGCCATCAAAATGTCCAAACTAAGGCATCCAGAGAAAGATACCCTGACTCAAGAAAGACCAATGTCTGTCACTTGGTAAGGCACATGGCTGGCATCTGCTGATTCTTGTTCCTGGTTGTGTTGCTTCCAGCTTCTAAAGTCAGTGGTTTCCTCTCTACGTGTCTGTGGGCCTTCACTTAGCAATTCCAGCACACAACACCAGGTTCTAATCAAAATATTCTAACCTACATTATTGAATCAGGATCAAAATAAACGACGACCTTCACAAAAAGGACTCAGGATTAAAACACGGCTTTTCTGGGGTACATAATATTTTCAAACCGGCACAGTCCTCAAGGTTGCTACCCTCACCTCAGTGTTTGGAGAGAACTGGGCAGTTGCATAGGTCTGTGGAAAGGGTGGGACGGCCACTTTCTAAAGCCTCAAGGATAAATGACTCTCAGACTTTGAAATCTAATAGAGTTTGCCTTGCAGGTTTTCAGAACTGTTTGGGTCCAGTGACCACTGTGTACCTTCCAATCCCCCCTCTAATGACAATGGAATCTTCTGTCCCTATGGCTGGTCCTCCTTTATGTATCAGCAGCAGATAACTTGTTCTGAGTTTTACAGGGCCAGAGCCAGAGGAGAATTTTACCTTAGGACAGACCATGCTTGAAGCTGACCTTATGAGATTTCTTACTGGTTTTGATTTTGTATTTTATTTGTATTGTTATTGAAATGGTTTAAGACTTTTATGATATTGTGATGGAATGAATGTGTTTTGTATGTGGAGAGAACATGTCTTTTGGGGTCCAGGAGGGAAAAGTGACAGTTTGAAACTGTTGCGTACCCCAGAAAAGCCATATTCTTTAATTCTCATCCAGTATTTTTAGGGTGGGACCTTATAATTAGATTGTTTCCATGGAGATGTGACCCACCCGCTTGTGATTGAGATCTTTTTGATTAAGTTGTTCCCATGGAAATGTGACACATCCAATTTTGAGTGGGACCTTTTCATTAGGTGGTGTCCATGGAAATGGGTCTGTATCCATTCAAGGCGGGTCGCTTACTAGAGTCCTTTAAGAGGGAACCATTTTGGAAATAGCTTCAGGGCCGACACAAATAGATATGTTTGGAGACGCAGAAAGAAAGTGCCCCTGGGAAAGCTGTTTAAATCCAAAAAAGGACCAGCAGATGCCAGCCACATGTCTTCCCAGATCGGCCTTTCTTGAGTCAAGGTATGTTTCTCTGGATGCCTTTCTTTGGACATTATTATGGCCTTAGAACTATAAGCTTGTAACTTTATCAATTCCCCTTAAAATAGCCAACTCATTTCTGGTATATTGCATTTTCACAGCATTAACAAACTAAACAGGGGCACAAAGTCAAGGGGTGAATTTGCACACTTGTCATTAACATTGCCATCTAAATGAACTTTGAGTTGGGTTCCCTTGCCTTAAAATCAACTTTATCTCTTCACTATTCGAGTATGTGTTGAAATGTATCATATGCTACTATCTCAATTTCTTCTATATTGTCTATGTGTGTTTAAAACTTTTCTTTATTCCAATAGTGTCATTTCATGGGTTCTTGGGAGAGAGAGGAGGTAAACAAAATTTGTCAATATACCACCAAGTTTAACCAGAAGTTTAAAATATTGCTTTATTTTAAATAAATTAGAGATAATTTAGTAGGAATTAGTAAAGTTGAAAACAATTACCTTGATCCTTATTAAACTTTATCTTCCTAATTAAGATAATGCAATTTAGACAATAATGATTCAACTATGCTTCCCCATTCTCTGAGTAGATCCTAGGAATGAATAAGTTGATGAAAAGTAATTTCCTGCACCTGAAGGATAAATTTTGAATATGATGGTCCTTGGGGAGGTGATCCTGTTTTAATTTATAAAAGATGTGAGAAGGAATCCATGAAATGAATGAATTAAAGTTATAAAAAAAAATGCTGAAATTTACACATCCTTTCTGTTTGAAGGATATCTTCGTATAAACTTGACCCGCAAGACTTTTATGGGATAAGAGATTTGGCAGGGACCCAGTACAGGTAATTTAGGGTCTAAAAGCGGTCATTTATATCACATTAATCAACTTTTACATTCATTCCAAAGGGAAGAATACACTGACTATGAGCTAATCTGGCTCAGAACCAAGCATGGGGTAAAAAGCGAACTGGTATAGTGTCTAATACTCCAGAAGATACATTATGTCAATGGATAATGAAAAATAAACT
The DNA here is from genome assembly GCF_023851605.1 of Tamandua tetradactyla. Classification (NCBI taxonomy): domain Eukaryota; kingdom Metazoa; phylum Chordata; class Mammalia; order Pilosa; family Myrmecophagidae; genus Tamandua; species Tamandua tetradactyla. Next base: position 63,971,429 of record NC_135328.1, on the reverse strand, counting down.
ACAGCATCATTAATACATTTGGTTATTTTAGAAGTCATCTACAATATCTAAAAAATCCAATGTTATGCAAATTGCCTGAGGTGTCCTGATGGTAACTTCTGGTTGACTTAAGCATCCCTATTTTGTTTAACATGTGAGTAGAATTTTGTGACTTGTCCGTGGTGAGCTGAAAAACACATTTCATTTTCAGTCCCCAAAATGGGACTGCTTGAAAAATTTTATCTAAGATTGATAACAAATGAAGGTCATAGACTTCCATGAGGGAATTATAGAATACAGTGCTGACTGTTGCAGGTTTGAAAAGTATTTACCTCTGAGATAAACCTTGGTTTTTATTATCAAGGATATTCTCGTGTAGCCAAAGATAATGCAATTATTCCCAGAGAAAGTGCACAGTGATAAAACAATGGGAGCATTTAAAAGGTGACCTTAACCATTTTCACATAAAAGGAAAGCTGAAAAGACTCTGTTCATTCATTTATGATGTCATCATAAAGTACCCTAGAAACCGAGGTTCATGAATGTAAATTGCTGGGGAAGCAATCGACATAGTTAATGGAAAAGAAAATGTATTTTTAAAAAAAGTTCTACAATCAGAGCTTGGATAGAGTATTGAAAAGAAAAAAAATATTGGTGTTTGTACTTGGCTCAGGGATACTTTTTTCTCTCTTGTTTATCTATAAACATAAATGAGTGTAAGACTGTATCCATCTTGTTATTTCAGAAAAGTAATGTGTATATGACATCACTGGTACCTGAGCGTTTTGAATTTTGATCGTCACTTTTATATGTAGGGCATATACCAGACTTTCCTTAATATTGTTAAGACTAATTTCCAGGCAAAAACGACATGAAGTAAAACATGATGGCAAACAAATTATCAATTTACTTCATTTGGCAGGTATCCATATTTTTTCTCTAGTTTTATAGTTTATGTTGATTATAGCCAAAATAGCCACAGAGAAGTATATTACATTCTGTATGTCACTTCTGTAAAGACTTGATGCCATTTTATATCAATTACTATAAAAACAAATTCAGTCATAATTAAAATGTGTTTTATCCTAGATGATATTGACAGGTACTATGCTCAAAAAGAAATGTTTTCAACTGATATTAAAAAAAATTTGAAGCTGCATTAGACTTTTTAATATGCCTATCCATTTTTATTTAAAAATATTGTAGTTGTATAGAATAATATCAGAATAAAACTAAGATATGAAGTGTAATTATAAATTATAGTACAAAGACCATTCCATGTTTCTAAGGAACAAACTTTAAAAATGCAGCATAAATTTGACAAAATGTTATTCTCCATCACCTAAGTAGATCTTAAAACTGAAATAGCAGCTTTAATGGTATATTCACAAGGTGATTGAGTAATTACCAATTTTAAAAGAACAAAGACCTTATATTTTCTACATATTAAACTCAATTCTTCTAAAATGTTTCTTTTGTCTATACTGATAACAAATAGTTCATAACCTAAAAAAAATCTGTTCCTATTTAACATATAATTTAACAGGACAATATTAAGGGAAAACAGAAAATACAAAATAAACCAAATTCAAATAAATGTTTATATCTTAGTACCCACCTCTAAAAATGTATCTTAATGACCACAGATAATTGAGATTTTTCTTTGTTGCTTTAATCTTTTACTTGGATTATTTCTCAGATGTGCTTTTGGTTTCTTCCAGGTTCTCCCCTATGTCAAGTCTGGAAATGGAGTCATGCTGCCTGTACTTTTTCCTATACTTTAGTTTTTAGCTGTGGCATAGCATCAGGGTTATGAGCATAGATTCTGAGAAAGGCTGCCTGGGTGCAAGTTTTGGCTCTCCCCCATATTATCTATAGGACCTTGGGTTAGTGTTAATGTAGGCTAGTCAGCCATAATAAATAAAGCCCAAAATGGAGTATGGCTCAAAAGCAGGAACACTTTATTTCTCCATTACATTGCTGATTCATCCCGTCATCTTCTCTCTTCAAGTGGTGGATAAGAAAGGAGGATGTGGAAGAGGCGCTGCCACTTACTGCAAATGTGGGTCTGAAAAGAGTCATGCTCCACTTCCACTCACTCCGTCTGCTAGAACTCTGTTATATGGCCACAGAGGAGGCTGGAAATTGATGTTTAGCTGTGTATTCAGGAAAAAAAGAACAGGGATTTGATGAGAAGCTAACAATTTCTGTCACAGCCATTATTTAACATTTTTATGCTGTAGTTGTCATGTCTGGAAAATGTCGTCAGTGGTATTACCTACTTTATAGAGTTATTGGGAAATTTCAATTACTCAGTTCATGCAAAATGCTTAAAACAGTTCCTAAACCACTCGATAAATGGAATAAATGCTCAGGAAATTTTATCTATGATAATAACAATACAATTTAAAGGCACATTTGTAATTACCGTTGGACTAGAATATGGTTTTACATCCCACTCCTTAAGTATTTGGACACTCGTTCACCTTTCCTATATTTAGATTAAGTACTTAGTCTTCATTTTAAATGTATGGAATCATATCTTCTTTCAGCTCAGAGAACACTTCTGCCACGTTTATGACTATAGCAGAGTCATAACTACTACAGCTATGACCCAGTATCTGGGCACCATAAATGAAAAACTTATAGAAAATCAAATGTATCACAATTCTATTGTGAGAGTAGGCACATTTTCTTCAAGGATGTATATAAGGTGATTGATGTTTTAATATGAGCTTTTGCTTTAATATTTTTTTCACATTTCTCACTAAGTAAATGTTAAAGGTAAATTTTGTTAATGTTGAATTCTGACACAGAAAAGCTTATGATAAGTATCAACTGACACAAAAATGAATTCAAGGATTAGTTTAATGCTTTATCCTCAGACAAACCCAAAAATAGAATGATTCATATTCCTCAGACTCGGTTCTTACATGTATCATAAGTAGTGAGATTAGTGGAAACCAAATCTCTAAAACTAAGATCTGATTGAATTTTAGATACAATAGAATAGGGTATCATGGTCTTCATTACTTCAGGTTTCTTAGACATTAGCACAGTTCTCACTAGCCTTGTAATTTGTTCACTGGGAAACAAAAGTCTATGTTTAGGATTTGATCTGGGAGTATTATATTAAACCTAAAACACAGTTGTCTTTCAACTCTTAATTTTACTTACACCTGATATTTCCTTTATAAAGGGTTATCAGTGCAGGATCCTGCGCAAATAGCCATAAGCCATACGACCTCAATTATGAAGAATTTAGATTAAGGGCTTCCCTTGATATAGGGTAGAGCAGGCACAGTAACAGAGCACAGTAATAGGAGTCAGCAGGCATTGGTAAATTTCAGAAATTCTTCTTCTAAGAGATAATAGGTCTGGGTTCTCTTTGGGTAATGGGGTCCATTAAGTATGAAGTAGGGCCACAGCTAAGACTAAGAGATGTGGATTCATTCTTCAGGATGAAGATGCTGAAAGACTCACTGAATTATCAAGACATGTCCCATAGGATTCAAGTCCTTAGCAGAGAGTCAGACTCAAATCATGAAATGGAGAAGCTTCCTTATTTATACAGACTGAGTATTCATGGACGACACCATGTACACATATATACAAGCTCACCAGCGGCTCATGCCTTGTACATAGGATTTGGATTTATGTCAGTGATCCTACTTGTGGATATTGGCAATTCAGAAGACATTGTTTTCACTATCACCCCAGATGAGGTTATGCTCCTAATACATCACCAGAGTCAGTCTCAAACATCTCCCTAGGCCATCCGGACCACATCTGCAGATAAAGATCTCTAGTCTCTCCAGATAATCAGGGGTTAACAGGCAGTAGTCTCTCGAATGAATCAGTCTGAATCTTTGAGAAGGTTCCTTACCAGACAATTTTCAGCTTGATTCCATGGCTTTAAATCCAAAGTAATCTCATCAAAGTTTATGTCTTCCCAACCAATTTTGGAATAAGGAATTTCAATTAATTATCTTCTTCAGAATGACCGTTGCTGGATTTGGGCTTTCTTGGTTTTTGGTTGCGCCACAAGAAAGAATTCAAAAGCACAGCATAGAGTAAGCAGGTAGGAAATTTACTAAGTACACATGCAGAGAAGGAGAATGTGGGCACTCTGGCATGTAAAGAAAGATGGAGGGTGAGAGGCAATAAGCAATGTGGGGTGTCTGCTTTCATAGATTAGCTTTATTTATTCCCCTCCCCATTCCTTATTCACGGCTTTTTCTTATACCCTCCCTTCTCTCCAGGGCAGTACCTGGTGGTAGACAGTGCATTTGGGTAGGCTGGTTGATTCCACCTTCTCCATGGATGACACCAAGGTGGGGGGGTTGATGACTCACTAAGGTGGGGGTCATTTGGTTCTAGATGGATCTGTTCCCACTAGGTGCTTCCCATAAGTGGGTAGTTCCAGGAAGGGTGTCTGTGCCAGACAAGGGTACTGCTGATCTTGATTAACCATCCTTGTTCAAGGGTTCCTTCAGTTTTTTTCTCTCTCTCCCTTCTCTTCCTGTTCTAGCCTGCCTCAATGACTATACATTATCCTGTGCTAAGCCACTAGCCTTTAGAGAACTTGATCTGATTCCCCAAGTAAACCCTCATCTTACTCCAACTTTAGTCACTGGCAAGAGGTTGGTAACTAGTTCATTCTTCTTCTGGGGTCAACAACCCTTGTACTCAACTCTAACTCCTTCAGACTTTGATAAGTGATCTATAATTAATTAACAAAGTAAAGAAGACATGCTTACTTAAGTTTACGGTTGCACTGTCAAATGCCCTTTAATTTAGCTCCCTTTTCTTTATGGAATCTAGACCCACTTTTCAAGAAAGTGAGTAATGCTGCTGTGGTAGTTAGAGTCAGTTGTCAACTTGGCCAGGTGAAGGCACCTAGTTCTGTTGCTGTGGACTTGAGCCAATGGTACGTGAACCTCACCTGTTGCCGATTTACATCTGCAGTCGGCTAGGAGGCGTGCCTGCTGCAACGAAGGACGAAGGACGTTTGACTTAATTGGCTGGTGCTTAAATGAGAGACCACAATGTAGCACAGCCCAAGCAGCTCAGCAGACCTCATCTCAGCACTCACAGCTCAGACCACACCCTTGGAGATGCAGAAAGAAATCACCCCGGGGAATTGTTGGAACCCAGGGGCCCAGAGAGAAGGCCAGCAGAGACCATCCTGTGTCTTCCCATGTGAGAAAGAACCTCACTGGAAAGTTAGCTGCCTTTCCTCTGAAGAACTAACAAAATAAATCCCCTTTTATTAAAAGCCAATCCATCTCTGATGTGTTGCATTCCAACAGATAGCAAACTAGAACAGCTGCCAACTGCTCAACATTCACAGGTCCAGAAATCTTGCTTCCTGTTTTATTTGCCCCAGGAATCAGGCTTCTCCCACTGTGTTTCTCTGATAATCAATAGAGTATGCCTTAATCAAACTGGTAAAGGGACTGAAATTTAAGTATCTCTATTTGTTTTAGAATTGCCTTTTATATTTCTAGGCCTGGCTAAGGGGTAGCCTATATTGAGCAGATAAAATCCTTGTATTTTGACCAGAAGCAGATTTACCTTGAGGTTAGGTGGGTTTAAACTGCAGGACTCCTCACTTAAACAGCTTCTGCTAGTGCTGGGAGTTGTTGAACATTCTCCAAGGAGAGAGAACACTAGGCTCAAGCAAACAGCATTTCTATGTAAGCATTTCTTGTATCTTAGTCCAAAGGGAACTGTTCTAGTTTGCTAGCTGCTGGAATGCAATATATCAGAAATGGAATGGCTCTCAAGAAGGGGAATTTAAGTTGCTAATTTACAGTTCTAAGGCATGAAAATGTCCTAATTTAAGGAAGTCTATAAAAATGTCCAAATTATGGCACCAGCAACATGTTACCTTTACTCAAGAAAGGCCAATGACGTTCAGGGTTTCCCTCTCAACTGGAAAGGCATATGGTGAATGTGGCAAAATCTGCCAGCTTTCTCTCCAGGCTTCTTATTTCATGAAGCTTCCTCTGGGGCAATTTCCTTCTTCATCTCCAAAGGTCTCTGCCTGCGTGGGCTCTCATGGTTCAGGTCATTTTAAAAGGGACTCTCTCCAAAATGCTTCCTCTTTTAAAGCATTCCAGTAAACTAATCAAGACCCACCTGGAATGAGTGGAGTCACATCTCCATCTAATCAAGTTAATACCCACAATTAGGTGTATCACATCTCCATGGAGATAATCTAATTAAAAGATTTCAACCTATATTAATGAACAGGAATTTAAAAAAAAAACAGTTGCTCCCACAAGATTGGATCAGGATTAAAAATGGCTTTTCTAAGGCACATAAATTCTTTCAAACTGGCACAGGATCTAAAAAGAAGGATCTGAATTCCAGGCCCCAGTCATGTGCTATGATTCATTATCTCTATAAATACTCAAACCAGCACTAATTTTTTTTTTCATTTTTTTGCATGAGCAGGCACCGGAAATCGAACCCAGGTCTCCAGCATGGCAGGCGAGAACTCTGCCTGCTCAGCCACTGTGGCCAGCCACCAGCACTAATTTTATGTTCTATTTTTAAAGAGGGCCCCTAAAATGCTTTAAGCTTCAGAACTCACAAAACCTGGGTGATTCTTGCTTTTACATAGTTGGTTAGTTTTGGGCCAGCAATGTTTCTGCCATATTAACCCATTGGTGAGGATCCCTCTCTTCATGTTACTGGATTCTCTCCCTGGGATACATTAGCTGGCAAGAACTCGTGCTGGTTGTCTACACTTGACCTTCGCTGAGGCTTGTCTGGGAAATCCTGCTGCATCTCCTGCTCCCTAGTTGACTTGGTAGTGACTTACATTATCTAGTTGCTTTCCTTTTTCTTCTTTTCTTGTCTTGGCTTCCTGGTCTATTTAGTTTTTTGTTTCTTCCCCGCAGAATACTCTTTGATGAGAAATATTCCAAAGGGAACCTCTGTGATGCTCCTAACCTGTGGCACAATTAATTAGAATTTGTGGAGCGTTCGCTATAGAAATACCTTTCTATATAAAAGTCTAGTTAGTTCTCCTGCCTCAACAATTTCCACGTCTTTGGAACACAATCTACTTAAATATGGAGAAGCAGTGTCCCTTCTGTGCACCAGTTTGTCTTTAAAACTGTTATCCTCTGACTGAATTCTTCCATGAAAAAACAAAGGCTGCCAAAAAGCTTAAAAAACAAAATTGAGCAAGTGCTATCCACAAGAAACTTGTTTCAAACCAAGTGATTTAAAAAAAAAAAAAACAGTTGAAATTAAGGGATAACCAAGAGATACTAGGCAAATGCAAATATGAAAAAAGGCTAGAATGTCAATTTTGATCAGAAAAGCTTAGCTCTATAAGATTAAAAACAGTAAGCGGTGTGAAGAGGGACATTTTTAAATCACCAAGGCACCGTTCGTATTTATATAGCAATCATAAACCAGCATTATCTAGTATTGAAGCAAAATATATAAGGAAAATGGGAGAAATACAAGGAAATTTTGATAAAAAATAAAATTACAGTGGAAATTTGATAAAATTATCTGACTATTTTAGGTCAAAATCAAGTAAGGAAACATAAAGTAAATAATGCAGTAGATAAACTTGAATATGTGTCTGGACATATATATTTTTCCTATATCCATTTACAAAAACACATCATGTGTTTGGTTGGGAAAAAACTTTACATTTAAAAAGTACAGATTTTATAGGTCACATTCTCTGATAATAACCAAAATAAATTAAAGTTATGGATATATTACCAAAAAAGCCTAACATCCTTCAATATCCCATGGATCCAAGAAGAAAACACTATATATATATTTAAAGCTATGCTGAGAGGAAATTTATGGCTTTAAATGCTAAATAATAAGACAAAATATTTTAAAAATTAGTACTCATCCTGAGAAATAAATAAAAGAATATTAAAATAAACCAGCAGAAACCTGCAAGAGAAAAAGGATAATAATAAAACAAAAAAATCATAAAACTTGAAATTAATGGAATGGGAAACAAAACCCAAGAATAATAAATTATTATCTTCTTATTTGACACCACCATTAAATAGAGAAACTTCTTGTCAGCCTAAGGAAAAAAAAAAGAAATTAAAAATATACAAGATTAGGAATGAGAAGAGAAATAAGGTATAGATGTAAAAAAAATTAAATAAGAAAGCATTGTGCTAGTTTGAAAGGCTGTATGGACCCTAGAAAAGCCATGTTTTAATCAAAATCCTATTTCATAAAGGCAGAATGATCCCTATTCAATATTGCATGTAATCAGATCATCTCCCTGGAGATGTAACCCAATCATGAATGGTTGTTAAACTGGATTAGGTGATGACATGTCTCCACCCATTTGGGTGGGTCTTGATTAGTTTCTGAAATCCTATAAAAGAGGAAACATTTTGGAGAATGAGAGATTCAAAGAGAGCAGAGAATGCTGCAGCACCACGAAGCAGAGTCCATGAGCCAACAACCTTTGGAGATGAAGAAGGAAAACGCCTCCTGGGGAGCTTCATGAAACCAGAAGCCAGGAGAGGAAGCTAGCAGATGATACCGTGTTTGCCACATGGCCTTCCAGCTGAGAGAGAGAAGCCCTGACTGTGTTAGCCGTGGGCCTTCTCACTTGATAGAGAAACCCTGAACTTCATTGGCCTTCTTGAACCAAGGAATCTTTCCCTGGATGCCTTTGATTGGACATTTCTATAGACTTGTTTTAACTGGGACATCTTCTTGGCCTTAGAACTGTAAACTAGCAACTTATTAAATTCCCCTTTTTAAAAGCCATTCCGTTTCTGGTATATTGCATTCTGGCAGCTAGCAAACTAGAACAGGATTCATATGCAATGTCATGATAAATTTGAAAATGTACAGAAAAGATTAATATCTAAAATTGGCATATGAAGAAGCAGAAAATGTAAATAGACAAGTATCAAGATTATGAAAAATGAGAGTTTTAGATCTTCAATTTAAAAAGCACCCAATACCTGATGGATTCACAGCTACAGAACGGACAATTTCATGATGTTTAAACTATTCCTGGCTAGAGAGAATAAGAATTCTTATTTCATTCATGAATTCAGCATAATTTTAATGCTAGAAATCAGTTATTTTAAAAAATGAAAAGAATAGCTATTTATTAACAAATATATAAGAATCCCAAATAAAACATTAGAAATTGAATCCAGTGATACATCAACAGAAAAGTATGCTTTGACATAATTAGGGTTTCTTAAAGCAATACAAGGATCATTCACTATCTTAAAATGAATCAAATAAATAGATTAAATGAGAAAAAGCTTATGATTTTATCCACACATGCTCAAAATCAGTTTATAAAATTTAGCAGCTGTTCCCAATAAACACCCTAAGTAAATTAGCTCTATAAGTTATTTAAATATAATATAAATTATTTTTACCACACACAAAAAAACACAACGTTTTTGAAATTGAAAATCATACTCTATAAGTCTGGAGCTAGGCAAGGGAGCATTTCAGAATTTCACTGCATTCTTCTCTTTAATAGTTTCAATTTACTGTGATGGCTTAGTATAATAGTAAGGGCAAGCTACTAAAAACGTGACTTTATCTCATCCTGTAAAGATTAATTTTCTCATCACAATTCTGGAACTTGATGTACTTTTATGTAAATGAACTTCAAAATGAGTTTTGGAGTTTAATGTGAACATTACTGCACTGCAACTTTTTGTAGGTTTTGTTTTGTTTTATTTTGTTGGAACAGGGAGCAACCATTTTTCCTAATAATTGCTGAAAAGCCATTTTCAGCAATTATTCCACCCATTTCTGTTGTACCTTCAGAGACCAACTAAACCAGAGGCAAAATTTCTAATTACTCAGTTCTTTGTGTTCTCATAGATCAATATGGTGGTGCCCTTTGGACAGCTGAATAAAATTAAAGGTCCTACTGATAAGCTGACAAGGTGATAGCATGCATTGTTTAGCACAATGCAAAAGAAATAAGTCTGGTAAAGGCAACATTTCACAGGAATCTGCTTACCTCTCTGGGCACAAAATTTTGACCCAAGTAGTCAAGTGGGAGCCTTCCAGTTCATTCCTTCATGGAGGAATTTTTTTTTAAATGACAAACATTCAATGTAGAATGTGAATCACATAGAGTTTATCATGTAGTTAATAACCGTAATTAAAATTGGTTGCAAAGACAACATATTTCTCAAACGAAACTCAAATTACTCCCTTCTCAGTGAGCAGTGAGGATTTGGAGTCAAATGTTGCTCTCAGAGGGGTTGTCTTTGGCTTTAGCCTGAATTCCCTTCTTTGGCCTCAGTTCTGTTGATCCTTCTGTGGGCAAGAACAGTGAGTGGATTTCTCCTTAGGCAGACACGTGGATGCCATTCTGCATTTTGTGAAGGGGGATAAATGGCCTCATTTCTGAGGTTATATCTTATAGAACAGCCTGGAAGTTACGCCCTTGTGTTTAATAGGTTTTGAACCTGTCTCCAGTACTCTCATGTACCTTTGATAGCATCTAAAGGCAAAGACCATTGCGTACTCTCACTCAAAACATGCAAGCTTAATTGGGATTGACTCCTCAGCACACCGTACCCACGAAGCCAAGTGGAAGGGACAGCCCTAGCAGAGTCCATGCCCTGTAACCTCAGAGTCTGGTGGGTTTGGGGACACCCAAATAAGGGCAAGTGATTGAAGGAGCTGTCATGGCAGCACTACACTCCCCAGAGTGCACCTTGTCCTTTCCTAGTCCGCGAGAGGCTGCACTTCCACAGCAGGACAGCACCCTCACATATTTCCCTAACAGGAAAAACTGTGCTTCCTTTCACCCTGAGACTCACCATCAGATATACTCAACTGGTTGACTCTCCACTTTATCCCAATTAAGCCTATTACATTTAAAGGCTTCCATAGTTTGAATCAGTTATATGGAAGTCATTAGAGGGAGATATTTCTTAGTCCATAGAAGCTGAAGAAAATCAGCCCTTTCAAGGTATTTCTAGGACATCCTGTAGTTACAGCCCTATTTGGGAATCTACCATACAATGCTGCAGACAGGTCCAGCTACAATACCTTGTGGGGCCCAAAGCAAAATGAAAATTCAGGGCCCTGGCTAGGGGTAATGAGGTCCACTCCCTTTCCCATGGTCTCACTGCCTATACACCACAAATGGGTGGCCCCCTTGGGCTTGAAACCTCTGCTCCAGGTCAAACCTGGTATCCAGATAGGGGCAAGGTGGGGGAGGTGGGGAGCAGTAGGAGGTGGGGCCACACTTTAGCAGAGGCTCCATGATCTCCCTCCTAATATACTGCTTTGCCCCATCTGACTTCTATTAAAAGCATAAATTTACAGCCAAAATTATTAAGAATTTCTAGATGGCAACTTTAGAGCATTCAACCTCTCTGAGCTTGGAGCCCTAGGTGAGTGCACAGGTCACACCTGACTGTAACGTGGACTAGTGCCATGTTATGGGTGACAGTATACCATAAGTGAAATAGCAGCAAACTAAACCTCTCTGAGCTTGGAGCCCTAGGTAAGTGCGCAGGTCACACACCTGACTGTAACGTGGGCTAGCACCATGCTATGGGTGACAGTATACCATAAGTGAAACAGCAGCAGACTAGGGATTAGTAACTTTGGCCAGACCTCTCACAATCACGCTTCCATGCTGTCACTGTACCTCTTCAGACCTCAGTTTCCTCATCTATAAAATGCAAAAATTTTTAGATCCATTATACTAAATAGGAATCTCTGCTAGTGAGAACTCAGAATCAGTATTTTTACGTAGGTCTCTAGGTCCTTGCTACCCAAAGTATGGGGCACAGACCAATAGCATTTGGGTAATCTGGAAACTTGTTAGAGGTGCACAGTCTTGGCCCCTATCCTAGGTGTACTGAATCAGAATATCTATTTTAACAAGTTCCTTGGGTGATTTACATCTACTTTAAAGTTTGAGAAGTGCTGTTCCAAGATGATTTTCATGATCATCTAATTATAGGAACAACCAATGTAGAATATCTCTAAGGTCTCATCCAACTACAAATATTATCATTTTCATGCAACAATTAAACACCAATGGTAGTTAATGTCCACATTAGGAAATAATTAAATTCATCAGGGAGGGTCTTGTTGCATTCACATTTTGAACCCTAATGTGTGTTGTTTAAATGATTTAGCTCTGTTTTCATTACAATCCTTAGTGACTACCTTCTTTCACTGTATTTGCGAAGAAGATGGGATCCTACATCAATTTTTCCAAAAGCTTATCTCTATAACCTAAGCATAGGTCTTCCCTTAAGCTGCAATAGATTCATTTATTAAAATATTTAGTAATATGGTGATCTTATGACTGACTTTTTTCCAGCTACAGACTTTAGTTTCTCTTCAGTTGTTAACCTCAACACCTATATTATGTTCCTAAAAGCAAAGTAGATTGTATTAGATGAAATTTATCCTGAAATTTTAGGTCATATCACTCTTTAGGTAAATATGCTAATTTCCATGGAAATAGAAAAGTCTCTGACCAATTTTCTGTAATATACAATGTATACCCAGTGTCTCTTCAGACTGCCAATGAGTACTGATTCTAGGAATCTCAGCACTCTTCCTTGCAGAACTTACATTATGTATGTTTCTAGCACACAAAAAAGTCAGCAGAAGGCAATTTAAATTTTCTCTTTCTTCAAACAAAAATTGATAAAAGTTGTAAAGCAAAACCAAAGAACATCATAAGAAATGAAATGCTCTGAATATTAGTGTGTCTTTTCTTGACCCAAATCCTGCTCTTTACAAAGATGAGAACAAGAAGTTCTCCATATTAATGTCTGGTTATTAAAACAACTTGCTAAAATAAAAATATTTTTCATATTAATAAATACCATAATTTTATGCTATGAACTTACAATTGTCTGTGGAAAGCCCCTGATAGTGAATGAATTAAATCTCACATTATGGTATCAGCTAATTTGGAAACTCATTATTTATTTGGCACAAATTTAGCCTACCAAAGTAATTAGAAAGGGCATGGGAAAATCAATGATTAAACATGAAAGTCCAAATCAAGACAGAGACAAGATTAAAGAATTTATTTAGAGAAGGGGGGACAGATACATCATTTTCCAGGAGGGCTTTCTCTCTTTCTGAGGACAAAGTGCAATGCAGAGAGGATCCCCAGAAGTGGAATTAGGAAACCAGAAGCAGGAGTTGTCTTTAAAAAAAACAGTTTCTCCTATACAAGAATTGTCTACAAAAGGAGATAACCCATAGTGTATGTACTGGTCACAGACTTCTGACTCCGTTCTAGTTGGCAATGTAGTCTTAGGTCCCAGAGTGCAGTTGCTACTGGCCAACAGTATCTACCCCTGGCCATGTAGGAGTATTAGAAATGTGGTCTCTGCAAGGATTTGAAAAGAAAGGACCTATTTGTGAACAGAGAGAGCGATTACTCATGTGAGTTCAAAAAAGTGATCATATGATGCTTGGTGGCTACCTGGATTTTCAGAGGCAAAGACTTTTCCTGACTTCCTCAAAGATTCAGAGAAATTCAGAAGATTAACAAGAAAAAGATTTTCACTTCAACCCTTTTGTCAATATGGTTGATAGTATTTCATTGAAATTTGGAATCTCTTTTCTTTAATCTAAAAGTTTACCAGCTTTTATTTTTCCATGGATCTTCATGAAAAGGGCGAGTTAAGCCTTGTTAATATGTGGCATAATCACCTACAAGCCTTTTAATTAAAATTGTATTCCATCAAAAAGGATACATTTTGTATGTCAATATATGTTAGCACTGGGCTGTATTTTCCTCTGCCCTCAGAGGAAAGCAAAGCATACCTGGTCCTTTTCCTCATTGATCTGTCAGTCCAGTAGAGAAACACATTTAAATGCATAAGTGAATCTATAACTACAGATTTTGATAAATAATGTGGAGGAACATGTAAAGGTACTATGAAGCAGAGGAATTTGGCTGAGCTAATGTAGATTGAGAGGTCAGGGAACCCCTGTCTAAGGTAGTGCATTTGAATTGAGACTTGAAGAACAAACAAAAATTATTCCAGGTGTAAAAGATCAGAAAGAGACTTCCAAGGAGAGATATAAGTTGTGTGAAGCCTTTGAGGAAGCTGTAGGGATATTTTAAAAATGCCAATGAATGAAAGGAAGAAGGCCAAGAAATGGAATTGGAACTGTGAGCCAGGTTGGATCAAGAAGCATTTGGAGACCATTTATTAACATCAATGGAAAGATGCTCAATGCTTTTATGGAGGACAGTAACATGACCAGATTAATGGGCCTAAAAGCATGCTGGCTATTGAGTGGAGAAAATAGACGAAAGACAAATGGACATTTTCAATTCAATAGCCACTTCAGGCCTCAGGCAATCATGACAAGTTTTTTCCCCAGAACTTTCTTGGGTGTGAATATTTCACTTTTCCTGTTAACACTTGGATTTTCTGTTTGTCAACCAAGGTGCTTTAGAGCAAGAAATGATCTGAAAGAACTATTCAAATGCAGCTGACTATACTTTGATCTTGGCAATTCTATAGGCACAGCTTTGACATGAAGACGTATTTCAGGGGAAAAAAGTGTCTTTTCTCTCTCATAGTGCAAAAATCTATTAACAAAGTGTTAGAAAATCCAGCTTCAGGGGAATAAAAATCATCAAAATTATTTTTAAATAGCCATGTATTAAATGAATAAATGACAAATCATCCTTTTCACATTTTACATATTTGACTTTTGTTTTTTTATGCCGTTGTTATCCTCAAAAAATGCTCTCTCTTAATTAATATCCTTCTGACTATCGAGAATATGATCTTTTTAAAACAGAGATATGAACATTTTATTTGCTTCCTTAAAGATTTTCCACATATCCTCAAATTCCACAATGCGAAAAACAAAACTTTTATAACATCATGGAAAAAACAACCAGTTTAATCTTCCAGTTTCATCTGCCTCCATCCCCCATGCCCCATAAATTTTAGCCCTGACCATGCCATGCACTTCTTTTTATCCTCCATAACTTTCCTCAGGATGTTAAACTCTTCATTGTGTCCTCCTTTTCCTGTGTAAAAAGATACTACTTTTTTTTTTAACATAGCACGATAAAACACTGCAGCAAATACATAAATCATATATTAATAGATTACATTTAGACCAAGGAAATAGCTTTTCTTCATTGTATTGGGGGGAAGAAAAGCAGCAAAGAATTGAAGCCCAGGAAAGTATTCCTTGTAGTAATGGGCTCTATTGTCCTGTCACTTTGATTCTAAGATCTGCCCAATTACTTGCATATGACTGGAGAAATTAATGAGAATTCTTGCATTTTTATTGAAATAAAAATCTGAGCCTGTTCTCACCTACTGTACTGGAGACCTGTGTTTGATTCCTGGAGCCTGCCCATGCAAAAAAAAAAACTGAGCCTAGCTACCTCTACTATTGACACTCCTCTCTCACTAGGAGTTTAGTAGTTTAATTTTTTTGTGTTGTCCATCTAAAAAAAATAGACTCAACTCATAGAAAGAAATTCAACAAAAGCTTTAAAATAAGAGAGAGAAAAAAAATTTCTCCTGAAGATGCACATATATAAATACCTTTAAAGTGTCCCTCTGTGTTCATTGATTACACCAATTTTTCATTTAATCATGTCGAGTGACCCCTCACTCATTTCAGTTCTCATTAAGTGTATGGATTTAGAAAGTAAAAAAAATTATAGGTGATTCTGAAATAGGTGAGATGGTTTTTATCCCATTTCTCCCTGTATTTCTCTCTCATATAGGATCTACTGTGACTAAAATTATAGCCTTCTTAGATATTGGCTGGTTTCCCAGAGACTCTTGGGGACCGATTCCTTGCCATTCAATTAATTTGAGAAATGATATCTGGTGCTAAAACTACTCAGAATCTGCTATTTCTTCTGAAGAGAAACATATGACAGAGGAAGGAGTGTGATGTGCCTGGCATCCTGAATCGAGAATTCACAGTGAAGAAACATGACTCAAATACCAAAGACGAGTGGCCCTGGCACTGCAAATTTTCATGTGTTCTTGTTCATGAATTCATTTAATTAGTATTTATTTGGTGCTAGCCTGGCTCAGTTTCTTAATAGCTGTGAGACACTGGCCAAAATAACTAAACTATTGGAGCCCCAGTATTATCTTCTACAAAATAGAAATAATCACAAAGTCATTATCAAAGAATCAGAATATACTATAAACTCCAAGCATACACAACAAACCTTCATTCAAAGTAAACAGCCTTGTTTTGCATGGTTAAAATATGCCCAAATTTTATTTATCACAGTTTAGTTAAATAACACCAGTTCCCCACCAACACAATTCAAAATTTGGTTGCCATAGTATATTATCTGCAAAGTGCATATTTTGCTGCTAGCTATTCAGTCCACAAATCACCACAAAAGTAGCAGATGTGTCATGCTCGGTCAGTTCTTTCAAAGTCTGGCAGTGATTGGTCACTGCCCATCAGTTATTCAGTTCATATTACAGACAGCAAATGGTGAAGTTGTGTTGCCTCTGTGTCTCCCAATGGTAAACTCATTTAACATTTTACCCCCCAAAAAGTGAATAACTGAAAGAAAGAATTGTCCAACAAAGATGAAAGTGCAGCAAGGAATCAAAGAGTGGCACTACTGGAGGAGAAATTCAAATAAAATGCAAATGCAGTTAGTAAAGACATAGCTGACTGTGGGAATGACAGCACTGCCTCTGTTCAACGGACTCTAGAAACACAGCTAGAAGAGCTGGGTGAAAAGAACTTATCTACATAAATAAGGAAAGCGGTTGTGATGAAAAGGATGGAGGATGAAGATGTCCCTAAGGAAGTGATGCCAGCGAAGAATTCCACATGAAGGAACTCCTGTAGATAATTCATGACACTGAAACCTAAAAGACAAGGTATTAGAAGTTGGTCCAAATGGATAAGGGTGTATGACAATTCACCAGGACATGGAAAAAACACTTTTTATCATAATGGATATAATGAGAAAAAAGCAAGCACTGTACAAATTACTTTTGATAAGCTTTTTAATAAAGAAACAAAACACATTAATTCTCAATGTTTCTAATGTTTTCAATTACAATGTACTAAATAAATACTAGCTTTACTATTTTTTTCATCTCTGTAAACACATATCTGACTGTGGGACAGTTCCTAATGTTCAGATAAAAATTTGTAAAGATCACTGAATAATTATGATTTTTCCCTTTGGTTATTAAGATCACCTCTGAAAACTAAGGGATTGAGAAAACCTTTTCGACTGAAAGGGAGAAGACAGAAATGAGACAAAAAGTGTCAATGGCTGAGAGATTCCAGAATCAAGAGATTATACTGGAGATTATTCTTACGTATCAAATAGATATCACATTTTTCATTAAGGCGTAATGGAGAGGCTGGAGGGAAGTGCCTGAAAATATAGAGCTGTGTTCCAGTAGCCATGTTTCTTGAAGATGATTGTATAATGATATAGCTTTCACAATGTGACTGTGTGATTGTGAAAACCTTGTGTCTGATGCTTCTTTTATCTACCTTATGGACAGATGAGTAAAATATATGGATTGAAAATAAATACATAAGAAGGGGAACAAATGTCAAAATAAATTTAGTAGATTGAAAAAAAGGAAAGATCACTCTGAAAGATTTTAGCTTGCACAGTCGACTTTGATGGTCCCATATTACTGTGTAAAGTGAAGACTGCCTGCATTCCTCTCCTGCTTGTATGAAATCTTCACTTGTCATCTTCATTAGTTTAACGTGCATTCTTTTTGCTATTAATATATGATTCCAACTGGATTGCTATCTCATAATTTAATATTTTACTTGGTCTGTGACGCTTCCTGGTAAATTAGTTTTAGAGATGATTAAGACCCTGCTTACTTTTCAATCACATAATTCATGCCACTGCTTCCTTCATTCACTGTGCTCAAGCCTCATTGGCATTGTGTCACTGCATGAATGAATTAGTCCTTTCTTGCCTCAAACCAGTTATGAGGTTCCTTCTGCCTGGAATACTCTTGATGTCTCTTTCCATCTGGTTAATTCCCATTCAACTTTTAGATCTCAGGTTAAATATCACTTTGCCAATCCTCCAATGTTGATTAGGTTCTCCTCCTTTATTAGCTCTCATTCTACAATATCCCCCATTGTATTTATCAGAATTTGTATTTATTTGTGTGACTATCTGTTTAAATTGTCTTTCTTCTCTAAATTATCAGTTCCATAAATAAACAGATAAAGCATGTCCAATTTGTTTACTTTTAGATCTCCAATGCCAAGTACAGTGTCTGGTACAAAGTAAGTGATCAGTAAATATGTGTTGATTGAATGGATGGATAGATGCATATTATAGAAATATATAAGTTAGAAGAACAGAAGCACATCAGGATAAGGAGATGATTGACCCAGAAAATAGCAGCAGTACATGGTGGAAAAAAGCATTGGATTAGGATGTTAAGGACCCAGATTTGGTTCCTGTGCAATCCATTGGCTTCTATTTCCTTCTGTTCCTTCCTTATGTGCTCTTCTGGTCAATTTCATCCACCCTCATAAGTCAGCTATGACCTACATGCTAGTGATGCCCAGTCTTTTTGTCTTCTACCCAGACCTCTCTGCTCTCCAGACTTCTTTAAGCAGTTGCCTCCTGGAAGTCTCCACCTGGCTACACCTTTACCCCACCCCAAAACTTAGATGCAATAAATCTTGAATGGATCTTAGTCCCAAACCCACAAGCCTACTTCTTCTCCTTATATTGCTAGCTCTTTTAGATAGTCAATACATCTAAATTTCAACAAGTTATAAAACTAGGTGTCATCATTTTACTTTCTAAATCTTTTCAGTCAATAAGATCCAAGTTTGCCTCCTAAAGTCTGATGAACCCATTTCTTGTTCTCCAGCCCTATCACACTGACCTAGGTCATGTCCTCGGCATTCCTTATTTGACTGGTTTCCCTTCTTCCACTCCTATATCTTTTACATCCATTACTCTCATATATCAGAGTGATTTAAATTTGCTTCTCTTTTAGTTGCCTAGGAATCTTAGGAAAGTTGCAGAACTTTGGGATACTTTTGTTCTAATCTCACAGTATCCACATGTACTGTGGATAGAGGCAGTATGAGCCAAGACAAAGTCTTCAATTTTATAAAGATTTATATATGTTAGTTCTAGTCCACATTCCAAAATTCCCTTTCAGCTTAGCCACATCTGAGACCATACAACCCATTTACTATAAAAAGCAGTTAGGCTTCAAAATCAACTTTAATGGAAAGTAGACTTAGGAATAAATTATCAGAAATACAAAAAAGAGATGGCCATTTATGAAGAGCTGGAAATATCCAACTCTTTGCTTGGACTTAAAATGCAGACTTTTAGAAGAGAACTTAACAAAACAAAAGGAAGTCTAAACATTTAGAACAAATAGAGCTTACACGAAAGATTCAGTCTCTAGAAGACACATCAAAACACATCCAATTTCAAGTAGCTTCAAGCAAGATAACCTTTAAAATACATTACAAGAATGAACAACTTCAAAAAGCACTAAAAATGATGCTTCAGATGAAAATTCTCATATTCAAGAAAGTAAAAAACTGCTTAAGAAAATAAAGTATGCATGGATAGAAAAAGTGAACAAATTTATTAATCAGAAAAAAAGAAAAATTCTAGCGCATATGGAACAAGTTATAAATGATAGGGAAAGTAAGATACAGTCTGTAGGTACCCTTTTGCTAAAGATAAGAGCCTGATTGTTATTCTCAGATAAGATAACATGGATGGTGAAACCTTGAAACTGAATATAACAAATGCATCTGAAAATCAAGACTTCTTAGAAGATGAATCCATGGAAGTTTCAAAAAAACTGATAGTTACAGCTGAGTTAACTATGGCTGAACTAGGCTGGGTTAGCCCAAGTGGCTATGCTGGTCTCTACCGAGCTTATTTAAAATCTCATTTAAAACTTATTTTCAAATTCTTGAAACCAAATATATACTAAATTAACTGAAGAAGATAAAATAGTTGATGCACAGAAAGAATATAGTCTAAGTCTCCAAATGAGAAAGCTTCACTGCAGTCAGAAAAAAAGAAAGAAAAGAAAAACGCAGTTATAAAAGAGTGGTAAAAGTTACTATAGAAATCTCCCTGTACTGCATTGAGAAAATGAAATAACTCTCACCAATAGCCAATTTAGAGAGAATTCATACCATAAAGACAGCAGAGAATTTTTCCAAGGCAATGAGATTAGCCATGCTTGTGAAAAATTGGACACTTATCAAGGCCAGTTTATTTTCCATGAGAGAAAATTCCATCATAATAAGGTGAGAACTCTGTTGACTGAGAGAACCCTGAATTACTTTAAAAAAAGATAATGTGTACATCAGAAAAAAAAAACCACATTTTTGAGGAATAATTTTAACATTTCCTAAAGGTACCCTTACATCTCTGATGTTCCCAATGGGGCATTTGGAATAAGCCCCAGAGAAGCACCATGGCTCCCTGGATAAAGAGAGTCCCATGGAAAGAAGTATCAGGCAGTGATGGTTCTGGGATCCAAGGTGTAGACCAGAGGCAAACCCCCAGGGTCAATACCACAGGAGCAAGTTCCGTCCATCAGGACCTCTCATCTCAAGACATCGTATCCTTAATGCCGCAGGTCCTCCAAGGGAGCAAGAAAGGTGTCCTGTTGCTCCCCAAACTGGCAGGCATTCAGGACCTTGTTTTTGATTCAAACGCTCCATCTGTATGGAGCACGTCCTGACTCAGGCTGTGGTCCTCCACCTTGCCTTATCAGAAGTCACATGTTCCGGAAGGGTTCCAGCGGCAGTTTCCGAAATGAAGATCCCTGTTCTTCCCCCTCATCGGGAAAGTGAGGATGATTTCTTTACTAGTCCTTTCCACTGCAGCACTTTCTTAGTCTGTCACATACACCTACTGGTAACAAGAAATGTCTTTTCACCAAGTACTGGATTAAGTCTTCTGCCCACACAACTTGAAAAAGAAGCAAGTCACTCGTCGAGTTGATCCCACTTTTCAGTGCATCTAATTCTGAAGATCAAGAACACTGCAAGACATTTTTTTCTCTCTCTAGTAAATTTGGGGCAGGGGAAGCACTTCTTTCTGTTTAGTTAAATGATTATGCAATAGCTCAAAAGAAGACTGATAGGATTATAACTGTAGGACAATGTACTATAGCTATAGATTTTAAAGTATAATTTCAAGAGAAAGTCTTTCCTTTTCTTCTATTTCGAGATGGGAAAAGTCTAATATTACACTGATGCTGTTGAGTCAACTATAATAAGAGTTTTACAAAAGAAGTCTCACAATTGGAGATATTTGGCATACAAAATTTTTTGCTATATACTTTGCCAAGGGCTGAATTTACTCCGGTTATAAGACGAATATGTTTAAGTAAATAAAAATGAGTTTAAAAATGAAGAAGGAAAAAAAATGGAGGAGGGAATACCTCCCCCTCCCTAAAATCTGCAGGAATTAAAAGAATTTGTTTAACGCAAATATTATATATTTACAATGGATATGGTTTTATACTATTTTTCCATTGCTATGAATATAATATTTCACTCATATTTTGTTTTAAATATACTTATGTGAGTGGTTATAGAAATTTAACTACCTTTCAAATAATGTTGATGAAAATAGTATGTTTAGAATTCTAACAAACTCACATGTTATCTTCAGAAAATAACCTTTCCTGAGTTTAATACTATTAGTATTCTTATTTTTAGAGATGCTATATAAATAAACTGTATTCAAGTTTGTGAAAAGAAAAGCAGGCAGTTTTCAGGGAAATGGAATATTAAGAGTACTCACATCCTTTACCCTCAATTCTCTTCCTCTATTGGGGCACTGTTCATTTGTTTTAACTTCCTCAGAGGGCTCTTGATGCCTTGTGATATTCATTCCTGGAAAATTCCAGAACTATCTGAGCACTGTCAATATCTTATACATATGTAAATTATGTGAACACTATTTAACCCCAGTCACAAAAAAATACTAGATATCACTAAAATGAAAAAGAATATAGGCCGTTGCTCACTAGTACTCCAAAAGAGAAACCAAAAAGAAAGACAAATTTTGGCCATAAACTGTCAGAAATGACCACAGGGGACTCTTGGCCTCTCATCTGAGTGCCCAGTCTACTTCACTCCTTTTAGCCTACCACTTTATGAACTATAAATAAATATGATCCTATGATAAATATCTCCACTTAAAATTCTGAAATGAATTCCCTTAACTTCAGTGGTGTTCACTTAAAAGGTAAAGGTCACATTTCTCAAGACGACTTAGAAGACCCACTGTAGTCCACTTTCTGCCTCCTTCTGCAGAGTTGTCTCCTAGCACGCCATGCTTTTCAATGTGTGCAATAGCAAACTTCTCTGGCTGCCTTCTCTCCTCCCCATCCCACAGCCTTGCTATTTCTCTCCTGTGAATTTGTTCGTGCCATCTCTCCATTTTGTGGAGGTGATTCCTACTTATTTTTTTTAACACTCAAGAGGCACTGTCTGTCCTGTTTACTCAAACCCATATTAAGATTCTTTCCCCTGACATTAATTTTACCACTTATGAGATGGCTTTCCAATTATTCATTTGTGTGGCTCTGTCTGCCACTACAATGTGAATGTCTTGAAGACAGGGAATACGTGACATGAATTTGTACTTGAATGCCTAAAACAAAAATTTGGCACATGGTAGGGAGAAAAAAAATTTTGAAATTATACACAATTATTTTTAAAACTTATTTTTGGTGCCACAATTTATTACTTTGTATGCTGGATTTCTAATATGACAAATCTTCTCCCCAAAAAGGAATCAAATGATTCCAGAGACAAGTCACTTAATGTGGAGAGCTACAAATTTAAAGTAGTTGTCAGTAAATGCCATAGTACTGTCCTAATTGTTTTTTCTTTCAGAAATGACTTCCTGACATAAAATGATCAACACTGCAGCCTGCAGCTTCTTGTAGTCTAGAAGCAAATGATTCAGGTTTCTGTTTTATTATATTATTTCACAGAAAAAGTAACAAAGATTCTAGGAATTCATAATATAGTCATATCAGAACTTTCTCTCATTACCCAGAAAAGTCAATGGATCATTACCCCTGGTATGTACTGATCCAGGTGGGGCTTGGGGTTTGCATTCACTGTCACTCATATTCTTCAGGTCAAATAATTGCCAGAGCCACCTTAGTGCATCCACCTGTGGCGTTAATCTAGACTCCATGAAAACATAGCTACATTTTGCTCCATAGCAGTAATTGGATATTTGCCCTCTCCAAGGTACTAAAGGGAAAAGAAATCAGTCTCTTGCCTAAAGCTTAACCGTTTCCCAAACCCTGAGCTAAGCAGTTTACAATCACTAAATCATTTAATCCTCACAACAAACCTGTGAGGGAGCTGGTATTATTGCCTTGGTTTTATAGATGTGGAAATTGAAGCTCCGCATGTAAATGACCTGCCCAAGGTCATAATTACATAATTACATTATGTAATTACATAATTACATTATGACCATTCCTTGAGAACCTTGCTGAGATTGATCCTGAACACCACTGCTATACAGAGAACACAAATTTCCTCAAGCAGCTCCTTGAGGTTTTAACTCTCCACCTTGAAGGCCTCTTCTGATCCTTTCCCACCTGGTCTCTGCAGAGCTCCCCAGTGAAACAATTGCCAGTGCCAGACATGCAGGGCAACAAGACTTGTCTAGTTTTTCACTCTGAACTATGGGCTTTCCAACAACAGCTCGCCATGGCCAGTGTCACTGCTGCTGCAATTGTGCTGTGGGTGGGCTTGTTTCCATGTATTCAATTCATTTTTCAATACGTACCAGGCAGTGTGAGAGAATATGCAAAGTTCTTGCTCTCAAGGAACTAGATTCCAGTAGATGCAGTGTTGCCCTTAATCCTCAATGGATTTGGCCCATGACTTTCCAGAGCTACATGGACCACAAGAGACAGACTAGGTCCACCTTCTCCTTACTGTGTACGCAGACCACAGCTCTCATAGCATTGTCTAGTGGACACTTCCACAGAGCTGGCCCTAGGATACCATACCAATAACTCTCCATGCTCCTGGATATCACAAGTTGACAGCAGTGACTTTGACCACAGTGGAACTATGGGGCACAATTTGCCTTGACTTCAATTCGTGTACTCACCTTCTAAGCAACGTGTTGATTATAGGGTTCTCTAAATACACTGCCATTAGTTTGGCTCTAGAAGCTGAAGTGCAACATGCAAATTGTCCCCAGGAGTGTGCAGGCCACCCAGGTAGCCACAAGGATCCCAGACTACATACACATGAATTAGATACCACCTCTATACTTAAGACATTTATAAGACATGTGTTAACAGTTGAGACTTCCCCCAATTTTCCGTGGAAAATGTCTTTCTTCTTTCTAATGTTGATCTATACATCTGTGCTCAGGACCAATGGGCTCAGGTACCTTGATGTGTCAGTATCCTCTTGCTTCCTATAGCATCGACCTCTCCCTCACTGTTCTTCTTTGTTTCCAGGAATTCAAGTTTCTCTTATCCACAAAACAAATCTCTTCCTTGAACTTTAAGCCACTTCTATTCCTTATTCCCTTCGCAGACATGCTTCTTTTAAGATGTCTTTAGTCAGTGCCTCATCTTCAAACCTCTTACATCTTGCCAAACATAGTGGTCTGCTCCTGCCCCACCCTACCTGTACTCTGCTTCCAAGGGTCTGTCATGGTCAGATTCAAGTGTCAACTTGGCCAGGTGGTGGTACCTGTTTGTCTGGTTGGGCAAGTGCTGGCCTGTTTGTTACTATGAGGACATTTCATAGAATTAAATCACGTTGGCTGTATCCACAGCTGATTGCATTTGTAATCAGCCAAGGGGAGTGTCTTCTGCAATGAGTGACATTTAATCTGGAAGGCTTTTAAGGAAGATTCAGAAGAGACAGTCTTCTATCCTGCTTCAGCCGGTGAGCCTCTCCTGTGGAGTTCATTTAGATCTTCCATCGGAGTCGTCAGCTTCAGAGCCTGCCCTGTGGATTTTGGACTCTATATTCCCATGGTTATGTGAGACACTTTTATAAATTTATGTTTACAGATATTTCCTGATGCTTCTGTTTCTCTAGAGAACCCTAGCTAATACAGCATGGTACCGGGGGGGGGGGGGGGTGATTCTTAAGAAACAGAATCTTTAAAATGGGTTTTTACGATTAATTTTCTACTCTGACTGTACTCAAAGACACCAAGAACTCTGATTCCTATAATCAGAATGATATTGCCAATCCATGGGGTGAGTTGGCAAAAGAGATAGTCAAAATATCACGATTCAATTCTTCTATTGATTCACTTCTACAAAGCCAGACTCTGGGGGGGGTAATGTTGTTGACACCTTTACAGAGTTTTGTGGAAATAGGAAATATAGAAATGTCGACTGGTGGTTGTTAGATACATGGTATAGATTACTGAGTGAAAGGGATGGGATTAAAGCTTCAAATGAGAAGCTTACATGCCATCTAACAGTTGTAAATGTTTCTATGAGTGTCCTGAAGGAAAATCTTCTTTCTTGTAGCCATAGACTTGAGATCTCTGAAAATCAGACTCAGAATCTTATTGTTAGAGTAACAACTTTACAACATAAACTGAAATCTCAATCTTGCATGGTGTCTGCCATTAAAGTGAGGATATTGATTGGAAAGGAGTGGAATTCTGGAAAATGGGAGGGCGAATATGGATCGATAATGTCAGGGAGAGGCTGAACCCCTAGGTCATGCTGAGTCTTCTCTAGATAGCCCTGTAAAGTCTTCCCTGAGGACGTAGCCACCTCACCACCAGCCTTCCCTGAGGAGTTTGTCACTCATCCTCCACTTGAAGAGATTAGCCCTAGAGTGATTAATCTTGTTTCACCAGATGAAACTGCAAATAAATACCTTGAAGCAAATGGCTTGGAAGATACTTCTAATTCCTTTCATGACCCACTTCCACCACCCCTCATTTCTTCCAAACTAGACTAAAGTTCCAACAGGTCCCAAAAGGTGAGGTTCAAAGTATCACACATGAGGAGGTACGTTATACTCCAAAAGAACTGTGTGAGTTTTCCAATTTATATAGACAGAAATCATGGGAATACGTGTAGCAATGGATTTTAAGGGTGGGGGATAATTGTTGGAGAAATATAAAGCTAGATCAGGATAAATTTATTGATAGAGGCCCACTAAGCAGAGATTCTCCATTCAATGTTATAGATCAAGGGGTTCAAAAAGGCATTAAGAGTTTGTTTGGATGGTTAGCTGAAATATGGATGAAAAGGTGACCAACATTACCTGAGGTTGAAATGCCAGAACTGCCCTGGTATAATGTAGATGAGGGGATCCAGAGGCTTAGAGAGATTGAAATATTAGAGTGGATTTATCATGGAAAGCCTGCTCTTACAACCCAGGAGTGTCCAGAGGATTAACCTTTTACTAGAACTGAGAGAAATAAATTTGTGAGACTAGCGCCATCATCCCTGAAGAGCTCTGCAGTTTCACTTTCTGTAGGTTAGATATTACTGTGGGAACAGCTGTCACTGAGCTACAATTCTTAAACACAGTGGGGATGACCAAATCCTGAGTTGGAAGAAGCCAGGTGGCAGCATTTAATTGCCAAAGACAAGGTGGACGTGGCTATCATAATAGACAGCAAACTCAAAGCAGGAGTCAAAATGATCTGACTCACAGAGACTTGCGGTGTTGCCTAGTAGATCATGGGGTACCTAGAAGTACAATAGAAGGGCAGTCTACTTAATACTTTTTGAGCTGTATAAACAAGAGTTCTAGGTCAAGTGAACAGAAATCTAACATGAATTACAAAAACACACAGTCATGGCCCCTTAAATTAATTTCCAGACTTGAGACAGTTTCCAAACCCAGAGCCCATTGAATGAGGGGGAGAGGAGACCAGGTCTGTTTGGGGGAGGACCCTGTTACACTACCACATTTTATGCTGTTAATCTTCTTCTAAGACTTCCCCAAGGAGACTGATAGGCTTTTACCAGGGTAACTGTGCATTGGGGAAAAGGAAATTATCAGATTTGGGGGATTATTAAACACTGGTTTAGAAGTGACATTAATTCCAGGGAACCCAGAACATCACTCTGGCCCACCAGTCAGAGTGGGGGCTTATGGAGGCCAGGTAATTGATGGAATTTTATCTCAGGACTGTCTCACAGTGGGTCCAGCGGGCTCCTGGACCCATTCTGTAGTTAATTCCCCAGTTCCAGAATGCATAATTGGGATAGACATACTGAGCAACTGGCAGAAACCCCACATTGGCTCTCTAACTCATGGAATAAGGGCTATTTTGTAGGAAAGGCTAAGTGGAAGCCACTGGAACTGCCCTTAGCTAGCAAAATAGTAAATCAGAAGCAATACCAGATTCATGGAGGGATTGCAGAGATTACAGCCACTCTTAAGGACTTGAAGGATGCAGGGGTGGTGATTCCCACCACATCCCCATTCAACTCTCCTATCTAGCCTCTGCAAAAAATAGATGGGTCTTGAAGGATGACAGTGGATTATTGTAAGCTCAACCAGGTGATAACTTCAATTGTAGCTGCTGTTCTGGATGTGGTATCATTGCTTGAGCAAATCAATATATCCTCTGGTATCTGGTATGCAACTATTGATCTTGCAAATGTTTTTTTCCTCAATAGCTATTAGTAAGGACCACCAGAAACAGTTCAATTTCTGCTGGCAAGGTCAGCAATATATTTCCACTGTCCTACCTCAGGGGTATATCGACTCTCCAGCCCTATGTTATAATCTTGTCCATAGGGACCTTGATTATTTTCCCTCCCACAAGACATCACACTGGTCCATTTTATTGATGATATCATGTTGATTGAACCTAGTCAGCAAGAAGTAGCAGTTACTCTAGACTTATTGGTAAGGCATCCACCTATCAGAGGATGGGCGATAAATCCAACAAAAATACAGGGGCCTTCCACTTCAGTGAAATTTCTAGGTGTCCAGTGGTGTAGGGCATGTTGGGATAGCCCTTCTGAGGTGAAGGATAAGTTCCTACATCTGGGCCCTACTATGACCAAAAGAGAGGAACAATGCCTAGTTGGTCTCTTTGGATTTTGGTGACAACATATTTCTCATTTGGGTGTGCTACTCCAGCTCATTTATTGAGTGACTAGGAAAGCTGCTAATATTGAGTGGGGAGCTCAACAAGAGGAAACTCTGTGACAGGTTCAGGTTGCTCTACAAGCTGGTCTGCTACTTGGACCATATGATCCAGCAGATCCAATAGTGCTGGAAGTGTCAGTGACAAATAGAGATGCTGTCTAGAGCCTTTGGCAGGCCCCTATAGGAGAAGCACAAGGCAGACATTTAGGATGTTGGCGCAAAGTCTTGCCATCTGCTGCAGATAACTATTCTCTTTTTGAGAAACAGCTTTTGGTCTGCTACTGGGCCTTAGTAGAGACTGAACATTTACATGGGCCACTGAGTTACCATGAGACCTGAGTTGCCTGTCATGAGCTGGGTGTTGTCTGACCCACCAAGCCATAAGGTTGGGCATGTGCAATAGCACTCCCTCATAACTTGGAAATGGTATATATCTTAGATAGGGCCAGGGCAGGTCCTGAAGGCACAAGTAAGTTACATGAAGAAATGGCCCAAATGCCCATGGTCTCCACTCCTGCCACTTTACCTTCTCTTTCCCAGACCACAGCTATGGCCTCTTGGGGAATTCCTTGTAGCAAATTGACTGAGGAAGAGAAAACTCGGGCCTGGTTTACAGATGGTTCAGCATGATATGCAGGTACCACTGAAAGCGGACAGCAGCAGCACCACAACCCCTTTCCAGGATGTCCTTTGAAGATAGTGGTGAGAGGAAATCTTCCCAGTGGGTAGAACTTCAAGCAGTGCACCTGGATGTTTATTTTGCTTGGAAGGAGAACTGGCCAGAGGTGCATTTGTATACAGACTCACAGGCTGTTACTAATGGTACGGCTGGATGGTCAGGGACTTGGAAAGACCATAATTGGAAAATTGGTGACAAGGACATTTGGAGAAGAGGTAGGTAGATAAACCTTTCTGAGTGGGTTAAAAACATGAAGATATCTGTGTCCCATGGGAATGTGCACCAGAAGGTGACTTCAGCAGAGGAAGCTTTTAATAATCAAGTGGATAAGATGACCCATTCTGTGGATACCAGTCATCCTCTTTCCCCAGCAACTCCTGTCATTGCCCAATGGGCTCATGAACAAAGTGGTCATGGTGGTAGGGATGGAGGTTATGCATGGGCTCAGGAACATGGACTTCCACTCACCAAAGGCAACCTGGCTACAGCCACTGCTTAATGCCTAATCTGCCAGCAGTAGAGACCCACACTCAGCCCCTGAAATGGCACCATTCCCTGAGCTGACCAGCTGGCTACATGGTAACAGGTTGATTACATTGGACCACTCCCTTCATGGAAGGGACAGAGATTTGTTCTAACTGGAATAGACACATATTCTGGATACGGGTTTGCTTTCCTTGCATGCAATGCTTCTGCCAAAACTATCATCCAGGGACATACAGAATGCCTTATCCATTGATATGGTATTCCACACAGCATTGCTTCTGATCAAGGAAGACATTTCACAGCAAATGAAGTGCAGGACTGGGTATACGCTCCATGGAATTCTCTGGTCTTACCATGTTCTCCATCATCCAGAAGCAATTGGATTGATAGAATGATGGGATGGCCTTTTGAAAGCTCAATTATGGTGCCAACTGGGTGGCAATACCTTGCAGTGCTGGGGAAATGTTCCCCAGGAAGCTGTGTATGCTCTGAATCAGTGTCCACTGAATGGTGTTATTTCTCCCATAGCCAGGATCCATCCTCTTTCTGTAGATGCAAGAAAGAGCTGCAAGAAAGCCAGCAGACACCGCCAAGTTTGCCATGTGCCTTTCCAGCTGAGAGAGAAATGTTAAATGTCATCAGCTTTCTTAAACCAAGGTATCTTTCCCTGGATGCCCTAAATTGGACATTTCTATAGACTTATTTTAATTGGGACATTTTCTCAGCCTTAGAACTGTAAACTAGCAACTTATTAAATTCCCCTTTTTAAAAGCCATTCTGTTTTTAGTATATTGCATTATGGCAGCTAACAAACTAGAACAGATTTTGGTACCAGAAGTGGGGTGCTACTGTGGCTTGCAAATACCAAACATGTTGGAATGGCTTTTTAAATGGATAAGGGGAAGATTCTGAAGGAGTTGTGAGAAGCTTGACAGAGAAGGCCTGGGATGCTTTGAAGAGACTTCTGGTAGGAATGTGGACTCTAAAGACACTTCTGATAAGTCCTTAGACAGAAATGAGACCTATCTTATTATAGACTGGAAGGAAGACGGGCCTTGTTTTAAAATGGCACATAATCTGTCAAAGCTGTCTAGTGGCTTTGACTGGAAGGCAGATTTTAAAAGTCATGCACTTGGATATTTAGCAGAAGAGATCCCCAAATTAAATGTGGAAAGTGCAGCCTGGTTTCTCCTCATAGCTTATAGTGAAATGCGACAGGAGAGAGATAAGCTGAAAACTGAACTCCTGGATACAAAGAAACCAGAAATTGAAGTTTTGGAACATAGTGCCCTGTGTGACTATTTAACCAAATGTGGAACCAGTCAGCCATTTCAGAGAAAGCCAGGATTGGACATGGAGTTATCCAGGAAGGATTTGTGAAAACTCCTTATGTCTGATGGTCATGATCCAAGACTCATGACCATCAGACATAAGGTCATAAAAAGCCAACAAGAGTGCTGTGGGACCTATATAAACAGAGCCACTGCCAGTCTGGACTGGGGAGTTCAGAGAAGGGACACATTGGAGGAAAAATAACTTCAGAGGCAAAATCATGGAGGCTGAGGTCTGAAGTCAAGAAGCCTCAGGCCAGGAGAGCAGACCTACCCAAGCCCATGGAGACTGTGAGTTTGCCCCAAAGGCAGAGGATGGGCCTTTCACCTCCTTGCAGTGGAAGAGTTATGCCACCTCAGGCCTTGGAGAGGGTGAAGCACATTCTTTGAGATTTGGGGAGAGCCTGGCTGCCACCACATGGAGGGGTTGAGCATGTGCCCCGGAGATGGCAGAAAGCGCGGGTACAGCCCCAATGGTTGGAGAGGGTGAAGCCGAGAAAAAAATGGTCTCCCCAAAGTCCCCCAAGGTTGTATTTAGAGAGAGGCCATGTATTTCTAGCAAACAATGACTTTCAGGATTTAGTGTGACTGTGATCTTTTGGTATGCAACTAGAGATCTTTTAATGATGATGATAGTGATCTATTATACATAATAAAGTGTTCTACTAAATAACCAGAGAGTTGTTCATATGTAATTCTCATGTGAGTCTGGGCCTAATTTTTCAATCACTGTCATACTCAAAATAAGACTCCTTCACTTAAATAAAAATTAATACATTTGCACACCTTTTCTTCTTAATTCAATATGAGGAATTCCTTATTTGGATCATGGGTCATCATTCTGGAAATAGCAAAGATGACCCACATTTGTTGACCTTGGAAACATTCATGAGTTTACCAACTAAAAACACACCATGGATAAAATTTTACAGTGTTTCTTACTTCCCCTTAATGTTTAAATAAGAACACTCTCACTTCTTTCTCCTATTCTCTCTCTTTCTCTGGAGAAAGAGTTCTTTTTTGAATATTTTATTTAACTTTATTTACTTTTCATTTAAAATGTAAATGATATTACTTTCTTTTGTTATACAGACACAGCTTCGAATTTAGAAAATGCAAAGTGAATAGGGTGAAAATTCTCCCTCTTCCTGTGAGTCCCTATTACACAGTACCCCTCCACAGAAAGAATCCATGCTACATGCAAGTGTCCAAATTCTCCAATATCCTTCCAAAGACCAGTATCCCTTTGGAAGCCACAGATCAATTTTCTTTTCACACATTTGAATGTTCGTGCTCTTCTAGTCCCCTTCCACCCTGACAAGCATGCATGGAGTTATGCTCCAGCTCTTCTGGGCTCCCACCTAGCCTCCATCTCTCAAACCTCTTTTTTATACCTGCTTTCTCATGGACCTTCTGTTTTTCTTTTGTCGAGTGTGGCCCCTTATTTTAGTCTGCCAAAGTTGCCAGAATGCAGCACACCAGAGATAGATTTGCTTTTTTTTTTTCTTACATGGGCAGGCTCCAGGAAATGAACCCAGGTCTCTGGCATGGCAGCATGGCAGGCAAGAATTCTGCCCCTTAGCCACCATCGCACCACTCTCAATTTGCTTTTAATAAAAGGGGGTTTATTTAGTTAAAAACTTATAGTTCTTCATAGGAAAACCAGCTAACTGTCATCTGAGGTTCTCTCTTGCAGGGGAAGGCACAGGGCCATGTCTGCTGGCCTTCTCTCCTGGCTTCAGGGTTCCAACAGCTTTCCCCATGGCAATTCCTTTCTGCATCTCCAGATGTCTGGGCTGAGCTGTGAGTGCTGAGATGAGGTAGGCTGAGCTGCTTGGGCTGTGCTGCATTGAGATTTCTTCTGACCTCTCTCTTTTAAGCCTCCGGGTGATTAAGTTAAACATCACTCATTGTGGAAGGCACTCCCCTTAACCAACTGCAGATGGAATCA
Source organism: Tamandua tetradactyla (assembly GCF_023851605.1). Lineage (NCBI taxonomy): Eukaryota > Metazoa > Chordata > Mammalia > Pilosa > Myrmecophagidae > Tamandua > Tamandua tetradactyla. Next base: position 63,938,851 of record NC_135328.1, on the reverse strand, counting down.
GCCATAAATGAGTTTCATATGCTAATGACTCAAGTCCACAGCAACAGAACCGGGCACCATCACCTGGCCAAGTTGACACCTGAACCTAACTACCACACTCCTTTAGATGAATGCTTTTTTGTACTTGTGGGTTGGTTCTTGGTTGGCTTTATGCCCTAGTTGCCACCTTTCATATCTCTCTTGCCTCCAGACTCTACAGGTCACAGGCAATTCAGACCCTCCTCCATGCTCAGCTATGACTTCTGGAACCCTTCTGTGAATCCAATGCCCTAAATAGTCATTTCACCAGGAACAGAGTTTGGGTTTTCAGGGCCAAGGCCATTTGACCTTGGGAATACATGTCCCATCTTTCTTTCTTCCCTTTTGAAAAACACAGGCTTTCTCCTCCTCTCACCCTATGTCCCTGTTTCATTTTGTTTCCTTATTTTCTTGCTTGTTTATGCCCAGCCATTATCAGAGATCTCAGCCTAGCTGGACCAATTAATTCATGTCCTTTTTTGCAGGCACAGAGCTAGTAAAGCATGAAAACAGTCATGTTATAGCTCCTTCCTTCAGTGAAAAGGAACCTTCATCTCTTTATCCAATAATTGGCTAACACACCCCTGTGGCCAGAAACAGAAGCTTCTCTGGGCACATCAACAGTCTGCCATGTCAGAAGCACTCAGCTATATCTTATATGCTTTTCTCACCAGCATTTAGGTGATACCCCGAAGACCATTATAATCAAAGTAGCTCATGAAATGTAAATACCACACTAGGACAAATCTGGTTTAGTAAAGAGTAAAGTAAAGGTTGTGTCCTTTAAGGTTGAGCTCTTTAATATGTCAATCAAACAAGTGTGTGGGCGTATCAGGACCGTCACTAAGTAGGGCCACAAATTCATGGAATTGGGGACAAGATCATGGAATTGGGGACCTTTGAAACATAAAGTCAACTATAGTAAAGTAGTGCTCTCAAGGCACATATTGAATTTCAAATAAACAACTGAAAAACTGATCATGTCCTCCTTATGTAGTAATTAAGCAAACTATTAAAATATTCTTCAACATTCGAATATTATATGTCTTGTTTCTATTTCTATCTAGAAAATTTTAATTCACTTTCATAAGCCAGCCACTAAAATGGCTCTCCTTTGTTTATTGGTTAAGATGGAAGCACAGGAGTTTTGAAGTTTCTGATTCTTATTGCCACAGAATGTGGAGATGCCTGCGAAATATAATGTCCAAACATTAAACAATGTGATGCCATTAGAAAACGGCTTTTTCACTTTGGCTTATAGGACTATGGGATCAGTACCTTGTGTTTAGAAGTTTTAAAACCTTAAGAATTATTAGCAAACTAAAAATGGACCAATTAAGTTACTAATTGTCAGATACACGACTGAATTATTTTGTGGGAAGTTTCTATAATGTTTTATATACATTTTATGTGTAAATTTTGTCTCTTAGTGATTTGGATTGCCAAGAAAATTGTCATTCATAGCTTATTAATAGATATGGCTTGGTTCAAGAGCAACGTGTTCACTACATTTTATATACTTTTCATTTCTGTTGAAGCCATCCCAGAGTCCTTTGAGATTAAAATTTCTATGTACCTAGAACTTAGCATATAAATGTCATCCTTGCAAATCACTATGTTAAAATATATGACTAAAGCTACATTTAGGTGGATTGAAACTGGTGATTGAAATGCTTAATCCTGTTTGTTTTGATTTAGCCCCTCTCTCAAGGATAAAAGCTTTTGGCCATGAGTCAAACAAGGCAGTGTGAAATAAAATAGAAGGCCAGCTAAGTGAGAACTTGACTCACTTCATCCTTCCTTTCTTCAAAGTTTCATTTTGTCTCATCCTATACTCAATTAATCTTTCAAAATGAATAAAAACATGCAGATAAAAGGTATGAATGACTAATTCTGACAGATGGATTAGTCAAGGATGATTACACCTGTCCTTCTCGCTTTCAGTCTACGGGAGTCTTCCTGTATTTAGCTCCTGCTGGATCCATTCTCAAACACCTAAATGTGCATGGTTTTCAAAGTCAAGTTCAAGATCAAAGTTACATAGCCGTATCTTACCTCCCATCACAAACCAAAGCCAATAAGAAAATGATTAAGTTAAACTGGACCATGAACCATCAGATCCTTTTTGGTTGCAGTGGGAAAACACCATTGTTGGGGTAGCTGTGAGTCCACCCAACTCCCAAAAGGTAAAAATCAGAAATTTAATGCAATGAGGTTCTTTTTATAGGCTACTGCCATTATTAGTCAGTATAAAATATTTAGCTTTAAGGTTCTATATCAATAAAATAAATAAATATTGTCATAATTCTATCAACTTTCTGACATATGCAATCAAAATATCAAGTCTATATTAAATGCCTGATTAAATATAAACAGAAATTTGATCTGTTAATGAGGTCAATCATGGCTTTTTCAAGCCTTAAAAAGGAAGGTAGTAAGTCATAACAGTCCCCATCAGCAAATACCTGTTGAGTACCCTTGTTGTGCAAATCACTCCAGTAGATACCAGGAGTGAAAACTATGAAGAAATCCTCACACTAAAATGTTTGGTGACCAGCCATAGATATTAGATACGATGTCTCCATTGCCCCTGATGGCCTGTAACATCCTTAAGGGTAGAAAATGACCAAGCCCACAAAAACTGTTTTCTGAATGGATCTGAGGACCCAACTGAGATAAAAATAAAACAACTGAAATCTGTCCAATGGTATAATTTTGTAATTTTATCTAGAATCACTCAGCAACCCAGGTGTCAGAGTGAATAAATATTAGGAAAAAAGGGGAAAGATCAAAAAATTAAGAATGTCTCAGCAGCCTAACACAGAACTTAGAACAGGGAATGAGATCTTATTACTTTGTGCAGGCTAATACAATACCCTGATATATCCCAAAGTACTTTGAGCAGAAAATAAAAAAGTATTTGCAAAGTCCCTTTGAGGGATTTGGAAAGAATGTGGAACAATTATTCTTCCCCACCTGAGGAATTCCTGATATCTTCTCAAACATTATGGACTCCCAATTTAATAAGCCAAGCTCTCGATTTTGAGGCTTGGCCTTATGAAACTTATCTCTGCAATGGTGAAGCTAAGCCTACTTATAACCATGCCTAACAGCCACCCCTAGAGAACCTCTTTTGTTGCTCAGATATGGCCTCTCTCTCTATCTAAGCCAACTCAGCAAATAAAATCATTACCTTTTCCCCTACATGGGACATGTCTCCCAGGGGATGTTTCCCTGGCATCATGGGACACGATACCCAGGGATGAACCTGGCCCTGGTGTCATGGGATTGAGGATGCCTTCTTGACCAAAAGGGGGGAAAATAAATGGAACAAAATAAAGTTGCAGTGGCTAAGAGATTTCAAATAGAGTCAAGGGATCATTCTGGAAGTTACTCTTCTGCAAAGTTTCAACCAGATATTATATATTGCCACAGTATGCCAAGCCCCAAACAACATTAATCCTGAAAACCCTAGAGAATATGTTGGGCTCTATCTAAGTCTCTATAAATGTTTGATCTAGTAAGTTTTTTTTTTTCAGAAACTTAAGGACTACAGATTGCACCTATGCCAGATAAGCCCTGAAACCCAGAGATACCAGTCTTTCCAAGACCATCAACCAGTTTCATACCTTTGCCTCATAAGGTTAACATCCCTTTCCAGCATGGAGAAGTTAAAATGGTCATTGCCCAGATATCCCTGAAGACTGAGAGAATGTTTAAGTGAGAGGGATGAGGTATAATGAAGAAATTTGGATTTAATAAACGATTATGATTACTGATTTATTATATGGATATTTCTTTTTAGTTTCTAGTGTATACGGAATAGCTAGAAGGAAATATTGGAAATTGTTGAGCTGTTATCCAGCCAGTAGCCCTGATCTCTGATGATTGTATGGCTATATAGCAAAAAAAATAAAAATAAAAATAAAAAAAACACGGTTAACCTTGTTTATATGAGTCTATTTCTGGATGCTTTCTTTTGTTCTGCTGATCTATATATCTATCTCTGACAATACTACACTACCTTACCTAACTTACCCTTGTTATAAGTTTTTAAATTGGGTAGAATGCAATACTAGGGGTCAAAAGAGGGGCAGTATAAAGAGTATGGGATTTGGGAAGTTTCCTTTTTTCTTTTTATTTATTTTTCTGAAGTAATGCAAATGTTCTAAGATTGATCATGCTGATGAATGCACATCTATGTGATGATAGTATGAATCATTGTATACTTTGGATGGATTGTAAGGTGCATGAATATATCACAATAAAATTACATTCGAGAAAAAAATTGAAGATATTAGGACATCTTTACACATACATATATAACATCATAGTGGAAGTAAAGGAATGAAAGATCTATTAATTGAATAAATTATTTCTAATTAAGTTCTGCATTAGTCCATACAAAAGAAAATGAATTTGCAATATAACTATCCTGATCTTGTAAAGATAGTTTCATTACTATTGTTTTTAAAAGTCTCTATCTGTAAAAACACAACAACTCTCTAGAAACAGGTAACCGCAATTTTAGAAATAATACACAAGAATAAAGGTTATTTCTCTTTCTCTCCAATGTAATGTGTGTTTAAATCAGGTTTTTCAGCACAGTTGATTTTCTCATCTATAAAATGGGAATAACCACACTTTTGCTTCCTTCTTCAGCATAGTGATGAAAAAAATTAAGATAATTATCTGAAAAAATCTTGTAAGCTGTCTTATAGCCAATACTGTTTAAAAGTAGGACATTTTGTACCCCTTTCATGCAGCAGAAAGCCATATGAGTTTACCTCTTTACAAAAAGTAAGTCAATAGTTATCTTGACATAGATTAAAAATTGCATACAAATTGCACTCCTAGATATATATATATATATGTATGTATACCTGTATACCTGTTTTAGTTTGTTAATGCTGTTAGAAATGCAATATTCCAGAAAGGGATTGGCTTTTATAAAGGGAATTTATTAAGTTACAAGTTTGCAGTTCTAAGGCCATAAAAATGTCCAAACTAAGGCATCCAGAAAAATATACCTTGATTCAAGGAAGGGCCAATGATATTCAGGATTTCTCTGTCAGCTGAGAAGGCACATAATGATATCTGCTAGCTTTCTCTCCTGGTTTCTCATTTCAAACAGCTTCCCCAGGGATGTTTTCTTTCTACATCTCCACAGACATCTCTCTGTGTCAGCTCTGAAGCTTTATGCCAAACGGCTCCCTCTTAAAGGACTCCAGTAAGCAACCCACCTTGCATGGGTAGAGACATCCATGGAAACAACCTAATCCAAAGGCCTGACCTGAAACAATACATCTGCCCCCCACAAGATTGGATTAGGAAAAAGAACATGGCTTTTCTGGAGTACACAACAGCCTCAAATCAGCACAATATCCAAGAGAAATGAAAACAAATATCCAGGCAAACACTTGTACACAAATTCCATAGCAGCTATTCATAATCCATAGTAGCCAAAAAGTGGAAACAATTCTGATGTCCATCACCTACTGAATAGGTAAACAAAATGTGGTATATCCATACAATGGATTATTATTTAGCAATAAATAGGATTGAAATACTGATACATGCTATAACTCAAAAACATTATGTTAAGTGAAAGAAGCCAGTCAAAAAGATAAGATATTGTATGATTCCATTTATATGAAATCTCTAGAAAGTAGATTAGTGGTTGCAATGATTGGGATGAGATGGGGAGCAATGGGGAATGTGGTAGATTGAATCATGTATTCTAACAAAAGACATGTTCTTAATCTTAATCCATGTTCCTGTGAATGTGAATCTATTTGTAAATAGAACCCTTTGGAGATGTATTATCTATTCAGTTATGAAGCTCACTTGTGAATTGGATCTTCTAAAATCTTATTAGGGAATAACCAAACTTAATCAGGGTAGGCATTTATCCATAATAGTGGAAGCCCTATAAAGAGAAGCCGAAGCCACAGAAAGACATAGGAAAACACTAGAAGCCAAAGAGGAGAGAAGAGAAGTTTCACTGTGCCATCTAGGACTGCTATCACTAGATCACTACCAGCCCCAGAGAAAGCATCTTGATTTTGGACCTCTAGCCTCTGAAACTGTAAGACAATAAATTCTATTGTACAAGCCAACTCTTTTCGTGGTATTTATCAAAGCAGGTCTGGAAAACTAACACACAGAGTGATTGCTAACGGATAAGGTTTTCTATTTGGAGTCATGAAAGTGTTTTGGAATTAGTTAGCAGTGATAGTTGCACAAGTCTGTGAATATATACAACACAAAATGGAATTACACAATTACAAAATCCATTGAATTACACAATTAAATGGGTGAATTTTGTGGAATATAAATTATATCTCAACAAAAATCCTTCTTAAAATGCCTATAAAACACCTCAAAAAACACAAAAAGAGTGTCTTTTTATTAACTTTAAGGATTATGCTTTCAGCAATGTATTCAAAAAAACATTTTATTTAAACAAAATGTATTTTTTACATTTGCATTTGAATTTCAATACACTTCATCTCAAATGCAGAAACAAGCCTAGGGAACACAGGTCATTTTGCTCTTTCATTAGGCAAGACAAGAAAGAACCATTACTGCACTGTCAAATCCAAATTTTCTTAATGCAACTTCTCAATAATTTTGGTAATTATGTCATTTCTAAACTGCAGTGCTGAGAAGCCTTTAAAGGCTTACATTTCCCAGGTTTTCTTGCCACCAAGGGCTGATTTTGACATATGCTATGGCTAGGTTCTAGTGTCAGTTCGGCCAAGTGTTTATGTCCAGTTGTCTGGACAGACAAGCACTGGCCTGACCATTGCTGCAAGCATATTTTGTGCCTGGTTGATAAACTGGAAGGCTGGTGTATTAAACCAGTTGATTGCCTCTGTGACTGATTACATCTGCGATCAACTAAGGTGGGTGTCCCACAGCAAGGTAATCCAATAAGTTGGAGGCTTTTAAGGGAAAAGAGAGATTCTTTCACTGCTTTTTCAGCCAGAGAACCTCTCCTACAGATTTCTCCAGACCCTTCATCAGAGCTTCTAGCTTCACAGCCTGTCCTACGGATTTTGGACTCTTCCATTCCCACAGCTGCCTGAGACACATTTATAAATCTCATTTTTACAGATCTCTTGGTGGCTCTGTTTCTCTAAAAATCTATGACTAACACAACAGGGTAGAATTACTTTGAATACTTTGATACAAAAGTCAGGGTAGTTTGAGCCATGTCAATACATTCCATCTGAAATATAAACTAAGGTGCTAAGGTTGATAAGCAAGCCTTTGTGGATAGGACAAGTAGAATAATCACAGCACTTTGAGCATTCCAGGCAATCTTCTGAGTGTTTTCCTTATATTAATTCATTTATTCCTCCCAATAGCCCTGTTTTGGTTGCTAAAGCTGCTGGATTACAATATACCAGAAATGCATTGGCTTTTTCAATGGGAATTTATTAGGTTACAAGTTTACAGTTCCAAGGTCATGAAAATTTCCAAATTAAGGCATCAACAAGAGGAAACCTACTTGGAGAAAAGGCTGCTAGCATCTGTGTTTCCTCTGTCACATGGGAAGGCACACGGCAATGTCTGCAGGTCCCTCTCTCCTGAACTTTGGTTTCAGCGGTGCTCTATCTCTCCTCTGGAGGCTTTTCTCTGGGTTTCACCTCTTAGCTTCTCTCTTAGCTCTAAGCTCTCTCCAAATACCTTAAAGGGAATTAAGACCCACCTTGATGGGTGGAGATATATCTTCATGGAAATAGTCTAATGAAAAGGTCCCACCCAACAATAAGTCTGTCCCCACAGATTGGATTAAAAGAACATGGGGGGCGGCCAATGGTGGCACAGTGGCAGAGTTCTCACCTGCTTTGCCAGAGACCTGGGTTTGATTCCTGATGCCTGCCCATGAAAAGAAATAAATGAATAAATAAATAAATAAAAAGAACATGGGGTTTTCTTGGGTACGTAATAGATTGAAATAACCACAAACCCTACAAATAGACATTATTTTATATGCATTTTACAAATGAGGGCACAGACACAAAGAGGTTAAGTGGTTTGTCCAAGCGCATGTGTCTAAAAAATGACAGAACCAAGCTTGGTATGGTAGATTGAATAATGCTCCCCAAGGGGTAAATAAAGCAAACATGTTCTTAATCTTATCTATTCCTATGAGTATGAATCTGTTATAAACAGGACCTCTGGAAGACATTAGACAAGAGGTTGGGCCTTAATCCTATCACAGGAGACTTCATGAAGAGAAAAACCAGGTGGAGGAGCAGAAGCTAGGTGTCAATAGAACCAAGAAGAGAAAGAAGATGCCACCATCTGCACTGTCATGCGAAAGAAAAGCCAAGGACCACAGACCACCGGCAGTTGGCCCCAGAATGCCCCAATCCTCAGGGAGAAAAAAAATCACCTTGCTTTAGTCTCAATTTTGAACTTCTAGCCTCAAAACCACTATCCAGTTAATTTCTGTTGTTTAAGCCAATTCATTGTATGGTACTTGCTTTAGAGCTGGGAAACTAAGTCACTGGGCTTCAAATTCAGGAAGTTTTCACCCGAAAATCTAAGTTCTGAATCACCACACTATATACCTCCTACATAAGAAGAAGTTTCTACCCTCATAATTCTCATTCAGTTGGGGACAGATATTTTATTTTATTTTATCATCTGTTTTACAAGTTTCAAAAGGATTTAACATTGCCTCTTCCACAAAATAACTTACCTCCACAACACTAATAACGTACTCAGTATCTTCAGCATAACATCATATTCCTTGTGAATGTGAGCACATTACTGAACATAACAAAAGGGAATTTTACTCTAACTTCCATTTCCATTCTCAGGACTCTGAGCACTCCACCTATATTCACTCATCTACATCTCTTTTCGGAACCCCCAGGATGGAATTGGGGTTGGTTGGCAAATGTGCTGGGAGTGAGACATAGTGAGATTGGGAAGAGTCAAGTAATTAGAATCACTGAGGAAAGACCCACAGTAAGAAGAGAGTATGTCTGGTAGGATAAAAGGGGGAGACTTCACAATGAGTACAACCCAAGCTCTCAGGGTGACGGGACTTGGTTAAAAGAGAGAAAGAAGAGCAGAATGAAGTCCACGGAAGATTGGACAGCCCCTGGGAGGGCATGGCAGTGTGGATGGGAAATATCAGCTTCAAACATGATTTAGAAGTCTTTACCACTCACTAGCCTCATGATCTTATGGATGATAATGTTCTTAATTTTCAAATAGGCAAAATAGGTAATCTGCATAAGGTTGTGGTGGAGAGTATCTATTAGAGTGCCTAAGTACTCACTGAATACATGACAGCTATTGTTTTTTTTAATTTTTTATTTTGTTTTATTTTATTTTAGCATGGGCAGGCACTGGGAATTGAACCCAGGTTCAATTCCGGCATGGCAGAGAAGAATTCTGCCTCTAAGCCACGGTCACACCACCCTATTGTTACTTTAATATAACTTAAATCAGTGCACTGATGATTTACTAGGTGAGCTTTTTACTTAGGTGGTATAGACCAGAAGGAAGTTTTAAGCATTTTATAACGCTACCTATTTTCTCACATAAAAATCTATCATTTTAGTTTAATTTGACAAGCAATTTGAATAGTCATCTCTTGTGTGTCAGCCCCATGTTAGTTGAATGGTACAAACATGAAGATCATTATGTCATTGCAAACTAGCAGATAGGACAGATATAGATACAAGCTAATGAATCTCTATTGGAGTTATACATACAATTCTATAAGAAGTAAGATAGCAGCAACTCATACTGCAAGATTTCAGAAGGAGGTGGAGAGGGGAAGAAGTTTTAGAAAAAGCTACAGAAAAGATGATGTCTTAGGACATCAGACTGGAGAAGGCTGGGCACACAGAGCAGAGTGTGGTGGGGGGCGGGAGGGGGATAATGGACATTCTAAATAGAAAACACTCTCTTCTCCACTTTTGTTCATGGAAAACTAATCTCAACAGGCCCAGTGACATGGTGTCTCCATTCTCCCCAACTAGCTCATTAAAAGTCCAGCCTGGGCTTATATTGCAGACACCTGGACAAGAAGGAGACAGAGGCAGGTGAAGGCTTGGACACCCAGGGAATTAATAAATGGAGGGGAGCTAATATTTTACCTTTTGTTTGATCCAAGTCATCAGGCTGAAGTGCCTAGAAAATTAGACACAAGGGGATAGTTCAACAAACAAGAGCCTGGGGCTTCAGCAATTACCAAAATTCCCTATTGTGGACTTGGGTGATAGTAATGACCCAGATTGAAAAGACCCTTGGAAAGCTGGAGGTGTTACTAAGCTTCCCCAGCAGGCAGTTTGAAATAGTCAAATGCATTTCAAAGCTTCTAGAACAGAATAAAAATAAAGAGTGCTGTAATTTAAATGTTAATATCTCATTAAGTTTTATGTGTAGAGGAAAAAGGAGGAGGCAGCTCTGTAGTCTCATCTCCAGAAGCAGATAATGTAGCAATCAACAGCTGGCTGCCCTCAACTCAGACAGTTTATGTTACCTTTGTGATCCATCTTCCCTGCTGTGATAGCATCAAATCAGAAGAGGCAGGCTTGGGGGCGCTTTATTCTGAGGCCAGATCGCAGTGTGGTAAGAAGCATGGTTGTAAAAAGGAAGAGCAGTGCTTTGCGGGGCCAGGGCTGCTGACCTGGTGGGGTGGGATGAGGACATCTGGGCATTTCCTAGCAACACACGAAGTGATGAGGCTGTTGATCAGACTAGGACCACCCCATCCCACATTTTAATTAAATGCCCTGGCACCTCCTAAAGCAACTCTGGAGGGATGTCACCATGCTTCTCAAAGAGCATTTTAAGGAGGATCAATTCTATCAAAGCAATTAGAATACTATTCTGTTGGCAGAAAGCACTAAAACCTACATTAAAATTTGATCATACCCAGAATTAGCTGTAGATTGCCCATCAGTGTTCTGGAGTGTATGCAAGGGCAGGGGGCGGCCACTATTATAAGTGCTGTGCAAATGCATAAAAATGCTTTATTAGCATTACTAGTGCTATCCATCACTCGGGCTACTATTAGGTAATCCTTTTAAAGGTGTACTGTCTTCCAAGAACCATTCTAAGCATGTTAGGTAGATTGCATCATTCAATCCTTACTGGACTGGGATGTAAACTCTATTGTAGGTACTGTTATTTACCACATTTTTGGGGTGACACGAAGGTGCTAAGGTTGCTCCAGGCCACCCAGCTAATTAACAGTGCAGTCAGAATTTGAACCTGGGCCTCAGAGTCCAAACTGTTGAGGCTGAGCCCTGCTGCCTCCCAGCAGGAGAGTAGGAGGCCCATGTGCTGTGAGAAAGGTCAATCCTTAGACCACCTCTAAATGTTTCAAAAACAAATGTATCTCCTGCCTAATTTCTCATATTAATGCTACTTTGAAAAGGAAAAAAAAAATCCTTCACCTCATAAGCAGAAAAAAAAAACCTCAAGGAGCATTTAGCAATGAATAAATTCCAACTGAAGTGTCAAGGACCAATGAAGAATTGTGTGTGTGAGAGGCTTCCGCTGGACACAAAATAACACATAAAAGGACAGGAGTTAGCAAAGATACATCATTGTTTACTTCACGGTATGGTCAGGGGTCAGTGTCAAGTATACGCTTAACATGTTCACTTCTGTTTTTTACATTGTCTACATCATGCTACAAGGCTTCAGTTATATATACACGGTATAGACAGCAATGTTTTATAGGCAGAAAGTACTACTCCAGATTTAAGCAACCTCTCCCAATTGTGGATTACTGGGGAGGGCAACATGGAACTTTTTGACTCTCATGGAGCAATCTTTAAATGGTGCAGCCCAAATCACCCTTCTATCTATATCCCTAGGCTCTGTTTCTGAGTTTCTATTGTGTGTATGCTGTATATTAGTCATGCTGGTGTTTAATTATTTGTTGTTTGGAATTATAATGTCATTATTTTATGTTTGTGTAAACTCCTTTCCCCATCTTAGATGCCTGGGCATTCATTATATTTTCTTCAATACTCTTTTCTGCATTTTGCGGAGTTCTGTATCTCATGTAATCACTTAATATTTTTAAAACAACATTACAAATTTTATTATTTAATCTATTGAGGTAAATTGTCTTATTTAACAGATTTCCTTGTATTGCACTCTCCCTGCATTCTCAGGATTGTATTTCCTGGAAAAGCTTATAGAGAATAAGGATTATTTGTTTTTTTCAAAGTTTAAAAGAAATCGCCTGTGAAACTATCCATTTTAGATATTGTGAGGTATATTATTGAAAGTTTCATTCCTAAATGATTAATTGAACAAATTTTCTTTTTGTCTCAATTTTGACAAAGTGATAGATAAAATGACTTTGCCTGTTTCCGTATTCTCTACTCTTATAGAAATCTCACACTCTTTAACTATGTCTGTTGACCTTTTTTTCCTCTCAATCAAATCGCAGTTTTGAAGAACTGCCCACTCAATGATCCAGAGTGGTAAAAGTGGACTTATGTTCTCTCTCTCTCTCTCTTATTCTATGGGAGTTCTAGGGGAGAGGGATGAAGGAATGGGGGATTTATTGCTTAATGGGTGCAGACTTTATGTTTGAGGAGATGAAAAATTGGGGGTAATGGATTTTGGTAATTGTAGCACAAGATTTTCAATGTAATTAATATAATCGAATTGCAGACTTGAAAGTGACTAAAATGGGAAACTTTGAGTTTTATATATATTTTTATGGTGGTTTGTCTGCTATGTACCCAGAAAAATATTTGTCTTAAATTTAATTCATACAATGGTGTAAACCCATTGTAAATAGGAACCTTTTAATGAGGTTACTTCAGTGAATCAGGATGGGTCTTGATCCTATTACTGAAGGCTATATAGGGAAGATCACAGAGAAAGAGAAAAGCTGTAAGGAGCAGCCAGAAGCTGAAAGTGAATGGAACCTGGAAGAGAATGGAGAAACCAGGAAAGGCCATCATGTGCATTGCCATGTGACAGAAAAGCCAAGTAGCACTGACAGCTGGCAGCCAGCCCCAGAATGTCAGTTTCCTGGGAGATAGCATCGCCTTGGTGACAGCTGAACTTCTCCTAGGTTCAAAACTATGAGCCTGTAAATTCCCATTAAGCCAACCCATTGTCTGGTGTACTGGTCTGAAAGGATGTATGGACCCTAGAAAAGCCATGTTTTAATCAAAATCCCATTTTGTAAAGGTAGAATAATCCCTATTCAATACTGTATATTTGAATCTGTAATTAGATCATCTTCCTGCAGATGTAACCCAATCAAGAGTGGTTGTTAAACTGGATTAGGGGAGATGTGTCTCCATCCATTTGGGTGGGTCTTAATTGGTTTACCAGAGTCCTATAAAAGAGGAAGCACTTTGGAGAATGGGAGATCTCTGAGAGAGAGCAGAGAATGACATAGCCACGAGAAGCAGAGTCTATCAGCCAGTGAACTTTGGAGATGAAGAAGGAAAACACTCCCCGGGGAGCTTCATGAAACAGGAAGCCAAGAGAAAAAGCTAGCAGATGACGCCATGTTCGCCATGTGCCCTTCCACTTGAGAAAGGAACCCTGAATGTCATCGGCCTTCTTGAACCAAAGTATCTTTCTCTGGATGCCTTTGATTGGACATTTCTATAGACTTATTTTAACTGAGATATTTTCCCAACCTTACAACTGTAATCTGGCAACTTATTAAATTCCCCTCTTTAAAAGCCATTCTGTTTCTGGTATATTGCATTCTGGCAGCTAGCAAACTAGAACACCTGGTATTTGCTTTATAGCCTGAAAATTAAAACACATTACTACAATAAAAAGCTTAACTCAAAATGAGAGTGAGATAAAGAGGCTAGAGAGTTGATGGCTTTTAACAATTTGACTGAACAATTTTACAGAGTGGGTACAAGAGAACGCATGCCCAGAGAATCAACATGTGAGAACAGCATGAGTTTATAAAATTGTAAAAGCGATGATAAGTTTTATCAGTCTAATACTACAAGCTTTCTAGAGGAAAATGCCCTTTTGACATCATAACATCTCCTCGGATGAAAATTTCTTCACAGACAGAGAAATGAACGATATTTCATTAAAAATGGCATGTCTGTCTCCAAGATTTATATAACTGCATTGGAAATGAGATGTACATATATTTCCAAGCTATACTAATTGTGACAAATACAAAGGAGTTATTTATGGCTAAAGGATGAGAAAGGCAAGTTCTTTGTGGAACATTAGCAAATAACATTAAAAGTACTTGAAAAGTGAATATTTTGCTTATCAGTGAAAGTCCTGAAGTTTAGCTTCCAAAATGTCATTGGCAAAGACATTTTAACATGTTAATGGAAGAATAATTTTTTTCTCTGACAGTCATTTTGAGCTAATTCGTGATTTAATTATAAAACATAAACAATACCATCTCGACAGGTAAATAGTTATATAAATTATGTGTGTATGAATAAAATTTCACAGCTCTTACTGCCATGATCCACCCATCTATTCATTTATTCATCTCTTTATAAAAACTTTGAGTATTTTGATGCCCAGATAAGGGATTTTCTCCCATCAGATAATGATATTTGGAGCAGGGAGGCATCAGAGTGGTTGGTAAGAGAGAAAATAGGAAGATAAGCAAAGGTAAGAGTTGTAAGACATTCTAAGCCTTTTAGAGTTTTCCCCAAGGGCACCATGAAGTCATTTAAAGATATTAAGCAAGGAAGCGATATGATCAGAATTGCATTATGAAAAACATGCTGGCTGCTATGTGGAGAATTGGAATGGAGTGAGAGGAATGGCAGAGCAGATAAGTATAGCAGAAAAAATAAAGAGAATTTAACAGAACTGGGACATATTTTGGAGGGAGACTCCAGAGGACTTGATAGGTGATTTAATATGTGGGACAACTTAGGAGGAGTCAACGCCAGGGTTCAAGGGAATAAGCTTAAATGGGAGGAAGTGCACTACCTCCTTTGCAGCAGGAAAGAAGTAGGAAGCAGATATAAGAAAGTGAGGAATCCCTTGGTTGCTTCAGTTGTATTTGGATCATGATGGTAAGATCTTCTCTGAAGGGAGACAGGAGGAATAGGGATTTTTTGGAGGTTTAGATTAAGTAATTAAGGAGGTTCTAATCACAGAAAACTAGAAAGATTGCTGGCCAACCCAGAGGAGCCAAAGGAAGTTAAAGACAAAACATTCTATTATAATAAAACAGTTTATAGAGGTAAAAAGTAAAAAGTAGGGCAAAGATATGCAGTATCAGTACAAAGAAAAAAAATCAAATTGAATAGAATTACAATTTTACCCCTGAGATAAAGCGCTATTTTTAAATTTTCAAATAAAATTTACCATTCATGATATCAAAATATCTAATATGTTTTTATGTGATTGCTCCAGCCAGCAAACCCTCCAGTATCCACTAATCTTATAAATAGCATTCCTGTTAATATATTTGTTGACTCTATGAGATAAGTTGTGTTTATATAGTTTTCCAGTGTTCACACAATCATAGCATAAAAGTTTCAAAAAGTATAAATTGCCAAACCATATGTGAGAACTCTGAGATAACGCAGAAGTAATTTTAACGAAACATAGGCATTTGAGCAATTAGCAAGAGACTGATACTTGACTGAAAGTCTATCATGATGAACATGAACTGAGAACACTGAAAATAATTTTAAAAGAAAAAAACAACTAGAAGTAGAAGGAAACTTCCTCAATTTGATACAGGGCATATGTGAAAAACCCATCACTAACATCATAATCGGTGGTGAACAATTGAATGCTTTCCCCCTAAGATCAGGAATAAAACAAGGATATCAAGAAATGAAAGGCATTCAAATGAGAAAGGTGGAAGTAAAAATTTCCCTATTTGCAGATGTTAATCTTATATATTAAAAAATTCCTGAAAAATCCACCACAAAGCTACTTACTAGAGCTAGTAACAAAAAGGATTCATGTGGGATTCAGGGTGCATGTGGTAGAATGCTTTGCCTGCCATGTGGGAGAACTGGGTTTCATTCCCAGCCCATGCACTCCCCCAACCCCAAAAAAGAAAAAAGAAAATTCAGCAGTGGCAGGGTATAAGTTCAACAGGCAAAGATCAGTAGTATTTCTTTACCTTAGTAATGAAAAATCTGAAGAGGAAACCAAGAAAAAAAATTTCTGTTTAGTATAGCAACTGAAAGAATCAAATATCTAAGAATAAATTTAACCAAGGATGTAAAGTACTTGTACATGGAAAATTACAAAACATTACTGAAATAAATTAAAGAAGACCCAAATAAATGGCAGAATATTCCATGTTCACGGATTGGAAAACTAAATATTGTTTAGATGATAATTGTACACAAAGCAATTTACAGATTCAATGCAATCTCAACAAAAATTCCCACAGCCTTCTTTGCAGAAATGGAAAGGCCAATCAAAAAATTCATATGGAAGGGAAAGGGTCCTGAACAGTCAAAGCGATCTTGAAAATGAAGAATAAATTTGAAGAATTTGCAATTCCTGATTTTAAAACTAATTACACAGCTGCAATAATCAAAATAGCACAGTACTGGCAAAAGGACAGATATTTAGACCAAAGGAATCAAATTGAGAGTCAAATCAATGACCTTTACATCTACAGCCAATTGATTTTTGACAAGGCTGCCAAGTCCACTCAATGGGGAAAAAAATTGTTTCTTCCGCAAATGCTATGGGGAAAACAGGATATCCTTATATGTAAAAGAATGAAGAAGGACCCCTACCTTACACCATGTACACAAACTTAGTTCAAAATGGATCAAAGCCTAAATATAAGAACTAAAACTCTTAAACCGCCTGCAAGAAACATCTTCAGGACTATGCATTAGGTAATGGTTTCTTAGACTTTCCACATAAAGCATAAGCAAGAAAAGAAAAAAGTAGATAAATGGGGCTTGATCAAAATTGAAAACTGCTGTACATCAAAGGAGTTTTATCAAAAATGTAGAAAGACCCCTAAAGAATGGATGAAAATATTTTAAGACCATATAAGGGCTTAATATCCAGGATATATAAAGAACTACTACAACTCATCAGCAAAAAAGTCAAATAACCCAGTTAAAAAGTAGGCAAAGGACTTAAATAGACATTTTTCCAAAGAAAATATGCAAATTATCTATAAGAACATGAAAAGATGTGTAACATCATAGCCATTATGGAAGTACAAATCAAAACCACAATGAGGTACCATTTCACACCCGCTAGAATGACTATCATTTTCTTTAAAATGGAAAATAACAAGTGTTGTAGAGGATTTACAGAATGTGAAATCTAAAATGGTACCACTGTGGAAAAGAGTTTTGTGATTACTCAGAAAGATGAGTATAGAATTACTATATGACCTGGCAATCACACTTCTAGATTTATACCCCAAAGAATTTGAAAGCAAGGACTTGAACAGATATCTGCAAACTGATATTCATAGTGGCATAATTCTCAATAGCTGAAAGGTGAAAGCAACCCAAGTGTCTTTCAGTGGAAGCACACATAGAGAAAATGTGGTATACATACAATAGAATATTATTCAGCCACAAAAAGGAATAAAATTCTGATGCATGTACAATATGTATGAGCTTTGAAGACATGTTGAGTGAAATTAGCCAGACACAAAATGACAAATATTGTATGATCTCACTGATTAAATAATCAGAATAAGAAAACTCACAGAGTCAGAATCTGTAATATAAGTTATCAGGGGACAAGGCAGAATAGGGAATAGGAAGTTAAGGTATAAAAAATATGGGAACCCTTTATTTGATACATAATTTTTCTGTAAACCCACAAGTTCTATAATAAAAAGTTAGAGAAACTTGACCCTGGAGTGGTTGCTAGTGATATGACTCTAGGCAGGTATGGCCACCATTACCTGCTATGTGAAGGAGGGAGGGTGGAGACTGCCTGGGTGTAGCTGGTGAAACTACAAATCAGTCTTTCCTCTGGATTTGGATCTTCTCACCAAGCCTCTCTGCTGGGAAGTCACAGACGCACACTGAGTGGCCATTTCCCAGCCTTTGCCTACCCCACTCCCCACTCCCTCTTTCTATTATATGCAGATGTTTCAGTCTGTTACCATTCCACAATCTAGTTCTAATAAAAAGGCCCAACCATACCTTAAACTCAGAAACCGGGAACAAGCAGCCACAGATACATATCAGGTTGGGAGCTGTCAATGGCAGGGCTCCGTCCCCCTGGGGTTGCATAATACTCAACTCTCAAACAGTGCAGGATGTCTCCTCTCTGATGGGAAGTGGGACAAGCAGACCTGCCACCCATGGGCCCTAACCCAAGGAGTTGGCCTCCCCAGGAGACCAGCTACAATGGGATCTCTTTCCCAGCTCTTATGGACCCTTTGCACTCTGTAAGTAATAAAATGGTCATTTGCTAAAAATTTCCACTGGGCTTGAGTCTGTATTCCCATGACATACCACAAAGCAACTCACTCCACACTCTCTGTTGAGCTTCCCCTTTGTTGGTTCTTTGGTCAGAGAGAGCAGACCTTGCTCTTCTTTTTTCTTTTTCTTTTTGCCTACATCTTTTGGTAGGAGTTTCTGGCACCCAGTCTTGGATACATGGGGGTTATAAGAAAATACAGGGAACTCATTTTGATATCGTATTTCAAGTCCTTAGATGCTGAGACAGCATCTTCTTTTTACTTCTTTGAGTAACTATTATTTTTTGTTGAATTATTCCAAAAGTTCAGTTGCATTTAGAGGGAACAGGAAAAAGAATAAGTTTACACCAGTTTGTCCTAGAACCAGAAACTATTTCTTTTTTTAGAACTGTGTTTTTTTTGTATTTAAAACATATGTGTCACCTGCCATGTGGGAGACCCAGGTTCGATTCCCGGTGCCTGCCCATGCAAAATAAAAACATATGTGGCTGCATTACATTGTCACATTCATGGATAGAATATTATAGATTAAAGGTTGTACCTCCCTCTAATCATGCCCTGTCCCAGAGCTCTGTATGAATCTGCTGCAGCCTAAATGGCTTTTTAAAATTTGATTCTGAATCTCAGTGTGCAAAGCGCTATATTGTCTTTCCTTCTCCAACTTAATCATGCTTATTGCTAGGAGCTTTATTCTATAAATGTATGTGGGATAAAAGGCACATGGCAGGAGAGAAGAGGACTCAGAAGATAACACCAAGTTCCCATGCAAAATAAGACGGTGACCTGGCTTTTGTACAACACAGCCTTACAGTCTGGAGTGAGAACCAAATCTTTTACTTCCTTTCATTATGGTTCTATAGGTTTTAAAAAATGTGCAATTTAAGATTATGTTACTGTGTGTTTAATTCCTCCCATGAGCAATGTAGAAGGTAGACATTTTGCTGGTGTGGTCCACGTGATGGTTTGAAGCTGTATGGACCCCCAGAAAGGAACAAAATCTTTTAATCCATTCCTGTGGTATAGACCAATTGCAGATGGGATCTTTTGATTAGGTTATTTCAATTGAGATGTGACCCGCCTCCCTCATGGTGGGTCTTAATCCTCTTACTGGAATACTTTATAAGGGGATAAAACAGAAAAAAAAAAGCCTCAGAGAAATTTAGAGAGAAGGGCACACAGAAGCTGACAGGGACAGAGAAGCTAAAAGTAAAACACATACAGAAGCTCAAAGAAGAAGCCACTGAAACAAGAAGCTGAAAGCAATGAATCCCAGGAGAGAAGGACCAGTAGACACCCTCCATGTGCCTTCCCATGGGACACAGGAGCTCCGAATTGCCAGCAGCCTTTCTTTGAGGAGAGTTTATATCCCTGTTGATACCTTAATTTAGACATTTTCACAGTCTTTGAACTGTAAACTTGAAAGTTAATAAATCCCCATTATTAAAAAACAGTCTATTTCTAGTGTATTACATTTCATCAAACCAAAACTGCACATTTCCCTCTTTTTTTTCCTCAAATGCAATTTTGAGGAAAATAAATTGGACACCAGAAGCCTGACATTATAACTGAAAGGCAAATATGACCATCGTAAAGAGGGCCCAGCAGTAAAGGTTATCTTTTTTTAATTTAACCTATCAAGCTATTTAAACCTATAAAATGCTACAATTTAGCCTCACGTAGGTTTGCTATGCTAGTACCTAACATCAAAACAAGATGATCTTGTTTTACTCAAGTCCAAATTTAAAGAGAGAAAGGAACAAACTTAAAGCTGAGGCTTAGCTTTAATGAGCAGAAAGATTTCTCTCAGGAATGATTTTAGATACTCGGTCATTTGTTTTATTCATCACATGGTAACACTCATGAAAAAAATCTTTTGTTTACATTGCTCTGAACATTAAGAAGAGTCCTCCTTTCCCTGTGAGTGTGGTATGCAAAAGTAAAAATAAATAATAGGCAAGACTGCAGAACTTGCCTAGGGTAAGTCATTCCTGAAAAAAAAAAGTTTCAACAGTGCAGCCATTGGCTTCTGGAGACAAGTGAATGTGGCCTCCAGTGCAAACCATCTGGAAGGGCCTTTGCCAATATCTGGCAGATGTGAGAAAAGAGCACCTTTTCGAGGGAAAACCACTTTGAATAAGGCTATGTGAAGCAGCAGGGCCCTTCCTGAGTACCTGATGATGCCATAGAGTTTAGTGATGAGCTTTTCTTTAGCACTGTAGAAACAGCAGATCAGATGGTACTTAAATGAAAGTACTTGACTAAAAATCTGAACCCTACACAAGCAGGGAATTGTTACAACTTTTTTTAATTACTCAGGCAATATGCCCACACATCCTAATTCTGAGAGAGCCAAAAATTCAGAAAGTTATATGGGGATTTAAAAAAAAGAACAAAAGCATAACCTAACAAATATCTGAGGCTGTTATAGCTCAACTACCAAACTTTGCTTTCTAAGATCTAGGAGAAATTTTCCAAATCATAAATGATGACCATTTATTATATATTGAGAAAATAATAGAAATTTATTAGCTTGATAGTGAATTCTAACATTGGTAACCTCAGATACTCATGTTTTGAAAAAAATTTATTACCCTTTTCTGGGTTTTCTTCTTCTATGACATAGACTTATATAGATCAGAGTTAAAATGGGAATAAAAATGAATGCTGCCATTGGGAAACATTGATTGTAGTAACTTCCAAGGAAGACACATTTTCTAATGAAGAAGAGTAAAAAATATTACAAAGAGAGAAGACACACTTTCCAAATGACCAGAACAAGTATCAATGTTTTCACAGGTTGTCTGTCTTCTTCCTGCTAATGTGTTCAATTGGTTTAATAATAAGATTCAAATCCACTACGGTAATTGGTATTACCATATTACCTTAAATAGGTATATTTTTGTATCACGAGTTGTGTTAGATTCCTGTAGCTGCTATAGCAAATTACCACAAAAGGGGTGGCTTAAATGACAGAAATGTATTTGCTTACAGTTTAGAGGCTAGAAGTTCAGAGTCAAGATGTGGCCTCTGAAGGCTCTGAGGGAGAAGCCAGTTCTGAAATCCTCCAGTTTGCGATGCTTGCTGGCGTTTCTTGATATGTCTGCATCACTCCAGTCTCGGCCTCCGTGATCACTACCTCCTCCTCTCATGCATGTGTCAGTCATGTGTCACAAATCAATTATACAAACAGCATAAACCACAAATTATACAAATAACCAAAACACAAAGAAGCATATTTGTAAACACAACACTTCAATATAATAATAATATATCATTAACCAATCATCCTCAAGAAATATGGCTACTGGAACACAGCTCTACATTTTCAGGCAGCTCCCTCCAGCCTTTCAATTACATCTTGGAGAAAAAGGTGATATCTACTTAATGTGTAAGAATAACCTCCAGGATAACCTCTTGACTCTGTTTGGAATCTCTCAGCCATTGACACTTTGTCTCATTTCACTCTTTCTCCTTTTGGTGGAGAAGGTCTTCTCAATCCATTGACGCTGAGTCTCAACTCATTCTAGGGTTTTACTCAATCCCTTCATGCTGAGTCTCAGCTCATTCTATGATTTCTGTCCCATGTTGCCAGGAAGGTCCACACCCCTGGGAGTCATGTCCCACATAGACAGGGGGAGGGTGGTGAGTTTGCTCGTTGTGTTGGTTAGAGAGAGGCCACATCTGAGCAACAAAAGAGGCTCTGTTGGGGGTGACTCTTAGGCCTAATTTTAAGTAGGCTTGACCTATCTTTTATGGGGTTAAGTTTCATATGAACAAACCCCAAGACTGGGGGCTCAGCCTATAGCTTTGGTTGTCCACACTGCTTGTGAGAATATCAAGAATTCAACTTGGGGAAGTTGAATTTTCCCCCGTTTTCACCATTCCCTGAAGGGGACTTTGCAAATACTTTTTTATTCACTGTTCAAACCACTCTGGGATTCATCAGGGCATCACTCTGGACAAACCAACAAAATCTCATGTCCTACCCAAGGTTCCATGTAATTATGCTGTTTGATTAAGCTGTCTACATAAGTTATATTAGGAAATGCACTAGTCAAAATATAAATTTTGTACCAAATAAACATTTTTTGCTTTAGTCTCACACATAAGTTGAAATTTTAAAACATTAATTACCATCTATTTTCAGCACCCTGCAATAATGACATTCCTTTGTTCTTCCTCATGCAAAAACATTTTTTTAATTTGTGCATTTAGTCACTATCATTGTACACTCTAGGCATTCCTAGATTATACCATCTCAATCTTTATCATCTCTCTTTCTTTCTGATTTCATTTATGCCCCCAGCCGTCCTCCCTCTATTGTTCTTACATTCAGCTTCATTCAGTGTTTTAACATAATTATATTACAGTTAGGTAGTATTGTGCTGTCCACTTCTGAGTTTTTATATTCAGTCCTGTTAAAAAATATGTATCCCTTCAGCTCCAATTACCCAATATCTTACCCTATTTCTATCTCCTGATGGTCTCTGTTACCAACGAAATGCTCCAAGTTTATTCACTAATGTCAGTTCACATCAGTGAGACCATACAGTATTTATCCTTTTGCTTCTGGCTAATCTCACTCAGCATAATGTCCTCAAGGTCCATCTATATTGTTACATATTTCATAACTTTATTCTGTCTTACAGCTGCATAACATTCCATCATATGTATATACCACAGCTTGTTTAGCCACTCATCTGTTGATGGACATTTTGGCTGTTTCCATCTCTTTGCAATTGTAAATAATGCTGCTATAAACATTGGTGTGCAGATGTCTGTTTGTGTCCTTGCCCTTATGTCCTTTGAGTAGATACCTAGCAATGGTATTGCCGGGTCATATGGCAATTCTATATTCAGCTTTCTGAGGAACTGCCAAACTGCCTTCCACAGTGGTTGCACCATTTGACATTCCCACCAATAGTGGATAAGTGTGCCTCTTTCTCCACATCCTCTCCAGCACTTGTCATTTTCTGTTTTGTTGATAATGGCCATTCTGGTGGGTGTGAGATGATATCTCATTGTGGTTTTGATTTGCATTTCTCTAATGGCCAGGGAAGTTGAGCATCTCTTCATGTGTCTTTTGGCCATTCATATTTCCTCTTCTGAGAAGTGTCTGTTCAAGTCTTTTGCCCATTTTGTAATTGGGTTGTCTGTCTTTTTGTTGTTCAGTTGAACAATCTCTTTATAAATTCTGGATGCTAGACTTTTATCTGATACGTTGTTTCCAAATATTGTCTCCCATTGTGTCAGCTGTCTTTTTACTTTCTTGATGAAGTTCTTTGATGCACAAAAGTGTTTAATTTTGAGGAGTTCCCATTTGTTTATTTCTTTCTTCAGTGCTCTTGCTTTGGGTGTAAGGTCTATAAAACATCATTCCTAAATACTTCATTCTTTTGGTTGCAATTGTAAAAGGAATTCGTTTCTTGATTTTCACCTCAGATTGTTCATTACTAGTGTATAGAAACACTACAGATTTTTGAGTGTTGATCTTGTAACCTGCCACTTTGCTGTACTCATGTATTAGCTCTAGTATTTTTGCTATGGATTTTTCAGGGTTTGTGACACATAGTATCATCATCTGCAAACAGTGATGGTTTTACTTCTTCCTTTCCAATTTTGATGCCTTGTATTTCTTTTTCTTATCTAATTGCTGTGGCTAGAACTTCCAAAACAATGTTGAATAACAGTGATGATAGTGGACATCCTTGTCTTGTTCCTGATCTTAGGGGGAAAGTTTTCAGTTTTTCCCCATTGAGGATAATGTTAGCTGTGGGTTTTTCACATATTCCCTTTATCATTTTAAGGAAATTCCCTTCTATTCCTATCCTTTGAAGTGTTTTCAACAGGAAAGGATGTTGAATTTTGTCAAATGACTTTTCTGCATCAATCGAGATGATCATGTGATTTTTCTGCTTTGATTTGTTGATATGGTGTATTACATTAATTGATTTTCTTATGTTGAACCATCCTTGCATACCTAGGATGAATCCTACTTGGTCATGATGTGTAATTCTTTTAATGTGTTGCTGGATTCGATTTGCTAGAATTTTGTTGAGGTATTTTGCATCTGTATTCATTACAGAGATTGGTCTGTAGTTTTCTTTTTTTGTAATATCTTTGCCTGGCTTTGGTATGAGGGTGATGTTGGCTCTGTAGAATGAGTTAGGTAGCTTTCCCTCCTCTTCATTTTTTTGAAGAGTTTGAGCAGGATTGGTACTAATTCTTTCTGGAATTTTTGGTAGAATTCACATGTGAAGCCATCTGGTCCTGGACTTTTCTTTTTGAGGAGCTTCTTAATGACTGATTCAATTTCTTTACTTGTAATTCGTTTGTTGAGGTCATCTGTTTCTTCTTGAGTCAATGTTGGTTATTTGTGCCTTTCTAGGAAGTTGAACATTTTATCTACATTGTCGAGTTTACTAGCATAAAATTGTTCATAGTATCCTGTCATTACTTTCTTTATTTCTGTGGGGTCAGTGGTTATGTCTCCTCTTCCATTTCTGGTCTTATTTATTTGCATCCTCTCCCTTCTTTTTGTCAGTCTTGCTAAGGGTCCATCAATCTTATTGATTTTTTCATAAAACCAACTTCTGGTCTTATTGATTTTCTCAATTGTTTTCATGTTCTCAATTTCATTTATTTCTGCTCTAATCTTTGTTATTTCTTTCCTTTTGCTTGCTTTGGGGTTAGTTTGCTGTTCTTTCTCCAGTTCTTCCAAGTGAACAGTTAATCCCTGCATTTTTGCCTTTTCTTCTTTTTTGATATAGCCATTTAGGGCAATAAATTTCCCTCTTAGCACTGCCTTTGCTGCATCCCATAAGTTTTGATATGTTGTGCTTTCATTTTCACTTGCCTCAAGATATTTACTGATTTCTCTTGTAATTTCTTCCTTCACCCACTGGTTGTTTAAGAGTGTGTTGCTGAGCCTCCACATATTTGTGAATTTTCTAGCACTCTGCTTATTATTGATTTCCAACTTCATTCCTTTATGATCTGAGAAAATGTTTTGTATGATTTCAATCTTTTTAAACTTATTGAGACTTGCTTTGTGACCCAGCATATGGCCTATCTTTGAGAATGATCCATGAGCACTTGAGGAAAAGGTGTATCCTGCTGTTGTGGGATGTAATGTTCTATATATATCTGTTAAGTCTAGCTCATTTATTGTTTTATTCAAATTCTGTTTCTTTATTGATCTTCTGTCTAGATGTTCTGTCCATTGATGAGAGTGGTGAATTGAAGTCTCCAACTATTTTGGTAGATGTGTCTATTTCTCTTCTCAGGTTTTTCAGTGTTTGTCGCATGTATTTTGGAGCATTCTGGTTTGGTGTATAAACATTTATGTTTGTTATGTCTCATGCTGAATTGTTCCTTTTATTAATACATAGTATCCTTCTTCTTTTGATTAAATTGTTTCCATGGAGATGTGACCCACCCAACTGTGGGCAGGACCTTCTAATTAGGTGGTTTCCAGGGAAATGTGTCTCCACCCATTCAACGTGGGATTGTTCACTAGAGTCCTTTAAGAGGGAATGATTTTAGAAGAAGCTTCAGATCCCACACAGCCAGAGACCTTTGGAGAAACAAAAGGAAAACACCACAGGGGAAATGGTTTGAAGAAGTCGGGGAGAAAGCTAGCATATGTAACCATGTGCCTTCCCAGCTGATAGAGGTGTTCCAGACCCATTGGCCTTTCTTGAATCAAGGTATCTTTCTCTGGATGCCTTAGTTTGGTAATTTTAGTGGCCTTAAAACTGTAAATTTACAACTTAATAAATTTCTCTTTTTAAAGCCATGGCATTTCTGGTATATTGCATTCTGGCAACTTTGGCAGACTAAAATTGTTCTTGACCTTCCTTTCCTGACATCCCATGGACATGAATTTTTCCAGCCTGCCCATAATTTTTCCTACCTCTACTGCCAACCTTATGCATTTTGAACTTAATTAGTCCCCACAATCCTAAAGCCAATTCTTTGTAATAAATCTCTTTGGATATATGTATCCTACTTCTGCTTCTCTGGTTGAACCGCAATTGATACAGTACTACTGATACTTGATCTGTTCAATTTTGATTAGTTGAAATGCTGAAAAATAAACTTCCTTTTCTATTTTAATAACTAAACCAATAGAGAACAATCAAGGATACACTATTCAGTGATATTCTATTATAGCAAGTTTATACTGATCCCATGTATAAATGTATTCCTTTAGTTTGGATCTCTAGCACTACATCCACTGACCTTAAAGATCTCAGACTCCATAGAATATCCAGTTGTCCTTCCTGAATAAGGGTACAAGTCCTCTCCCCACATAAATTATAGGAATGATGCTCTGTCACCTTGGTGACACTCAAGAATTGCTTCATTTTACTCCTAGACTGACAACTAACTGTGGGCAGTCTCTTGGATTTGAGCTCTTTCTACTATACATCAAGATGCCCAGTTTCCAAGAGCAGCATTTCTGCCTAACCTATAAGATCTAATCTGGTTCATAAAATACCCACATCACCTCTGGCTCTGTGAGGCAACTGTTGATCACCTCACCACTGAACATTTGCCATTGAAAATTGTAGCATGGATACAATTTGGCCATCCATCATACATTCCAAATTATTATTTTACCCCCAAAGAGACGTCTCACTGGTTATGCCATAAGGTAAGGCATTCCCCAAGAGGGCCCTCTCAAGTTCTATGAGACTGTCAAGGATAGGTGGTCACCACATTACCTCTCTGTCTACTTCCCTCAAAGTTCTATGGCCATTGCCCCTGAAAACATTTCTTCCTCATTCATATTTGGTATATTTAAAAGAGCAAATCATGCTCTGATATTCTGGACATTAGCAGCAGCAGCTATCTGCTTCCAATCACACCATGGCAGATGTATTAGCAACATACCATCTTGATTTGCAGTGACACAGGATGCAGTTGCTCAGCTGTCCAGCAATCTCTGTCCTGACTCAAGTGCAGTATTTCTTCCAGGTTACCTGATAAAGTAATAAGGCAATAAATACAGCCAACAAAGAATTGTGATCCAATTGGTACTTCCAACCATCTACTCATCAATTACATCACTGGGGCTACTATGGCATGCTTTTACTCCAGATTACCCAAGTGGAGCCTTTTAGGTGGATCTCCTAAATAAGCACTAGTCCAATTTCCCTTCTCTATAGAAACAGAATGGGCAGCTTATAAGAGAGTACTAGAAATAGCAAATTTGCAGAGATAGAAAGCAGATTAAAAATTACCAGGGGAGGGGGTGGATAGAGAAAAGTGGAAGGGGAAGTGTTTGTTTAAAAAAAAAATGTTGGTTTCTCTGTACAACACAGTCATCCGAATTTTACAGACTGGGCCAGGCCTTGAATTTTAGCTGAGTTCGGCATTAAGCCACTATATGGCCTGTGTTAACTGTATTCCATAACTCCTCTTGTGCCTTTTTCTCTGAGAAGACAATTACCATATTATCTTCAATGCCATGTTCTCTGATTTTTTTTAAAAAACTCTATTATATTTATTTCACATAACATAAATTTCACTCATTTCAGATGTAAAGTTCAGTATTTTTATTTAGTCACAGAATTACCAACCATCACTGCCATCTAACTTTACAAAATTTTCTTACCTCAAGAGGAAACCCTAGAACTGTAAATCATTCCCTATCCCCTCTGCCCCACGGTGCCTGACAACCACTAATGTATTTTCTGCCTCTGCGGGTTTGCCTATTCTGGACATTTCACACAAATGGAATCATACAATATATGTGGCCTTTTGTGACTGGCTTATTTGTCTTAGCTTAAGGTTTTCAAGTTTCATCTGCAGTGTAGCATGTATCAGTACTTCACTCCTTGATATTGCCAAATAATAAGTCACTATATACATATAATACAGTTTATTCATTCATCAGTTAATGAACATTTAGGATGTTTTCACTTTTCTTCTATTATGAATAATGATGTTATGAATATTTGTGTACAAGTTGGCTTTGTGAACGTTTGTGAACAAAAGTTTTCATTTTTCTTGGGTATGTACCTCGTGATAGAAGAGCTACATCATAATGATAATAAAATGTTTAGCATTTTGAGGGATTGCCAAACTTTTCCAACCCTACCAGTGATGCATGAGGGCTCCAGTTTCTCCACATCATTGCCAAAACTCAGTTGTTTGATTTTTCATGTATGAAGTGGTATAATATTGTGATTTTTATTTGCATTTCTCTAAGGACTAATGCTGCTGATATTTTTTTCATATGCATATTGACTAATTGTATATCATCTTTGAAGGAATACCTATTTAAATTTTTGATCATTTTTAATTGGATTGTCTTTCTATTGTCAAGATATAAAAGCAGTTTATATACTCTGGATACAAGTTCTTTGTCAGATATATGATTTGCAGATATTTTCTCCCATTCTGTGGGTTATTTTTTCACTTCCTTGATGGTGAAGCACAAGAGATACAATTTTGATTAAGTTTAACTTATTCATTTTCTTTTGTCACTTGTGGTTTGGGTGGTGTTTATAGTTGCCTAATTATCCAGGATTTTCTTATTTCCAATCATGTTTTTTAATTTGTAACTTGACCATAACTTTAGTTACCCCTTCACAACCACTCTATACTCTAATTTTTACCTTTGGGAATTACTGAATATTGGCCATTAACATCTACTATTCCCCCAAATTTTATTATACCACACCCAGACCACTTTATTCATATCATTGCAAAGACCTTCCTTGTATTTCTCATTGGGTATGAGATGAGCAGATCCTAGCTCTGCATTCAGTCTTTTCCAAGTTCTAGAGCTTTAACTAAGAGGGCTAACCCAGCCCGCTTTTCAAATATTTTCCATTTTAAATCTCAATTCTCACAATTGGATTTGAATTCATCAAAGCTGGAATATATGGATAAATTTGAAGGGACCATTTAAAAGATGCAGATGTCAGAACTGGGGTTTAATCTGCTTTCTCACCTTTTCTAAGTAAATTTTCTGAGAGAGGCCTCTATAACAAATTACCACAAATTGGCTGGCTTAGAGCAACAGGAACTCATTATCTCACTTCTGGAGACCAAAAGCCTGAAATCAAGTTGTCATCAGGGTTGGTTTCACCTCACTTCTCTGAGGGAGCCCAGTTTCTGCTGGCTGCTGGTGATCCTTGGCATTTCTTGGCTTGAGGATGCATTTCCCCTGTAGGTACCTCCATCTTCACATTATCTTCTCTGGGTCTTCTCCTCTTCTTTTCTCTGATAAGGACACTTATCATTGGATTTAAGGCCCACTCTAATCCAGGATGATTTCCTCTCAAGATTCTTAATTAAATCTGCAAAGACTCAAGACTCTTTTACCAAAAAGGTCACATTCACAGTTTCACATGGACATATCTTTTTGGGGAGGTATCATTCAATCCACTATATCTTCCATCTCCCTGCATGGATAATCATCTCTTCTATGTCAATCCCATTAATTTCCTTCCTTTTTATCTCTTTCTTTCATAACCATTCTAACAACTGAGTCTGACTTCCACCAACTAAATTGTTTATTGTAGGAGCCAAGGGTTAAAACCAAACCTGCAGAATTTGTTGGAAGCAACTGGCCTCAGGATGGCGGCAGTAAACTGTGGAGATTGTTATGTAGAGCAGTCTGGGAGGAAGAGAATGTTTACCCCAAATGGTTATGTTAAGTATGAAGGAAGAGAGCACTGAAAAATAAGCTCTCTGTTCTTTCAAGAAATGTATGCGAGCCTTTTGTCACCCTGCAGTATTTAAGCAGAATCCGGATAAGAATAAAGTTGTCTGTTAAAGTTAAGCTTCAGACCCCCTGAATCCATCTGTCTCTCTCTCTCTCTTTCTTTCTTTCTTTCTTTCTTTCTTTCTTCCTTCCTTCCTTCCTTCCTTCCTTCATTCCTTCCTTCCTTCCTTCCTTCCTTTCCTTTCTTCCTTTCTTCCTTTCTTCCTTTCTTCCTTCCTTTCCTTTCCTTTCTTCCTTTCTTCCTTTCTTCCTTTCTCGTCATTCCTTAATATACTTCAAGTTCCATTTCAATAGGAAGCAACAGTTTATCACATCTTTACTCCATTTTAAATGTTTACTTTGAATGCCACCTTTCTTTTAAATAGCATGAATATTTGTTCCCCTAATTTATCATATAAAATATTTTGCATTTGTTTCCATATGTGGTAAATGAGCTAGTAAACCAGTTTTTGCCCCCCAAATATTTCCCTTCAAGAAGCTCAAAATTGGGGAGTTCCTTCACCACAACTTCTGTCATTGCCTGTCAGTGGCATTAAGTTAGTTGAGTATCTCTGATCACCATATAACCATTCTGGGGTCACATACACAGGTAGAAGTCCTGTTTTGGAAGAAATATCACATTTGTTAATCAAAGAGGGAATGAGGAAGTTGCCTCTCTCAGGGTAAGTCTGTTCAAGTCCCTCATTTACCTCTTACAAAATTAGTTGCCATATTGCCACAAAAAGCCTGCTTAAAAAAAATGTGCACTCATTTGGAGATTGGTTATCAGCCCAAATAACCTCTTCCCTTAAGTAGTATACAGTACTTGTCCACAGCTACCTGGGGTATCAATGAGTTTAGATGCCACTTTATGAGTGGACATAAAGTCTTCCCAGGAGGCCATGGTATTTGAGGATGCTTTCCAGTGACTGGAAAAAAATTCCTTTTCTTTTCAAATATTCTAGTTTTCTCCTTAGAAGCCTACTTTTCAGTAGAGCTGCTAACAGAGAATTGTACTTTTTTTTTTTTATCAACTTTCCTTATGCTTGTTTTTTTTTTTTTCCTGTTGTCTTCATTTTTTTAAATTTTGGTGGGTCTTTTTTGGGGTTGATAGTGTTTTTGATGTATTTGGGTGTGTTTAGCAAACTATTTTCTTCTTACTTGTCTTCTAATCTCATGAGCTGCTCTTTTTTGGTTTTCTCTTTTGGCTTCTTCATCTCTTACTAATCTTAACGCTGGCCAACCCCAAATTTCAGTCCTACACCTTTTCTCTTTTACCCAGACATTCTCTAAGTGACCTCATCCATTCCCATATTTTCAAGTACCCATGTGCTGACAACTTTTAAATTTATATGACTGGCTGTGATCTCATCCCTGAATTTCAAAGTTTTTATTCAAGTCCCTCCTTAGATCTACATCTGTCTCTTTAATAAGAATTTCAAACTCAGTGTCTTCAAAATTGACTCTTGATTACTCCCATTACCCAAATTGACTGTTTTAGGCAAATTCTAACTGACAGTGATCCCCACTTCCTAATATTCATGACCTTGTGCCACCCCCTCCCCTTGAGTGCGGGCTGTACCTAGCGATTTGCTTCTAAAGATTATAATATGGCAAAAGTGATGGCATTCATTTCCAAAATTAAGTTACCAAAGACTCTACTTAGTATATTGCTTATTCTTTCATTCACTCTCTTCCTTACTTGCTGTTCTACCTTGCTTGCTGCCAGAATGCAATATACCAGAAATAGAACACCTTTTAAAGAGGGGAATTTAATAAGTTACTAGTTTACAGCTCTAAGGCCATGAAAATTCCCAATTAAAGAAAGTCTATAGAAATGTTCAATCTAAGGCATCCAGGAAAGACACATGGCAAACACAGCATCTGATAGCTTTCTCTTCAGGCCTCTTGTTTCACAAAGCTTCCCCAGGGGCGTTTTCCTTCTTCATCTCCAAAGGTCGATGCCTAGGGGATTCTGTCTCCCTTGGAATCTTGTGGTTTTCTCTCTTGTCATTCTGTCGTCATTATCTGCTCTCTCAGAATCTCAAGCCTTTCCAAAAATACTTCCTCTTTTAAAGAATTCCAGTAAAGTAATCAAGACCCACATGGAATGGGTGGATACACATGTCCACCTAACCAAGTTTAATACCCACACTTGATTGAGTCACATCTCCAGAGAGATAATCTAATTAAAGTTTCTGACATACAGTACTGAATATGGATTAGAAGAAATGGCTGTCTTTATAAAATGGGATTAGGATTAAAACATGGCTTTTCTAGGGTACATAAATCCTCTCAAACCAGCACACTTGCTATAAGGGAAGCCAGCTGCCCATGTTTCAAGCTACCCATGTTGATCCCTTGAAAGACACAAATTACAAATGCTAACACAAGGAGAAATAGATACTCTGAATAGTTTCATACGTATGAAAGAAACTGAACCAATAAGTAATAACTTTCCCTAAAAAGAAAGCACCAGACTCAGATAGTTTTACCGGAGTGGTAAATGGAGAGTGAGACTACTATTAGATATGTGGTTTTTTACTGGAGTGAGTTAAATATTCTAATATTAGATAGTGGTGATGATTACATACTCTGTGAATATACAAACTAATGAATTGCAAGCTGTAAAATGGTGAATTTTATGCTATGTACATTATATTGTGACAAAGCTGTTATTTAAACAAAAAATATGGATTCAGTAATGATATATCATCATGAAAGGTTCTGTGTGGAAAGAGTTAGTATTAGGACAGTGTTTTTTCTACTCAGTCCATATCACCAGTCTGACTCCTGTAAGCTCCATGGTATTAGTGTTTTGCTATTGCTTTAACTTGGAGGGAGTTTGGGGACTGTTTCCATACAGCTCCACTGAAGGACAAATGAAGAAAAAGATTATTTGACCAACTTACGGGTACCCATTAGACACGCTTACCCATATACACAACCCCAACACTGATCAATCACAAAGTACTTCTCCCAACAGTCTCCTTTCAAAATAGTTGATCTGAGTTGACATTTTAAAAAATGATACTTTTTTGGCATCTCAGATATTCTGAGTCAAAATTACAAAAGAATACTATATCAAAAGATATCCAAAATGGAAAAATATATTTATTAGGTCAGCGGAACAGGGAAGGTCACCATGACTCGAGCTGTGTAAAATGTGCCACCCCTTCTAGACGTCACCTAACCCCCTTGCTTAAAAACCACCCACACCGGGACCCAGCGGCGAGCTCACAACTCCCTACCTGGAGTTCTGTGAGCTCTGCCCAGGAGCGCAGGAATCAACTTGCTCACTCTAAGGTTTTTTGGTCTGCCTCTTCTCTCTTTCGCCTCCTAAACCTTACAATATATACAACAAATACTTTTCATGGAGAAATTTAAACTCTTTATGACTATCAAACACAGACCAAAACCCAAACTACAAACAAAGATTAATGAAACAATGCACATAGGACTACAGGATTTTTTAAAATTTGCCTAAAAAAAAGAAATGAGTTAGAGAAATTACTCATATTACCTTCGAACTAAAAGTCTGAAAGTAATCTCACAATCTTATGAGAAACCAGAGGCAGTTTCTCAAGGTTGTCCCTTAGGATAGAATAAAATAGGACTTTTTCAACTGAATTTAATTGAAAAGTCAACTCAAATCTCTTAAGCAAAGAGATTTATTGTTTCACATGGACAAAATGCGCCCTCCAGTAATGATTGGATATAGGGCCTCAAACCAGAGTTTTCAGGTGCAGGTGTTATCCCAGGAGCTCTCGTTCAGTGTCTTCTGTGTTGGCTTCCTTCTCAGGAAGGTTCTTTTCATGATTGCAAGACGGCTGCCATCCTCCCAAGTCCAAGTCTACGAGAGAGAGAGAGAAATTAACTTGTCAGATACAAAATACAAGTCCCTAACCTGAATATCAATGCTCTGAATTGGGTCTCACAGTAGAACTTCACAGGGAATTAAGTTAAATTCAGTTAAGTCTCATATGGACTGAGTTACATGTCCACCCTGGGATGCCAGGCTTGAGTCAACAATATTCAATCCTCAAGTCTTCAAGTGGGGCAGCATGGTTTCTCAGACAAAATCTGGGCGTTCTTACCAAGAAAAGGCCAAGTAGATGTGGGGCAGTAAAATAACAGATGTTCATAGAAATGAGATAAAGTTCCATTTTTGCTGTCAACTGGCCAAATGCCACTGCATTTTACCAAATCCATCTCCCTCTGCTTTCTAATATTGCCATGGCCTGAAGCCAATGGTCATTGTGCCTGCACTTCCTGTTAGAGAAATCTTTTGAAAAATATAAAAAATTTAAACAAAATGTTTATCTTCAAAACTTAAATAAGATAGAGACAAAGAAGCATAAATGCTACTATTTAAAAAAAGAGCAAAGGAAGCAACATGATAGTACATTTTAAAAGGGAACATAAAACTAATTGACCAAAGGCAAATATCCATGCATTTTTCTGTAAAACATACAATTATATGCGCTTATAGGATACACTTAAAACAAAGTAACAGGGCGGGCCGCGGTGGCTCAGCGGGCAAGAGTGCTTGCCTGCCATGCCGGAGGACCCCGGTTCGATTCCCGGCCCCAGCCCATGTAAACAAACAAACAAACAAAATAATAAAATAAAATAAATGCTTAAAATTTAAAAAAAAAAAAAAAACAAAGTAACAAATGGAATATGATGAGCAAAAGCCCACCCGACAGAAAGAGAAATACAGAGCAAGGGTGGCAAAATTTATTTTGAAGGAGGATCCATAGAAACATGTATCCAATGGATCAAAAAGGATTTCTTTAATCAATGAAGTATAAATATTTCAGTAAAAATATAACCATCTTGAAAATGTATGTGCTAAATTCATATATATACACGTATAAGTATAGATAGCTCAGGGGATAGAGATATGTGTATCTGGTTGTATATATGTGCACGTGCTGAATATGTTGGAGTATAAAAAGTAAAACCTAG
Organism: Tamandua tetradactyla; assembly: GCF_023851605.1. NCBI lineage: Eukaryota > Metazoa > Chordata > Mammalia > Pilosa > Myrmecophagidae > Tamandua > Tamandua tetradactyla. The sequence continues at coordinate 63,903,737 of NC_135328.1, read as the reverse complement.
AGAAGCACAAGGAGAGATTGTCAGAAACAATACTTTTTTAAACCTTTAAACATCTTAGTCCATTTCAAATTAAGCAAGAGAAAGATAAGCACTTTTAAATTTAAAATTATCCAACATTTATATTGCGCTCCCTAAAATGAGGGCTTTGCATATTGTTCCAAATATCTCAGCAGTTCTGAAAATTCTAATTCATTAAACCTACTGAAAATCTTTGAGTAACCCAAAACAAAGTTTCTACTAAAAAAAATCATTATTGAATTTTTTGTTGTTGTCCCTGGTCTTATATAAATATGTTTATACTATCCCCACTTTGTCACTTATCAGGTCACCCAGTGGACAGTGTTTGATCACTTTTGATACTCTGGTATACAGAAAATATGATCAATTCCCTATACTCCCAATAGTTATTGCAACTAACCAGTAGGTAATGCTATTAACCATGTTGTGGTATAAACTGTGATATGTTTTCTTTGCTGAAGTGGAATGAAATTTAAAACTAAGTATTGCAAAGCATTGGAACATGATAACTTTCTGCACTTTTGTAATTTTCTGAAACTGGTCCAATATTTGCTTCATTTTTTTTTTTGCCAAACTTAAAGCAGATACTAATCCATTAAGACACAAAATCATGAGGTTGCTTTACCACACCTTAGCTATTGGAGTGTTTGAAATTTAATCCAACTATCTTTTATAAATAAGATTTAAAAAACATTCACATATGAACGTAACAAGTTAAAGGAAATTTTTATTTTCCTTACTTAGAATCATAAAACAACATATGATAAAACTATCTCAAGATTTCTATTTGTATATATAGAGAATAAAAAATTACTATGCTTAGCACTGTCTTTCATTAAATCAGATTTAGTTTATTTATTGATTAATATCCCTTTTGTCCTATTATTTACTGGTTCTCTGGCACTTTTATATTTGACACTACTAAAATTGATGCTAGAAATAGGTAGGAGATATGAAGGATTTTCTCAAGAGTAGGTACATGTATCAGAGCCAAAAGGGGTTACAGGGAATAAAGGAGGTGGTTTCCCCTTTTACAATTTCATTAAGTCATTTTCTCTCACATTTTTACTGTCATGGTAGGAAGTCAGAAGCAGTATAAACACATCATTCTGAGTCAGAAGTAAATATAATGAGGAGAGATTCTGGGTAAATTCCTTGTTCCAGTTTACAGTAGATAAAGCCAGGATTTCAATGGAAATGACCACACTATAACTTATCCAATGATAGAGCAAAGGAGATTAGAATTAGAAAACTAAGTATGTGTAGTTCATATTTGTCAATTTTTACTGACCGGTTTGTTTCCTAAATATGAATAGGAGAATAACTGACTCCCATTATAGAAAATTGTAAATAACTAACATTCATTGATTTCTAAATCTGAACTTTTTCACATATATTATCCCTAACAGTGTGCTCAATACCTTTATAATGAAGGTCCATTACCCCATGTTAGAGACTTAGAAACAGAAGTCCAGGAAAGTAAAGTTACTTGACCACTATGATGGATTATAGTTCTATTTAGGAACTTGGCACTCATCAACATGGCAGAGTAGAGTTGCTCTTATAATGAACAAATGATAACTTTGCAAGTAAAAGTGTCTACATGCTGAATATTATCAATTCAATTATTATACTCAGAATCAAGTGTTTTAAGTACAAATTCATCAATTATTTTATAAGTTTTCTGAGTAGGTTTTGAATAACATTTGCATGCTTATTATTATTCTAATCAATTAGCATATAAAATAATATAGGAAAATAGTCCAAAATGTTATAAATGGCTGAATTTTATTTGGAATGCATTGTTAAAAAGCTAACATCAACCTTTCATGTGGGAGACTCAGGTTCAATTCCCAGACCATGCATCCAAAAAAATAAAACAGGCTAACATCAAGAATTTTGCAAGCTTATAAACAACAAATCACTGATTCTATTATGTCTTCACTTTTAAACATCTGCTTTTTGGTATGATAGGCAAGGGAAGAACAGTTTTTCTTGTTTGTTTGCTTTTTCTGTTTCTTGATAATGAGTTACTGCTCTGTATACACTTTTAGCTACCTCTGACTGGACCAATGTTATTGCCAATCTTCAGTTTATAAATGCTTAGCTTCCAGAATCCTCTATGTAGAAGCTGCAAGTTCTTTTTTCATTGACTATTTTGGGAAATACGATAATTTATTTGTTTTTCAAAGAACATAGCCTCATTGATTTCTGGGGCTTTTTTCTTCATCTACTTTTTAATCACTCTGCTTTTCTTAAGAACTGTATTTTCAAATTCTGTCATCAACTTTGCTCCTTTTTTTTCTTTTACAACTCTTCCTTCATTATAAAAACCTTACATTTTATTTCATTTCAGTATCATTTTAAAGAGAAGCTTTTACTTTCTGTAATTTTTATAAACTAGAGCTGTTCATTGTTCCTTATACTCCTTTCATACAAATAAATCCTTTCATTGTTTTGTTTGGCAATGACATAAATTAGATGGCTTCATTCTTTGCTTCGAAAGCAATAAGCCCTGTAAACTTTGAATTCAAAACATTTTCTCCAGTAAAGCTCTTAAAAGAATAAGATAGGTGAACTACACAAATGAGAAGCTGCTTTTACTAATATCTACTGCTTCAGTGAATTCTCTGAAAGCATTACACTGATAAATTGCTATAAAGAAGTAACTTTATACACTACTTATTAGCTATTATTTATTTGTCCAATACTGTTGTTTTCCATTAATATATTTTAATTCAATTCACAAATCAATAATTTTGAAACTACATACATCTGTATAAGAACCAGTAATTACTACCTATTTAGTATTGAAATTCTTATAAATATTAAAATATAAATATATGCTTTCTATAAAGTTTTTCCAATTAGAGATAAATACTTTATTATATGTGCTTATAACTATTCTATGATCATACCATTATTAATGCATTGAATTCCTCTAATAGTCAATTAAAAATTTTACCCATCCATTTAAGCATTTTTCTAACAGAAAATTAAATCAAAATGCCAGGCTGAAAGAGTCTGATAAAAAAAGAAAGTATATAGTTTTTCAGTCAGGAAGATGGACACAAAATTATAGAAATGTGCTGTGTAATGAGAGACATCACTGATAAAGGAAATTGAGGTTTCTAGATTTTTCAACGGGAAAGGTACCATTTGATCATGTCTTCCACCTAGAACCACAGAAGATGCTAAAACCTGATCAAATTTTATAAGGTTGCCTTATTTTATAAAGCAAGCATTCAGATAATGGTTTGTAGGACAAGAGAGAATATATGTCAAGAGACAAGCCTCTGGTCTCCAAATTCTGTCTTTGGAGTCTGTTTCAGTTTCCTAAAGTTATCAAAATGTAATGTATCAGAAATGGTCTGGCTTTTTCAAAGGGAATTTATTAGGTTGCAAATTTACAGTTCTAAGGCCATAAAAATGACCAAACTAAGACATCAACAAGAGGATACTTCTCTGAAGGAAGGCCAATGGCATGCGGGATTTCTCTGTCACATGGGAAGGCATATGGTGAGATATGCTGGCCCTTCACTCCTGGGTTGGTTTCAAAATAGCTCTCTCAGCTCCTGTGGGTCCTTCTGGCTTCTCCTGGGGCGCTTTCTTTCTCAGCTCCTCCAAAGTCTCTTGGCTCTGAGTTCTCTCCAAAATGTCTCTCACTTAAAGGACTCCAGCAAGTGGATTAAGACTCACCTTGAATTGGGTGCGTCATGTCTTCATGGAAGCAACCTAATCAAAAGGTCCCACTCACAGCAAGTCTGCTCCCACAAGGATGGATTAAAAGAACATAGTCTTTTCCTGGGTACATAACAGATTCAAACCAGCATGGAGTCCTTCCACAATCTAAGTGGCCGTAGCCATTTATGGAGGGTTTTACCAGCACCAGGACTGAATTCCAGTGACACCTTAGAGGACATAAAGAAAACAGATTAGTGGCAATGGCAAAAATCAAGAGACCTCTGAAAGTAAGCTTGAACGGACAGAATTGATGGACAATCATCCCAATTTTCAGTTTCTTCTGCCATTTATTCTCTAGCTTCCTGCCACTCCCACTGACTGCCAAAATGGTAACAAAAATATTCCATTCACATTTCAGTCTACCCAGGTATTTTGCTCAGCATCATCTGCCTTTTTCTCTCTTCAAGCCAAGGTTTCATTTTCTCTCTTCTCACTGAAAGCATGGGTAGAAGGACTGCTATTTCTTCAGGGCTTCTCCATGGTCCCTGTGGGGACAATGGATGCCAGCTCCATGAAATCCAATGGAGTAGTTTTCTATTTTGTGATATATTGATCCATTAAAAATAATTCCTTATGTTATGAACTATGCCCATACACATCACCACCAAAAAAAAAAAAAAAAGCATACCAATAAAAGTCTTAAAAGCACAGATTATTTCATGATACCTGATTCATAAAGCAAATTAGCAAGGATGACTTCAAGTTTTAAATCCTTTGGTTGAGGTTCAGAATAAAATGGCAAAGAAACTGTAAACACTCAAGAAAATGGAGGACTCTCAGAAGGTAAAGAGTCAGGCAAAGGCTGGCTAAACTCCCTGTGTACACATCTATGACAGAACCCTGAAACCCACATGCATAAAACAGACCCTAAGTAAACCAGTTAAAGATAAACAATCAGAGACTAAAAGTTGCTACATAAGATGAAGAGTTTGCAGTTCAAATTCAGCCAAGAAAAATATCTGTTGAACAAAGGAAACAAACTCATTTGAGAAAAATAATAACTAAAATATCCACAACTTAGCCACCTCACTACCCAAAATAAAATTCAATTTTACTGCAATACAGAGAATATTGTTTTGCAGTAAAAAACAAGAAAATAATTCTCAAGAGAAAATAAAACTATGAAGTCCAAACTCAAGATGGACCAGATGAAACAGATGTTGGAAATAACCGAAAAAGATTTTAAAGTGGCTATTATAACTAACCTCAATTCACTAAAACAAAGTATGTTTTCAATCCCTGAAAAGCTCACCAGAAAAATGGGAAGCCTCAGCAGAAAAATAAACACTATAAATAATAAATAAATAAAAAAATTTTAACTAAAATATATCATCTGTAAACTAAAAAAATTGCAATAATGAACATAGAGTAGAGAATAAGTGAACTTCAAAATAGATGGCTAGAAATCATTCAAGGTGAATAATAGAAGCAAAAAGATTGGTGAAAAAAATCAACAGAGCTAAAGGGACTTGTTAGATGAAACAAATTACCAAATACACACATAATTGAAATAACAGAAGGACATAGTTATCAACATCAAGAACAAAAGAGAGGATATTGATAAAGAGTGTTAAACTTTATGCCAATAAATTTGAGATGAAATGGACCAATTCATCGAAATGTATAAATTAGCAAAATTGGCCCAAGAAGAAATAGAAACTTGAACATATCTATATATATTAACAAAATTGAATTTGTTATTATAAACTTTCCCACAAAAAACCTCCAGGGCCCAGATGGCTTCACTGGTAAATGCCATCAAACATTTAAGGAATAGATATTACTAATCCTGTACAAACTTTTAAGATAAATAAGTAAGGGATGCTCTGAAATTCAGTTTATGTGTCCAGTATTACTCTTATTCAAAAACTAATGATCACAAGAAACAGAATTAAAAATTATTATATAGATGTAAAATTTTAAGAAAATATTCACAAACCAAGTCATATATATAAAGTGTTTACATCCATAAATGTGTTTATTTACTATATTAACATTTTAATACATCATTAACAAGTGGTTTTTATCCTATGAATGCAAGCCTGATCTTTTCTTACTGTGCAATCATATTCTAAATAATTTCGGTGATTAAATAATCTTCTCTGGAAAAAAGTTCTTTGGTTTAAGTTTTAATCAATTGCTACAGTTACTTTTTAGTTTTAGTAACCTATATAAAAGCTCAAATTATCACATCTTTCATTGCTCATCTTTAATAACAGTGCATTTAAAATGGAAGTTAAATCAGAGAACCTCCAATTATACATCATGTTTTGAAACACAGGGACTCATGCATTCATTTTGCAAGTAAGTATGCAACCTTCAAAATCTTGAGAGTTTGGTCTTTCTTTGGGTGTAGTGTTCATGTCTACAACTTCTGTGAAACTATGATTCTTGGGTGGTTTCTTTTCTTAGGCTGCTATAGTAAATACCATGAAACGGGTTGCTTAAACAATGGGAATTTATTAGTTTACAGTTTTAAGGCCAAGAAAATGTCCAAATCAAGGCATAAAAAAGGCAATGCTTTCTTCCCAAAGATCTTTGTCTCTTCCATCACATGGTGGCATCTCCTGGTCCCATTCTTTTCTTCTGGATTTGTTGCTTCCTGTGGCTTTCTCTTTCTTTGTCTGAATTTCATCCTCTAATAAAGGACCCCAGTATTAGGATTAAGACCCACCCTGGCTGAGTGGGACACACCTTAACTGAAGAAAACTCATCAAAAGCTCCTATTTAACAATGGGTTTACACCTATAGGTATGGATTAGATTTAAGAAAGTGCTTTCCTGAGATACATATATCTCAGAAACCACCACACTGGGCTTAAACAGTAGACATAAAATAAATAATGATCAGATAGTGATTGTAAAGATCAAAACACAGAATTTGAGTACCTTCAATTCTTTCATCCTTTATGTCCTCTTATAGATTTGTGCATTTAATATTTAAAAGACTTAAATAATGCAAACCACAGTTTTAATATCTTTGGTTGATAAGAACACATTTTAAATCACACATGAAATATAGCTGTTTCATTTCATGGTCATGACTCAAAAATAATTCAGCCACATACAAGAGGGGATTATTATAAATGAACTCTCCCAGCCTTAACTGGGCTCCTTCAGACCTTCTTTCATACCTCTTAAATTAGAGCCCTCCAATTTTATTCCAGTTTATCTATTTTTCTGTATCTCCCTCAACTATGAGCTTCTTGAAAGCAGAGAAGTTTTATTTATTTCTGTCTGTGCAATGCAGTTCCTAAAACCTAAAGAAGATCACTAAATGAAGAACCATAAGCCAAGAGGATACTAGGAATTGCTGGAAAATCAAGAGTCAAAATGTTCTTATTCCATCCATCTTGTCAGACTGTTCTTCTAGAAGAGAAGAGAAAGCAGAAAATAAACAGTTTAAAACCAAAACTGTGAAGCTTGTGCTGAATGATCTCATGTACGTGTATTCAACCTCATTCTTGGGTCAATAATAAGGCAAATTCATCTATCAGGAGGTTAAAGAGCATAGGTTAATCTTTTTATAACAGAATATTTCTTTCTCATTAGCTGAGGCTAATCCCTCTCTGTAAAGCCAGTCTCGTTGCTTCAGCACTTCATATTCCTTTCCAGAGGATCAATATTGTCAAGGTTTAACAACGCCTTCAATGGAGGATGAAGTTTTCCCTACATATTGAAATACCTAAGCATTCCTATCCAGCTGGCATTTTCAGCTAGGAGGTTTCATATCTCATTTTGAAGCATGGCTTTCTCACCATGAATATATTAAGGTGTAAAGATGGCATTTGGCGGGATTACTAGGCCAAACCACTGATGATTTAATCCTTCTACACTCTCCAAATGATGAAAGGATCCTTTGTACAAATGGCACTATGGTGTCATGACTAAATTTGAATATGATTTCTACCTACAAATCTATTGGGAATACAAGAGGATGATTTACTGTAGCAGAAGGTGCAAAGGAAATTTTTATAGGAAGTTGACTAGTCTTGCTACAGGCTGACAATTTGCCCAGTAACTGCAAGGAGAGGTCAACAACATTGGCTCTTCAAAAGGGAGAGAAATCTTGTATCCCATGGACTGAGCAGGTCAGCAAGTTTATTTTATTAGCAGAAGTTGTTAAAATCATACTTGATTATATGTGGTCCCAAGCAGCTTATGAGTCAATTTGAAGCAAAATCTTACCAGATATTTTCTTTTCAGGGAAGGCAGGGTTAATAGACAGGGTTATAGTGAAATTTTAGTGAATTCCCATTGCATAAAACTTGGCAATAATCATCATCATCATTTTGCTGTCTTCTTGGAAACATCTTGAAAGTTTTACAGGAATGGGTCCCTAAAAAATATTTCCAGGGCCTATAAATAAATAATTTCACTAACAATTGATCCAAAATTCAGAATAAGCTTGAATATTAGATTTTCTAAAATTTCACCCACATTTCACATTGGGTGCCAATGTGGTATTGTGGAAAAAACATGATTTTTGAATCAATGGAACTTTGTCCAAAGCTCAGTATTACTAACCAGGTAGACAAGCTTGGGCAAGCATTCTGACATTCTCATTTCTAATTTTATTATTTATAAAATGGGAATATTCATACCAGCCCTGTTTTGAGAATTAAAAGAGATAATATATATAAAGTACTAAACACGGGATATTACCTGTTACCTCCCTCTGATTTAAACAGGGGAAACACATCATCTTGTGGCAGCATTTCCTCTCTCTCCCCTCCCATTCTCCACTTACTACTCCTCAAGATAAAGAAATTAATGTGAGTGTAAATGAGCATTATTCTATCACCAGATAATGATTCATTTTATCTCTGTCTTGTCCACTTCCCAATTAAAAGAGAAATAATTAAGGGAATAGGACACTCTGAACTTGGCAGCTCAAGATTACAAAGGGAGGAACCAGAAGGAAAAGCACAGAGAGGTGGAGAGTTCCCAGACATCACGTCGGGAGAAGACCCTAAATTGTTGCCTTCCTGATGTTATTCACCTTGAGAAGGTTTCCACTGCTGTCACCCAAAGACAAAGGGAATTTCTTCTTCAAAAATTTTATTCACGAAATATATGACTCTCAAGTGTACTAAGAGATTCAGCACAACTACAGTGTCCCCTTAGTTTTTCCCACACACCCTTATTCTGAGTTTCAAAAGATCATCGGGTTATTACATCGATTTGAAATACCAATATAGTTTAGTATAGTCCAAATAAAATCACATCCTGAGAACCTTCAAACTTTTCTTATTTATAATTTCCTTGTTGGCTACTTCATTAAGAAGGTTGAGGGAACCTAAAGTGAGTCCCTCTGACTCAGTCCACACTTCTTCCTGTCCTCACAGGTTCTCTTCTCAATTTTTCATATCTTAGCAGAAGAAGCTGACTTATTTTCACTTTGAACCTCAGTCTCTCTTGTTTACACTGTGCAATAACCTTGTGACTAATCTCTCAGACTCTGATATATTAATATTTGGACAATCTCTCTCACTAGACAAGTCAAAACATGTCACCCCTTTCTTCAAATCATTAAAATAGCTGTGGTCTGAAAAACAGTCCCAAATCTTCATCATTGCATGTAGCAGTCACCACACAGAGCTTCCATCTTCTTCATCCATATCAATATTGATATCTGCTACACCTTCCACAGTTTTTATATTATCAGATAACTCTCAACCCATTATATGGGTTTCTCCACCTCCATGTTTTTGCTCATGATTATTTTCCCTTCAGCTTTATATATCCTCTATCCTCAATCCCCATTCTTCAACAATCATGTGTCAAGGCTTAACTCAGAACCACTCCTTTCAGAGGTTTTCCTTGGTTTTCCAAGTCTGAATTAATTGCACCTTCCTCTGTCTGTTACAGTTTATGCTGAGTTTATCTAAGTTATAAGATTTATTCCATTCTGCTTTATATTTACCTGTTGTTGTCTCTATCTCCATGAGGCCATAGCTCCTGATGTTTAGAGGTAAGTGTTAGCTTCTGCTCTCCCAGGATAAACAGGAAAATGCTTTGATAACAGCAAGTGCCAATAAAGATGAGATGAATAAGCAAACACTAAGACAGGGATTACTTGTTTGTATATTGATTTACTTCTATTTTTCATGCTATGACACCCAGAGCAGGGATTAACCTGGTATTACTGAATTACTGAGCCACTGGGTTGACATTTTCTTCTTTACAATCTACATAGGGATATTGAGGGATAGGCAATCCCTGACCAGGTGTCCTAAATCTGAAAAATCTGTACTTCAGTATTAGATTAGAAGAAACTGATCCTTAGACCTTCAATATCAAAAGTATTGCAGAATCACAATCTTAGTATGGATCCAACTTCTGTTCACTCTATGAGGATAAATCCTAGAAGTCTGCATGCTGTGCAATGACTTGCAGTTTTATTAGGCCAGACTGGGTGCACTCCTCAAGTGAATGCAGATAGCATAGGCTTAGAACGCTAGAAAAACACTCAAGTTCTCAGCCAGGTGAAGTTTAAAATTGGTAAGGAACAAGGAGAGTGAATGATTGTGGAAGATGTTTATATTTGTCTTATTTAACCTCTAAGAGACAGGATTTATTGTATGAAATCCTGGAATACCTGAAGACACAATTTCCTAGAGAGCCAGGTAAATATTAAGCTCTTTCAAATCCTAGTTGATTAACTCTATCACCATTGCCACTTTTTATCCATGGATTTAGAAATCTATTGCGAGCAGAGGCAAAGTTCTCACAAAAAGTCGAAAGTGGTGGCCTCCTGGTTGAATCAGCTTCTATTTGGTGAGATAGAAGAACAAGTTTGGAAAGTCTTCCAGTTTCTAATCTCACAAGACAAACTGAGCACTAATTCTCTCAGGCTCTCTACCTTAGGAATCCATCTAGTCAATCCACAAATGTTTTCCTGGAATGTTTCACTGCAATATCTTTCTGGACTAAATCCTGTGCTAGTTTGGAAATTAGGCTGTAACTGACAACAATTTACTCTTGCTTTAGTTGATATATTGCTTGCTCAGCTATCTTGATCTAAGCTAAAGAATCTTGTGTCTTACATCATTCACGGTCTTCTGTCTGATGGGGAACTGAGAAATAGAATGTAGCCAGGAGAGGATGTAGAGAGAAGGAAGGGAGGAAGAAATTTCTCTGCTTGTGTTAAATGCTCCTCAGATGGTCCCTTTGGGCCCGCTATGACTATAACTCTTGAGATATGGGGAAATACATTCTATTCCCTCTTCCATTCCCCACAGACAGACTTTCTGTGATGAAGTACTATTACGGGTTTCTAGAAAAGTGCTCCCTTTCTACAACATGCCACTCATCTTCTCTGTGGGAAAGGCTCATGGAAAACAGCAGGAATTCAGTAAACATTTATTGAAGAAATACAACTGAATTAATGAATCCTTGTACCAACAAAACACTGGAATTGAAGAAAAATCCTAGTCAGCATGTCTCCTGATTTTGCTACCAAGGCAGCTAACCTGGAGATAAGTTCTACTGGAAATTCTCTGTACATTCAGGAGTAGAGAGGCCACATCTGCAGGACGAAGATCTTTCTAGTATATGTGGCTGAAGCAGCTGTTCTTTCAAAGTCAGAAATAACAGCTGTTCTCTGTCCTAAAACAGTAACTCACTCATATAGAACTAAGGTGGCAAAATGACAGGACACCTAGTAAACGTTTCAATTCCACAGTCCCATCATGTTCTTGGGGTTATGAGTTTCCTTTGTGTAATAAGGACCAAGAGCAGTCCATAGCTGAAGCCCATGATGGACAAGGTTGCCTATAAGGATAACGTAATAATCTCCAAGAGCCTGAGGTCAGGCCAAGTTGTCTCCACTGAAGAAAATGCTAATCAGAACCTGAGGAAAAAAGAAAAGCAGGTTGATCGAGAGTCAGAAGAGATGCAAGGTTTGAAACTAGAAAACAGAGGTTGACAAATGAAGTTATAATAGTTTCTAAAAGTTAAATGAATTTGATTTCAACTATGTTGTTTTTTCCTAATCTACCACTGCATCAAAATGAGCCTCCTATCATACTGCGTCTCCTTGTGTTTGCTTAAGACCTTGGAATTGATTTTAGATCATTAAAAATACATGTTTAGGGTTGTTTTCTCACTTCACAAAAAATTCTGATAATTATTTAAACTATGCTAAAGTAATTTGAGTTTTATAATGGAAAATAGCTGTAAATGTAATGCAACTATTAAACTACTCCTGATAGCAAACAATCACTAATTTGAGAGTTAACAACACTACCTCTTCTATTAACGAGTTTATCCTCCAACCTACAAATAGGATTGGTGTGTCCACTCTTCACGGGGCTCCTCCTATAACCGTAGAAACCTACAGATGGTTTTACCTCCTTTCTTGACATAAAATAATAGAATCGTGATTATCATTACTAACGTGAAACTTTCTTTTACCCAAGGTAGGATATGTTTTTCAACTCTACTATCTGAATTAATGATTTTCAGAGAAGTATTAAATCTAACACTTGACAATACCAGGATTACTTGAAATTAAAAACAGGCAGTGACTTTGTTATAAATGTGACTTAGGAGTTTCTTCATACAAGGAGCTGTTTACACATGGACTTCTCCATTTACTATAATTTCAAATTGCAACAAACTTGTTCTGGAATAATGGCTAATATAACCCCTCACTACAATCTCACTTCTTCCTCAGGGGATCTATAATCCATGATAAACTACTTGTCCTGTGTTTCTCCATTCATAACTAAATTGCTGAATTGGCCTTCTCTTCTCTTCTCTCTCTCTCTCTCTGTCTCTCTATATCTCTGCTTCTCTCTCTTGCACACGTACACACACACACACACACACACACACACAGATACACACACTTTAAATCCCTCCTTCCATTTCCCAGGTCTAATCCCATCCTGTCTTTCCTCTCTAAATCTTTTCCCCTTTCTTTCTGCTCTACACATATACTATTTTTCTTCATGCAAAAACTCAGAAAATCCTTTTAAAACTGTTAAATGAACTCCTATATATTTTTTATACAATGCTTTATTTCTCTAGCACCTGATGGCTCTTGAAGAACAATAGGCTAAAATCCATAGTAATAAAACGTCATCCTTCTTAGGATAGATGTTTTAAAATTTTTGAACATTTACAAATTCTAATGGGAGTATGTGACATCTCTAAGAAAAGAAAAATTCTTAATAAAATGTAGTAACTAAGGTCCTTAACATTGCATGGAAACTGCCACAGAATTTAAAAGTATAGCTTTATCCTGATACAGTTTGTCTCAAAATTTTAATATAGTCTTTAGCTTTAACAATGTCAAATGTCTCAATACTATAAATTTACAGGAAAAATCATTTTAAAGTTTAATATTTATGCTTCTTATAAACCTATTTACTTTCGTGAATTTTGGAAATTATATTTTTAATTTTAAGTTATTGTTTTAGTCCCTCTGTCTGAAGATGGCTAACATTAACTGAAACAAAAAATTAAGTGCAAAGAAATGCAAAAATTACATTTCAAATGATGTTTTTTGTAAATCCATAGCCTTTTTTCTTCTGAAATTAGTAAAGTTTAAATCACACTAAGGTATTTGGAGTATTCATATTACTCTTGGAACTGTGAATTGTAAGAGATTGTCCAAAACCACTTAGGCTTGTAATATTTTTCATTGCCTTTTTTCTACCTGGAAAATACTCTTAAACTGCTTTTCTGATCTTATATATTGTGACATATATGTTAAAAACTCCACATTTCCTTGATTCTAAGATAGCCATTGGGACTATAAATTTAATAATAGCTTCTTGTTGTTTCAAAATCATTTTTATTCTTTGAACTTATCTGAAATATGTGCTTATATTCATGTATCAACTTTACTTTTTCATTTCTTATACAATGACTTGACTTTATTCCATAAATTTTGGATACATGTAGTTCTTTCTTATTTTAAGCAGATTATGATTGTGGATTTAATTCCCTCCTGTATAAATGAATTAATTTTTTTTTCATTTCCAGATCATGCGATTTTTAAGATTTCTGTTCATCTAATTATTTCCTTCTGGTCTGTTTCGTTCTGCTCAATATTAACTTTCTGGAGATTCTTCAGATTTCCTTTGAGAATACTCTACTATATAAATACATAAACCAAATAAAGATACAACATGCTTTATGTCCATATATGATCATAAAATCAAAATTAGTTTTTCAAATATGAAAATCTCTGTCTTATTTTCACCCTCTTTATCATATATTAAAAGAAATATATTAAATAACTATTATACCTTTGGATATATATATATATATCCTTTATATTCCTAAGATATTTTGCTTTGTATATTTTGCTATTATGTTATTGGGGACATTTATTTCATCATTCCTGTGCCTTCATACTGGATTTATCATATTTAATATCAATATAAAATAAACTTTTTTTCCAAGTAAACTTTACTTCAAATTACACTCTTCAATAAATTTTAATGTCTGGTTTTTTAAAAAATTACCTGTTTATTTTCATCTATATCTTTTTATTAATATAATTGTAACATTTTAATTTGATTCAACTCTTTACATTTTACTTTTTTAATAAATCTGAGTTTTTTTCTTTTAAACTATTCTCAGACAAATTCATATATTTCACACACATCATGCTTGATAATTTTTTAAATTTTCTGACATTGATGCTTACTTGCCTATTCCTTTCTTTTTTTAAACTAATTTTGGATACAACCATAAATCTTTTTCAATTTTTAATTTATTAGAAAACTCTCCATACAAATTTTAATTCAATTTGTAGTTACATTTATTTTTAGAAATACATCTGACTATAGCTGTCTTGCTTAACATAGAAACAGAAACAGTATCTGCCATGCTTTGTTTTGTGACTAATAAATAAAATATAATTTTTGATCTCCCTATCTTTAACTTCATGAACATAATCTTGCATATGAGATGTGTATTATGTTTTTATATTTTGTCACTTCAATTTCCTTAAGTTTTGTGATTACAGAACTAAGATTTAATGATATCATTTCTTTTAAGCTACAATAACTTTCTTCTTTTAATTATTTACTTAGTAGTAAATATTTAGCAGGAATTTGGAATCTGACTTGGGTAAATTTCTTTTCAGGAAAGAATATTGGTGATACAAAGACAAGCTCTTACCCATACACTGGATACTTGCATTTATGAAAATGCTTTACTTTTGCAATGACAGGTGTATTGACCTTGGCTGAGTAAATGATTGTAAAATTTCAATCACTTTTTCCCTTCAAACTCTGTTTACATCTATTTCTACAATATCTTTGGCATTTAATGTTGAAGAGAAGGATGATGTCATTCTGACCCCATTTAACCATCATTTTATACATTTTACTACCTATACATCTATCTCATCATCTTTACATCTAAGCCTAATCTGTTTCATACTGAAGGTTTATTCTAATTTCAAAGACTAGCAACTTTGTTTTTATTTCTTAATTCATTTCAAATGTTAGGTTGTCTAGATTTGCATCTTCATATGTTTATGATTGTCTATGCTTGCATGTTCAGTTAAAACTAGAGATCATTAGTATAGATGTATTTCTTTTTTGTTATTTTGCATCTTTTTAAACAATTTATTATGGAAAATATCAAACATACAGCAATCGGAGAGAGTCATATACTTAACACATGTGAACCCATTACCCAGCTTCAATAATTATTAATCCATGACCACTCTTGTTTCATCTCTATCCCTGTACTTCCTTTCCCAACCTGAATATTTTAAATAAAGCAAATCTCAGACATTATATCATTCCATCTGTAAATATTTCAGTATATTTAAGAAATAGGATGCTTTTTAAAATAGAAACATGAGCACAGCTACTAAAGTAATTAAAAATAATTCATTAACATCTAAAATCTAGTCAGTGTTCAATGATTGTCTTATAGATGTCCTTTTATAATTTGTTTGAACCAGGATCTAAATAAGGTCCATAGATTATTTGATTGACATGTCCCTTAAGTCTTTCTGTAATCCATAATAGTTCCTCCCTTTTTATTTTTGCTATTTGTTTGTTGAAAACACTAGGCCATTTGCCTGTATGATTTCCCATGCTCTGGATGTGCCTGACCTCATCCCCACTGGATCATTTCACACCTTCTCCATTTATGTAATGTTCTGTAAACTGTGGTAATGTCTAAAAGACAATCAGATCCAGGTTGGTATTTTTGACATGACTACTCCAATGTCAGCCTGCATAAGAGGGGGTCAGCATGCTTTTTAATTCCAATAATAAATGTGGAAAGTCCTTACGTATCAGTTAAGCTCTCTACCTCATGGCTGCCTCTGGTTCTCTTCTCTGAGGCTGAATCAACCTCTACACTGACAAAATCACACAAGTTTTAAAACTTTCCCATTTCTCTTTTCCTGTGATTGAAAGATTTTATCAGAAATAAAAGACATTCATCTGCATACCACATTACTATTCAATTATCCATCTAATTGGATAAATATATGATAAAATTGGCCACACTCTTCACATAGTTCACCAGGATAAATTCCAAAAGGATCAAATATTTAAGCATAAAAAATGGAAACTGTGCAGGTTTGAATATATGATGTACCCCACAAAAGCCATGTTTTAATCCTGATCCAATCTTATGGGAGCAGCCATTTCTTTTAATCCTGATTCAATAGTGTAGGTTGGAATCTTTTGATTGAATTATCTCTATGGAGATGTGACATGCCCAATTGTGGGTGTTAACTTTTGATATGATGGAGATGTGACTCCATCCATTTTAGGTGGGGCTTGATAAGTTTACTGGAATCCTTTAAAAAAGGAAACATTTTGGAGTAATGACAGAAGTGACAGACACAAAAAAAGCCTCAGAGCGACAGAACCTTCACAGCAGAACTGACACAGATGTGCACACGTGGAGAGCAGAGACATGGATGTTCGGAGATGCCTGGAGCCCAGAAGATGTCACATGAGATGTTAAGCAAGTCAGAACCTGGAGCGGTAGATGCCAGCCACATGACTAACAAGCTGACAAAGGTGTTCCTAAGCCATGGACCTTCCCTGAACTAAGCTAACCTCTTTTTGGTGCCTTAATCTAGGTATTTTCATTGCCTGAGAACTGTAAATTTGCAACTGCATTAGTTAGGGTTCTCTAGAGAAACAGAATCAACAGGGAACACTTGCAAATATAAAATTTATAAAAGTATCTCACGTGACCGCAGGAACGCAGAGTCCAAAATCCACAGGGCAGGATATGAAGCCGACAACTCCGATGGAGGGTCTGGATGAACTCTGCAGGAGAGGCTCACCAGCCAAAGCAGGAATGGAACCTATCTCCTCTGAATCCTCCTTAAAAAGCTTCCTGTGATTAGATTAAGCATCACTCATTGTAGAAGACACTCCCCTTTGGCTGATTACAAATAGAATCAGCTGTGGATGCAGGTGACGTGATCATGATCTATGAAATGTTCTTAGCACAACAGACAGACCAGCACTTGCCCAACCAGATAAACAGGTACCACAACTTGGCCAAGTTGACACATGTCCCTGACCATGACAGCAACTTATTAAATTTCCCTTTATAAAAGCCATTCAGTTCTTGTATATCGCATTCCGGCATCTTGCAAACTAACACAGAAACCATATAAACATTTGAAGAAATCATGGGCCTAGTGAATATATTTTGGTGTTGGGCATGTTCAGGGCCCAGTCCCTAGTCCTGTGGGTGTGAACCCACTTGTAAATAGGACCTTTGAAGATGTTATTAAGATGCGACACACTGAATGAGGGTGGGCCTTAATCCAAATGGGTGGAAATTCTTATAAGAAAAGGAAATTGGTTGCAGAACCGAAGTCTCGGAAACAGCCAGAAGCTATTATAATCGAGAAAATTTTCCTAGTTCTCATTCCAAATCAATGACCAATAGGGAAAGAATGATAAATTTGAAAACACAAACAAAAATATAACTTTCGTACAATGGGAGACACGTCAGGGTGGCCTCCATGAGCCCCACCTCCTGGCATTCACATAATCCTCTCCCCTAGGGTGTGATCAGACCTGGGAATAGTGTCTAACCAAGAGACTACAGTAAATGTGATGAATATCACTTCTGTGATTCTTTTAAGTTGTATATGACTCTGTAATGCTAGAAGAATCTTACTAGAGTCTCTGTTTCCAGCTGGCTTTGAAGAAGTAAGAGACCGTGTTGGGAGGCTCAGGTGCAAGGAACTGAAGGCAGCCTCTAAGAAGTAGGAGCCCTCAGTCTTGAAACCACAAGGAAATGAATTCTGAAAACAACCTGAGAGAGCTCAGAAGCAGATTCTCTTCCAGTTGAACCCTCAGAAGAGAAGGCAGACCAGCCAGCATCATTAATGCAACTTTGTTTTATTTAGGAAATAAAAAAAATTAGCAGTTACTCAGATATCACTGGGTTTAATGATTTTTTTTAGGGTAGAAGAAAAGAGATTATGATTAAGATCAAGGAGATAAGTAAAACCATTCAAACCTGATCTTTCAGTATACCTAAATGTATGAATTCCTGATACATTTTATCTTTAAAAAATATTTCCTAAAAAAAAATATAATTCCTAGCTCTGTCTAACTGAAAAGGCCAAGAAATAATACCCCTAGCACCTAGTCTCTAAATAACTGTTTTCACTACACAAACTTAGAGCTCCTTGAAAAAAATGGCTAATTCAATGCTTGGAGCAAGAAATATATAAAAAGCCTGAAAAGCAAGGACATTTTGAAAAACTCTCTTTTGGTATATCACAAAGGCCTAGAGACTAATTTGAAAAGGTTCATATTGGTGAAAAATGGGAAATTTGAACATGAATAAAAATATTACTGGAGGGGACCAAAACGTATCAAATATTTTAAAAATAATTATATTTTCAAAAATAACCTTCTTGTTCTTCTTTGAAGAATTCTAGGAAACCATTATTTCGAAAACTGGAATAAGATAAAGGAATAGAATTATGCATATAATCAAATCTCTTCAAAGAATTTTACCCTAGCAACCAAATAAATTGATGAAAGAAAGTTTAGTTTTATAGACATATTCCAGCTAATAAATGAAAGAATGATAGAATTAAAAATCACCATTTTCAACCTCTAATGAGGTAATGAATCAACTCAAGGATCGTTGGTGGCTAATAATATTAGAAAATGAGAGAAGCAAAACATAACGTGCAATTCTATGATGTCCAAAATTTATTCAAAGTCCAGCTAAGTTGTGGTGGGAGTGGTGTGATATAGATTAATAAAGATTGGCCATAAGCTAAAATTTGTTGAAGCTTAATGGGTGTATGGGGATTTATACTATTCTATCTACATTTATACTTTTTTTTGCATGGACAGGCACCAGGAATCGAACCCGGGTCTCCCGCATGGCAGGTGAGAACTCTGTCTGCTGAGCCACCGTGGCCTTGCCCCATCTAACTTTTAATAAATTTTAAAAATGTATTGCATAGGGCAGGCCACAGTGGCTCAGAAGGCAGAGTTTTCACCTGCCATGCCAGAGACCTGGGTTCGATTCCTGGTGCCTGCCCATGTAAAATAAATAAATAAATAAATATTTTAATTAGAAGTTAGATGAAGTTACATTATTTATAAAGTGGACTTGAGACTCTAAAGGTCATATTAATGTTTTAATATACAGAAAAAGCTTACTGCCTCCATGTAAAACTATATATGTAGTGTAAAAATTTTGTCTTTCTAGCCAACTTTTTACTAACTCAAGCATATTATTTAAATAGAAACTACTTCAGATTTTAGTTTGTTAAAACAAATGATTTTCACCAAAGATCATTTGTGTTATCACAATATATGATTATGAAAGATATTTATTTGGTCTCAATATTATATTCAATTTTATAACCTTTAATTAAATTGTTGTAAAAGCTGAATACTTTTCACCTTTACACTGTAGTTATCTCCTCATTGTAAATCTTAAATGATTTCCTTTTTATACCTATAATAAAAAGCAATTCAAACTATAAAACTCAATTCTAACTTGGTGAGCTAAAGAAAAATAGCTTGTAATTTGGTTGGTAAGTGAAGCAAAATATTAAATGGTTTATTATCAGGTTTTATATTGTATAGATAATCTGTGACATAAATCTGAATATATTTGAATAATTATGGTGGCCAAATCACTTTCCATGTTTCCTCCATCATACTAAAGGAATAGCGCTTATCCTTCACTGATTCTAAAATGTTATGTATTTGTCACTTTTAACATGACAGAATGGAGTGATATTACAATATAATAAGCTTCCTCTAACCATTTTGAATGTCTCTATTAAGGAAGGCAAAAAAAAACAAGAAAAAATAAGAATCAATAATAAGAACAGTGAAGAGAAAATTGAAGGACATAAAAAAATACACTGCAGGGTTTTTACGTTTCTTTGAGATTCCAAATGTATTTGTATGTACGTGTACAATATTAATGTGAAAATCCACAGGTCTTGGTCTCAGATAAAGAGAACTACAAAATGTACTCTGAACTATAAACTATGTGTGTCTATAGCTGAAATAAATTTTTATTTATTTCAAAATAATTTAAAAACTTAATCCAAAGCATAATATATTTATGAGAAGTTTTTTTAAGTTTACAAAAATGGTTTTGAAATATTTCAGGGAAAATGAACAGTTTGGGAATAGTTAACATAATTTTGAAAGCACATAAAGATGGACTTCCTCTGCCAGATAATGAATACACTTAACAATAATTAAAAGAATTTAGTCCTGAAAATAACAGATCAACAAAGCAGAATAAAAACTTGAATTTATCATATATCTATCAATATCAGGATCTTATATTTATACAATCAATTGCTACCAATGGATTCTCTATATAATGGGTATAATAGAAGAGGGAAAACATCAAGCCAAATATGCAGAAAAGAGTATTATTCAATAAGCATTAGTTTTGATTAGCTCTATAGAAGGAAAATATGTTTAGATCTTCATTAAAAAAAGTTTTTTAGAAGAAAATATGCCATAAGAATGGTGGAAGACTCTATAACTGTAAGAGGAGCAACTTCTAAACTTTAAGAACATGGAAGAAATGTGAAAAATAGTTTACATGAATACTAAAATGTTCAGCATATCAAAAACATCCCAAGAAGAAAATGGGAAAATATCTGAAGGTAAAAAAATGGTTATTGACTAACATAAAAAATGTTTATGAAAAAATGATATGAACAAAGTTGAAATGCCAATAGATAAATTGGCAAAGTAGTTGTAAAGATAAACCACAAAGTTGGAAATATGCAGTCTAAGAAATACGTTTGACTTGTAATAATCAAAGCCCTAATTAAAATAACAATGATAAGCCATATTTTTTAGGAGGCTGGCTTTCTATGACATAGCTGAATGGGCATGGGAAAATCACCAGGGCTCCTGGGGATTCCATGAAACTGTGATCCCAGGGAGGGCTGGAAACCATCACACATAGCCACATATTTTACTTCATTTCGATACTGATAGACTTCTTGTAACTTTCCACACATTCTATATTATTCATTTATTTAATAAAAATTATCAAGTATGCTCCAGATACTGTTCTAGATACTGAATGGCAGCTGAAAAATGGAGACAAATCCCTTCACAGAAACATGATGGTGCAGAGTGGACTAGTAGAACTGGGAGGTAGGTGGTGCTCCCTGAGAAAATGATTTCTGAGGAAAGACTTGAAGGAAAGAAGGGGGCAATTCATGTAGATTACTCAGGGAAGGGCATGCCACCCAGGGGGATAAGAAGTGTCAAGGCTCTGAGGCCGGCACTATTGTTTACAGAGCACCCAGGTGATTCCGATGTGCGGAAGGAATGCGAGGCAACAGAGTAATATTTTCAAGAGAGTGGCCTTAGCCTTTCTGGGTAGCTATTTTAGTTTCCTGGGCTGCTCAAGAAAATTCCATGCATAGGGTAGGTTTAAAAATGGGAATTTATGTGCTCACATTTGTTTTGTTTAGCTCACAGTTTGAGGCTAAAAGAAAAGTCCAAATCAGGATTTCATCAAGGTGACGCTTTCTTCCTGAAGACGATTGTCCTAGGGCTGGCTACTGGAGATCCTTGGTCCTTGGCTTCCTGCCACAAGGCAATGCACATGGTGACCTCTCCTTTTCTCTCCCTTCTCTTCAGGGTTCCATTGAATTTCAGCTTCTCGTTTCCCCTGCCTTTCTCTCTATGTCTCTGAATTTCATTCCACGTATAAAGGGCTCCAGCAATAGGATAAAGACCCATCCTGATTGAGATGGGTCACACCTTACCTGAAGTAACCTCATCGAAAGGTCCTTTTTCAATGGGTTTACACCATTGTACGGTTTAAGTTTAAGACTATTGAATAGACTAACTTAAGAACTTGTTTTGCCGGAATACATGGAGGTCCAAATGACCACACTAGCACAAACTGAAAACACTCAGAAAGAAGGCAAAAAGAGACAGGTGCAGAGAAATGTTGTCTTTCTCTGTCAGGTCTGATTTCATTTTTCAAATAGACAAGTTAAAGAAACACCCAGTGTTACACATACTCTTTGACATTTCTACTATGTCCCTAGCAGCGCAGAAGTTGTCAAAGTGGGGGGAAATAATAACGTTGTATAATCATCTGTTATTTAATCTAAGGTTTAGAAAAAGTCTGTCAGTGTTTGCCAAGTGAAAATTACAATAACATGGCCCTGGTCCCATAAAAAGAATTATTCCATAAACACATTTTTTGTTGTTATATACAAATCAAAATGCATATTAGTATTTGACTTATCAATGGAATGGACATATGTATCTCAGATACATATAAATAGACTGAAAGAAAATGTGTAGACAGAAAAATGGGACATTATTAGTAATCACTTCCTTTGCTACACTTAATGAATGGGCTCTTAATGAACCAGTGCAGATAAGATATTGGTTTTAAAACTACTTGGGAGTTTCAGGATGACGGCGGGATAGGATAGATCAAGTTCAGCCCTACTCCAAGGAAAAGTTAAAGAAGGGACAGGAGGACAACTGAGATGGTGATTCCAGAATGCAACTGACCTGGGAGAGACTTCTGCACAACATCGGACAGGCCTGGTTGCAGAAGCTGAGGAACTGGGCGGTGCAATCGTGGCTCAGCAGGTAGAATTTTCACCTGCCATGCTGGGAACCGGGTTTGATTCCCGGTGCCTGCCCACTGGAGCTAAAACGGAAGCTCAGACTCACAGGAGTACACTGGCAGGGAGATGGGGACTAGGAAGTAAGCTATCCTCACCAGCTCAGACCCATGACCGACAACCTGCCAACCACCCCACACCCCACGCACCTAAACCCTGACACCCGCCCCCACTCCCCTGTTCCCTGCAGGCTGTCACTGGTGCATAAAGGCTGGAGGCACATACCTCCATACCCAGGCTACACTCCCCCACCCCAAGCCCATATACTCACACAGCACCCACCCCTCCCCCCAAGCTCTGCACATCAGTTTATGGCATTCCTAGACTCAGGTATGCATATGACCCCAGTCACACACTCCAGCCCATGCAAGCATAATGCCAACCCACTGCCATAGCTTTGTGCATGTGCGCAAAGGGCCCCACGCCCTAAACCAGTACACATCAGGGTTATTCCCCCAGACCTGTGCACCAACTCAGCTACATCCTCCCTGGTCGCTGGGCACCCACATTCACAGGCAACAGCATAGCATTCCAACCTACACCTATACCTGCACTACAACACATTACCGCGCTGTTGTGTCCTGCCTAATGCCCTGCAACCTTCTACACATCCATTCTACAAACACAAGGCTTTAGACTACTGGAGGAAATCAACTTTTAAAGTAAATCAATCAAGATATTTACATGTGATGAGAACAACAGATCAATAACCATATCACAAAGCAGACAGATATGGCCACGTCTTATGACCAACTTAAAACACCATAGGAGACACAGACATTAGAACAACTAATCAAAATGTTCATATAACTCTACTAAATAAAATAAGTGGGATGGCTAATGACATAAAGGAGATCAAGAAGACAGCAGAAGAGCATAAAAAGGAATTTGAAAGAATAAATAGAAAAATAGCAGATATCACAGAAATTAAAGATTCCATTGACCAAATAAAAAACATACTAGAAGCAAACATCACCAGATTTGAAGAGACAGAAGAAAGAATAAGCAAACTACAGGTTAGGATAACGGATTTTGAACACTCAAAACAGCAAATGGCAAAAAAGATGGAAAATTTTGAATTGGATCTCAAGGAAATGAAGGACAAAACAAAGCACACAAATACAAGAATCACTGGTGTCCAAGGGAGAAGTGAGGAGTAAAGGGCTAGGAAGAGTAGTTGACAATATAATGGAAGAAAACTTCCCAATCCTTACAAATGACATAAATATACAAGTCAAAGAAGCTCAATGAACTCCAAACAGAATAAATCCAAATAGGCCTTCCCCAAGACACATACTAATCAGTCTGTCAGATGTTAAAAAGAAGCAGAAAATTTTAAAAGCAGCAAGAGAAATGCAATCTACTACATACAAGGGAAACCACATAAGACTGAGTTCAGACTACTCAACTGGCACTAGGGAGACGAGAAGGCAGTGCTATGATATATTTAAGATCCTGAAAGAGAAAGACTTCCAGCCAAGAATTCTGTATCCAGCCAATTGTCCTTCAAAACTGAGGGAGGGATTAAAATTTTCACAGACAAATCCTGATAGAATTTGTCAACAAAGGACTGGCCCTAGAAGAAATACTAAAGGGAGTTCTGCCAATTGGGAAAAAAAAAAAAACAGGAGAGGGAAGTCTGGAGGAGGGCACAGAATTGAAGAGTACCAGTAAGGGTAACGTATAGGATGAAAAGAGAAAGAATGAAAAGAATATATAGATCTGACAAATAAAATAAAAAAGATAAGATGGTGGATTTGAGAAACGGCTTTTCAGTAATAATTTAAATGGATTAAACTTACCAATTAAAAGATACAGATTGGCAAAATGGATTAAGAACTATAATCCAGCTGTATGCTGCTTACAAGAGACTCATCATGGACACAAGGATACAAATAGATTGAAAGTGAAAGGATGGAAAAGATTTTCCACAAAAATTGTAACCAAAAGAAGACAGCAGTAGCTATACTAACATCAGACAAAATAGACTTTAAATGTAAAGATATCATAAGAGACAAAGAAGGACACTATATATTAATTAAAGGGGAAAAACACCAGGAAGAAATAACAATCATAAATGTTTATGCTCCCAATCAAGGAGCTATAAAGCACATGAGACAGACAATGGCAAAACTGAAGCGAGCAATAGATGTTTCAATAATAGTAGAAGACTTCAATACATGAATCTCCTCTCTAGATACAAAGAGACAGAAAGAAGAGCAACAAGGAAATAGAGAAGTTAAACAAGTTGATAAATGAATTAGGCCTAATGGACATATATAGGTCATTGTACCTTCAAACACAGGATATGCATTCTTCTCTAGTGCTCATGGAACATTCTACGGGATAGATCATATCCTGGGGCACAAACAGGCCCTTATAAATTTAAAAACACTGAAATTATTCAAAGCACTTTCTCTCATCACAATGGAATGTAGCTGGATATCAATAACCACCAAAGAATGAGTACATTCACAAATATATGGAGATTAAATAACACATTCTTAGACAAGCAGTGGGTTAAAGAAGAAATTGCTAGAGAAACTAGTAGCTATCTGGAGATGAAAGAAAATGAGAATATAGCTTATTAGAACTTATGGAATGTAGCAGAGGCTGTGCTGGGAGGGAAGTTTATTGCTCTAAATGCCTATATTAAAAAACAAGAAAGAGCAAAAATCAAGGACTTAACTGCTCACGCAGAGGAACTTGAGAAAGAACAGCAAACTAACTACAAAGCAAATAGAAGAAGAGAAATAATAAAGGTTAAAGCAGAGTTAAACGCATGGGAAAAAGAACAATAGAAAGAACAATAAAACCAAAAGTTGGTTCTTTGAATAAAACTGATGGGACACTAGCAAGACTGACAAAGAAAGAAAGAGAGAGGATGCAAATAAACAAAATCATAAATGAAGGGGTGGGTTACCACAGACCCTGAAGAAATAAAAAAAAAAATTATAAGAGGATACTATGAACAACTATATACTAACAAACTAGACAACTTAGATGAAATAGACAAATTCCTGGAAACACTCAAACAAGCTACACTGACTCAGGAAGAAACAGAAGAAACACAAACCAATCACAAGTAAAGAGATTCAATCGGTCATCAAAAATCTTCCTACAAAGAAAATCCCAGGGCCGGATGGCTTCACAGGGGAATTGTATCAAACATTCCAAAAAGAACTAACACCAATCCTGCTCAAGCTTTTCCAAAAATTTGAGGAAAAAGGAACTCTACCTAATTCATTTTATAAAGCTAATATCATTTTAATACCAAAACTGGGTAAGGATGCTATAAGAAAGGAAAACTACAGGCCAATCTCCCTAATGAACATAAATGCAAAAATTCACAATAAAATATTAGCAAATCGAATCCAACAACACATTAAAAGAATTATACACCATGACCAAGTAGGTTTATATGAGGAACACAAGGATGGTTCAACACAAGCAAATCAATTAATGCAATCAGCACATTAACAAGTCGAAAGGCAAAAATCACATGGTCATCTCAATTAATGCTGAAAAAGCATTAGACAAAATTCAACATTCTTTTCTTATAAAAACACTTCAAAAGATCGGACTCAAAGGTAACTACCTCAATATGATAATATTGATAACCAGCATCATACTCAATGGAGAGAGACTGAAAGCTCTCCCCCTAAGATCAGGAACAAGACAAGGATGCTCACTGTCATCATTATTCAACATTGTGCTTGAAATTCTAGTGAGAGAGATCAGAAATAAAAGGCATCCAAATTGGAAAGGAGGAAGCAAAACTTTTATTACTTAGAGATGACATGATACTATACTTGGAAAATCCTGAGAAATTTACAACAAAGTTTTTTGAGCTAATAAACAAATTCAGCAAGGTGGCAGGATATAAAATTAATGTGCAAAACTCAGTAATGGTTTTATGCAGAAGCAATGACCTGAGGAGACAGCTAAGGAAAAAAGTCCATTAAAAATAGCAACTAAAAGAATCCAGTACTTAGAAATGAACTTAATCAGGAACATAAAGGACTTGTACACAAAAAAACTACGTAACATTGCTAAAAGAAATCAAAGGAGATCTAAATAGGTGGAAAGACATTCCCTGCTCATAGACAGGAAGACTAACAATAGTTAAGATGTCAATTCTCCCCAAACCGATCTACAAATTCAATGCACTACCAATAAAATTCTAAAAACCTACTTTGAAAACTTGGAAAAGCTAATTACCAAATTAATTTGGAAGGGAAAGAGACCCCAAATAGCAAAAAGCATCCTAAAAAAAGAACAAATTGGGAGAATTATCACCCACTGACTTTAAAACCTATTAAAAAGCCACAGTGGTCAAAACAGCATGGTACTGGACAGGCCACAATGGCTCAGCAGACAGAATTCTCACCTGTCATGCTGGAGAATGAGGTTCATTTCCTGGTGCCTGCCCATGCAAAACAAATAAAAACAGCATGGTACTGGCACAAAGATAGAATCATTATGGAATCAAATCGAGAATGCAGAAATAGACCACCAAATCTATGGTCAACTGATTTTTTTATAAGGCCACCAAATCCTCTGAACTGGGACAAAATAGTCTTTTCAATAAATGGTATGGGAGAACTGGATATCAATAGCCAAAAGAATGAAAGAGGATTCCCACCTTACACTCTATACCAAAATTAACTCAAAGTGGATCAACCACCTAAATATAAGAACTAGGACCATAAAGCTTCTAGAAGAAAACATAGAGAAACACCTTCAAGACCTACTAATAGGAGGTAGTTTCCTAAACTTTACACCCAAAGTACAAGCAACAAAACAAAAAATAGATAAATGGGAACTCCTTAAAATCAAATGCTTCTGCACTTCAAAAGACTTTGTCAAAAAGGTGAGAGGCAGCCAACTCAATGGGAGAAAATATATGGAAATCACATATTGAACAAAAGTTTTAGATACTGTATACACAAAGAAATCATAAACTCAAAGAACAAACAACCCGATTATAAAATGGGCTAAAGATGTGAATAGGCATTTTTCTGAAGAGTAAATACAGATAGTTCAAAAGCACATGAAGAGATATTCATTTTCATTGGCTATAAGGAAAATGCAGATCAAGACTACAATGAGATACCAACTCACACCTATAAGAATGGCTACTATTAAACGAACAGGAAGCTATAAATGTTGGAGAGGATGTGGAGAAACTGGAACACTTATGCACTTGCTGTTGGGAATATATAATGGTGCAACCACTACGGAAGACAGTTTGGTGGTTCCTTAGGAAACTAAATATCGAATTGCCCTATGACCCAGCAATAGCACAACTTGGTGTATACACAGAAGAGCTGAAAACAATGACACAAACAGACATTTGCACACCATGTTCGTAGCAGCATTATTCACAATCCCCAAAAGATGGAAACAACCCAGATGCCCATCAACAGGTGAGTGGATTAACTATATATATATATATATATATATATATATATATACACACACACATATATACGATGGAATATTAGGCAGCAATAAGAAACAAAATGACATCCTAAAGCACATGACAAGATGGATAAGCCTTGAGGACATAATGCCAAGTGAAATAAGCAAGACACAAAAGAATAGATACTGTATGATTCCACTTTTATGACCATGGGTAAAGGTAAAATCAGAGGCTTATAATACAGAATATAGGTAACTCAGATATACATAGACGCTAGAGATGGGTGAATGGTTAGGGAATGAGGTTGAACTCCAATGTAAAAGAATAGATAGAAGTGAAGGCAGTTCTCTACTGGGTCTATAAGTAATATTACCATACTGAAGATTGAAGAGGTTGTATAGACTTGTGTGTCCCACTAATCAACACTAGAAATATAAATTAGTTCTCTCAAGAACTACTTAAGAGGTATGATTCGTATACAAAGAGTGTTCAGGGTACAGGGGGGAAATTGTTATTGCATGCCATGGGCTATATTTAAAAGAAAACATCAGCACAACCACAACAACAGCAGAGATAAATGATGGGGAGAGAGACAAAAGTTAGGCAGAGGTTTAGATTTCCTATTTGGTGAGGGGATGTTTATTAGTTATTTTTCTTCTGGGGACAATGAAATTATCTAAAATTAAGAGTGCTGATAGACTGTGGACTTTGGGCACTATACATGATGACTGATGAATTAGGTTGCTGAAGGATGCATTGACTGAGATGTAAATTTGCAAATGATGGTGTATACTTATGAACGAATGTTCTACTGCTACTAAAAGGATGAAGTCATGAGGGATGCAACGATGTGAACGAATGTGTGGGACATCTGGTGAGGCAAAATAATCAGAAAGGAAAGAACAATTATGGTATGGTCTCCTTTAGAAAATGCTTGAAGAAAAACAGAGGCCTAGATTGTAAACTTTTATAGCAGACACATTTAGTCCACAGTGGTTATTATTATTTCTGGATTTCAAGAGGCTGTTATTTATAATATGTATCTATATAACCTGATATTGGGGTTAAAGTAATCCAGAATTCAGGGGTAAGGAAGACACTGTCTATATTTTAGAACCACACATACTCTTTGAGACCAAAGGAAGAAAGTTTATTTTGACCAGAGCCTAAATTTTCTATAGCTCATAATCTAACTCAACCTCTCTATATAGCACATTTGAACAATTGAAATACATAAGAAAGAGGTCTTCTAATCCTGTATAGCTTAATGAAATGCCTGGATATATCCGAGAGTACATTAAGAAGATAATCAGAAAGTATTGGCAAAGTCCCTTGAGGGATAAGAGAAAAAATATGGAACTATTAAACTTTACCATCAGGGAATCCCCTGATACTGGGTTAAACTTTAGGGACACCCAAATCAATAAGCCAAGCCCTTGATCTTGAGGCTTACTCTTGGGAAGCTTATGTAGGTAGCGAAGAAGCTTACCTTACCCATAAGCATGCCTAAGAGTTACTTCTGCAGGACCTCTTTTCTTGCTCAGATGTGACCTCACTCTCTCTAAGTCCAACTCTGAGAATGAAATCATTGCCTTTCCCCAATGGGAGATATGGCATCCAGGGGTGAAAGTCTCCTTGGCAGTGTGGGAGATGATTCCCAGGGATGAATCTGGCCCTGGCACCATGAGATCAACAATTCTATCCTGACCAAAGGGGGAAAAGAAGTGTAACGAATAAAGTATCAGTGGCAGAGAGAGAGTTCAAATAGAGTCAAGAGGTTACTCAGGTGGTTGCTCTTACATAAGCCAAACCCCAACCAGGACCATCCCAGCCAATCCTAAAAAACAGCTAGGGCAATACATAAGATTTCACAAGGTTTCCATTCACTAGAGTAACTTTCCAGAAACCTACAACTTCCAGATGGGTCTCTGGATCAGATAAGCTCTGAAACCTAGAGGGCCCAGTCTCTTCGTAATATTAGCTAGTTCCATCTCCCTACCCCATATTAGTGACAGACCCTTCCAACATGAAAAAGTTAGAATGGCCATAGCCCAAATACCCCTAAAGAGAGGGATAGAAAGACCAAAGGTGATAGTGGAGTTATACAGAGAAGATAGGATTTAACAAATTAATATGATTGCTGAATTATTAAATTGATATCTTTTAATCTCTAGTATCTTAGTGCAGCTAGAAGTAAAAACCTAAAGTTGTAGACTTGTAGCCCATGCCAAACTCTGAAATATGTTCTACAACTAATTGTCATGCTGTGCTTTGAAATTTATTACTTTACATATATATATAAATACTTTATATATATATAAATACTTTATATATATATATATATACACTATATATATATATATATATATATATATATATATATATATATATATACTATTTATGCCTTCTAGCCTCCTATATTCTGGAGCAGCTAGAAGGAAAAATGTGAGAGGATGGTATGGTAGCCCATGACAAACTCTGGGATCTGTCCTATAACTACCTGTTGAAGAGTGCTTTGAAAATTTTTGCCTTTTTCATTCTTACCTTTGTTACATAGGTTACATTATACAATAAAAAAGTTAAAAAAAAAAAACACTTGGAAGACCTAAGCAAATGGCAGAAACTCTATATTCCTCCTTCTGCTTACACTTTGGATAGCAACCACAGGTCAGAAGTAGAGCATGGCAGATTTTAACAGAGGATTCCACTGAAGCCTTTCCTCCAAGCCTAGCCCTAAGCAAAATTGTGGGGATAATGTGTTGCTTTGTTAATAGCCTTTTTCACTCCCTAATTAGGTAGGTCACACATAAAAATATTCCTTATCTCCACACCCTTTCAACTGCATGTGGATTACATTAATTCCATTTAATTTATTTAAATCCATAATGTATGTCAAAGATCATATAGCATGGTATATCACCTTACAGTTCAGCCATAAAATGATTTACTAAAAGGTCACCCTGACACTGGGTTTCATTAATTTAATTATGAATCGCTTTCCCATTTGCTATTGAGTGGCTAAAATAATGTAACACTGGATGATGTTTTATAATAATGTAATGCATTACTGAAACCATAATTCAATAAAATATGCTTACTCTGATGTTCTCATTCTGGCCAGCTTCATTTCACTCACAAAGCAATAAAAACAAAAATAAAAAATAAAATCTGGCATGTTTTTATGATCTTCCAAATATCAGCAGGTTTTTAAAATATAAGGATAAGGGAGAACTTTTACTACCTGGAAAATCTAGTCAGATTACTTAAATTTCAAATCAAAATTTTACTGATTTTTCTGAATTATCTAACTACAAAATCTATCTAGCCCAAAGGCTGGTTCCCCATTGTAGCTGTCTTTAGAAAAATGAGTATGAATGAGTATGAAAATAGCATTTACAGTATTTTATAATTCAACTACATTGTTCCATTTGTTGTGGCTTTTTTATGGTTGTACCATTTCTTGGCCAAGTCAAACGTAAGATGGAAAACTGATAGGTTTTCCCTCAGCCATTCCAGTTTTCAGTTTAGAAAGCCATTTTGGGGAAGATTCTCTCTCCTCTGTACCATAAATTTCCTCAGAAAAGGAGTCTATATTTTCTCTCTCCAATTACCTCTTCTTCTACACTCTCTAGAGCACTCTTCAATCAGCCTAATACCCCCCAGGGGGCCCCCAAACCACTCCTTCCAAGATCACAGATAATCTCTCTGTTATTAATCTAATGATGAAGTCTCAGTCCTCATCTTACTTGAAGCTCAGCCAGCATTTAAGATAATTGTTCTCCTCTCTCTCTTGAGGCACTATCCTTATGTGTCTTGCAGGACTCCTCACCCCTCTAAAGAACTCTAATTTGGAGACACTGCTGACTGGGCCTAACCAAGGTGGTAAAGCCAGTGGAAGGTGAAGAGGTCAAACAGGCAGACATTATACAAGCAGCATGTCCTCCAGGCTCCACTGCTAAAGCTCTGGGCTTTTTGCAGAATCTATAAACATGTAGAATAGATTTCCTTGCCACCTTAGTCATCCTTCTCTTAGAATTCTATTCCAAGATCAAACTATTTATTACCTCCTAGTTAGTCAGTTTTGTTCAAAAATATCCAAGCAAAATCCAAGAGGGAACACAGAGTTAAGGGGGAAAATTGAAATAAAATAAAATAAAATAAATCCCAACATGCAGGTCCTTGCTAAACAATCATGATGAGAGCAGGGAATGAACTGAAGGAGGTGAGAAACTTAACTCTTTGCAATTCAGATGCTTAAAGGGGGGAAACATTTCATGTGTCTTTAGAGATAAAGCACAGGGTCTTCCTCAGAGCATCACATTCATTAGGCCCTTAGAAAGTCCTAAGACATAGAGTAGAGAGACTACCAGAACAGGATAGTGCAGGTACAGAGGACAAGATAAATAAAGACAAAATCAGAGAAATAGAATGATACAGAAGGAATAAGGATTTTGGTTAGACTGGGACATAGGATCCATGCAAGTCACTAGCAGCCTCCTTACCTGGCATTGTTGTTTGCACACATGGTATCTTTTCTAATCCATCCCACATAACACTAAAAAAGGATGCCCCAAGATGCTGCTTGTACCATATATTGTCTCAAGAAACAATCCCCACTTTTCATGGCTTATGCAACGAAAGGCAAACACTCCAACAGAATATCCAGGATGGTCCGTAAGTCCATTTCCCTTATTCATTATTGTAGGAAATATATCCACCACATGCCCATGCTACAGTAATCAACATGTAAAGACTAAAAGATGGATCTACTATGGATTTTGCTAAGGGGACAGTTCTTCCACTACTCTGCCCCCACAAGCCTGAAGTAAAAGATAAGCCAGCTTTTGATTAAGTGCCAAATTGTTGGCACTGCCAATATCATTGTAGCAGTTAAACAAAGGAAAATCAGTATATGTTCAAATAGTAAAGTGAGCTTTCCTGAAGGAATATTTCAATTTAACTTCACCATGTACAGCTAATAACAATTGTGATGGTTTTTTGAAATTCAGTGATGAGCTCAAATAATTCCCTTTGATCAGTGAGAGATTAAGAGATGGAGTTCTAATTCCTGGCTATAATGAATTTTCAGGAACCTCAGGGAATCCAACTAATTATGAGCTGCTACTTAATTTCTGGCAGTCATTATGAAGGATATAATGATTTTTTTCTACATAGCAAGTTTTTTAAGATATTAAATAAAAAACTTATACTCAACTGCAAGGTTCTTCAGAAATCATTCCTTATATTAAAGACCAGAGTAGGCTTAATCACAGCAGAAAGTTTTAAAAGTACAATATTTTCTACTCTTTGATCCATGTAGGGATATGGTTAATAGTTTGGGAATTAGCATGAATATTACCTCAATTATGAATGAAAATTCTTTCTTTCACAATATGAAACATGGATGATTATCTTTGCACTGATGGTTTGAACCCACAGAAAGCAATAACTATAAAATGACATAAATGATAATATTTTCATCAAAATTAAAAGCTTCTGCTCATCAAAAGACATTGCAAATGAAAGGAAAGTCACAGATTAGGAGTAAATGTCTGGGAAATATAAATCTGACAAAGCACTGCTATCTTGAATATATAAATAACTCCTGCAAATAAACAATAAGACAACCTGTTTTAAAAATGGGTAAATTACTAAACAGATGCTTCAGATATAAAGATATCTGAATAGCCAATTAGCACATAAAAACTGCTCAATGTCACTAAGCTTGAACGAAATGTAAATTAAAACCATAATGAGTTGCCACTACATATCTCCTAGAATAGCTAAAATTCAACACACTGACTATACTAAACATTGGCAAAGATGTAGAGCTATCAGAATGCTCACACGTTGCTCTTGGGAATGTAAAATGGTACAACCACTTTGGAAAAAGTCTGATGATTTCTATCCCACTAAGCTTATTTCTATTGGCTCAGCAATTCTACTCCTAGGAAGTTAAATAAGAAAAAGGAGAACATTGGTCCACCAAAAGATCTGTACAAGACTGTTTATAGCAGATTCATTCATAGTAGTACCAAACTAGAAATAACTCAAATGTCCATGAAGATAAGAATAACTATTCTTATAATGGAATGCCACTCAACAATAAAAAAGAACAAACTACTAATGCCCACAATCATATGGATGAATCTTGTAGACATTATATTGAGAGAAAGAAGGCAGTGCAAATATGTACATTCTGTATGATTGCATTTATGACATTCTAAAACAGGCTAAGTTAGTCTTTGGTGGAAAAAAAAAAGTGGCTGCCTTTTTGTGGGTGGTAGCAGGTACTGGGGAGGTAGGTTAATGGACTGTGGAGATAAAAGGAAACTTTCTTAGAATGATGGGCATACTTTGATAAGGTATGGGTTCCATGAATGTATCCATTTGCATGTATCCAATATATGCAAATTTCACCTAGAAATTGTGTAATAAATAAGCTAGAAAGGATGGGGTATAAACAAAACAAGAATGAGAAAATCACTAGATGATTATGTAGACTTGATGGTGGGTACGCTTTTCTGTTTGCTTTATATATTTGAAATTCTCCATAATAAAAAGTATAAAAAGAAAGCCTTGGCAGGTTTCCCACACAGATAATTATATTTACAGAATGAATCCTCTGACCTAATTATGTGCAATGGCTGGTAATACGCAACCACCATAAAAGAAAACATGTTTCAAAAGATTTTCAGTAATTCTCCATTTCCAAAACTCCACATGCTAGGTTTTAACTGCAGAAACAAAACCTATAAAAAATTAACCCAAAATGAAGCACTGCACATTAGACTCTGAAAAATTAACAGCCACTTTCCATGGTATATGTATGCTTTGATGAAAGGGAAACACATAACTGAAATGGCAATATTGCAGATGCAGCTGAAAAGCTAATTTTATAGCATAGATTATTACATTATAGAAAAGAAAACCACAGGTAAAAATGTTTTAATTTTTACAGCTCAATATGGGAAATATTTGTAGAATTAAGAAGGGAGCTATGTCTCTGAAAAAGCAGATATCGTATTCATGAAACTCATTTTTCAAATCATATTGGAAATAGTTATGATATTCATGTCTTCTTTCATAGCTTCTAAAGTAAATAAACAGTAATATGTTTTAATGGCTTAAATAAGTAAATTAAATAGAAAGGAACATTTTTGTTTTTCTCACATGTTTAGAGATTTTTTCTACCCCTATCAGAATCAAACAGATAGTTTCAAAATTCCCTTAACCTCATTCTTTTTATTTTTGATTCTGCTTTCTTATCAATGTATCCCACACACATGCTATTATATCAATTTCTAGAATTTCAGTTGCTGTTTTACTGTTTTTGACCTGCCCTTTTATAATGCTTTCTTTTTAGCAAGCTTTATAACCTACTCTGATTAAAACTTTGATGACAGTTCCAAATTACGTAATGCCTTCCTTTAGTCTTGACTGTGTGTATGAATGCACTTGACAAAAATCTTGCCATATCCAGCATATTTGTATCTTATTTCAAATGAGTATTAACTTCCAAAGGCATGCCATAAAAAATTCATTTTCCCTTCTTCTAACATATTAAGCAATTGTTTAAACTCAAATCATATGTACATATGAGGAAGAGAGGGCACTCTTTCAGAAAAGGTTGGTATAAATGATACATTCAACATATTCAGATGTTATATAGCCCAATTCATTTTCCTGACAATCTGCACTGGCTTTGGTAGTCGATAAACCAAATCTGCAGTTATGTTGACACAATCCCCCGTGGAAAAGAGGTAACTTTTAATCAAGCCACCTTTTAGATTCATATTAATACCTACAATATCTTCCAGAACAAAAATGAGCAGAAAAGGATGAAAAGTGGATTTTTTGTTGTTGTTGCTGCTGTTGTTTTTTAGTTGCCTGGTCCGAGAATCAAACCCTGGTGTCCCACATGGAAGGCGACTATTCTACCACTGAACTACCCATGCACCTTGTTTGTTTGTTTTTGATCCTTCAAACTGAAGTGTTTTGGGAAATCAGCCATCCTACTCTTAAAACATAAACAAACAAACAAACGTGATGACACATGGCGTCAATTTGTGATAAATGAATCTTGGGCTGATTCGAAAGTTTAGTTACCATGTGTAACTTCCCAAAATACTCCTTTTTACATTGAAACAGCAGTTGCTGATAATTTTCTAACCTTACCTCTTCTGTTCTTAATGATATATGTAGGTAGTTGACAAACAAAAAAATTAGAAATGATTTAGAAACTCTCAAGGTCCATTAATATGAGACCTTTATGTTTCTAACCTCCACTGTTTCTCCCAACATTTGTTATTGTGGGACTAATCTACTTTGCTGTCATTTGACATATTGGAGGAATTATTCACTAGGGCAAGGCTCATGAAATTAAATATTGACTCTAGCCTAAGTCATACAGCATCCATGCATGAAGTTTAAACAGCCTTTGGAAATTTCGAGATGTTAATCTAACTACAGACAGCAAATTTGTTGGGCTTTGATGGCTCCTGAAGGTGTGCTCCTACAAACTGGTCACCAGTTTTGGCAATGCTCACTAGTCACATAGGGTCACCGTGAACATGCAGCGAGATGTTTATTTCTGATAATTCAGTTATTCATCTTAATGCCTAAATGTTGCTCATACAAAACTGTAATTATCATGATACATTTTTGGGTACTAGAATATTCATTTTATAAGCAACACTAAAGCATTTATGTTTAAGCATTTATGTTTTTTATCTTAAAAACTAAAGTGGCATAGTGTGCTACTTCCAAAGAGCCTCTCAGGTCCACTGTTTAATTGCATTCTTTAGTCCTTGTTCTCAAGATTTTAAAGCTGTAGTCACCATAATATAGAGTATGTTCTTATATTGGCTGGTATACAAGTAAGGAAAACCGAATCATTTCTTTCAGCTTTATTTCACCTTTTTTTCCTCATTTGTCCCTAAGTACAAAAGTCACATGGTAATACAGAAAGCTTCACAATTAAAATTAAGCATCACCCACCACCCCCACCTATCTTTCTCCATTCTTAACCCTACAATCCAGAGGTAATTACTTTTCAACCTTCCTATGTTTAGTTTTTAAGGTGGTTTCTTTCATGTTGCAGAATAAGGTTATTTATGGCTCTTTCTCCATGTATCAAATTTATATGTTCTCCATTTGTTTTCCTGCTACTATTTGTGAGGATTTGACTCATTTTTATTATCTCTCTTGTCCTCTATTTCTCCTTAGTATAGGAATAATTAATATAGTATAGCATAATAAATAATTATTCTTTATTTCTACATTAAACTACCCTAAAACTTCAAACAATATAATTAAACTTCAAACAATAAACAATATCATTAGATTTTAATTTATAGCTCCATCTACTTTAAAAGCAGATGAACAGAACTCTTGATTTTTTTATTTGAACATATAAGAACTATCTTGAACCTGTCTGTCCCTTCTCCAGCTGTAGTTCACATCCCAAGTTCTTTCAGTTATAGCTTTGCTTATATATTATCAAAAGAGGACATATTTAAATGTTTGATATTCAAAGTCTATGGGAGATTCTTTAAGTTAAAACCCAATAAGCGAAAATTGCAGTGTACGGTCTATGAAATCTGGCATTTCGTTTACTCGAGTCACACAGTGTATTATGATTACATTTCCTTCTTCGGGCCTCCAACATCTGGACACTCACTTATTCCATGGAGAATATTCCTAGTACCCAAAGTCGGTGGATTTTGCTGCTTTGCATTTTTCAATCACTGTAATTCATGGCATGCTTTGATTTGCTTCCTATTCATACCATGTCTCTCTTGTACATTTTTTTTAACTCCCTCACCGTGTCCAGTATTTCTGGCCACTTTTCATTGTTATTTTGGAAGTGGTGGTTGTTTGAGGGAGAAGAATCCCGTATCTTTTTCATCATATCTCTGTGTCTTTCAATTCTTAATCATTCTATCTTCCTCTACTCATTTGGACCTTTTCTTTCTCATTTATACTACAACTTTGGGGTACGACTTTTTTGTCTTTCCTGGAATGCCCCTGTTATCCTTTCCAATCTTTCCATTCTTCTCTTCTGCCAACTATCTTGCAAGTCTTCCATAGCCTTCCATCCTCAATTTCAGTCTGGGCCCCTCGGCCTGTGTATAGCTTTTATTCTTTTTGTTCTATTTCCATGATCCACTATTTACTGCAGCTCATATCCTTCTCATGGGGGGAATCATTCCCTCATTTTATAAGAAAACATAAGAAGGGGGTGAGGAAGTAAACTTTCTGAGTCCTTATATCTGAGCATCTTAAATATTGCATTCACACATGATTTATAATTTGGCTGGCTGGAGAATACTAGATTTAATATATTTTTGTTTACTTAGAATCTTAAAGGCATTGCTCCATTAACTTCTAGTGTTGCTGCTGAGAGTCAGAAAACTGGTTGAATATTATGTGTAGCATTTTCCCTTCTGAAAGCTTTTAGAAACCTCTTATAATACTTGGTATTCTGAAATTCTTCATCCATGTCTCTAATAGTAGGTCTTTTTTTTTTTTCCATTTAAAGGCCTTTCTTTTTTCAAGATGTGTATTTTCTTTCAGTTTCAGGGACTTATTTTAAAATACTTTTTTGGGGGAAATGTTTTCTACTCCATTTTCTCAGCACTTTCATCCTAGGAATTTGCTCAGCTGAAAGTTGGAATTCTTGGGCTGATCTTCCATCTCTTTCATTTTCAAAGATATTTCTTATCTTCCAACATTTGCATGACTTTTTAAAAGCTTAGATTCACCTCCACATTATTAATTCTTTTGGCTTTCTCATTATTCCTTTTCATTACATTTTCATTATCATTATATTCTATGAGTAGAATACAATGTGTTCTTGACATTTTGTGGGCTATTAACTAAAAGAGAGGCAGGGAGTAGCGGAAGTTGTTCTTGTTCCTTTAATTCTGCTTCCTCCAAGTCCAGTTTTTCTGTTTCCTTACCTTGTTTCTTTATTACTTTACAGACTTTCCTCAAATGTCTTGTGAATATTTACAATCTCTTCATGTTTTTAAATGAGGGAAAAGGAAGTTCGCCGAGAGGATCTGCTGAGTCCCTGGGCTGCATTTGTTGACCACAGGCTCACTAGGATGTAATTGGCCAAGGAGAAGGCAGCTGCCTGGAGGTTCCCTTATAGGGTGATCATATGAGGCAGGCAGAATAATGAACCTCCAAGAATATCAAGGTCCTAAACCACCAAATCTGTAAATGTATTAGGTTACATGGTGAAGGAGAACTAAGGTTGTAGGTAGAATTAAGTTTGCTAATCAGCTGACATTAAGACAAGGAGATTATCTAGAATGATTCAGGCAGCCCTAAAAGTGGGAGAGCGGCTCAGATGTGATAGCCAGAGAAATAAAAGTGGGAGAAAGACTCTCCCTGATGATGCTGGCTTTAAAGTGGGAGGAAGGGCACATGAGCCAATGAGAGTGAGCAGGAAAAGGGAGGACATATTTTCCCCTACAGTACCCAGAAAGGAAAATAACCCTGCCGACATCTTGATTTTAGCCTGATGAGCTCTGTGTTGAACTTCTAACTTGCAGAACTACAAGATGATTACTTTGGGTTGTTTCATTACCAAGTCTGTGGTGATTTGTTACAGCAGTAATAGAAAATGCCTGTCAATTTTGGTACAGAGGGGGGCTACTGTAACAAATACTTAACAATGTGGAAGTGGCTTTAGAATTGGGCCGTGGGCAGAGGCTGGAAGAATCTTGAAAAGCATGATGGGAAAAGCCTAGACTGCCTTGAAGAGACTGTTGGTAGACATGGGATGATGCATCTGCCAGTGAGGACACGGGAGGGAGAGAGGAGCAGGTCAAAACAGCACATATCACCCGAGGAAATACCTAGATCATCATGAACGGACTGTTGATAGAAATATGGGCATTAAAGTCACTGCTGCTGAGGACTCAAAAGGAAATGAGGACTATATAACTGGAAACCAGGGGAAAGGGAATCTTTATTATATAGAAACAGATAGCTTAGCAGACTTGTGTTCTGCAGTTATGTGGAAAGCAGAACTTGTAAATGATGGACTTAGACATTTAATCAAGGAGATTTCCAAGCAAAATATTGAAAGTATGATGAGGTTTCTGCTTGCTGTTCATCATAAAATGTGAAAGGATAAAGTTAGGAAAGAATTGTTAAATAAAAAAGAATGAAGGCTCAACAATTTGGGAAATTCTCAGCCAACCTAGATTGGAAAATAGGCCAAAATTTAGAGATTCACTGTCAGGAAAGCATGCCTAGAGGAAAAATCAAGGATGTGGCTGGATACCCCTTCTCAAATACTTCAGAATGATGAAAATGTCAGCGTATTCAACCACACAATAGGCTCTTTGAAAAGATAAGCATATGACTCACAGATCCCTCAGTATCTCAGGAGAAGCCAGGAATAGGGATGGGATTTTCCAGGAAAAATTTGTGGAAGATCCTCTTGTCTAATTGAACGAATCCTCAAGACACAGCGTGATACCCAGAGGTTCTTCAGAATATTGTACTAGCAGAACACTGCCAGCTTGGACAGAGAGGCACAGAGAGATGATAAAGTGAAAGAAGGCTGTCCTTTTAAAACTTTTCTAATAATGCACTGCATATGGCCCTGAAACCTGAATTACTCATTGACCTATATGTTCAGACCCAGGTTTAATATTTTTAGCAAGACTGCTTAATAGGTGATATTATATATTTCCAATATAAGGTACAAAAATGCCTGATTATCTCTTTATTTCTGTAATGTTGGTAGCCATTGATGATTATTACCTAGATCTATTAATTCATTAGGAGTTGCAAAATGGTAATGACATTCTGATTCCATTATTTCTTCTTTATTTACCATTCCCTTATATATTGCTGCTAAAATATAATTTTCAAATAGGAAAAAATCATTGCACTCATGCAAAATTAGCATATGCTCATGTCTAAGACTTTACTCAACTCAAAAATTAATAAGCAAAACAGTAAAATATTAGGAGTGGGTCAAAGAAATTTGGAAGTACCAGGGGTTTATTATCACTTTAGTAAAAGATTGTTAGGGTAAGGTTGGTAGAGTATATATCAAACTGGATAGAAACCATTTGCATTTTGCCTGATAAAAATCCACAAGATAGTGTGTAACTTCATTAAGGACAGAACCTTTAATTAATAGTCTTAACATCATTTATCTTCCTAAAGGCTAGCTTCCCTCATCAACTCTTTGTCACCTAGAGATGCAGTTTCTACAGAAAAGGCAGAGCAAATTTGGACTCTTTCCCCTTATTCCTCTTACTCAGAACAAAGATCCCCCTTTTTAAGTATAATTTTGATGCATGGATTTTTACCTTATTTGATGTGCTTCAGCCTGTTGGAATTATTATCCATATTGATTTAGCCCCCCACTTTCTTAAACAAATGAAAGCATTCTAAACATATTTTTGAAAGGGAGAAAATCTGAGGGGGGAAAAAGTCAGCAACAATTAATGTGAAAAGAGCCAGTGAAAATTTTTCTGGTCAGAGGAATCTTTTAAAGTTTTTATCTCACAAGATAGTCACAGTGAGTCTTAGGTGACTGAAAACAGGTGAAACGTGCAATTAAAACGCTGTTTGTGGGGCCATGGTGGCTCAGCAGGCAGAGTTCTCTGCTGCCATGCCAGAGACCCGGGTTCGATTCTTGGTGCCTGTCCATGCAAAACAAACAGACCAAAAAAAACACTGTTTGTGGGACAGATCTTTTTAATATATTTTTTGATATATGTATAATTCAAGTATCAAAAATATATGTATATTCATGTATGTTAATAATTTAATAATTTACAATGAAAGCCAGTATTAGTTCCTCAGAAACTTATAGACCAGTCTATTCATTCTCACTCACTTAGCTTTCAGAAATAAGTAGTTCCTTCACTTGGCTTTCAGAAATAAGAGTTTAAAAAGTCCTTTACCCTTTTGACAATTCCTTCTCATTCTCCTTTGCTGGTTTCTTCTCATCTACTTAACCTCTAAATACAGGAGTGCCCTGGGGCTCAGTGTTTGGATTTTTTCCTCTTTTCTATCTACATGCAATCCCTACATTTATTGGATGAGTGATCTTATCCTACATCAAGGCTTAATTGCCATGTCTACACAGATAACTTCTAAATGTATATCTATAGCTCACCCCTCTCCCCTGAACTTCAAGAGTATATATCCAAATGGCAATTCTATTATTCAAATATCTCCCACACAAAAAAAATAGTCACAGTCTTTATTATTTTAACCATCACCCACATTTAATTCATCATTCAATTCAGTAGGTTCTGGCTTCAAAACATTTCCAGGATTCAGCTACTTCTTACCCCTTTCACTGCTCTCACTCTGGTCCAATTCACCATCATCTCTGTGTTCCAAGCAGGAAACACAAGCAAATATGAATAATTAAGAAAGGATATGATAGAGGAATGTTTACAAAGGTGTGAACTGAGTTTAGAAAACCAGCAAGGGATACTGTCTTACCCAGGTGTAGCAACAGCAAGGAGACATTTCCACCTTTAGGCTAAAGGGGTCAAGCAAAAGGAGGCATTCTAAATTCCCAAAGAGGTCACTAAATGGAAAGGACCACCCAATAGACACTGTGGCCTTGATGGGGGGACAGAGAAAACCAATGGGGGCCCGAAAGGACAGGATAATAAAGACATGAATGAATTTTACTCTCCTCCCAATATGTCCTGTGAGTGCTTCCCATTAGTTGAATCCAATGCAATTCAGAGATGAAGGACACCAATTAGTAGTTTACATGTTCCATACAGGTCAACCATCTGCACAAAGAGCTGCGAAGAGAAAGGCAGAGGATCTCTACGGCTGTTCTCCCTTGCCTTTGCCCTTGCTCTTCTTATTTAAAACTTCTGTGGGTTTTTGTTGTTGTTTTGCATGGGCAGGCACCGGGAATTGAAACCAGTCTCCAGCATGGCAGGTGAGAACTCTGCCTGCTGAGTCACCATGGCCTGCCCTATTTAAAACTTACTTTTAACATCCAAGCCAGAGTAATTTTGTTAAGACTTAAGCCACATCATGTTAGGTTTCTGACCAAAGCCCCCAATGATTTTCTCTTGTTCACTGTAAAAGTCAAGTGAGGTCCCCTATTCACGCTCTTGCTACTTTGCTGGCCTCTTCTCCTTTTCTCTTATGCACATTTCTTGAGCTATGCTGCTCTCCTTCTGGTTTCTTGAACATTGCAGGCACACTCCTGCTTCAGGGCCTTTCGAGTTTTTCTTCCTCTGCCTGATACATTCCTCCTCCAGCTTTTCATCGGTTCCCTTCAGGTTTCCCTCAGGGACTCCCCTCTCTCTGAGGCCTTCCCTGACCTTCTGTTAATGTTACACCTGCCTTCACATCCTAGCCCTCTGCCCTGATTCAGTTTTCTCTACAGCATTTTCTACCTTCCATTCTATTTGATAACTTGCGTAT
Source organism: Tamandua tetradactyla (assembly GCF_023851605.1). Lineage (NCBI taxonomy): Eukaryota > Metazoa > Chordata > Mammalia > Pilosa > Myrmecophagidae > Tamandua > Tamandua tetradactyla. The sequence continues at coordinate 63,859,972 of NC_135328.1, read as the reverse complement.
CTATTTATTTAATGTTTGCCTTAAAGGAAGCTCCATGATTACGGGGATTGTTTTTCTCTTTCATTCCTTGCTGTTTTCCCAATGGCGAGATCAGTGTTGGCATATGGTAGACACTCAGTAAATATTTGTTTAACAAAAGAATAAAACCAAAATGGGACATACCTTATTGTTAGGGATTGAATCATGTCCCCCACAGTGACATGATTCATGTACCCACAAAAGGCATGTGCCATCCAGTTCCTATGGGTGGGATCCACATGTAAATAAGATCTTTGAAGATGTTAGTAGTTAAAGTGAGGGCAAACAGAATGTGAGTGGGCCCTAATCCAGCATGACTGCAGTCATTACAAGCAGAGGAGATTTGGACACCATCAATAAGAGGCAGATAGGGAGAGAGATGGCCATGGGCATGCGATGGAGGCACTCAGGTATGGAGTACTGGAAAGCTGCCACCGGAATGATCCAGGCTTCAGAGAAAGAGTGATCCTGCCAACAATTTGATTTTGGACTTCTAGCCTCCAAAACTGTAAGACAATAAATTCCTGTTGTTTAAGCCAATCCTGGCAAACAGAAGTAATTTTTATAGCAACCCTGGCAAACCAAGACACCTATCGTCTTTTCCTAAGTATTTTCCTAGTATACCAAACTTGAAATTCTGTGAATGCAGCGTGATGCTTCATTTTATTTTTAAGTGCATAGGCCAGGAAGATGTTCTATTTTTAATTGGGGTGTACTTGCTCTTTAATAAATGGCCCATGCATCTTCCCTTTACTTGCTGTTTGTGATTGTTAGTAGGGCAGCATATGCAATGTTGCAGCCTATTTGTTTATAATCATCAGCTGTTTAAGCACAGGGTAGCAGGGGATGGAAGGCTGACCCTCACCATATAATTTCAATTAGTAGTAGTGAGGTTTGTAATATCCTGTGGAAGTAGAACAGGCCCTTAGCTATTTAAATTCAATGTGTCTCACTAACAGGGAAGTGCTGGAGAGCATATCTGATGCAAGTGGTGATATAAAGAAGAATCCAAAGGAAAAGTGTGTTCCCACACTTGAAACATTATCACATGCTCTGGGGACCTAAACTCTTTCAGCAGCCAAGTCAAGAACAAGTTAGAGTGACTGGCACGTTGCTCTGTCTCAATTTAGCAAGCCAATTTGCCTCCTCTTTTGGGAAGATGATCAGGACGTTTGTTTACCTTCAAGATGCTCTATTATAAATGCTCAAATAAATTCATGTAATTTCAATTTAGAAATATGAGTAAGAGTGATGATGACCTACACATGGTATTTAGGCTGAGCTAAAATTCCTCCTGGTTTGCTTTTCCCATCTACATAAAATTGAAAAATATGTAAAGAGAGATTAGGTTAGACATGCTCAAATAATAAGATACAAAAGTAAAATATTTCCACACATAATTTCTTATTTTGAAAATGTATTTCAGTTTGATATTATAATTACAATTAGAAATAAAATGTACTTATATTAGATATTGAAAGCAAATCCACATTTTAAGTATATTTGCTGATTGTTGCAACGAAAATATAAATTTAAAGGAGACTTTCAACCTACAGAAAAATTGAAATGATTTGGTAATTTATTTATCAAGCAATAAAACAGAGGCCTCTAAACATAACGGGGTTTATAGTCATACTTCTTTGCAATAAATCCATCTTTAATTATTGATTCAATAATCTTCTCTACTCCTACTTAACAGGGTAATCCACCTCTTTGATCTTTAGCTAGAGCTTCTTAAACCCTGCAAGTAGAGAAAACACACTATACATTTGTAAATTGCCTAAGGGAATTATTCTAAATATAGAGCACTAAATGAATCTGCTATGTGATAGAAAGACAATTTCCAGGCACTAGTTAAGTCGGACTACCTATTTTAATATGTACACCAATTAACTGAGAGACACTGAAGGAACAGAGCTTGGTCATTTCAAGGTCACGTACACACATGCACACACACAAGACTATATTAGAAAATATAACAGCATAACATCTTTAGGAGAACCAACTAAATCACCTCCTTACATGAAACACATGTATGAAAATTTTTTTGGTTAATCAAAGCATCAAAGTTTTCTTGGCTAGAATAAATTCAAGACAGACTAATTTGAATCCTGATAAGAACAATAAAACTGAATAAATACTTTCTAACAGAGTCCAAACGTTCATTGGCATTGAACAGCTCAGCAGTTCCTTCACTATCTTTCTCATTCCTTGGGAAGCTGCTCAATGATTTAAAAACCCTGCTTAAGCCCGTGCCTCACCTCACCTAACTCCCAGTGCAGAAAAATCTATATATTCCTTCATAAAACTTCCCAACTTCCTTCTTTTTTAGCTCATGTATGTAGATCTTGACTGTCTTTTAAGTGTTTAGATGCACACATTCTCAATCTGAGAAGTTTATACCCCAACTCTAATACTTATTGGCCGTGCCTCAGTTTTCTCATCTGAGAGGTAAGAGCTATTCTCAGAGAGCACACATACGGAGTCTGATACATAGAGCTCAATCAGTGTTTCATTCTGTTCTTATTAAGCAGGTTTGTGTGTAATCCACAAAAATTCTAATTGTGTGAGCAGAAGCACATGAATCTCAGGTCTTACTCAGCTCCAAGCATTAGTAAGGATTAGTGATGCAGGTAGAGACAAATAGCATTTGTCTCTGGAAGGGCCTCAGATTATCAGTTGCAGCTTCTAAAATTTTCTTTTTCCACATTGGACTACATTTTAGCTTCAGAATAACAGCTCTAAAGGGAATCATTTGGTTTGGGTGTTTCTTAAATTTTATACTTGGCTAGTAACACATATGACTTCCATTCTGCAGTCAGCCGTATCCCTCAATAATGTTCTATCAGCAGAAGGCGCCACTGGCTGGCCTTCTGGGCAAGGCGCTCCCAGTTCTTCCTGGTGTTACAGTCACTGGGACTCTGCATTCCTTCTCCCCAAGTCCCTGAATTCAGACACTTCTGTTTGTTGCCACTTGACCTATAGAGGAGAGGGTTAGCACACGTTTTGACCCATTTGGCTATTCTTACTAGAGTACATTGCTACACTTTTTAAAAATCCAGTCTGATCATCTCTGTCACTTGTGAAAGAGTTATATATATTTCATTTATCATTATTAGTTTTATATTTGGGCTTTTATTTGCAAGCTTATTTTATTTTATTGTTGTTACTGGTGTTGACCAACTGTTTTGTTTGCTTCTTTTATTTCCTTTTATGCCTTTTGCTGCATGGATACATGTAACTCTTTCCTCCCTGTAGTAGTTTGAAAACTATAATACATAATTGAATGTAGATTTTATCAATTATCATTAATTTGTAATATGCTAAATTAACTATAAGCTAACCAAGTGTAAAGTTATTTATTATCTTTCTCCTAAACACAGCACAAATGTAGCACAATAACTGTCCATTGAACATCCCCATCCCAATATATTTTATTCTTGTGCAGAATTTTAGTTCTACCAATTTTAGGCTCCAAAGTTATTATTTACTTTATAACTGATAGTTATTGGAATTTACAGAAATTCTAAAACTTAATTTTTGTGCTCACTCCTGCTCCCTGGATCCCACACTTTTTCTGTGACTACTATTTCTTCTAGTGAAAAATCTTTAAACAGTAAGTTCTTAATCTTAATACTTCTAGAAATGTCTCTCTTTTATCCTACTTCTTAAGTTTCAGTTTATACGAGTATAAAGTGATAAACTAACAATTTTTAATCATGTTTACTGTGTTGCCATTTTCTTTAACATATTTAATTGATGTCTGTTTTAATTGTAATTATCATTGTTGTATTAGTTAGGGTTCACTAGAGAAAAAGAATCAGCAGGAAACACTAACAAATACAAAATCTATAAAAAGTGTCTCACGTGACCGCGAAAACGCAGAGTCCAAAGCCTGCAGGGCAGGCTGTGAAGCCGATGATTCTGATGGAGGGTCTGAATGAACTCCACAGGAGAGGCTCACCAGCCGAAGCAGGAAGGAAGAGAGCCTATCTCTTCTGAATCCTCCTTAAAAGGCTTCCAATGATTAGATTAAGCATCACTCATCGCAGAAGACACTCCCCTTGGCTGATTACAAATGTAATCAGCTGTGGATGCAGCTGACATGATCATGATCTAATTCTATGAAATGTCCTCACAGCAACAGACAGGCCAGCACTTGCCCAACCAGACAAACAGGTACCACCACTTGGCCAAGTTGACACATGAAGCTGACCATGACAATTGTTTTGTAGATAATCGGCCTTTCTGTGCATTAGCTGTAAACTTTTCCTTTTCTTTACCCTTGACATTATCAAGTATCTATTATTATGTGACAAGCATATTTTATAATTGTTATCTTAATTAATCTATCTAAAAAAAACACTCAAGTTTTACAGATATGCAGATCAATTAAAATCTGCCTTGTTTAACATTACTTCCATTTATTCTGCCTATAGCTTGAAGCATATTTTTTCCTCTAAGAATTTGGGTCTTTCTTGAATTCTTAAACAATCTTTCACTTCATTTCTTTGAAGTTTTTATTTTTATAAAATTCATACAAGTACCTAGTTTAAGAGGTTCACATGATTAAATAAAGTTCCCTGTGAACGCATCACCTCCCATAACATTCTTTCCAGAGTAAACCACTTTCACTTCTACCTGATTATTTTAGCAGTTATTAACACATGCCTTAATACTTATGTTACTCCTTCTTGGTTTTGTTAAGTCTTAAGCATTGGTAATATTGACTTGTCACTGTAGAGGGAGAGGATTTAGTCTCTCCCCTTTATCCTCACCACACACATGCACATACCTTCTGTGGCAGACACACTGTAAGGTGACCCCCCATGAGTCACAACCTTGTATAATCCCTTCCCCTTGAGTGCAGGCGAAACTCTGTCCTTCTATATACGATAGAATATGCAAAAGATGTAGCGTTTTTGCTGCTGTGACTAAGGCCCCACACCTGCTGATTTTGAGCATATCAAAAGGATATTATCCTTGAGATGAGGAAATGAAATCCCTTGAAAGAAGGACTGAAGCACTCCCCAGGTCAGAGATGCTCTGCTACTTATTGTGAAGAAACAAACCACGGGGAAATGAATTCTCCCCACAGCCTGAGGGAGCTTGGGAGTGATCTTTCCTCCAGAGAAAGCTGCCCCCGTCCATGCTTTCATTGCAGCTTTGGGAGTCCCTGAGCAGAGGACCCGACTAAGGTGGGCTTGGACTGGTGAAAACTGCGAGATGAAAAAAAGACGAATTAATTCCAGGGTTATTTGTTAGATAGCAATCGAAAACTGGTACTCTTTTCTTTCTTTCCATCCTCCCAAAGAGTTTTAGTTTGTCTCCTCCATTTTAAGTATTGATATGATTAAGACCTGAAAATACTTTTCGCAGCTGTAGTAAATGTGGCTACTTTTCTTTCCTGCAGAGGAATTGCCCATCCCCTGCCTTTTTGTTTGTTTTGCTATGCTTTTTTTAGTTGTCTAATTTTCCTTTCAAGAGATTGAAATGCATTAAGTATTCTACCTTTTTTAATACCCAGGTTTTCTGGTTTACCCCATCTGAACTAGTTTCCCTCTACCACTAGCGCTGGGCTGTGATGTTACCTCCCTCTCCATCAAGCTGGAGGCTCCCTGATTGCCTCCTTGTGTTGGAGATCCCACTTACCAAAGGACTTGCATCCTATTTCTTGGCTCACTCCTTGCTTGACAGAGCAAACCTTCTAGGAGCTTCATGTCTTTATTCTTCCTATAGATTTCACTGGTAGTTTGGCAGGGTATAAAATTGTTATTCAAAATAAATTTCCTTCAGAATGTTGACATCTTTGCCTAAATACTTTCTAGTGCTTGCTGTTAAAAAGAATAAAGCTATTCTGATTTATATTCTTCTGAAACTAGCCCTCCCCCCTTTTTTTTTTGACCTCCCTGATAGTTGAGGAAGATCTCTTAGTCTGAAGTGTCTGAATTTTTAAGTTGATATACCTTGGATAGTTTATACTAAGATGATATATTTTTTTTCATTTGTGTCCAGTTATACCTGCATTTTGATTGCTTTCTCTTTTTATGCTTTATTTATAATTGTTATGTATTTGTGGCAAAGCGGGTATATCAAAAGCAAAAAAAATGGATAAAAAATAAACAAATAATAGGAGGAACAGCAATTACAATAAATTGAGTATACTGAAATACTAGTGATCAATGAGAGGGAAGGGTAAGAGGTATGGTATGCGTGAGTTTTTTTCTTTTTTATTTCTTTTGCTGGAGAGATGCAAATGTTCAAAACAATGATCATGGTGATGAATACACAACTATGAGATGATACTGTGAGCCACTGATTGTACATCATGTATAGAATGTTTGCGTGTCAAGAATGTTTCTATGTTTGTTTGTTAAGGTTTACAATTAAAATATTTTTAAAAAGGGAAGGGGGATACATCAAGGTATGAATTCACAGCACTTCTCTTGACTGAAATGAAAAAACATAAAGACAACATTAAATTAATCACTTGCACATTTAAAGTGTGGAAATATGTTCTTTTTAAGAAAATTACACTTAAAGGAAGACATCAAAGCATTAAACATTTAAAATCTGAATTTGCGCAAAATATTTTCTCACTATACAAAAAGCTCTGCCTGTTTCCTATTGAACTTCACCCTTTACAGATTTTCAATTTCTTTAAATCTAGGAGACTCGGAAAATTAGATTTTATATTGCTAAGCTTATTAGATGAATTTAAAAGTACTCAATAGAATTGTGAGCTTTAAGAGTCTCAATTAAAATTAAAATGTCTCTTGGGTCCTGTGATAGAGAGAATCTTAATCTTTGTGGAAGTGCTTAGAGCAATCCAGGAAGAACAAAGAAAATTTAAATCATGGTCTATATTTTCTAAACAGAAATTAGCAAATCACATGGTTTTGTAGAGAATTTCTGAAAATTCTTCAGAATATTATGGCCTATTCTTTCAGCTTGTTTCTGAGATCCTAAATACTTGGTATTTAGGTAGTGAAGGAAAAAAAAATCTCAGTTAATATCTTCTTAAAAATAGAGAAAAATTATCTAAATAACAAAACTTAGTCATCCTCTTTGCAAACAAAGAAATAAACAAGAAGGTGAAACAGAAAATGTTTTATGCCTAACAGACAGACAGCAAAAGTATTTATTTGTTTAAAGTTAGAATACTAAAACTTCAAAATGATGTGAGAAAGTTTTATGGGTACTTTCAATTATTAATTTGTACTTGTAAAATTTTTGAACTATGAATACTTACTTGGATGGGTTTATTATATCAGGGGAATGAAACTGAATGGAAACTTAAGGAAATAAAAAATTAAAATTAAAATATTGGTAGAATTGAGAACACTTAACTTTCTTTTGAAGCATTGAGGAACCTGACTCAGAATGGCTTTGTTTCAATCATTAAAAGTTAACTTTTATTTCTGTATCTATAATAGTTTCCCCACTCCGTCATTCTATCCAAAGATCAATAAAAAAAACTTGTTGCAAGAGAAATAACACGATGAGTAGTAGGCATAAGTTTCAATTATTATGTACCAAACCTTTTCATAATTTTTATTTTAATCCATTTCACAAGCCTCTGGTTTTTCAGAAGAGAAAACTGAAGGTCAAGGAAGCTAACTGCCTTGCTTAGCACTGTACAGCTGGTAAGTGGTAGATAAAAAGTCCAGCAGAGCCTGCATGACGCCCAAACGTCTATCTTCTACCCCACCAATCTCAGTTTTTGCTTAAATATCTTCATAAACTAATTCCAAAAGCTGTATGTTGTCCCCAACTGACAAAAGAGGTAATGAATAATGGCTTCATATTTTCCACCTAATTCTTAAGAATATAAGAACTGGCATAGAAAGCATAAGCATGTACCCTCTACCTCCCCACCTCAGGACTTAAAAACAGACAGGTGTTACACGCACCATAAAGGAAAATAATTCTCAGAGGGCTTTATTTCTTTAGTAGCACCTAGATTCTGGTAGGTATGATTCTCCCTAATGTAAGAAACACCGAAGAGCAAATGCTATAACAGGCTTTTGATTTTTTAAAGCTTTTGCATCTACAAAGTGCAGGGCCCCCTTAGTAAACCCTGGTAGTTGTCCCATTGCTTGGTTTCCACCCCTATTCCAATCCTTCCCCATGACATCCTCCAGAAAAATTCAAGTCCTCACCCCATTCCCTGAAGTCACCAAAGCTTTAATTTAGAAGGCCCTTGACTTTTTCACCCTAAACTGCATTCTATTTATATGGAAATTTCAGGCTGCTTTTATTTGTTTGTTTTTGCATGCTCCTAATTGTCTCACTTTGCAAAGCTAAGTGAAACTGGAGCCCTGGAAGTACAGCAGTCTGTTTTTCTATCATGTGAAGATTAGCTGTCCTGGAAAAGTTGTATGATCCAAGAAATTCAGTACATATTAAACTAGGAAAAGTACAGAAAAAAATGTATTCTCTTTTAGGCCTAAAAGTGAAATGATGATTTTTCTTACCGACTTAGTAACATCATTGTGAACAAAGCAACATAAGGTAGATGACTTTGCATCTTATTTTCTCTTGTAAGGCAATTACAGAGTGGGGAAAAGAGGAGTACTTCAGGTTATGCTAATCTGATTTTGCAGACTCCTGAACCACCCATTCCAAAGCTTAACAGCTCTTAGTATTAGAATATTTTCCCTCATCTGAAAGTAAATTTCTCTTCCTTTGTATACATTTCTTCATGGAGAAGTGAAGTAATTGCTTACCTTCTTTGCTAGAATTCCTTCTTATATGAAAAAGTATTGTTAATTTTATTTTATTATTCTCTTCTTTAAGTTGAAGATACTTAAAGTCTTCCTTTTTTCTTTTTTTAATCTGCTGTTGGACCAATAAAAGAATTCAGTAACTTTGAAAGCTAAAGGTATTCTAGAATCATATTCTTTGTGGCAGATTGTATTATTTTTAAAATGGGTCCAACAATATCTCCTCTTCTAGATAACCTTGCCACTGCTTCCATTGAAATCTCTGGTCTATATTCCCTCCACTTGAATCTGTAAAGCTTTGGTCAATAGAGTGCAGAGGAAGTGACTCTGTGTGACTTCCAAGTTTGCATCATAAAATGTGATGCAGCTCTGTCTTGTTCCTTGGAATACTCATACTTGGAGCTTTGAGCCACTATGTAAAGAGTGACTACCTAGAGCTGCTATGCTGTGAGGAAGTTAAGGCACATCAAGAGGCCATGTGAATACTTTGGCAGAAGGTTTGGCAGCCCAACCTTCCAGTCATCCCAGCTCAGAACCAGACATGGGAGTGAGTAAGTCTTCAGAAGTTTCCAGTCCCTAGTCTTAGAGGCCCTAGGAATTTGAACATCATGGCCTCAGGGACAAGCCATGCCTCCACTATCCTGTCCAAATTTGACCCATCAAATATCTGAACATAATAAAATAGTTGTTGTTGTGCATCACTTAGTAAGTAATAAGAACTGGCGATATTAACCACCACATTCTCCCTCTACTAATAGATAAGCTAGGTTTTGTTAGTTTGTTTGCTTAATTTATTACTCATTGGTTGTGTAGTTTGCAAGCTGCCAGAATGCAATATACCAGAACTGGAATGGCTTTGACAAGGGGAAATTTAATAAGTTACAAGTTTACAGTTGTAAACCTATAAAATTGCCCAAACTAAGGTATCCAGGAAAAAATATCTTAATTCAAGGAAGGCCAATGAGTCAGGAACACCTCTATCAGCTGGGTAGTCATGTGGCTGGCATCCACTTGTCCCTTGCTCCTGGGCTCTGGTGCCTTCAGCCTCTGATCCTGTGAGGGTTCCTCACTTTGCTTCTCCAGAGCTGGTTTTAATCTCTTGGCTTCCCTTGGCTCTCTCCAGGTTCTGGCTTGCTTAACATCTCATGTTGATATCTGCTGGGCTCCTTGCATCTTCAAACATCCATGTCTCCTCTTCATGTTGGCATCTGTGTCAGCCAACAGGGCTCTGTTGGCTCTGAGTCTTTTGTCATTTCTGGCTTTCTCCAAAATGTTTCCTCTTTTAAAGAATTCCAGCAATCAAATCAAGACCCATAATCAAAAGTCACACCCAACTGTCTCACATCTCTATGGAGATAATCTAATCAGAAGATTCCAACCTACAGTACTGAATCAAGATTAAAAGAAATAGCTGCCCTCGCAAGATTGGACAGGATTAAAACATGGCCTTTTTAGGATACATAAATACTTTCAAGCTGGCACATTGGTGTTATCCATTTCTGCTAATCTCACAGACATAGCAGGAAGTTATCTATCATGAATTTTCATACTTTTTCCTTCCAAACACCACAATCCTTATAGAAATGGACACAAATGAAAGCAACTTTCCTTAAAAATTCTACAGCAAAAATGATCTCTTCAATATTTTATGATTCAGTGTCAATAGAGTAATGGTCAAACCTCTTGAGTATTCCAAGTTTCCCTCTGAAGAAATGTTTTGCTTAGTTCACATAAAATTCCAGAATATCAACTCCATGCAGAGACTAGATGATATCTGGCATAGGTTAAATTTCAAGTCAAGCTTTCTTGTTCATATAGCACCTCCTCATCTTATTGCTCAACAGAAGGATGTTTCCTCAGTCAACAAAGTTACTTAAATTTCAAACATTCATTTTTTAAGTCGTAGCTCAGAGAAGATACTGATTTAATATAGATTTTAGTTATCTTAATCATCTCAATAAAATAAATCAGAAGTACTGATTTAATATAGATTTTATTTATCTCAATCATCTCAAAATTTTGGGAAATCAACAGGTTATAGATTTAAAGCAATAAAATAAAAATAAATATTCATATATTTTTTGTTTCTGCACTCACTCAATTCTGTCATATAAAATCTCACCTCTCTACCATCACAGCCTGCTATTATTATATGAGTGCCAGTTTCATATTGGTACTCAGTGAAGTGTTTTTTTGTTTGAGCATATCATTCAGTTATTAAGAGAAATATAATTAAGAATTTAAGAAATGAATTAAGTAATCTGTGAAAGCATAAATTAAGACAATTACTATATATAGTGGTTCAGTAACTTCTTTATTTTTGCTAATCAGAAATACTAACAAAAAAGAAAATCACACATCATGTTTAGGTCTGCATAAAATACTGAAAGAAAATCTTACTGCTAATTGTAGTCATCATAGCCTTGCATATATTACAAAGTACAGAGGTAATTTATTTTTTAATGATGGAAATGTTCACATTATTTTGGGTCTGTGATGAATATCGAGCAAAATGATCTGTTTTTATTTAAATTTGTATAAGGAAAATGTGTTCTATGCATTTTCAGATTGTTTTGCCTTAAGAAGTTAAATTTTAATGATAAAGAGTGTCTTGTGTCTCTAATCAAAAATTGCGTAATATATCTAATAGCCTTTCTCTGTGTACGTATTTTGTTTATATGTTTTGTTCAGGATTTTAATTCTTTAGAAATAACAGGAAATATACCCTGATAATTGCCTTTTATGTGAACATTTCTAAAATACAATTGGCAGGCACCATAATGTAGAGGGAAACAAATGGGCGTCAGAGTTGAAACTTAGGGGGGATCCCTGTCTGGAGGTCTCCCCCACTTGGTTAGTGAGTTAATTTTCTTAATGCATTATCTATAAAATAAGGATAACAATAGCAATTAACTTATAAATGTTTTGTGACACTTAATTGAGGAAAAAAACTCCTAAGTGTTTACGATAAATCCTGAAAAATATACAACACTATACATATTTTCATGAATTTTTACTACGTTATTACTTTTAATAACTGTATAGTTGTGAGGTAGATAAAGTTGCTAAAATGCAATATACCAGAAATGGGCTGGCTTTTAGCAGTGGGGATTTATTAGCTTACAAATTTACAATTCCAAGGCTGTGAAAATGTCCCAGTTAAGGTATAAACAAGACAATACCTTCTGTGAAGATCAGTTATCAGTGAACTGGGGCTCCTCTGTCACATAACAAGGCACAAGGCGAGGTCTGCTGCTCCTTCTCTTCCAGGTTTCATTACTTCCAACTTCTGCTTCGGTGACTTCCTCTCAGCTTCTCTGGAGCTTTTTCCATGAGCTTCTCTCAATTTCATCTCCTTCTCGTTTATCCTTTTATGAAGGATTCCAGTAAGAAAATTAAGATGCATTTCAAAAAGAGTCAAGAGGTTATCCTGGAGATTATTCCTATGCATTATATAGATATCTCTTTTTGGTTTATGATGTGTTGGAGTGAATGGAGGGAAGTACCTGAAACACTTGAGCTGTGTTCCAGTAGCCTTAATTCTTGAACACAATTGTATAAAGATATAATGTTTACAATGTGACCGTGTGATTGTGAAAACCTTGTGTCTGATGCTCCTTTTATCCCGGATATGGACAGATGAATAAAAAATATGGATAAATAAATAATGGGAGGAGGGTAAAATAAACTGGGTAGATGGAAATACTAGTGGCCAATGGGGGGTGGGGGTAAGGTGTATGGTATGTATGAGGTTTTTCTTTTTTTTTAATTTCCTTTTTTGTTGTGAAGCAAATGTTTTAAAAAATGATCATGATGATGAGTACACAACTATATGATGATATTGTGAGTCATCTATTGTACACTGTGTATGGAATATGTGTGAAGATTTCTCAATAAAAATATTAAAAAAAAAAAAGATCCACCTTGAATGAGGTGGATCACATCTCACTTGATACAATCTAATCTAAAGCTCCCGTCTACAATAGGTCTACACCCACAGGAATGGATTAAAAGAATATGATCTTTTCTGGGATACATACAGCCTCCAAGCTACCACAGTCGCATTGTAATTACCTTGGATAACTCCAAGCTCTTTATAAACATAAAATCCAGGAGAACGATCTATTTTATGGCTCTGATATATGATTTTACTAACTAATAAAGCAAATAATCCATAAGTAACTATTAGACAAATAACTGAAGCAAAACAAAGGAATACTAAATATGTACACCATAATTTGGAAAACTATTTAATTTTAGGAAAGATGCAACAAAACAATGTTGTAAGATTACGAGGATACATATTCTGCACTTTTTTTTTAATTGAGTAAATGGGAAATGAATATGCATACATTTTATTTTACATTTTTTACACCTGCCTACACTAGGAAAGTGTTTGCAGCACTAGTTGATTACCATTAATATGGATCAAATGAGTTGACAAAAATTGGCAGAAGAAAAAGCTGGAGGGTTGCATTGCTTCCATCTGTGTAACGATTTAGGTTCAATCTCTATCATGAGTCTAAACCCAAGGGCCTGTTAATATCAACTAGTAGATATGTGTTCATAAACACACTTGAGATCTTTGAATAATTAGTGAAAGTTTCTTAATTCTGAAAGCATACTTATGAGAGCAAGAAACACATTGCCCTTAATCCTCATTGTTTTTTGTATCTAAAACATTGCTTAGCACATAATTGAAGCCAATGCATATATGTAAAATAAATCATTTTAGTAATATTGGTAAACAACTGGCAAAGTTAACTCCCAAGTTCAGCTAGAGTGACACCAAAGATAAGGGTCAAAAAGGAAAGATTAGTAGATTTGACCACCTTCTACTTAAACTTTTGCGTGGAAACAAAAACAACTAGATACAATAAAACAAATCCATCATTATAAACAGAAAACAAAGAGCCACCTGAGAAAATATTTGTAATAAAATGACAAATATTCCATACCAATATCAACATAAAAGAATTCTAAAAATAGAAAATAAAGATGGCTGTCTTTATAGAAAAATATACAAAGGTCAGGCACATGTAATACATTAAAAAAGAAAAATGAAAAAAATCTTTAGACTCATTGGTAATAAATTTAAATGTAATTAATTTTTTTTATAGATAAAAAAAATCCCCACTCTTTGGGTGGGAAAGTAAAGGCAGTGTCATATGTTAGTCTTTGAAAAATGAAGTTCTATATTTTTGTGGGTAAATATGGAAATAGTTTTAAATACATGTATCCAATAAGAAGTTTGATTTAAAAACTGTTTAAAATAGTGATATAAAGAAGACATTTATTTTTTATGATGAAAAAATTTTAAAAAAAATCTCAGAGAAAAAATTATAAAAGAAAGTTATGATCTCAATAGGAAACAAATGAAATTAAACATGATTTAGTGAACTAAAATACAATCCATTTAACTACAATTCAAGATTCTTCTTTGAGCTGTACTAGTTTCATGACATAATTATATTTTTTTATCTCTGAATCCAATCACACTACAAAGTTCTAATTGTGACTGATATTTACATAATTATGTTGCTTTCATTATTTATCAAATTTTAGATTAACTTTGAAGGCAAATCCTGGGAGAGTTAATTATCATAATAGAACAGCATGTAAGAGTGATAAACTCTGATAGCAAAATAATGATAAGCTGAAAGAAATTGGCAGAGGAGAGTCATGGAGAGCAATGTAAGGAATCTTCTTTATTTTGCAAAATGGGGAGTCAAGAATTATGGTCCAAATTTGACAAAACAATGTATCAGTTAGTAATGCATTAAACTACAAGTAACAGAAAACAAGGATTACGCATAATAAAAATACATGTGTCAGGGGTGTGAGGGTAGTTCAGTGATTGAATTCCTGCCTGCCATGTGGGAGACCCAGGTTCGATTCCCAGCCCATGCACTTCCCCAAAAAACAAACAAACCAATGAAAAATCAAACAAAAACGAAAAAATTCAACAAACAGTGCTGCAATACAGGGATATGCACAAGGAAAAATAATGAACTGTGACCCCCTCCATACAGCATACAAATTTAAAAAAAAAAAGAATATATGTGTCACCTCAGACTGGTACACCTTGTCAACAATGTCATGAAGTGTTGATGTTGATATCGTTCTGTCTTTCTTCTCCACCAGGGCAGTAGCCCCTCCTGCCTTTGGGTTCATATTCCAAACAGGATTAAGGAGGCACAGCCAAAGCTAAAGGAAAAGTGCTATTGAAAATGAATATTGAGTGAGTCCTTCTACAATATCTGGTGTAATAAAGATGTTTTCATTTGTTAAAATTGCCAAACTGCAATACACCAGAAATGGGTCGGCTTTTACATGGGGATTTATTAACTTTCAAGTTTACAATTGTGAGGCCATGAAAATGTCCAAATCAAGGCATCACTAGGAGACACTTTCTTCCTGAAGACTGGCTGCCGGTATTCCTCAAGGCATATGGCGATTCCTCTGGTCTCTTCCTTCTCTCCTGAGTTTCATCACTTCCAGCTTCTGGCTTCAGTGACTTCCTTTCTGCTTCTGTGGTTTCTCTCTGTTTTTTTGTTTTTTTTTTTTTCTGTGTCCTTCTCTCTCAGCTTCCTTGTGCATGTCTCTGAATTTTATCTCTTATAAAGGACTCCAGTAAGAGAATTAGGAAGAACCTGGGGCATATCTCAATGGAAATAACCTAATCAAGAGGTTCCACCCACAATAGGTCTACACCCACAGGATGGATTGGCTTTAACAACAAAATCTCTTCTGGGATGCAAACAGCCTCAAACTATCCAGAGGAAAATAACTTTTAGTATTTAATTTGAAGTTTAAAGTAGCATTATTAAAGACTTGTTGGGGGTGGGGGCAGATAGCCAAATTGAGCTAAAATGCCTCATTATATATAGCAAAAAGTAAAAAATTATTTCCTAAGTTGATATGTCAAGAAATATAGGTGATCATCAGAAACATTTAAAATTGAAAATGATGCTCTTTTACTGATTCAGGTGGGATGCTAGCGTAAGAGAGGGTCTCACAGGAGAGCTTTGCTTTTTATTCTATTCTCCTATTTCATGAACAATTACCTGGTTGACTCTTATGTCCAAGTAGCCGCTCTCATCACTGAGGATGCAGTCAAAGTTACGACAAGCAATTTTCTTGGCCTTATGACATATATATTTTAGTAGCAAGTAAGACAAATACTATTTCTATATAATGTCAGACACTGATTAGTGATAAAGAATGGAAAGAGATGGAATGGAGTCATTTCAGAGGGGGGGCAGGAAAGCACTACCTGAAGAGGTGACCTCTGGGCAGAGATGGGGACAGAGTACAGAGTGAGCCTTGTGAAGAGATTCAACTCCAGGGAGAGGCAACAATAGGCCATTGTATAGGTTTGGGATAATTTCTGCTACTTTGAAAAGCCAAACAGCAGGCTCTCAACTGCTCTATCAGGCACTAATTAGCTTCTAACTTCAATCATTAGTACCAAGCCTAGCAAAGTATCACTGGTCAATTTCATCCAAGGCATGGAATAAATTGTGGCAGGGCTAATTTTGAATCCACTGTATTAATACAATTTCTGAGGTCCTAAAACAATGCTCATTTCAATTATATATATTCCAGGCTATTGCTGTTAATGGAATACTAAGTCTTCTCGGACATTGTTCTAGTTTGCTAGCTGCTGGAATGTAACACACCAGAGATGGATTGGCTTTTAATAAACGGGGATTTATTTTGTTCGTTCTTCAGAGGAAAGGCAGCTAACTTTCAACTGAAGTTCTTTCTTACGTGGGAAGGCACAGGGTGATCTCTGCTGGCCTTCTCTCCAGGCCTTTGGGTTCCAACAACTTTCTCAGGGGTGATTTCTTTCTGCATCTCCAAAGGCCTGGGCTGAGCTACGAGTGCTGAGATGAGGTATGCTGAGCTACACGGGCTGTGCTACGTTGAGCTCTGTCATTTAAGCACCAGCCAATTAAATCAAGCATCATTCATTACAGCAGGCACGCCTCCTAGCCGACTGCAGATGTAATCAGCAACAGATGAGGTTCACATGCCATTAACTCATATACACAGCAACAGAACTAAGTACCTTCACTTGGCCAAGTTGTCAACTGAATCTAACTACCACAGGCATCAAGAACCTTAGCTAAGATTAAGCAAAATAATGCACTGCTAAGGAAGACTTTAGATTTTAATTTGACCCAAGAATTTTGAGCTCTGGACCTTTACTCATGAGGGCAAGGCAATTTTATTTAAGGTTTGATAGCTTTGGAATGTAAATCTGTGCCCTTTGATTTATAAAGAATTTCTATCTATAAACTTCTGTTTTTCCTAGATGGGAAATGTTGACTCAATGTTTATCGGCATTTTTTGGTGAAGGGTATTTAGGAATTTTATGATTGTGCTTATTCTCATGCAGGACCTCCCCTGTGATACATTGAACAATGTGGCTGCACATACTTTGGATGAGATACTGAATAGGGGATAAATTCCAGCTTTTAAATGATATGTTAATAATATTTCTATAACACTTGAGAGATGTCTGGAAACAAAATATATTCTTCCCAACAGATGACCCAGGAGAAAAGATCCAAAGGAGTTGTGGTTAATATTGAGGGAGCAACCTCCTAAGGATTACCCACCTCTGGGAGGGGAAGAGGAGAATGTCTACAACCACTTGACCAAAGTTTGATGAACAAATCCAATAGGTTAAGAGAACAAAAAGCTTGGGAGTGTAGGGATGTTAAGGGTCTCTCTAATATTTCCTCCCATGTCAAGGGAATGAAACTGTGGCCAAAATCCTGGGCTCTTATCATCTCTTTACTCCCTCAACTCCAATTAATAAGTATGGAAAGAATAAACTGACTAACTTGCCTCAGCTTCTCCCTTTTATTTCCTGAGAGTTTTCTGCCCACAGACAGAAGGATTTCTGCTCTGCGGTGTTGCCTATGACTGTGAATAGGCTGTCTAATTCTGGGGATATGGGTAGTACAGATTTTAGCTTAAACAGACCCTAAATCCACCAAAGAATATCTACCTTGCCAGTCTTCTTGGAACCTGTTCCTCTGGCTTTCCAAAGGGACACCCTGACCCTGTGATTTGGCAATATAATTTGTTTTAATTTATAACATCCAATATTTAACTAATTGCATTTATTAAAATGCCAAACAGTATATAACAATATATATTGTTTTTCTATTTTTCAGTTGGGGAAACAGAACTCAAAGATTTAAGCAGCTTACCCAACATCGCCAAGAGGCAGAGGGAAGATTTCAGTCTAGATCTGTCACCTATAGCACTGACACATAAAGACCTAGCTCTCCTGTAGGAACCTGGCTGCTACTCCTTCCCACACAAAAGACATTCTATCCATAATTTCCTTCTGCAATTGTCTATCCATTGGTGGAACAAAGCCTTATCTCTTATTTTAAACAGAATTATCTTAATTGGTTGGGGTAAGAAATGTCACATCTATTAGAAAAAGAGGGCAGGTTAATATTGATAACTCTTTCCCCAGGGGACACATAAGGTCCTTCACAGGGTTCCCGGGGTCAGATTACTAGCTCATAGCCTGTAATATCACCTAGACTTAGGGATATCTTCCTAGATGAACTGGTGAGAGACAAGGCTACGATGTCCAACAACACTCTTGTATGCATTTCCTGAAGTTTTGGGGTCTACACTCAAAGGGACTCCTCTCTCCCTGAGAAGGTTAAGCATATTTAACTCCACTACATCCTTTATCAGGATATCCTTGGTATTCTGTTGTATTTCTAAAATCCATGTTTCATGGATATTTCAAGAATAATCCTAATTCTTAAAAAATTTCTATATGTAATTGCACCCTTTTCCATACAGTTTAAGAAACAGGCATAAACTTCTGTGAAAGTTTAAATTGGGTTTTATTTCATAACTCTCCTTTATGTACGTCTTATATGCAAACCATAAACTAGGTGCTGCAGGGGATATGTACGTAAATAAATGGGATGAGACAAATATCTTTGACTCTTCAAGGAGCTTATTTTCTACAGGGAAGTTAAAGGAAGTCCAAGCAAGTGGTACTTATTAAAAAAAATAGAAAGGGTCATGAAAAAATTCAAATCAAATGCTATGAGACCTCAAAGGAGTAAAACTTATATGCCATTCAGGAATTAAGAATTGATTTTTTTTAAAGATGTGGCATTTGCCATTAGCCTGATTAGATAAGTAGGATTTCAATAAGCAATGGCAGAATAATAAAACTCTATGTGAGGAAACCACACACACATAAAGTACAGAAAAAAGAAAGTGAGGATGTTCACAGAGCATTCTAGACATTAGTATAGTTGAAATATCTACGTGAAAGACAGAGATAATAATGCAAAATAAACTTGGAAGAATGTGTTTGGGTTGAGAGCCTCAAACACCAGACTGAAGGATTGCAAATTAATCCATCATTAGTGGAAAGTCTATGTAAACATTTTGTGTAAGGAAATGACATCATTACTCTGGCTGCAGTTTAGGGAGAGATTGCCACCATCTAAAAGATGTCTTTTTTTTTTTCCAGCTTCCTTTGCAGTCATGTACGTTCCCAAGTTTGGGCCATGGATATTAAAGCAAAAGTCCTGGAAATATTTTCCAGATGTCTCCTTAAAAGTGAGGGGAAGTCTTGTTTCTTTCCTCTTCTCTTTCCTGCTGCCAGAAATGTTGATACACTGACATTCTGTTAGCCTTACTGGCCTATGAAGTGACTTTCAGAATAGAAACCATACAGAGTAGAAAAATGAAATAGAAAGAACCTAGTTTTCTAATACTGTGAATCTGATACAACCTTATCTTAATTTCTCACTTCTTGCCTATTTCTATAAATAAATAAACATCCACCTTATTTAAACCATTGTTTTGGGAGGTCCTTATTATTGGCACCTGGAGCAAATGCAAACTGACACAGGTGGCTTCTCAGGAAGGTCAAATGGGAAATTATCCAAACCTTTTTACCTTCAATCTCTACTTTAGAAAACTCAGTTGGGGAGAATTCCACTTCAGAACTGTCAGAAGCAAGCAGAAAGAAAAGTGGTTAAACTGTCCATCAAAGGAGCATAACTAAAGGCTTGGAAGATTGGAAAGGAAATTCATGGTATTTATTATTTTAGATCAAAATCGGTACGATTTCTCTGCAATATTGTATATGGCCTGATCAACTTTGTGCATTGCTAAACGTATCTGATCTCCACTCTTTCACCCCTATCTATTTTACTAATTTTATGTCACTATTTATATAAGTGCCCACCAAGTAGAATAGCTGTCCTAAAAGAGTAAAATTTTTAATTGTGTGGTCCCTTAATCCAATACGACTGCTATTCTTAAAAGAAGAGGATATTTGGGCACAAACAAAGGGGAAAGCACTACGTGACAAATGAAGCAGAGAATGCCTTGGATTACTTGTGAACCACGGCAGAAACCAGATGAGAGACAGGGAATCTTCCCTACAGACTTCAAAGCATAGTCCTGTGGACACACTGATTTCAGACTTTAGGTCTCCAAAGCTGTGAGACAATAAACTTCTGTTGTTTTAAGCCACACAGTTTGTTGTAGCCACCCTAGCAAACTAAGACCCTCATTTACTTTTTAAGTTCACAAATAAATATTTGTTTTAGTCCTCCTTTAGCCTAAACATTTTGATGTATTTGGCAGCATTACCCCCTTTTTTTAAATCACTTTTTTCCTTTCTTACTTTCCATGAGACCCTCTCTCTCTACTTCTCTGTTTCTCTTCCTAACTCTGCATCTACTCCACTCCTTCCTGGGGTTTGTCTTCCTCCTCCCATCTTCTAATATTAGACCATTTTGTTCCCCCAGCCCACTCTACCTCCAGTTCAGAGTTATACCCATATAATTTTTCTTCTCTACCTAAACTCATTCCATTTTTTTTATTTCATCTAGATTCATGGTTTTAGCTCTCACATCCATGGCAGGGATTCTACCACTTACTGCCTCCGGTTGTGCAGCTCCACTTGCCTAGAATGCCCCATGGAAAAATCACTAGAAAAGATTTTTTACCATGTACACAGCTTTTCAAATCTGCAAATTCCTCCATCCATTATTTCTGGTAATGCCAATAATAACTCTTGAGTCATCCAGGCTTAAGATGCTACTGTTAAAAAACCTTCAATGAGGATACAGTAAACAAACAAACAAAACATCTTGAGATTTTGATTAGGGTCTTCAAATCTGCCCCCAACTTAACCAATCTCATCCCTAATTTATTCCATTACAGACTCCAAGCATTACAAAACTGAAAATCTGCTTCCCCCATCATCCTCTCTTTGGTTCTAATTGCCTCTCTACCTAGCCAACTCCACTTACTAAACTACTAACTAATGTTCATAATTATGCCAAGGATCTTCTTCCATGGATTTGCATGGCAGAAATATTATCTTTTTCCATTGAACAAGGCCCACTCTTCTTTAGTGACACAAGTTTTTTGTTAATCATAATTATATCTTGAGCACATGTCTTCTTACTATCACTACATGACTGGCCATTAAGTTGAACAAGGGTCTTGTCTATGTTTTATTCATAGTTGAGTCCTCTTTTTTACAGCTCCAGGTGAAGAGTAACACAGGCACTAATCAATCAATCTGTATTGAATGAATGAATGATTAAGCAATTGAGTGGAATGAATTAAACAAATTAGAAGAAAATCAGCTTGAAGTGCACCAGAGTGTTTGAAAATGTTTGATCGCATCCAAAATGCAGATAAAATATAAATGGATAATCATGGACTTGGGTATCACTAAAGAAGATTAATATTTCTACATCATGAAATCAGACTGAAAAATTATTCATGAAATTCTCAGAAACTAGAAATTTCTCACTAATGCTGGTTTTCTACCTGTTTATATCTAAATAGATCCAAGCATAACTAAATGCTTTTAATATTCCTACCATGGTAAAAACAAAAGACATACAGCATTCAATTAGGAGGGCAGCATGCAGTAAAGCCATCTCACAGTCTAATGTAGTCAGCTACACTCTCAGCCCCAAGATATTAGAAAACATGACTCTCTGGTTCACCATTGGCTGTCCTAGTGCTCCACATTGTGTCTGGCACATAGTAAGTGACAAATACACACCACTGCTAGGGAAATCATTCATAGACAGCTGTTAAGGGACCATCACATAGACCTCACCTACTCCCACCTCCTTCTCTCAGGAAGTCACTAACACCCTGCTAGGTGGCCATTCTCAGGCCTTCCACTACACCCACCTCCTCCTCTATTGTGTGCCATTCCACAACCTGGAGGAATAAGTCTAACAGAAAGGCTCAGCCAGTCCCTAAGCCTAGAAACCGGAACAAGCAATCCCAGGTTGCTTATCAGAATAAGAATTCACGGTGGCAGAGCCTCCTCCCCGCCAAGGTAGATAAAACCACACCCAAACAATATAGATTTGTTGCTCCAAGTGGGGCATTTGGAGCTGTCATCTATCCATCCTGACCTGGAGCAGTGTCAGCCACCCCAGGGGATGGGACATGCCGGGACTTCTTCCCCTGCTCTTTTGGACTCTTTGTGCTGTGCAACTGTAACTGAGAAATCAGGCTTTAAAGGATGATTTTGATTTCTAAGTCATTATACTTTTTTGTTTTCTGGTATATTGGAATACACTGAGGGAAATACCTGAACTCTATAGATTGTAATCCGGCTGCCTTCATCTCTGATAGTGATTGTATAGCCCTTATCTTCTTTCCCTGTGATTGCTAAAACCTTGTGGCTAGCCTTCATTTGCACCCAGTTATCCAATTTTTTAACTTTAGAGTCTTGTAATCACTAAAGGCAGCCCCTAATGTTTAATAATGAAGGGTATTGGATCAGTCCAGAATTCACACACCCCAAGAAAAGTTATCTTGATAATCAAGACTGGATCTAAACAAAATGGGCCCACCTGACATGCGCAGTAGCTTAGACTTTAACCTACAAGTCATCTATAAGTCATTCCACAATTTCTTACACACCTTCTATGACTAAGCATGTAATCAATCTGTGCATGCCCAATAATTAGATCCCCTCTAATTTCATCATCTGGAACCACTGTGCTCTTTATCTTAAATACTGCCCATCTTTTCTCTAATAAAACTATCAAAACTATTGCAGTTCAGGGAGACAGATTTTGGGCTGATGGGCCATCTGCTCTCCTACTATGCATCTAGTAATAAACTCTTTCTCTGTTCAAAACCCCAGTGTCTCAGGAATTGGTTATTGAGCGTGTTGGGCAAAAGAATCCATGGCTGTTGTTGGGTAACATAAGCAAGCAAAGAGATAATTTTGCCCTTTCTGGACTCCTTATTCTGTACAAGTAATAAAGGGATTATATGTTGAAAGTTTCTTTTGTGTCCTAAACCTGTGTTTCCATGATGCACTGTTATGGGGTCTCCATCCACACCCACAATGTAATATTATTTTAAGTAAAGAATAAATGACGCCTCTGATTCTCTACTCTTGACCCCCACACAAAACAACCATTTACTACAATTTATTATATTTTCCTATGCCTGTACAGCTCACTTGCACATCTCACTTTCTCTCTCTCCACCCTCAATCCCCCTCTTTCTCACACACACACACATGCACACACACCTCTTAATTCCCATTGACATATTTTAGGTAAATGAAATAATGCTATGCATGCACGAAATAAATATTTGTTGGATGAACGAATGAGTTAAAGGAATTTGAGTCTGGCTTTCCTTTTTTAATTGGACAAATGCAGTGAGATGTATTTAACATCCTGATGTTTGCCTTTCTCTGAAAGACTTCAATTTCAAGTATTAAAATTTCCTTGGAGAAAATGTAAACAATTCATTACATACACAGATGAAATGTAATAGACTTTCAAACTATCTGTTCTCCAGTTCTGGATATAATCTCTATCTCTGTGGGCAGCACTCATTTGGGATTGAGTATGACAAAGGTTTTAATATTTCATTTCTTCTCCCTTCCCTTCCCTGTCTCCACTCAGAACAATTTCAATTAAAGAAGCCATGGGGATTTATCTGAGGAGAAAGAGAGATTTAAAATATCAACTGCTTTATCAAAACATGATTGTGTACTCATTCCTTCTCTGGCACTCTTGTTTCCCACCATATCTTTTTGAATTGTTTAACACTTCTATTGCTTCTAGCTGATTCACAGATACCGCAATTTATATTTTCTTTTGCTTCAGAGTATCCAGGATTTCAGGGATATACAAAGATGTAGTTACTCCCTAGTCTAGCAAACAATTTAACGGTTTGAAATATCTTGCAAGTGTACATTACTTTCAATTTCCAATTGGGGTAATAATATGAAATATCAAAATGAACTGGAAAACTCTTACAAAATAATAAAAACAGAAAAAGTGGTAAAAGACAAGAATAACTATTTCACAGATAAGGAAACAGAAATGATCAATAAACACATAAGTAATACTTGAGGAAGTAAATTAGAACCATAGTTGGGTAGATTGGCAAAGATTAAAATTCTGACAATACTACATATTGGTAGGGGTGTAGAATAAAAGAAATTCTTAGTCATTGTGGTAATACTGTCTCAATGACTCTTAAGTTACTTAGTGTTATAAAGTTCAAGATACTCTATGCTATTACCCATCAATTCTACTCCCAGAAATTCCTTCACATAAACACCAGGAATGCGTACAAGAAAGTTTACAACAGCATTGCTTGTGATACAGAAAAGTTGGAAACAAGCCAAATACTCATGAGAAGGAAAATGAGTAAATCATTTTGATTTATTCACAACAGATTGAGTAGAGAAGTGAAAATGATCTAGAATAATACCACATGTGAATGTGGAAATATCAACAAAAAGCACACAGTAGATTGAAAAAGGCAAGTTGCAGAGTAATTTATCTCATATGATACACATCTGTCTCAATTTCAAAACTCCACAAAAATTAATATAATGTTTATATTGTATTTACATCTATGTGTATTTGTATCTAGAAAATCAAGAACGTGATAGACATAAATTCAAAATACATTTACCTTTAAGAAAGGAAGGAAACAGAGGAGTCATAAACAGCACAGAAGGGATTACAATTATATTGCTAATATTATTTCCCTTAAATTTGGTAGGGGATACACAAGTGTTTGATTTATCATTTTTCATATTTTATCAATTCATGAAATTCTTGTTTATGTTTGACATTCCATAAATATTTCACAAATTAAATATTTCATTTTTAATAATTTCATATTTCATAAACATTACAAGTATTTCACAAATTAAATAAATGCTCGTTCAGTAAAGATTCAGTGGAAATGGTTCTCCTAAACAAAGCAAAGAAACACTTCAGCTGAGCAATGCAGTCAGCAGCCATTTCAATGCCTATGGATTAAAAAGAAGATAAGGCTACAATTTCATGGCAGGAACAAGAAGAACTCTGGCAAAAGCAAAATTCTTGTTCGTACTTTGAATTTAATCCACGTTAGTAAAAAATTACACTATTGTACATAATTTAATAGCTAGTATAATCATTAGAATTAACAAACCTGAAGAATTGCTTTGGAATTAAAATCTAGTTCCCTCGACTAGCCAGTTTTATTACAGTCTATGGTGCAATAAATGAAGTGTTTCATGGCCCTGCTTCCTGGATGCTATGATTGAATTCAGTTGCAATCTGATTCAGTCCCTTAGAATTCAAACCCACACATCCCAAATCAGTCATTCTTTCATTTCTTTTGTCCGAGGTTCCTAATCCCAAGCACATTTGCCCACTCTTCCCTTCAAATTCTTTAAAATCTTATTTTACATTCCTAAGCAGAGTATAGCTACATATTTAATCATAATTTAAATGTAGCAAATAGTGGTTATGAGCACAGGTTTGAATGCTAACTCCTGTACTTGACATTTGCAATGTTATTAACCTCTCTTTTCCTGTTTCCTCATCTGTAAAATGAGGACAATAACAGTACCAACCACATAGGGCTGTTGTAAGGATTAGGAGAGTTAATGGATATGAAGAGCTTAGATTAATGCCTGGTAAAGGTTGAGTGCTATATACATTTTTACTATTAGGATGAAGGTGATGATGATGATGATGATGGTGACAGTAGAAGCAGCAGTGCTAGTAGGAGAGATGCTATGCACGGCACAATTAGCTCCCATCCAGGTACACATATTTCAATTGGTGTGATACTCTCCTACATGCACCAATCTAAATATTTCTATTCTTTGAAAATTTTCAACATTTAAACAACACTGTGATGCCTGAGACATCCAGTCAGCAAATGCCAATCTGGCATTTTCTGGTTTACCTCTATCCCCTAATCTCTCGGAAATAGATAAAATTTTAAAATTTATTTTAAAAAAGGGTGGGAGGAAGATAAAAAAGGGAGGAAGAAACAATACACTTATACAGAAGTTGCTTTAATTTCATAGAATATCATAAAACAAATGTTTGAAAAGTTTTCTTATTTGGGGAACTGACAGAATGCACTGCCTTATCAACGTAGAGGGTCTTCTCAACACAATTTGAGTATGTTTACAATTTAAAATCACTCACTGTCGTAGCAGCAATTTAAGAGATGGTACAATATGAGAATTTTTCAAAGATCATATCATGTGCCACCCCCATTTCAGTTTACACTTAAAATCTTTCAGGCCCAGAAATTCTTTGGATAAGCCAACTATGACACAGGATTTCCAGATAATTACAAGCTATCTTTTGGAGGTGACAGTGCATACTGTGTTACATTATATGTTTCCTAGGGTAAAGTCATCCTTCACATGTGAAGAAATACTAAATATAGAATTCAAATTCCTAAGTGCCACACTACCTGAGTGCTGATGGGCTGGCATCCAAGTGCTCAGTTGACATGACAAGAGTGCACAACCATTGTTCTGAATGGCTCTGCACATCTGTTGCAAACTTTTGAAACTGGTATGTCCAGAATCTGTTTCAATGAGAAATAACCCCCACACACCAACTGCAATGTTTGGCTAGCATGACAGTCCCATGCATTGGACCAAATAACAATCATGTACTTTGGAGTTCCTTGATTGGCAGCACAGACATTTATGATTGTGACTTCTTCTTGGTGAATTGTCCCTTTTATTAATATACAGTGTCCTTCTTTGTCTCTTATGATGTCTTTACATTACATAAAGTCTCTTTTGTCTGATATCAGTATTGCTACTCCTGCTTTATTTCAGTTACAACTTACCTGGAACATCTTTTTCCATCCTTTCACTTTCAATCTATTTTTATCCTTGTGTCTAAGATGAATCTCTTGTAAACAGCATACAACTAGATTATATCTCTTAATTCATGCTGCCAATCTGTATCTTTCAATTGGTAAGTTTAGTCCATTGACATCCAAAGTTATTACTGAAAAGATGTTTCTTGAATCCACCATCTTGTCCTTTTGACTTTGTAAGATCTATATATTCTTTTCCCTCTTTCTCTTTTTTTCCTTAAGGTTACCTTTATTAATATTCTTCAATTCTGTGTCCTCCTCCAGACCTCCCTCTCCTGTATTTTTTTTTTCAATTGGCAGAACTTCCTTTAGTATTTCATGTAGGGCTGGTCTCTTGTTGACAAATTTTCAGGACTTGTTCGTCTGTGAAAATTTTCATCTCTCCCTCAGTTTTGAAGGACAGTTTGACTGGCTACAGAATTCTTGGCTGGAAGTCTTTCTCTTTCAGGATCTTGAATATATCATACCACTGCCTTCTCACCTCCATAGTGCCAGTTGAATAGTCTGAACTCAGTCTTATGTGGTTTCCCTTATATGTAGTAGATTGTTTTTCTCTTGCCACTTTCAGGATTTTCTGCTTCTCTTCAACATTTGACAGACTGATTAGCATGTGTCTTGGGGAAGGCCTATTTGGAGTTTGTTGGGCTTCTTTGATCTATGTATTTATGTCCTTTATAAAGGTTAGGAAGTTTCCCCCCATTATACCTTCAACTAATTTCCCTAGCCTTTTACTCTTCTCTTCTTCCTCTGGGACACCATTGATCCTTATATTTGTGTGCTTTGTTTCACCCATTATTTCCCTGAGATCCAATTCAAATTTTTCCTTCTTCTTTTGCCATTGCTGTTTTGAGTGTGACAGGGCAGTTGTCCTGTCCTCTACTTCACTTATTCTTTCTTCTGTCTCTTCAAATCTGCTGTTGTGTGTCTTTAGTATATTTTTTGTCTACAGCATCCTTATTCTCTGTGGTATTTATTTTTCTATTTATTCTGTCAAATTCCTCTTCTTCTAGTGTCTTCTTGATCTCTTTTATGTCATTAGCCATCCTATTTATTTTATTTAGTAGAGTTATATGAACATCTTTGATTAGTTGTTCCAAAGTCTGTGTCTCCTCCAGTGTTTTAATTTGGTCATCGGGTTGGGCTATATCTGTCTGCATCTTGATATGCTTAGTGATCTTCTGGCGTCTTCACAGCACGTAAATATCTTGATTATTTACTTTATAAGTTGATTTCCTTCAGTTGTCTAAAGCTTTGCATTTGTGAGATGGATGTGGAGCAGGATGCAGGATTGGGACGGGGCACAACAGTGTGGTGACACATTGCAGCACAGGTATAGCCACAGGTTGGGGACACTACGCTGGTGCCTTTGAGCCTGGCATGCGTGTTACAGGGTTTTAGAGGTGCAGTGCAGAGGCTGTGGGTATGTGGTGCAGCTCAGGTAGACCTCGGAGTACAGGAACAGGGTGTGGTGTGGCGGACACAGAGGTAAAGCATTCCTATTCCGTCTCCCCATTCATGTACTCCTAAGGGAAAGGGGCACATTAGGCTGTTTGCACCAGCTGGACTGTCTCCTAATCCTGAATCTCAATTCTTCAGCTTTTCTGACCAGGGCCTCCCTATGTGGTATAGAAGCCCTCCTGGGTCACTTACACCCTAGAATCACCATCGCAGTCACTTTCCCGTCCCTTCTCTACCTGTTCCTTGGACAAGGGTGGACTCCACTTATCCTATTCCACCATCTTCCTGGAACCCTAGGTCCAGTCCTTTTGCAGTATTTTGTGCTGTCCGACTCAAAAAACCTCTGTTTGTTTGTTTCTTTCTTTTCTGTCAGCCCCACCCCCTCTCTGCCAAGCAAAAACATCTGGTGCTTTTAAGGCTTATTCCAGGTTTCTCTGTGCTGGGGGCCTATTTTCAGTAGTCTGAATTTGTTAATTAATTCTGCAAGTGGAGCTTGGTTGGGTTAAGCCCTTGTTGCTAGTAAAGTCTGCTTCCTTTCCCCTCAGGAAACCAAGCTGCCACACTTGTGAGGGTTTCAGGTAGTTCAGCTTCTCCAGATTGGTGTATACTGTGTGTCTGTTCACTAATGTAGCCCCTGCAGTTGTTCTGTACCATTCCTGGCTATTTACCAGCTGCTCTGGAGGACAAACTAAATTCCACACCTCACTAAGCACCATCTTGCCCCAAACCTCTGTCTATTCTGGACCAAATAACAATCAAACAAATGTAGATTCATTCCTCCTCCTGTTTTATTATGGCAGCGGTTCTTCATTCAGTTGCATATTAAAATAATCTTTGGCATTTAAAAAAAAATATACTGATGCCCAGGCTCCATCTGCTGAAGCTCTGTTTATTTGTTCTGGGATGTGGTGCAAGCAATGCTACTTTTAAATGTGTTCCAGTGATTCTAATGAAAGAAGGACTGAAAAATACTGATCTAAGGTATATAGAAACAATCTACATATTATTACCATTCAAGCTATTATAAATATATTATTTACAATAACAAAGTAGTCCAAGGAAGATACTTATCTAAGACGATATTAAGTTGGTTTCTCTGACAAAGACTTATAGGTATATCTAGAGAGAGAGAGAAAGAGATCAATATAATTGCTATAGTGTGTTAGAAAACAACCATTTTTCAAGAAAGCAGGTTTATTTATTAAAGTTATTGCATAAAAATATTCCATCCACTTGGAGACCTCTTATAAAGTTCCATGCCCTAAATATTATATTGAAGCAGTGATTAAACAAACACAAAAAGTTTGTTTGTTCCTTTTAGTTTATATCTTGTCAAATAATAAAATGTTAAAAGTTCTTGAAAGAAATTCCTGGTACTCAACATAAAAATATGTTTAAGGATCTCTTAAATATAGAGAGTCTTGAACTCTCTACAGACTTGAAAGCTCTGGAACTCAGAGTATTGACCACTTCCAAGAATAGAATAACCACTATCAGGACAATGTTCCTTACATAAGAACACTGGGGCAGTAGCCCTGACCATCCCTCTTATATTCCTAAATTTGTATTTCTAGAATGAGAAGGGAAAGGAGAAACAAGATACATGGAGGAGGGGCAAACAAAAAAATAAAATAATAAGAGGATATGCCTGCACTTGGATCTTGAGATAGAAGGGCCATCTGAGTACAGCACTTGAATATTGACAAAAGGTGCACACTTAGATATACCCTAAGGAAATCTCTGAATTTCAAGGACAAAAAAAACTCCTGAAAGCATCCATAAAGAAAAATTAAAAAATAAAATTTCATGCTTCAAGTGAAAAATGAGATTATCTTTAGATTTCTCATCTGAAAGATTAATGCTAGAAAACAATGTAGTTAGTAGTTGAGTTCTGATACCAAGGAGTGTAACCATAGCATTACACCCAGAAAAATTTTATACATGTATATGGAGAAAAGAATGCATATTAAGGCATCTCAGGACTCAGAAAAGATAGGACTCACTCTGCTTTTTGAAGATATTTATTGAGAAATTACTTTAGGAAAATAAAAATCAAAACCAAAAAAACAAACAAACAGGGTAATTCTCAATAGAATATTTTGAAACTCTTAAGAGGATATCATACATCCTTATGAACTGGGATGGAAAAGCATGTACAATTTATTAAAGAAAAGGACTGATATTAAAACAGTAATACATTATGATTTATTTTGTAAAATACATATATATGTATGGATACCATCTGAATTCTGAAGATTAGAAAGGTTGGTGCTTCCATTTATCAAGGGGAAAGATAATGGGAAAAAAATTGCTATGTTGGCAGACATCTGCTTTATTTTTAAAATCCTATCCAAGCTGAAGTAATAATAAATTGGGCTTCATGACTGCTCAGGCTGGAACAATAGCTCCTAGATTTCCAGTGAACTTGGGTCAAAGGAGCCCTTCATTGGCCCAGACTGAGTAACCAAAATTCTGGCCTGGGGTTTAGAGACAAGGCCCCAGCCACATATCACCCTTCTTTACATCTTTCTCCATTTCCCTCCTTCTCACCTGGTGGGAAGGGTAACTGTGGTCGAATGTAGAATTAAGGTATCACCAGGACTCTTTTCAAATGCTGTCAAGATGTTATCCATTGCCATCATTTAAAGGCACCCTGAGCTGGGTGCTCCAGCTTTCAGAATGGTGAGAATGATGTCTTGGCCTCATTCAAGTTGTGTTCACCTTGATTTATTTTCACACCAACAAACACAGTACAAAGGTTAGTCATAAGTTAAAGATACAAGTGTGAGTCTACACAACCCTTTTGCTTTGCAGTTTTTCACAGAAGCCAGCCAGCCCTGACATTTGGTGGTCAAATGCCCTCTTCATAAATTGAAAAACCATCCAGGTCAGAGGCTTCACTGCATTTTACAGAATGTGGTTAAGCTGAGGAAAGATTCCAGCAAGGGTTCACTTGCTACCAGGTTCTAGCTCTTCTCAGAACCTGCCAGAGGCTCATACACATACAATTTCTGACTGTGAGAAACCAGTTCTCAGCTCATTTATACCTCCTTCACAATTTAATGCAATGAAATTTATATTCACACCTTTAGTTATATATCCCCAGGTGATAATTCAAAAATAAAAGTCCACGAATATAAAGATATACATTACAGTATTATTTATAATAATGAAAGCTGGAAACAATATTAATGTCCAAAGCTAAGAATAACTATGTAAATTGTGCTGTTTCCACTCCATTGAAAAATATACACACATTCAAATGATAATTACAAAAATTCATCAGTATCTACTGAATGGAAGTAAAAGCATATACAAGAGTGCAAAATCATACCTACTCTTATATTATAATTTTGCAAGATAACTACTCAAATAAACAATAACTAGAAGGGAAACTAGAAATATGAGAATTTTGTTTTGTTTTCATTTTGTGGTCCTTTATTTTTACTGAGTTCTGTCTCATAAATCCTTTTTAAATTAAATTCTGAGCTCCTACCATATGTAAGTCACTTAGCTACGTTTATGGAATAATACAAAGATTAACATTTAAAATGCAATTCCTGCCTTTGGAACTTCTAATGTGATTAGCGGAAAACAGATGTATGTAATTTTTGCAAAGAGTTAAGAGTGAGGCACTCTCAGAACTCATAAAGAAATATAAAAATCATTCTTAAAGAAGTTGAACATCTATAAGGAGAAGTCACCTCAAGACACAAAACTCCTGGGCTTAAGGAAGGAAAAACAAGACTTACCTCTCTAATGTAAACTGGGATGAATATAATGCAATTGAATGTAATGTTTTAAAATTACTTTAACACAAAGAAAAATATTTAAAGAGGGAAGAAATCAATAAGAGATATTTATTTATTATTAAATTATAAGAAAATGGGATCATGGAAACAGATTTGGTAATATCCACCCAGTATTGTCCCAAGAAAAAAAAAAACGATTCCCAGCAAGGGAAAGAATGGGATATTGAGTCAAACCCAGCCCCAGAGTGG
Source organism: Tamandua tetradactyla (assembly GCF_023851605.1). NCBI lineage: Eukaryota > Metazoa > Chordata > Mammalia > Pilosa > Myrmecophagidae > Tamandua > Tamandua tetradactyla. The sequence goes on along the minus strand of NC_135328.1, from coordinate 63,827,550 downwards.
AGATGCATTCTGTTTATCATTACCTGGTACCATTACCTATTGTCAACATTATCAACATTCACCTGATTATAATCTCACTGTTTTTGGAACTTTCATCTACGGAGACATCAGCCCTTAAGGTCGTTCATTCGGATCTAAATGACTTTCTGTTACTGTTTCCACAGAGAAATAGCAACTTTGCATCTTGCTGTATATGGCAGTCTGATTACTGCAAGCCCACCTAGGAGGGTCCAGTTCACGCAGGGGCCTCACAACCTTCAACTCTGTACCTGCCAACCTTCAGAGTGGGCGCTGAAGGGGATGGCTGTTCTGAGATACTTCTGCCCTCTCACATTCTGCCCAGGGGCCAGAGAATTTCCTTAATAGCAATGATGCTATTCTTCTCTTCAAATTGCAACCTCCCTCACAATGACCTAGAAAGTAGAGTAGGTTGGGTCAAATATAATAGAGAAACCAAAAATCTATGCTACAGGCTCACAAGAAGAGAGGCGGATGGGCCTTGGTGGCTCAGCAGGCAGAGTTCTCACCTGCCATACCAGAGACCCAGGTTCAATTCCCAGTATCTGCCCATGCAAAAAAAAAAACAAGAAGAGAGGGTACATTCCAATGGAAGCATTGGGAGGAGGACATGGAGCATGGCATATCAGGTTGGGGAGGGATCTTAGAAGATCTTGGAAGAAGGTAACATTAGTAACAAGTTTTTAACGATGAATGAACCTTTGGTGGTTGGAGGAAATAACTTTTCATTTTCTTGAATGAATTGGATTAGAGTTGTGGGGAGAATGGTAGCTATGTGTTCCATGCCCAGTCAATTATCAGAAAGGGCATGACTGCATGATATTGCTCCTCATGCCTGGGAATCCACCCTGTGCTAACTTGCAAGCTGCCAGAATGCAATATACCAGAATTGGAACAGCTTTCATAAAGGAGAATTTAATAAGCTACAAGTTTACAGTTCTAAGGAAGTGAAAGTGTCTAAATTAAGACACCAACAAGAGGTTACCTTCACTCAAGAAAGGCCAGTAGGTATTCACATGGCTCGCATCTGCTGGTCCCTTGCCCCTGGGCTCCACTGCGTTTAGCCTCTGTTCCTGTGGAAGTTCCTCATTTTGCCTCTCCAGGGCTGGCTTGCATCTATTGGCTTCCCTTGGTTCTCTCCAGGTTCTGGCTTGCTTAACATCTCATGGCAATGTCTGCAGGGCTCCAGGCATCTCCAAACATCTGTATCTCTGTGTCCGCATCTGTCTCAGCTCTGCTGTGAAGTTTCTGTCTGCTCTGAGGCTTCTGTCATTTCTCTAGGCTCTGTTGTTTCTGGCTCTCTGTAAAATGTTTCCCCTTTTAAAGACTAGTAATCTAATCAAGACCCACCTAGAATGGGGAGAGTCACGTCTCCATCTAATCAAAAGATTACACCCACAATTGGGTGTGTCCCTCTCTCTGGAGATAATATAATCGAAAGTTTCCAATCTACAGTATTGAGTCAGAATTAAAAGAAATGGTTGTTCCCACAAGATTGGATCAGGATTAAAACATGACACTGCTAGGGTACGTAATTTGTTCAAACTGGCACACAGCCTAAGTTATAAAGATGAATGTGGCAAAGTATAAGGTATAACTACAAAAAGATAATTACAACCTAAAAATGAAATTTCAACGATAGATTACATCTACTGGTTGGGAACACCTGAATTAAAAGAGATATACTAAACTGCCCTCAAACACAGCAGGCATCAGTTGCAATGATGTGCTTTTCATACTGCAAAACTTGCCAAAATTGAGTTTAGTCTTTTAAGAATTTTATATCCAGCAGTTAGCAACAGAGAGAAGTACACTATTGGTCCCTGCAGAGCTTTATTCTACAGACAACACAATTCTCCCAAGGTAAAAAAAAAAAAAAAATCTCATAAATGGTTTCATCAATATACTTAAATTGATATCATACTCTTTTAAAACATGTTTATCAAACAAAAAGACATGGTTGTAACATGAATATGTTACATCCTTATAGCATTCTTAAACTTGCATCCCCACAGTAGGTGTTCAGAAAATCTGCAACACTGTACTAATATAACAAACTGAAAATACTGGAAAATTGCAGTCCATGACCTTTATTTCTACTCACCTATTTTATTTATTCTCACCCACTTGTCTATCTATGTCCAGAATGTACTCTATGTTTCTCCACACAGTAGAACCTGGACCACAGTTATTTTAGCCACTTCATTCCCATTCAAGATCCTCAGTGGTGTCAAAACCTAAACTAAAGAGGACATTTTTGGCATCTGATTTTCCAATAATCCTCTTCTCTATTTAAATCCCTAAGTTCAACTGACATGGCAAACATTTTTTGAGAAACAATCACTCCAGATTCAAAAGAGCTAGAACTCAAAGCTCACTTTCTGTCTACAGACCCCCAACCTCCCTCTTCCCACATCCTTCTACTATATCTGCTCTGTGCCTAGTGAGAACACAGACACTTACTGGGTCCTTTTCTCATTCTCACAATCCATCAGTGCTTCTGAATTGATAGCCTGGTGAGGTATTTTGATGCTGGGCTCAGAAGCACCCTAAAATCTCTCCTCATCTTTCACAATGCTCGCCATGCCAATTCTCAAGTCCCCAATATCATCACAATCTCCTGTACGCATTCAAATTTCCAGGTGGTCAAAAAAATTGCTGGAAATTTTTAAATTCTGCCTGGGTCTGTTCAAAATCCATATCATTTAGTCTCAAAACCTTCCCTGAAAATTTATTCATTTCTTATCGATATTATTTTGCATCTTTTAAACCCTTTGTGTGGTGGATGTCTCACCATTTTTAAGATCCTATGACTGCCTCCTCTACTCTCAGCATACAGATTTGCTGTCCAGCCACAACTACTAACTAAAGGCATTTATATATCCAACATCTGCTGCCTTTCTCACTCCCATCTCACCATTCTCAGAAGAAATGTTTTTCATACTTCCTAAGGTCAACATTTCCATGCACAATATGAATATACCCAATGCAATAAATTGAGACCCCTTTTTTCTTGCACTGTAAGTATCACCTTCTCCACTGCTCAGCTCTTTCCATGTCTTTTATTTTTAGTTGATTAAAATAAATTTTGGAAAGATAAAGTTTGACCCATGTCAGCTCCCACTGGTGATGGTTGAGAAGTCCCAGAAAAGAATATGAGAGCAGTTCTCATGGATAATAAAAGAGAGTGATAGGAAACATGTCCATGTATTATGAGTCTGGACTTCAGTGTGAGGAAATCCTGGGCTCAAATCCTGATTTTACCTCAACTGACTATGCGATGTTGACCTCAGTGAGCCCCAGTTTCATCTTAATTTATCAAATCTAAATAATAATAGTATTAATGAGAATATCAATAATGTAGGGCTGTGGTAAGAGCTTTAATATTGGTGAGCTGAGTAGAGGATCCTGAGACTAACATTAATCTCACCCAAAACTATAGGAAAGGATTCAAGAGTGAGGCATCTCAGAAAAAGACCAAATGATCTCTTTCTTAGAAGATTCATTGTGCAGAAAACATCAGCAAATATCAAAATGCTCATAATGATAGATGAACTGGCATGATTTTCTTCACTAATATACAACTTAAAGATTCAATATGTGTCCTACATGCATAAAGATAATAATACTTATCTGAAGGTAATGTTTGCTGGATATCTGCAAATAAAGATATTTTCATATCTTTCATTTAACTCATATTTGCTCTTTTTTTTTTTTTTTTTTTTTTTTTTTTAAGGGAGGAAGAGAAGGAAAGACAGAGAGAAGGAAGGAAGGATGGAAGGAAGGAAGGGAAACATTTTTAAACATTTTTCTTGTTTTATTGTATTTTGTTTGTTCGTTTGTTTTTTACATGGGCTGGGGCCGGGAATCGAACCGAGGTCCTCCGGCATGGCAGGCAAGCACTTTGCCCGCTGAGCCACCGCGGCCCGCCCCATATTTGCTCTTGATAGCTATAGCTGTGGAACCAACCACTCTAAAATTCAGTCATTTAAAACAATATCCATTATCCTCTCTCATGCTATCATATTTCAGTGGGTCAGTTGGGTACATCTGCTGATCTGGACCCATCTCACACATGTGTCTGCAGTCATCTGGCTGGTGAATTGCAGTAAGCTAGTCTAAGAAGAGCTTGCAAGGAACAAGGAGATCTGCTCTTTGTGGTTCTTGCCTTTCCAGAAGAATCTGGACTTATTCTTATGGCAATGACAGCATTCCAAGTAAGAGAATGGAAACGTGAAAGGAACTGGCTCACTGTCACTTCTGCCACTTTCTATAACCAGAAACAAGTCACAAGACAAGTTCAGATCCAAGGGTAGGAAATACACTCCACCTCCTACCAGTAGGTGTTGCACTCACATTGTAAAGTGTGTGAATACAGGAAGGATGGAGAATTGTCATCCACATACAACAAACATGAGTATTGTCCAGGGGTAGGTATCTAGCAGCACCTTAGGTAACCAAATATGCTGATTCCCAAGTTTACCAAACCCACAACATGCATCTTCTTAACATACCTGAAAGAAATAGAAGCACCGTGATGAGTTGATTTTCAACAAAATCATCAGAGTATTTAATAATCAAGAATAGCATTTGGTCACTTAGTGGGGTGAAATGTCCCTTTCTTAAAACTAAAACTCCTGTCTATCATCCAAGACTTCTCTTTTCCTGCCACTGAAGGGCCTGGGAAACCAAACCAGAAAGTTGCTTAATGAGCAGGGAATTAGAACAAAAGGTGGTAAGTCTTAGGTTACATTTTTCAGACTACTGTGAATTCTGATGAAACACCCCTGCTCCACAGCTTGTCTTGTCGTTGCAATATTCTTTCCTACTCCATGTCTCTTGGGTTGTGCCCTATGCTCAAAAGCAACTTTGGTTTTCTGCACGTGCTTTATGTGCTCATCATTCCCCTTCTTACTGACGCACTTTCCCTCCCTGATTTGTGTGACCACCAGGGTTCTACTTCTGGCCAACGTGCCCAATGAATTTGAAGGGTCTCTGCCCCCTGTCTTTAAATGAGTAGCTTATCAAGCCAACTCTCATTTTAATAGATCCCCTCTCAGAAGATAAACATACCCCTTAGCAGTGTCCACACACAGCACTCTGTAAATATTAGCCATTCTAAGTGGTATTCGTTCCTGTTTTCCTATAAACAATAAACACAATAGCTTTTTTGTCTTACTCTTTAACTAAACTAACAAATTAGAATCTTTCCGTCAGTTTAGTATTTTCTTGTTATGGTCTGCATTCCTTTTGGACTATTGACAACAGTGTTTCAACCCTACACAATAGAATTTTCATTGAATAAGCCTTCTATTGAACTTTGTCAATTTGGCTACAAGTAAAAGTACCTCAAGTAAGAGAGTCTGAAGCATATATGAGTTTCTTTTTCTTACATAACAAGAACTATGGATGGAGGCAGGCTAGAGCTGGTACACCAGGCCAACATTAAATGCAAGGAACCAGAGGCCTCTACTTACCCCACCTTCATCAGGGTGTGGCTGTCATCTCACTGTCCCAACATGGGTGGTGCACTCCCACATGCATGGGTGGTACACCTTCCAGGCGAGAAATGATGGTAGAGACAGAAGCCTTCTCCTTTCAACAGATGCCCTGCCGAGAAGTTGTCCACCAATGGGCCAATAGCCAGATCTGTGTCATATATCTACTCCTGGCTGAAGAGTAGCAGGAAAAACTGAGTGCTTCCATTTTCTGGCCTTTTTAGTAGAGGAAAGAACACAGGCTTATATTTAGGAATGAGGTTGAATACATACAACTTATAGTATGTTCAACAGAATCCCTACTATGTGCCAAGAATTGTGATAGGAACAGATACAATGATGAATACAAGAAAAATGGATCTTGAGAGCAACCATGAAGATAACAGTCAAATAATTTTATTTTGTTTCTTTCACATGAATATTTTAACCTGCTTTTTCTTAGTTTTTCTTTTTTTCCAACTCTTTCAACTGTCATTCTTGCTCTTTCATTTTTGACCTGTTTAATCTTTTATTGAGAATTAACTCACAAAGAGAAACCAAGAATTTAATAAACTTGTAGTTTCACCAAGGTGATTTAGCAGCAAAGAACTCCAAGTTCAGGAGTTAAAACGCCACATGGTTTTGCTTCCTTTTCACTATGACTTTGCAACCATTCATGTCTTTGTTCCCTCTAATAAAACAGAACAAACTATAAGTTGCCATAACCGGAGAAACCTCGGGAATGCCACCATTCTTCACAATGGCATATTTATGGTAACACTGAAAGTAGCCTATTCGAAAATGCCTGTAGGAAACAACCCCTTGGCCAGTGAATCTCCCAAACGCTCTTGACCCAGAAATACAGGACAGCAGACACGTTTGGTTGCTTTTCTGTTTCTTTGTTAAGTGTTTGCTGACGTGCCCGTGGCAGCTATCTTAGCTACTACAAGAAAACCCTGGCCCCAGTGTGGTACACGACTTGGTGGGGACCCAGGCATCAGACTGGCACACTGTGCTGCTGGCCATGTACCTGTGGACATGCCATGGCCGCTGTGAGCCTCAGCTCCCTCCCCTGTAAGGTGGGGCAGTGTTCCCACCTCATAGGGATGTTGTGAGGATTAAATGTGAAGAGACAGTAGCAAATGAGTGACTTAAAAATGCTTTCAGGGATAAAATTATATCTAAGTAGATATAGAGACTTTGCCATTTGACATTCATGAATTGCTGTCACTGGCACATCTGATGCTGTATTGGAGTCTTAGGAGCCTACTGTGGGGGCAGCATCAGAACCTCTAGAAAAGACTCTTCATCTCCTTTTCTCTTCTTCCTATTGAAAATGCATATTAATAACTCCCTGTATTGTTGTTCAATTATTTTACCTTTAATTACTCTTTGTCGTGACTGTTAAATTCCTCTCTCTACTTGATATCATATTCCTTGGATCAAAAACCTATATTTCAAAACCAGTTTTAAGACCCCTTGACATAATAAATCTTCCAATACCCAAACTCTAAAGCTCAGTTGTTTTCACTTGTTTCTATTAAAAGGTACATATAGGAGAATGAGAAGCATTATCAATTCTAAAATACTGATTTTGCTTCAAAAATATTCAGAATTTGACACAGGTCCAAGACAAATTCTGACTGAATTAAATTCATCAAGTTAATGATAGAACATTGCGATAAATATGATCTGAATACCTAGTATAGGTATTAATCATGATTCAAACTAATATGCACATATTTGAATGCAATGTATTGATGTTTTCCTAGTTCTATGTGGCAGAGATCTTATCTGTTTTGCTCCTTGTTGTATGCCCAGTACCTGATACTGAGATTGACAGAGAAAAAATGCTCAATAAATATGTGTTGAATGAATGAATGAACAATTAATCTCTATAAGGCAGTCACTAGATCTAGCGAACTTCAAAGAGTAAGAGTTGCCTTCTGGTCTAGTCTCTAGTACGTCACACAAAAATATAAAATCCACTTTTAAAAATATGTTTTCAAAGGCAGATTACTCATCTCATGTAAATAGCCTGTTACCTCACCACCAAAAGGAAAATACAAATTTTTTTTTGATCACCACTGGTCCATCAGTAACTCCTACTCGGGTTTCTAATACAAAATCTGATCATCTGAAACTCCACTTTTGGAAGTTAGTCAGTATAGTGATCAATGAAATACTTGGCATTTCTGATGACGATGTGCAGGTCTAGATTTGACTTCCAAAAATCACTTTGTATTTCAACCAAGAATAGGGGACTTGGCATAACAATTCACCAAGTACTATGGAATCAGTCACAATGACCAGCAGAAATGATTCGTGGAGTTCATCTTTGTAAGTAAGAAGAGTGGTACACTGAGTTGGGAATGAGGGTTTAATATTTGATTTGGCCATTAAAATTGCTATTACAATTGTATTGCAGTCTTCAGAAAGAAATGGAGATATGTTTTTAAATTGCAATTTAAAACTACAATTAAAATTCCAGTAACATATTGTGTTCATTATCTATTACTATATAACAAGTTACTTCAAAACTGGCTTAAAATAATAATCATTTATTATCTTTCATGGTTTCTGAGTGCTAAAAACTAAGGAATGGTAGAATGCTCACTTGGAGACAAGGCTTCAATTCCCAGCCGAAGCACATAAAAAAAACAAAAACAACAACAACAAAAAAACTGAGGAATGGATTGAAAAGGCAATTCTGACTCTCACTCTTTGGTGATGATGTGGTCAGATGGTGGATGAGAATGAGGTCATCTCATAAACTTCTCTCACAAGTCTGTGACTTGGCCTGGGAAAACTCAAATAGCTGGGGACTGAAATAGCTAGAATCAGTACGGTATCTGTCTCTTTCACCTAGAACTATCTCTCCAATATGGCAACATCAGGGCAACTGGACTTCTTAGATGGAAGCTCAAGGTTCCAACGTAAGAGCCAAGTGAAATCTATATGGCATTTTGTGGAAGTCATGCAATGTCATCTTCACAGCACTCTATTGTTTGAGATTGTTTTAAAGGTCTGTCCAGGATCAAGGTGAGAGAACACAGATTCCTACCTTTTAGTGGAAGAATGTCAATGTCACATAGTCAGAAAAACATGTGGGATGGGATGCATATTGATGAGGCTATCTAACACATACTTTACTTATTTCTTTTTATTTTCTCTGCTCTGGAAATTCTGAGAATTTATGTGAAAGGTGCCATTTTTCTAAAAGCCATGACCTGGATAGAGTTCATATATAGCCTTAATATGATAGATTTTATGAATTTTTAAGTACTTCGTAGGCTTAAATGGTATAATTTTGAGTCAAGTTTTATACAATTCAATGTTAGGAGTTCTTAAGGCATAATTTTAAAAACTTTTACAAGTCAGGATCAGTCTTTCTGTCACATTGAAAAGTTATAGTAAATAAAGCTTAAAATGCAGAATAGCTTTTTCACCTTCTCAGTTGATATTAAAAGACATTATTGCTTTCTCTAAGGATTATTTTAGTGTCTTAATTACAGTAAATTAGAATAATTAGAGTGAAATTATATGAACCCTACAATTCCCCAAAGCCTTTATCCTGCCTTTTAGTCTGATAATGAATGTTAATATAAATAATTGATACATTCTGAGTGCCTCCAAGTCTTCACACCTTACATTTTTCTTTTTAATTTTGCTCCAGATAGAAGGTGAATCATGTCATGCATTATTTCTTTGCTCTAAAGAGTGCTAATTAGCTTTTGGTGAACCTTATTGCAAATTAAACAAAGCAATTCCATAGTAACAGAGTGGCATATTCATTTCTTTCCTTTCTTTTTTAAATTTTCATTAAAATAGGGGCCAAGTCTTTCAAACAAACTCAGCCAGAGCTTTTTGGTTCAGTTTGTTTTTATGAATGTGTTGTTTTATGCTTAAAATTTTTCTAAAATGTGTCTGGTTACATCTTACATATGAAGGTATAGTCAGACAGAAGAATTTGAAACCATACCCAGGCAGGTCAAATATAGACGATGATTGAATATTCAATGATTAATATTGACAGGTACATGAGGAGTGCATGCCATGTGCCTGGGGCTGTGCTGAGCACTGGCAACTCCACAGAGTTTTGAACATGATATATCACCTTTGCTCTCTTGAGATTATAAGAAACTACAGATTTGAAGCAATTTACCAAATGGGGAATACAAGGGGCTAAAGGAGGATGTGACAAAAGGACTATCATAGTTTGTCTAGGAAGCCATGGGGGACCTCACTGGGGAAGCTAAAGCTCAGGGATGGGCTGGCCAAAACAAGGGCTATGGTGGCAGAAGAGACTTTCTGGTAAAGAGAACAATGTGTGCAAACTTGCGCAGTAGACACAGAGCATGGTTTGATCCCTGAGATGGAGGGAACTACAGTTAGGTTCTGGAGCACAAAGAGTGAGGCATGTACATGGAGCAAGATCAGTCTAAAGAGGGAGGCTATGCCTCAGAGGCCATATTATGCCTCTTTAGGGGAAAGCCCAATCTCAGGGGAATTAGCAGAAATACAAGTGAAAGCAAACTTGAAGTACCATTTTATGCCTAGCACACTTAATTTGGGTGTAGGGTAGGAAACATTGTCAAATACCATTACATATGATGATTTACACATTAGAACTACCCAGCTTCTTACCACCTGCAGATCACAAAGTAATGAACAAGTGTTCAAATGTTAATTTACCATTTACAATGGAAAAATTGCATGGCCATGGGAAACTTGTCTCTGCTGGCTAAACCTCAGTTTCCGTCTATAAGTCTGACATGAATATATCTCAGAGAGTTGCTGGGAATATTGAATAAGGTGATAAATGCACAGGTTCCAGCCCATGGTGAATGCCTGGCATGTAGTATATTATGCTCTTAATAAATGCTATTTCCTCCTAGCCCCCCTCACACTCAGTCCTGGATGTACAAAATGCCTGAGGCATGTTGTATGAAAGCCTGGTCATGTAACTGCCAATCTAGTTGGACATGGGCAGAGCCAGGAGCAAGCAATAAGCCCACTTCTTGAACTTTCCAGGGCCATCTTAAAATACTTAGAGCATCACCTGATTCATACTATTGGCATAGCAAGGTACAATTTTCAGCCATCTCTGCTTCTGCTATGAAGAAAGGATTATGTAGAAAGGATGTGAACTAAGCTACTTAGTTTCCTCTTTTAGTTCTGATGTTATAATTGGGGTAACCATTTAATTTTTCATTCGAATACGGACACTTTTGAGAGTGAAAAGGAATACTATTAATAATTTTCCCAGGACAACAGGGGCAAGCTGGAATACATGGTTACCCTGGTTTAATACACATCACATAGACCAAACTAAATGATAGCAAGGCACATCCTGAACAAATAATCAATTGCAGCCAAGAAAGGGGAGGAGTAATTACTAAAATGCCATGAATTCTTTGCTTTCTAGATTATGCTCTAGGTATCACTAATAATTAAGAAAAACAAAAGTTAAAGAATACCAAACAGATGAAAATCTAAAAATGATTTCTACTCTGTTCTTCTTCTATCAGTATCATTTATCATATGAATTTGCAACATTTTGTGCTCTTGAGTATAATGCTATTTTGAGTTAGAAATAGAGTGGTCCTCCTTTCCCTAAAATAACATATTTTACCTTACAAGTTTTGATTGATGTTAATGTCAAATGGTGAATCATTAGGGCAAAATAACAGATGCTAGTGAATCTCATTAAGGCTAACACCCTTTTAAAAGTGTTAAAAAAAAAAAAGACTGCTCATTTTGTGCTCATCCGTGGGTTATTTATTTCTATTAATTATAGAATGCATTTATAAATTATGGTGCTCTATGACCATTTCTTCATGTGACAATGAAATAGCTACTGTGTTAAGTACGAGGAGAGCAAGTGACTCAGGCTATGTTCTCAATAAAACTTCAGTTTCATGGGGCATACAGAAAAGTGGCTGAGCAATAGCAGTGCACTGCAACAAGAACTATGATGGAGACAGTACAGGAGCTCTGAGAATACATCTGAGAAGCGCCTCACCAACCTCACAGTCATCAAGGACAACATGCTGTCTATGCTCTAACCGACAGTGTGAGTCGAGTTAGCTCTGCCAAATGGAGTGGATAAAGATGGTACTGAGCAGAAAAAACATGTGCAGAGGCGTAGAGAGAACATGATACATTCAAGGAACTACAAGCGAGTGTGCAGGAGCGTCACTGTTAAGGAGCAGCTTTCATCTTTACGCATGAGCTGTTCATAGTTGTACTCCCAGCACTTTGTGCAGGACCTAAAATATGTAAGGTGTTTTATGTAAAAACAAACAAGCAAGGTATGAGACAAGTCTGATTATCTGATCTGAGGAGCTAGATCATGAACAGTCTTAAATGTTGGGCTAAGTAGTTAGTATTTAAACCTTGGGAGCCCGTGAGGGGTCTTAAGCAAGGAAGTAATATGGTCAGGTTTGTCTTTGGAAATTTTACTCTGAACACATGATACTGGCATTATGCTAAGCCTGTATCATATTATCTAATGCCCCCCCCAAATATTTTGATTAAGAATTATGGCTTTTATACTTAATCCAGATAATTCAATGGCGGCTATTTGGCAGGCAGTACTTCTAAATGTAAACTTATTTCTGGATAATTTGCCTCAGTGATTCCAACTAATAGAGTTGATTCATTTCTTATAGGAAATGCAGAAATTATGGTTTTATAAAGCCAAAATTAGAACCATTATTGGCAGTTTTTTTTTGTATAATAGAAAATTAAAATCCTGTTGCATTTATGTTGTAGTACAAATGAGGGGAAAAAAAAGTTCCAGGGACAGCCAGCTGGCCCTGAAGGATACAAGTGAGCCAAGAGATGATGGAGGAAAGTGGAGCATGTTGAGGAAAGGACATCTAAGCAGAGACTCATATAAGGCTGGAGAAAGAACACACATGCTGCCTTCTTGCAGGGACACAGGGCCTGCAGTTTTGACATTATCATATAGTCTCAGACATGGAGGGTAAGCAGAATAGGACACGACACAGCTGTAGCTTTGGGGAAGGCCAAGATCACAGTTAGGTACTGTTTTAGCTTCCTATTGCTGCTGTCACAAATTTATTGTCTTGCAGTTGTGAACATCATAATTCCAAACGGGGTTTCACTTGGCTAAAATCAAGGTGTCTGCAGGGCTGACTCTCTCTAAAGAATGTTCCTTGCCTTTTCTAGCTTCCAGAGGGTAACCCATATTCCTTGGCTCCTGACCTCTTCTTTCATCTTTAAAGTTGGCAGTATAGCATCTCCAAATCATTCTCTCTCTCTCTCTCTCTCTCTCTCTCTGCTTTAGTCTTCACATTTCCTTTTCTGCATCTGATTCTCCTGTTTTCCTCTCTTAAATAAACATGGGTAGATAATCCAGAATATTCTTCCTATCTCAAGTCCTTTTTCCACTTTAGGTTATATATTCACAGGTTCCAGGGTTTAGGGCACACACATCTTTGGGGGGATCATTATTCTGTCTACTACAGATACACTGTAAAAATGTTAGTTGCATTCAACCAAATTTTCATGAACTCTAAATTTTCATCTTCAGTTGTCATCCCAGGCCCAATAGCCTAAAATGTCATGTAGAAGTCTATCCAGATCTCAAAGTCAACACATTTTATTAACAAAATTTATAGCCCTATCAAAATGTGCTTAAATAATGATTTAACCATACTCCTACAGTCTTCTGATGGCATATTCTTATCATGAATTGGATTTCAGTGTTAGGGATTTCCTTGATACTCTGGTTATTACATTTAGGAAGTGAAAAATAGACTGAAATGCTGGATGGACTAGCTTTTTTTTTTTTTTAATTTGGATCGTTTTAGCATTGCCAGGCATGTGATTGGGATGAAATACTAAATATGGTTAAAAGGGGGAAGGGAAAAAAAAGGCACATGATTAAGGTTAGCAAAGCAGAGATATATGTGATCCCCAAGGAGAAGTATGGAAGGGCAAGGGGTTTCTGCTGGGTATGTCGTGAATTCTATTCCAGTGTCTCCCCACCCAACACACACACACCCTGCATCTCACTTTTATATCGAACACGTGAGAAAAGATCAGGTGGATGGGCTAGACACAGGCCATTGGGGCTGGATTTGGGCAACCAGCTCTTTACAGGTATCTGGAAATGCCAGCTGCCCTGCACCTCAGGACATCAGGACTGGGGGAATGTTACAGGACTTCTTAACAGGGAAGAATGCCACTGATTGTATGGGATACTGAGATTATGTGGTCTCCCTTCAGGGGGGAAGAAGAGGGAGTCCATGTATCCTAATGTGAGCAATCCAAAGTTTTGGAGAACAATTGTATTCCTTGCATAGCAGCTCTTAAACTGTACAATGAAAATGAAAAATGATACATTTAAGAGGAAATGTACAAAAAAAAGGAAATGTACAAACTCTACCTAAGTATTAGGGAAATTGGAAAGAAGTATAATTAAGACATCAATCAAAGACAAATTGAAGAGCACCTGGAAAGGAACTGTCTGGTTTAATTGACAATGTTCAGCATGAATTAATGAAAACAGAGATTATGCATAAAAACCTTGATCTGTCTGATTGGAAAATGTGTTCACATTCTAAAAATGTCTGCTATAAAACACTATTTTTAAGGCATGATGCTTTGCCATGTGTTTTAATATGCAAAGGTTAAATTTGTTTCTTGTATATCACATTTTATAAAATAAATATTATGCTATAATATGGAAAGCTTAGACTACAATCACCCTTGTCTTCCACAAGAATTTGTGTGGGATTTTTTTTTTCTTTTTTTGACATGGGCAGGCTTCGGGAACCGAACCTGGGTCTCTGGAATGGCAGGTGAGAATTCTGCCACTGAGCCACTGTTGCACCATGCTCAAATGGGATTCTCATGGATAAACAGCAGTTACTGAATTCCACAAAGATGGAATGGCCTCTCTCCCATCTCTCATTCAGAGATCAACAGACATAAATAATAATTTATAAATCATAAAATATATTTTCATCAACTACAAAACATTTTGGCAGACATTTTTAATTAGACATTTAAAAAACAATTATTCCTGCACTTACAAGGAATCAAAATTATTTCCCTCTTCTTGATTTCTCTGCAGTATTTGTAACTTTATTACTTTAGTGCATGCTTTTAATAAAATATCTGGCATCATTAATATTTTAATTTTACCAGCATCAATGGTTAATCTCTAACTGTCACCATAGTATAGGTCATCCTTATATAGTAGTGAATAATAGCCAAAGATCTTTACCCAGGGACCAATTATTCTACCAAAGAGCTGGGGCTACCGAACAAAGAACACTGCCTTACATTTCTGGAAAAAGGTTCTGGCGTTCCATATACATCCTATACAACACAAAAGGGGAAATATTTTGCGAGATTGATATTAAAAAATTAGTTAAACATGGATTTGCTTAATAGCATCTTTTGAATACGACATAAATACAACTGCACCTTATATTTAAAATAATAAGAAACTAAATGATTCCACTCTCAACTTGGAATAAGAAAAAAAATGTGTCTCACTCCACATATTTTGCAGAGATCTAAATCTAGGCATGTAATCATTTCTGACATTTTACTCTCTCAAGGTTCATTATGTCTAGATTTTTTTTTCAAATAATCAAACTCCCTACACTGATTTATATTGTGCATAGGTGGTTAATCTTCAGATTTTAATTGCAATTTAACTATATATTTTAATTTAATTTACTCTCTCACATTCAAAAGCATTTCATATATTTTCTTTAAAGGTAAAACTGAAGGCAAATAGTATTTCCATTATGAATTCTCAGCTTAGATTTGCCATTTCCTCTGGAAATAGTAAAGATAAATTTTTTCACTCTGCAACCTAGAATCTAATTCATATTTTAAAATATTGTATTAAAGTATAAGAAACATAAAAGTGAACACATTCATATTATCACTACCCAAGACCAAACCAGAGAATATTACCGGTTCCCGCAAAAAACCCCTCCTTCTCTGGCATGAAGTCATAAATAGTTCCACAGGAAGTAACCATTACCCTGACTTCTATCACCATAGCAATAACTTAGCCTATTTTTAATCTTCTCATAAACAGGAGCATTCAATATATCTATGTTGGGTCTCTTCCCTCAACATTAAGTTTTTGAGATTGAACCTTGCTTTTATGGATGGCCATAATTCATTTGTTCTCAATGCTGTATATTATTCCATTGCATGAACAGATCAGATTCATTTACTCATTTTATTGTTGAGTGACTTTTGGGTTGTTTCCAACTTGAAGCTATTAACAAACGCTGCTGTGACAAATCTGGTATGTGTTTTTGGTGCCCATATATACACATTACTTTTGTGTACAAATCTAAGAGTGAAATTGTTGGGTCAAAGGGTAAGAATATGTTCAGTTTTCTGAGAAACTGCAAAACAATTTCTGAAGTAGTTCTACTACTTTAAACTCCCACTAGCAGTGTCTGAGAGCTCCAGTTGCTTCACGTCCTCAACAATGTTCAGTATTGTCACTTTTATCTCAGCATGTGTTTAGTTGTATCTCATTGCAACACTGAAGTTCTAATTTCCATTTCCCTGGGAAACAATAGGATCGAGCACTTTATTATTTGTTTATTGGCTATTGGGATATCTGTTTTTGGGGCGAAACTGTCCATTTTGTTAATTGGGTTGTCTGCCTTTCTCTCATACCTAGCCCCCACTGAGTTGTAGTAGTTTTTTATTTATTCTGCATATAAGACAGGCCTTATCAGATATATGCATTGCAAATATCTTCCTACAGTCTGAGGTTAGTATTTTCACTTTCTTAATGCAATCATTGGATGAACAACAGTTCCCAATTTAGGCGAAGTCTACTTGAATTTTTCCCTTTATAGCTAGGGCTTTTTTTTACTGATTTATTTTATTTTTTTATTTTTTATTAGTGCTTTTAATATCCTAATAAGAAATTATCTATCACGAGGTTATGAAGATAGTCTCCTACCTATTGTTCCACTTTCATTATTTAGATTAAAACTCCATCAGAACTAGATTTTTGTGTGTGCTATAACACAGATGTAAAGAGTCATTTCTTCCTTCATGTGAATATCTAATTGATGCAGTATCACCTATTGGAAGGCGAACCATTTCCAATAAACTGCAGTGGCACTTCTGTCATAAATCAAGTGACAATCCAAGCATGGATCCAGTTCTTTTGTTCCTTGCCGGGTTCTTGCTCTGTTTGCCCATCTTTGTACCAATAACACACTATCTTAGTTACTATAGCTTTATAATCTTTTGGTTCTGGTAGTGTAAGTCTTTCAGCTTTGTATTTCTTTTCAATATTGACTTGTCTATTTTGTCTCTTTGAGAAGCTGGGCTTGAAATTCATATGGAAATAAATTTTGCATGATATACCACGCTAAATACTGAAATACTGGGAACTTTCCCACAAAGTGAGGATATAGAGAAGGATGCCAGCGAACTCCACTTCTGTATAACCTTGTCCTGGAGGCACAAAACAAAACATAAGACAAAGATTGCAAAAAAAAAATAATAAAACTGGCATGACTTTTAGACAACATGATTTTTACCTAGACAAACTTTAAATACCTATAAACTATTATCGTTCACTTCAAAATATTTTATTTACATTCTGATTTTGTCTTTTTTCCTTCATAGGTTACACAGGACATACTGCTTAATTTTCAAACATTTGGGAATTTTATATTCATCTTTTTGTTACAAATTTCTAGCTTTAATCTCACATTCTTAGTATGATTTCAATTACATTACATTTACTTTGACTTTCTCTATGGGCCACTATGTAGTCAATTTCAGTAAATTTTCCACTTCTACTTTGAAAACTTCTTTGAGACTTGTAGAGTTGTGTGCGTCATGAAGTGGTGTTCCATGTATTTCAGTTGATTCATATTTTTTGGTTTATTCACATCTTCTTTATCTTAACTGAATTTTGCCTATTTGTTCTATCAATTACTGAGAGAATTATGTTGGAACTTCTTCCATAATTATGGGTTTTCCATTTCTCTTTTTATTTCTGTCAGTGTCTGCTTTATACATATTGATGCTATATAATTACATGAATACAAATTTAAATTTAAATATGGAATGACCACATTTTGCAATGACGCTTTATACCCTGTATAATGTCCTTGTCTTAAATTCTACTTTGGCTGATACTAATCAGCAGCTTTTGCCGGGTAGTGGGGGAAGAAGTGGGTTGGTAGAGGACAGAATTTGTATTGGATGTGGTTGTCCATTCTTTTAAGTTTACTCTGTACTCACATTTGTGTGTCTTGTGAACAGAATTACAGTTTTTTCTTCATCTGCTGATCATCTTTGCCTTTCAATTGGAACTTTTAGACTTTTTACATTTAATGTAATTATTAACATAATTGGATGTAAACCTACCAAGGTGTCATGTTATGTCCCTTTTCTTTTATTTTTTCCTCTCTTCTAAGTTCCTCCTTTATTATTTCATTCATTCATTATTCTTTTAATGTTTACTTCAAATTTAAAGTGTGCTTCCTTAACTTATGCTCAAAATAGATATTAGTACTTTCTTCACTTATGGGACAATGCTATTACTTTACATACTAACTCCATATACTTTTCAGCCCCTTGGATTATTTTTGTCATGTGTATTAATTATATAGTTGACCTATACATTTATTTGTATGTTTAACATACATATTTAACCCAACAATGGCATTATTTTTGTTATTCAGCACAAGTGTTACTCATTTAGATATACCTATCTAAATGTTCAGAGCCTTTGCACGGGTCCCACTCTTCAGCACCCTGAGCTCTACTTATCATCTCACCAGGACAGTGACACCCTTGAAGGCTCTACCTTGTTTCCCAGCATCTTACCTGAGCCTTTCCCTTGGCTTATCCGGGAAGCATATAGATCACAAAAAGTCTCAAGATGAAAAGCAGCAGATGGGTTAAGACCTCTTCTCTGCTCTTCTCTTCTCTCTGGAATCTCAATATGGCTGCCCTAGTAACCAGGAGTGCCCGCCTTTGTCTCCCCAGTCCTGGGAGACCACCAAACACTCTGCTTGGCTACCATTTTCTGCTCAGCTTTCAGCTTGGCTTCCTGCTTGGATTCTCTTGCCTCTTCCTCTCCCCACTTCACAAATTAAAGTAACAGAATGTCAAGTCACACCCCTGTGTTTCTATCTCTTCGGGATTTTGGCTCCTTATATCTTTGTAATTCAAAGTTTTGTTTTTTAATAAGCTTGGCTATTTTTCCTTCAAAGATTTTACTTTCCTGGAGAAAGAAAGAGTTGAGAAGGAAAGTTATAAGTTAATTTTTTTTCCAAAATATGTTACACATATTTCCATATGGACTTTAGGTTACAAAATTTGGAACTATTCATTTGCTGCCTCTTTATACTTGTAATTACTTGAGTGGAAAGGTTTTCTGTACATCCTGGAGCTTATCCTGGTCTGTTCATTTGACTGAAGAAAAAAACTGAAGCTTAAATAAGTTAAGGAAATTTGTCTGTCACGTAATTACTTCTTAGCAGACCCAGGACTTGAACATAGGTCTTGAGGTTCTTAGTCACTTGTTTTTTAAAGTTTTTTTTTTTTTTTTTTTTTTGGCAAAAGAGTAGGGGACACTTCTTTGTTCTTACCTGGCTATTTTTACAATGCTTTAGGGAGAGGTTCATGATTTCTGGAGTCATTCATCAGGCACGTGGTTATGGACCTGATCACTCTTACTTTTCATTGAAGATGGCATTAATTTTAATCAGATATTACCCACATCAGTTTCCTGAGTCTTTACTGGTATTGTTATTTTCCTTGACTTTTTAAATTCATAGAAGTAGACCACAGACCATCCTATATTTCAAGGGTCAGCCCAAAGAGAGGTTCTTCTTCAGCTAAACTCTGTGTTCATGACCTGGTCATTGACTCTGTTTTATTTCTTAGGGACTAGCAATGTTATACAATGAAAAATTCCTTTCACATTGGAGGAATTTATAAACTTGCTTTTTCTATTCTGTCACAGAAATATTATAAGGAAGAAAGCATTGAAAGCCACTCTGTTTCTGGTATATTGCATTCCAGCAGCTAGGAAACTAGAACAGATTTTGGTTTTGAGAGTGGGGTGCTGCTGTGGTATGCACATCCCAAACATGTTGGAACAGTTTTTTAAATGGATAAGGGGAAGATTTTGGAGAAGTTGTGAAGATCCTGATAGAAAAGGCCTAGAATTCTTTGAAGAGACTGTTGGTAGAAATGTGGACTCTAAAGCTACCTGTCACAAAACTCTAGACAGAAACGAGGCACATGTTATTGCAAACTGGAAGGAAGGTGATGCTTGTTTTAAAATTGCAGATAATCTGGCAAAATTGACAAGTGGCTTAGCTGGAAAGCAAATTTTAAAATCCATGAGCTTGGACATATGGCCGAAGAGGTTTCCAAATTAAATTTGGGTACAGAAAAAACAGAAATTAATGTTCCGGAAAATTCTTGGCTTCCAGAAAGGGAGACCCCAGAGAATAGTGCCCTATATGAGGATTTAACCAAATGTGGAACCAGCCAGCCATTTCAGAAAAGGCCAGGATTGGAAATGGAGTTATCCAGGAAGGATTTGTGGAAACTCCTGCTGTCTGATGGGCACGATCCTTGCTTACTACATAGAAAGCCAACAAGAGTGCTAGGGGACCTATACAAGCAGAGCCATTGCCAGCCTGGACTGGGGGGCTCAGAAAAGGGACAATGTGAAGGTAAAACAACTTCAGAGGCAGAACCATGAAAGCTAAAGTCTAGAGTCAAGAAGCCTCAGGCCAAGAGAGTGGATCCACCTAATCACGTGGAGAGGGTGAGTTTGCCCCAAAGGCAGAGGATAGGCCTTCCCTTCGTTGCAGTAGAAGAAGTATTGCCACCTCAGGCCTTGAAGAGTGGGGAGCACACTCCTTGCAGATTGGGGAGAGCCTGGCTGCCACCACATGGAGGGGTTGAGTGTTTGCCCCAGAGATGGCAGAGAGTCGAGATGTGGCCCCAATGTTTGGAGAGGATGGAGTGGACAAAAAGGTGGTCTCCCCAATGCCCCCCAAGGTTGCATTCGAAGAGAGGCAGGCCTCTGTGTAGGCCCTCGGAAAGGGTGGGACTGCCACTTTCTAAAGCCCCAAGGATAAATGACTCTCAGACTTTGAAATCTAATGGACTTTACACTGTAGGTTTTTGAAACTGCTTGGATCCTGTGACCCCTTTGTTCTTTCTAATCCCTCCCTATGAAAATGGGTATATGTATCCTGTATAAAGGAGGACTGTTCCTCCTTTATACGTTGGCAGCAAATTCCTTATCATGAGTTTTTTAGGTCCAGAGCCAGTGGAGAATTTTGCCTTAGGACAGACCATGCCTGTAGCTGATTTTGATGAGATTTTGTACTGTTTCTGACTTTGTATTTGTTAGTGACCAGCTTTAAGGCTTTCTGATATTGTTATGGAATGAATGTATTTTGCATTTGGAAAGAACATGTCTTTTGGGGGTCCAAAGGGTGGAATGTGCTGGTTTGAATCTGGTGTGGGCCACAGAAAAGCCAAGTCTTTTAATCCTCATTCAATATTGCTGGCTGGGAGCTTTTTGATTGGTCCCATGGAGATGTGACCCATCCAATTGTGGTTGGTAACTTTTGATTAGATGGCTTCCATGGAGTTGTGGCTCTACCCATTCCAGGGGGGATTTGATTAGTTTACTGGAATCCTTTAAAAAAGGAACCATTTAGGAGACAGTCCCTTTTTTAGAGCCACGAGAAAGCAAAGAGAGAGCCACACAGAGCCAGAGACCTTTGGAGCTTCATGAAGCAAGAGGTTCAGAGAGAAAACCTGCAGATGCCACCATGTTCACCATGTGCCCTTGCAACAAAAGAGAAACCCTTAACTTCATCGGCCTTCTTGAGCCAAGGTTTCTTTCCCTGATGCCTTAGATTGGACATTTTTATAGCCTTGCTTTAATTTGGACATTTTCACGGGCTTAGAACTGTAAACAAGCAAGTTATTAAATTCCCCTTGTTAAAAACCATTCCATTTCTGGTATAGTGCATTCTGGCAGCTAGCAAACCAGAACAGTGTACTTTATATTTAATATGGGAATACATTAATTGCTGTATTAATGAAACACTAAAGCTCTACAAATCGAGTTATCTGTGACAGAAACACTGTACAACTAAATTTTAACTACTGGTTTGGTTTTCTGTCGTTGTTCTGTTGTGTTCTTTTGTTTGTGGGTAGTTTTTTGTTAAAAGCAAATTCAGGGGTGCATGCCTAGTTCAGTGGTAGAATGCTCTCCTGTCATGTGGGGTACATGAGTTCAATTTGCAGTCCAAGCACCAAAAAATTTTTCAAAAGCAAACTCAGAAGTATGTTGCTTCATTGTATTTCTGTTCCCAGACATCATATATCAACTCTGGATTTCAGGTAGGGAGGGATTCTTCTTTACTTTTATGTGTCACCAGCCCATCCCCCTGAAAGTGCTCACCTTTCCAATATTTTCATTCCCTTTGACTCTTTCCTCTCCTGTGCTCCTAGTGTCTCCTTCATTGCCAATTACCTCCATATCATTTCACATATCTCTTCCTTTGCTCTTGCAACTGCAGAATCAGTTTAGTTTCCTCTTATCTTCCATTCCAATGATCAGAAGGCTGCTTTCTAGCTTTACCCACTCATTTCACATCTAAGAGCCGATTTTTTCAGCTTTGAAATGAGATGACAAGAAATGCCTGCCCCGTGTACCTCACAATATTGTGAAGATCAAATATAGGAAAACCCATTGACAAGTATTAATATCTTTTATACAAAGATGTTATGTTTTATTTTATTTTGTTTTGTTTTATTTTTACCATAATGCACAGAGCTCAGTTTGAGAGAGGCCTGTTCATTGCTGGGATTCAGGTAAATTTAGGCATGTTGCGCAACTGAAAGACAAGCCTGTCCGAAGCTTATTTACAGGGCTGAGGAGGCTCCTAAGAAAGATTTGTCATTATCTCCATCCCTGGGGTTCAGACATATCTGGGCATGTCTGGCACACTGATGGGCAGCAAAGCTAAGGTCTGTGAGCAGACACAAATTCATCCGATAGAGGAAGGAGCTCGGCACAAGGAGCTCAACCCAAAGCAAAGCTTCGGTTGCTGGTGAGTAATAAGGACTTCAAGTGCAGTGCGATGGCAGTGACTCACCTGTCCTCAGTTCTGACCCCTGAAAGTAAAGGCTTTAAGTAAAAATAGGAAGTGCTCAAAATCCCTGTCAGCAAAGGCAATCTGAAGACCAAAAAATAAAAATAAAAAAAGTTCAAACATTATCCAGCAGCGTAGCAAACACATGAATATATGGAGAAAGAATATCTGCAATTTCAAATGTCAAATTCCTCATCAGTGATCTCCCTTCCTATGACACGGCTATGTCAGATCAGACTTCTTCACCATCAAAGAGCATTCTTTTAAAACCAAATTATTATTTTACTCCCCCATTAAGTAGTCTTACGTGGCTCACCATTTCCTACTGAACACCTTCTCAAATTCCTAACATGTTCTTCAAAGCCCACCATAATCTGTCCCTAGACTAATTTTCTACTCATAAAATGGTAAGTACGGTACCAAAACAGAAAGCAAGATATGATACTAAGCATACAAACCATAAACATGGGTCCTGTGATACAAACAGAATAAGATAAAATGTATTTAAACTGAAATATAGCCCCTATTTAATTTTTTGTTTGTTTTAGAATTTGCAATTCAAATATTGATATTACCCGGCCAGGATAAACCACACTTTGGTCACAAGTTCTGCTACTTTGAATTCATAGAAGACTTTAGCAAAATAGCCCTGGCATTATTGTTGTTCACATTTCATCTATGATACAATTTATTGTGAAAATGACCTTTTCACACTGCAGTTTTTCTTACCATGAGACAAAGTAGCACGTGAAATTGTTTCCACCTTAGGCAAAGCTGACTGAATCTTATTATGATGATGACATGATAAAGGCATGATAGTTAAAATGCCCTTTGTCTCTGTCATTTTTGTCCTGTTCAAGTTAATATAATCATTTTTAGAAGATTCTCATAAGTTTTATTGTTTTGTTTGCTTCATTTTGTTTTAGGATCATTGCTCATGGCTGTTATTATTTAAGGTACACAAAGCCCTCAAAGAAAAATAGGTTTTTGTAACTTTCATAGATGATTTCTCTATGCAATTTATTTTATGGGCAGGATTATAGGAATTAAGTTTTTTCCCACCAAAAATGTTACTTTTAATAGAAAGTATTTATCACATTCAACAGCACTCATTTTTAATCCTCACTGTATCTATACTTGTTTACCCGATATCACATGGTTTTCCTGTTACATTAAGCCTAATTTCATAAGAATTAGATGTTTCTTTCAACAATCCCAGAATATTTGTTTATAAAATAAGATGTTTGCCGATGTTTACATATAAACTATGGGTTATAGAGGAATCTAAAAAAACAGTCCCAAGGCTTGTATCCGTCAGGATTTTGTTTGTTTGCAAAGGAAAGACTCATAATGGAAAGTAATCTCAGCAGAATGGTCTCTTTACATGGAATGGAAGGAGTCCCCAGGACCTCCCACCACTCCTTTAGGGAGGGCCTGGTGACCTGTACTGAGGACCCAAGCATCTCCTTTTCCCTAACATCCTCAAGCAGTTTCCATCCTCAGCCTCTTGCTCCTAGCATAGCCTTAAATTCCTAAACTCTTCCTGACTCATTCTTATCAACACTTCCCCACCTGGAATTTCCCTCTCTTTCCACCAAAACTACCTCCTCCTCCTTGAAACATTTCTTCTTGTGATAAGTAGGCATACCTATCTGAGGCCTGCATCATCAATAAAATAATTTGCTGCCTATTTACTGAGTGACTACTAAGTTTCAGGGCCTGAGGATAAAAATAGAAAGAAAAACTGTACAGTATTTAATAATTCAGTGGGGGAGGAAAACATTAATTAATACTAATCAAATCATCACACAAAACCAGAGCCTGATACTTGTCCTCCAACATAATTTCTCTCCTCTTCCATGATAAATTAATTTGTATCTGCATAAAGGCAGAGTAAATACTACATTTCTCAAACTTCTTTGTAGCTAGTAATTATCATACTTTTAAAGAAGGTGAGGGTTTGCCCCCTCTTCTCCTTTCCCCTCTTTTGCAGGCAGGCATGTGAACATGGTGGCTATTAAGGCCATGCACAGCAGGGCTAAGCCCCCAGATGTGGTTGAGTCACTAGATGGAAGGAGCTTATGCTCCCATATGATCCCATGGACCAAAGCTGCTCTGCCAGGCCTGAGGCTGCCTACCTGCACCCAATTACATCAAAGAGAAATAAGCTTCCCTCTTGCTGAAGCCAGCATTACTGGGGTCTTCATTGTACGTATGTATATATATATATATATATACATACACACACACACATATTCATATGTATTTATAAATATACTAATATTAGTATATATTTACAGATTGCAATAAATTCTATGAAGCCTTAAAATACAGAATCTGGCTTAGCAAGAAAGACAAAGGAAGATGTCACCATTCACTTATTTTTAAAAATAAATAAATAACTTAGTGCCCATGAAGCACCAGGCTATTCTAGGTGTTAGGAATGAATAGTGAACAAAGCAAAGTCCTTGTCCTCATACAGCTCACATTTTAGTGTATAAACGATGATCAATCAATGGGTAAAAATATAATAAGTAGTGATAATGCTTCAAAGGAAAACAAAGCAGCACCCAGGAGAAAGTGCAAGACATGGGTGCTGTTTACAACAGGACAGTCACGGAAGCTCTCTCAGAGGCCCTGGGACCGTGTGGGGAGTGACCTGGGTGAAGGGAGAGAGTGGCGATCATTGGGATCATCTGGAAAAGGTGTCCCAGGAAGAAGGAACAGGCAGTGCACAGAATCTGCTGTAGATGAGCTTGAAATGTAAAAAAGCACCGACAAGGCCAGTGTGGCCTGAACCGTATGAGTAAAACTTCCTTAGGAATCTGGCAAGTGAAACGTAATTGAATACATTCGTTTTTGTTAACGCAGCTCATTTTGATCAAAGCTTTGCTACCTTGAAAATAACTGCTTAGAGGAGAAGAATACCACAGAAAAGAAGAATTTACGTTATTTGAAGTTGAACTAATTAAAAATAATAAATGATGGATTGTTAACGTTTAAATTCTGTCTTTTAAAGTAGGAGTGCTTGAGCTGTCTCCTCTTTCTACCTGCCCAACTCTACTCCATTTAGAGAATTTCCAAATAACAAGAACAAGTTAGCAGAACTCTCTGGTTTCATATGACACTCACAAAATTAAGAATACTGCATGGGTTTTTTTAATAAGATTTTTTAAATAACTTTTTTTTTTTTTACTGAAAATGCTTCCAAGAGCTCTCTATACGATATATTTTCTCAAATAGTCTATCTGGGGCAAGATTTGGTGAAACAGTAACTGCACGTAATTTTGTGCCAACACTCTCCACCTACTCTCTGCCAAAGATCTTATAGCAGCCTCTAATGTCATATGTAGGTAATTCAAACCACTGCTCCTATTACACCATAAGTGCTTCTGTGAGAGGCATAATTTTAAAAAACAATAAGGAAAATGTGCTTTCAGCAATACAGAAATTTTTTAGTAAAAAGTATATTTTGATGCAAAAGTGCATATTGTCTCATCTTGAAACAAAAATGAATTAGAATATATCGCTGAGTTAATTGGCCTTAGGGATTTAGTTCTTTAATAAAAGAAAAAAAAAAACAGTGTTTTCAGCTCATCCTGGCAACTGGCTCTGCAGCTTCCAACGCTGCTCCTTTCAATTTCTCACTAAAATGCCCAAAGACAGAGAAAAGATAAGTACCCCCCAAACACAAAGAAAACTATAACTATCAGGCAACCTAACACTATAATCTTGGAAGAATTGCCAACAATCGTAAGGCTGATGGGACTAGATTGAGAAAAACAATTTCAGATTCAACAAATGGCATATACTGGCTTCAATTTATGGGAAAATAGAAAGACTGCCTAAGAGTATAAGAAGGAGAATGCATTTCGTCCTGATCCAGAAAACTAGGAATTGTCCCAATCAGAAAACCATGTAATTGTCCCTCTTTTCTGTTTAGGTGCCAAAGGGATGGTAAACCCACCTATGCCCTGGCTTCCACTTTTCTATATTCAGGATGAGATTACAATTCCCAGAGAAGAGTCAGATCATAGTATTAGTAGGGATTCTGGGGACTGGTGGAAGTTCAGAAATCCTGACAATTATGCCCCTGTGTACAGCACCGTAATCACGATTTTTAATAAAGACTGGAAAAGAAGATGTAACATCCTTACAATTTATTTGGCCATGTAGGTAGAAATTTGTACAAACATAAAAAAAAATACTGAATTATTAAAGAAATTTACGAATGTCGCCGGTCACAAAATGAATATACAAAAATCAGTTGTATTTCTATATATGGTCAATCAACAATTAGGAAACACAATTTAGAAATACTATTTATAATAACATCCCAAACCTAACTTTTAACAATAGATGTGCAAGGACCTCTACGCTGAAAACTGCAGACCATTTCTGAGAGAAATTAAAGAACGCTAAACAAATGGAAAGTTATACCACCTTAATGGATGAAAAGACTCAATATTGTTAACATCTCAGTTCTCCCTAAAATGAT
This sequence comes from Tamandua tetradactyla, assembly GCF_023851605.1. Classification (NCBI taxonomy): domain Eukaryota; kingdom Metazoa; phylum Chordata; class Mammalia; order Pilosa; family Myrmecophagidae; genus Tamandua; species Tamandua tetradactyla. The sequence continues at coordinate 63,800,371 of NC_135328.1, read as the reverse complement.
CTTTAGGTTTCATGGAATCCCAATCAAAACACTATAGGGCTTCTCGTCAAAACTGGCAAGCCAATTCTAAAACTCATATGGAAATACAAAAGACCTGGTGCAACCAGTCACATGAGCAAAATAAAAAGATGTTTGTTAAATATCACTAAAATTTTGTGGTTGGTTGTCATGCAGCATTATTGTGAAAATGGCAAACACTACAGAAATTCATAAGAAAATGGGGGTGTGGCCATACAGAAACCTAAAACAAAACACTTGTGCTATCTTTGTGCTGGGTGGACATGCACAGCAGACACCAATGGAGAATGAAGAGGATGAAATTACAAACCAGATTATGTAGAGGCAAAACAATGGTTCACCTAAAATCAACTGAAATATAGAAATGTACCTAATGAATTCATGGCATTCAGCAAGGAGGTTCCTAGGAAAAATGCTGAAACCATGAGCTGCATTTGATAGGTTTCTACAAGAGAGGCTACAATTCAGATTGAACTAGCCAGCACACAAAATTTGAAAGCCCCAATATTCTAGGGCTTGCTGAGCTAGAAAATATAACTGTTTGTCATCAGCGATCTATATCTATATTCACATGTACATCTACCCAAAATCTCTTGCCTACCCTTTGTTTCTTTTTCAGAAACTTCCCTTCTTTTATGTACTCAGCATCTTATTTTTCACTGTTTTTGCTTGAATTCCCACAATGTAGCCAAACTTGGAGCCATTTAAAGTAACAAAGTTGAAGTATACCTATTGCCTCAAAAGTTTTGACAATAAATTAACTGTAAGAAAAAAAGATATCCAAAAAGTTCATATAAGATCCATTTTTTGTAAAAAAAAAAAAAAAGTATATATACATCCCTTAGAAGATGTTACCAGATAAAAAATATATCAAAGTATTTCAGCGATTACTTCTGAATGGTCTCTAGGAAATAGAGGTATTTGTGTGGTTGTTGTTGCTGTTTATCTGCAATTTCAAATTAAAAACAAAACAAAGCATGCTTTCCTCCTGTATTCAGAAAAACATACCACAAAGTAAACAGGTTTTGATTGAGAAAAGGAGAAATTATGAAGAATTGAAATCTTAAATGATGCTGTAGTGCTTCCTGTAGCCACGTTTTACATTGAAAAAAAGTTAAATTTCCATGCAAAAAAACCCAGACAGTTATGGAGAAAGTAATGCCCCATACATATTAACAGGACTGAAAAAACAGATTGCCAACTCTGCTGGTTTGAAACGGTCATGTATCCCCCAAAAAAGCCATGTTCTTTAATCCCTGTCAATATTGTTGGGTGGGATCTTTTAATTAAGTTGCTTCCATGGAGATGTGTCTTCACCCATTCAAGGTGGGATCATTTACTAGAGCCCTTTAAGAGGCAACCATTTCGTACTAGTGATCAATGAAAGGGAGTGGTAAGAAGTATAGAAAAAAAATAGGAGAATAGAGGATAAAATTTATGGAGTAGATGGAAATACTAGTGGTCAATGAGAGGGAGGGGTAAAGGGTATGGAATATATGAAGTTTTATTCTTTTTTCTTATTTCTTTTTCTGGAGTGATACAAATGTTCCAGGAAATTTATATACAACTATGTGATGATGTTGTGAGCCATTGATTGTACACCAAGTACGGAATGTTCATATGTTAAGAATGTTCATGTTTGTATGTTGTTTTGTTTTGTCAATAAAAAAAAAAGAGGGAACCATTTTAGAGAAGCTTCAGAGCTCACAAAGCCACAGACCTCTGGAGATACAGAAAGAAAATGCCCCTGAGGAAGTCCCTTGAAATGAGAAGCCACAGACTCCGGCAGATACCAGTCACATGCCTTCCCAGCTGACAGAGGTTTTCCAGGCCCACTGACCTTTCTTGAACCAAAATATCTTTTTCTAGATGCCTTAGTTTGGACATTTTTATAGCCTTAGAACTGTAAACTTGTAACTTAATAAATTCCCTTTTTAAAAGCCATTCTGAAAAAAAAAAAGCCATTCTATTGCTGGTATATTGCATTCCGGCAGTTTTAACAAACTAAAACACCAACAGAGCCCATTAAATATAGAAATTATTTCTCACTAAAATCACTAGTGTTTTGAAAATAACACCTGACTTTAAAGTAACACCTGAATAATGTTTTTGACTAATGCAGATGGCCAGTTCGCTCAACTTTCAAAACATTCTCTTTCATGTTTTAATACCTCAAATTTCCAATGGCATATTGCTTGATGATTATAAGTCACATGGAGTCACTGTCAGCCTGTTAGACTGAATCCCTGATAACAAGCAACATTGCTAAAAATAAATTAACACCTCAGGCTTTATCTTAAATTTGATAGGTTAGTATCAATTTTTCCAAACTTAGTATCCAAAGTACTAGAGTACATATATTCTAACAGCGATTTTACAAAGATGTAGTAACAAATTTTCATCTTGAAATCTAAAAATTATATACTTACATTCTAAAATCTATTTCCAGGAGGTGAGTAGCTAGCACTTTTTAATAATTAAAAAGTTTATTTCTTTTTAATTGTAGTAAAATGTACAAAACATAAAAATCATTTTAAAGGGGCAATTCTTAGACATTAAGTCCATTGACAATATTGCATAACCAACTGCGATTTCCAGACTATTTTCATCACCCTAAACCAAAACTCACATTCGTTTAGCAATGAATCCTCATTTCTTCCTCCCTCCACCCCTGGAAACCATTATTCTGCTTTGTTTCTCTATAAATTTGCTTATTCTAACTATTCCATATAAGAGAAATCATGTAATATTTGTCCTTTTGTGTATAGTTTATTTCACTCGACATTAAGTCATCAAGGTTCATCCACGCTGCAGCATGTATCAGCACGTCACCTCTTTTTACAGCTAAATAATAGTCCATTGTATACATCTTGTTTACTCATTCATCTACTGATGGTCAGTTAGACTGCTTACACCTTTTGACTAATGTGAATACTACTGCAATGAACATTGGTTGGCACTTTTTGACTAACTTAAGTATCAGAATCAGCCCAGCCACCAAATACCATCAAGTTGATTTGAATGGTGCATGCTGAGACGAAAAAAAAATGTAATGCCAACCATCTATCACTTTATAAGCTTGGCAACCTTGGCAAGTAGCTTCCATGGCAAAACAGTCTGAAGTTTAGATCCAGCCGAAAAGTCAATCTCATTTGTTGAACTTCCACAATGTGCAGTGCCCCAAACTAGACGCAGTCAGAAAATGCAGTTGTAGGAACAGAAGGAGGTGCAGTGATTGCTTCACAAATGAATTTCGTTTTATGTTAATTCCACCCTACTGGAATTCCACCCTATCAGAAGTGCTCCATGCAAAGGACTCTAAGGTCAAGTCTGCACTCAAAAAGGAAGGGGCACTGTTCTACCTGTGCTGTTTTAGGCAGGGGATGAATAAGCCAATAGCTCTTGAATATTTTAACACTCTGTGTAAACAGTATGTAGACTAGGATTCCAGCCTAAACAAGGAATTATTAGAAATGCTTTTCCTAAATATTCAAAGTATAATGTCTCATGACTTTAGTTTTTATTCTGCCGCAAATTCACTCTGTAAAATTTTCAGGACAAGTTGCTTAATTTCTCAGTATTCTCTTCTATTGGAAGCAGCATACAGTGAAGGAAAGACTCTAATAATATTAACTGTATATCCTTAGACAAATCCCTTAATACCTGTGAGTTTCAGTTTGCTAACTATTAAAATGTGGATGATGAAAAAACCCTAGTTCATTTACCAGGTTTTAGAAGGAATTCATCTAGAACCAAAGAGTATGTTATAAATGCATTAAAATTTATTAGATTTCTTATTATGAATAATATTTCCATAATAACTGCCTAATTGCCATGTAATGAGGAGTCACATTTCTATACGTCCAGGATCCTTCCACAAAACTGATATTCACAGAAGAAAGGACTATTCCTATTGACAATAATAGTTAGTAAAGCTTATTTTTCTTAGCACTGCATGCATTTCAGTGAAGAGCATTTCAAAATTACATCATTTTTTTAAATGGAAAATTGGTGTAAAAACCCTTTTACATAGAGAAATAATTCCCTATTGCAAAGTTTTCCTGATCTCAGTACCAGTCAGGCAATTCATCTATAATCAGTTATACCTTCAATTTGTTTCACTAAAACCTTATATTTTATTACTTATAGTCCTGTGTCATCTTGCGGCATGCCTGAGTGTCTGAAAAAGATTAGTGCAAATTGAATTTCATGACTTGACTTAGCTGTAAGAAGTGTTCCAGATTATCTTGCAATTCATTTCTTGAATTTATTTTTTAACTCATCTATTTTGCAAGCTCAAGGTTTTTTATACTGGTTTTCTCATAGAGGATATGTTGGAGAGCAAAAGTGAAATTGGTAGGAAGAACTCATCAGTGCTTGGGACTTTTAGATAGATGTTCCTTTTATGGCAAAAATGGCATACACATGTGGGAAAGCATGCTGTCAGCATTACCTATTTAAGGAAAACACAACCACCACTTTGCTCAGAAATGCCAGTGGAAAGATTTTTACTGTAACTGTTGAAAATTTCAAGTTCAAATGTAATTTGTTGGTGTGATATCTATGTAATTCTCATTTCTCTAAGTCTGTGCAAGGAAAGAAGGAACTATTTTGTGGATGTTATATCACAGAAAATCAACCGCTTTCACAGAGGGAGTGAGCCATTGAAAGATGCATTAGTCAAAATTGGCAAGTAAGCCTCTGCCAAGTCAGGTGGGGTATTGCATTCATGCTTTGTTGACTTTTGTCTTGACATTTATTATTGATTATATGATGGTATTTAATACAGTGAGTAAAAATAGATTATTCAGATTAGAGAGAAAAAAAGATCTTTCAGATAAATGCAAGATGCAGTCTACAAGATTCTTAGGTTATGAGTGGCATATTTATATATAGTCAATGCCTCACAATTTCAAATAACCTTTTTATTTTATCTTTGCTTAGAAGATCTCAAATTCTTACGCATGCTTGGTTTTATCCATATGGAAGCATCCTTCCCTAGGAAAACCTCATTAAAATATGATTTGTAAACATAATGCTGATGGGGTTAAGTTAATGTCTAATTTAATTGGGAAATTTCTAATTTAAAATATAATTAATTAAATACAAGCTTTAATATTGAACATGATAATGTTAATGACATTGGTATTAAAAGATATTTGCAACTGGATATTGAAGAATGCTTTTATTCCAACAATATAGATCAGCTATTGAAGTCAAACTAATGAGAATATAAACCCAAGACTGTTCAGGATCTCGCCAAGAACTGGCTTTCTCATCACTGTGTTTCCCAGAACCTGCGTAAAACAGTAGAATAGTTTTTACCTATGTGCTAAAATATATTTTTCTCCATATAAGTTACATCAAAGTTTAACTAACAATCAGGGAAACATCAGACATTTAAAGTTCATTTGCTCTGCTTTTTATTCCACTATTATTTTGATGAAAATATAAATGTGTCTACAAATAGCTACCCAAGACTATACTTTTTCTTGAAAACACACTATTACCACTAGGAATTTTTTTTTAAATCCCTTATTGTGCTTTTGTTCAAATAAAATATAATATCATGTTCAGAATTTTTTCATATTTTTCTCCAGTAAGAATGGACAACTTAGTGAACTCCAGTTCACTGTGAGATCAAAGTAAAATAATGCTATCATTCAATATCAAACTAAAACAGATTGCCACTAATATTGTTGGGTGAAATTGCAGAATATTTATATAATCATTTTTTGGCTTCTTTTTCCATGAGCAGGTTTACAGGACCTAGGGCAATATAACTCAGACCTCCTTCAGTTACGAGTAAAATAAACCTATATTGAGTTCACTGAGGTGAAAATAAGGGAGTTTACTGATGCATGTAATCAAAAAGTGGGGTGAGCAAGAATTCAGCTCTCAGGAACAACCGGAACATGGAACAGGAACAATCAGAAATACCCTCTCTCTCCCTTTCTCCCACTTTCATTTTTGTTCTCTTTGCCTAGCGACATTTTCTTTCACAATCACTTTTTCAGATAAAACTGGAATTATAGCCATAAAAATGGCTCAATTCTTGCCATCAGCAACTCAAGGGTTTTTCAGTTCCATTTCCAACTTTAAACTCCAATAGACTCCGATGTTCCAGGCTAAACTCATCTGTCCCTCCCGCTCTGGACTACTCGCTAGAACCAGAGAACGAGAGTGTGCTACAATTGGCACAACCTAATCAAGTGCCTGCTTCTTCAAAAACTGTAGCAAGAGAGGCATGGATCTGGCTGGAAGTGTCTGAAAGATGAGCAGTGTTGAAGTAAGGAAGTATTTCCCCAACAGAAGCAGAATACAGTAGAAGAGAGCAAGAGAATCCCTTCTATTTGAATCAACTACAGTGATGCTTGCCCTCGAGCAAATAAGTAAATGAATGAATGATTGGATCTCACTGTCTTGCTGCCCTCTCTCCTATCTTTATCTTTTTAGTGAAGCAACTCAGCACCATCTTTCTTCCAGAACTGTTTTTGGTAAAGGTCATCTTCTGTACTGAGGACAGCACCAAAGAAATGGACAAAGAAAACATATCAGTAAGATACATTCTCTTAATTTTAGTGATTTCCATTTTTCTTCTAAGATACAAGATGTCAAGATAGTAAATTAACCCATGATAAACACAGATAACAATAAATGGATTATTATAGTAAAAATTTTGAAAAAGCCAAGATTTACAGTCCATGGTAGGATTGATAAGTGGGTTTGGAGAACCAAGAGCATGGCTTTTCAAGAAATTGTAAGGGAAGGGCAGATTTCAGAAAGTAGGTGGAAGTCAAATGAGCAAACCTGATTATTTTAGCAAAGGACAGGATGAAGGTTTGTAAGTGGAGTTGGGATTAACATTTACACAGGTTTTTTCAAATCATTCTTATACTTCTCCTGTTTTATTTTCATAGACAATTGCCAATATTCTCACATAGTTGAATAATAATTGTAGTAGTCATAGAAAAATCTTCACAAAATATTTTTATTTCCCCATCAGTATGTGGATCAATATATCAAACAGTGGATTGAACTTCCATACCCCCTTAGAGTGAGGTGCCTTGTTTTGACCTTTGAAATGAGCCAACATGATACTCATCACCTCTAAGGGGAAGTTCTAAGAACCAATGCACAGTTTACTACATACTCTGTTTCCCTCTGTCCCAAAGACTGGACATTTCCTACATGGTAAGCAGCTGCTGTGTCATCCCAAGAACATGTAATGATGACACAGAGAAGAGAGCTAATGCAGCCACCCACAGCAAATGCAAGAAATAGTCCTTTCTTTCAAACTACTGAGATTCTGGGTTGTTTGTTACTGCAACATAATAGCCATCCCAAGCGGACTGATAGAACAATTGTAGAAAAATATGTATTAATAGTGACAACACTTGACAGAACAGAGGTAACAACTAACAGTGTAAAATAGGTTTTTAATTTTCCATATGTTTCAAATTGTCTATCTTTAATAAGCCTAAAATGAATAACCTGTATATTAAAAATAAACCCCGTAGTTTTAAGCTTATGTAGAGCCCTTTTTTTCCTATTATCAAATATTTTAACTCATATCACTAAATGTTTTCTTCAAATACAAAACTCTTGTCCTATAATGCATATGTACATTTATACATATGTTTGTTCATTACAGATAAAAAATCATTTCTATATTTTGAAATATATTTAATGCTCTGTAGATGTTCTTTTAATGCATGGGTATGTATACAAGAGCATTTATAAGCAATTACTTCAGCTTGTTATCTTTTATTGCAAAATCACATCTGTACATTCTACAATTTCTTATTTTTATGTGGTAGGAAGGAGAGTAATTAATAAACACAGAATTTGTTTTCCTTTAACATTTTTTAACAGATACTAAAATATGGAATGGAATAAAGGACTGACCAATGGAAACACAGCTTCCCTTCAAAATAACAGACACTATTTTTGAGACCTACTTCATGCTGAAAACTGTGAGGAAGATATTATTAGTCCTCTGAAGAAAGCATGATTAGACCCATTATTTTGATGAGGGAATTGGAGCTAGCTTAAAAAGATCTTGTAACTTGCCCGGAGTCATGTCACCAGAACTTGAATTCTAACCCAGGACTGCCTGACTCCATAGAAAAGGATTAACAGCTATATTCTACTGACTCAGTCAGTACTACACAAACTGAAGCATTTTTTAAATTTAAATGACCATTTCTTATTTTTGAAAGTTGTTTACTCTAATAAACTTTAAGAGTGAACAGTGTTGATACATACAATAACAATAGTATTTAGAGGCAAGTTTGCTTTGGATTTTATTTTTTTTAATTATCAAAAATTTTTCAAGTTAATTATCCTTCATTTTGTTTGATCATTTCTCAAAAAGCATTAACACTCTGTTGGAGTTTCCTCAAAGGTTTGATTCTCTCCACAAAGAGTCACTAATGTTACCTGGTCAGAGAAACTACCTTGAACTCCCAGCAGGGGATATATGCCTTCATTCAGTAATGTTGCTTGTCCATATTACGGCTCTTATACATTGATGTGATTATTTTTCTTCACTCCAATCCTCAAATTATAAACTCCATAATAACAGAGACTAGGTTGTATCCATGTGTATGATTCTAGACCCTAACACAGCTTAATACAAAGCCTCTGAAAGGATGTTTAAGACCCACATCCCACATGCTTCCCACTGCCCCAGTGCTACCCATACTTTATTCACTAGGAATAAATGTGGTTTTGTTCATAAATTCCATGCTTGGAAATACTAGTTCTATCAAACAAAACAAACTGCATGTTGAAATCATTTTCCCATTATAGCTACTTACAATTAGATACATTTAAAATAAATACATCCAAAAAAAATTTTTAAAGTACAACTATCTATCAAATATATAGAAATAAATTATAAATTAGGAAGCATCCAATACTGTCACCAACAGAGTTGCCTCAATTCTACCAAACTGAAGATGGCACAGTTTCCTTGTGAATAATTTACTGGCTTTTCTGAATTAGTGACTTCAGTTGAATCCCAGGATCCTGAGAACATGTGATAATTTCAACAAAATAAACACCTATGAGCTTGAAAACATTATTGTGCAAATATTTTCTTTCGAAGAATATTGTATAAATGAAAACTTAATGAAGAAAATTCACAGAAAGCTGTGGAATCCAAGATATTAAATTAATAACAGAGAGCAACAGTGCATGTGTATGCCTGTGTGCATGCATGTCTGTATTTTCACTAGAATCTTGTCTATGTTTAGAAATGAAGGTTTACAAAAAACGTGACAGATTTTCTGTAGGATATGAAAACATAGCACAAGGTTTCTAACATTGACACTTCCATTAGACATATTTGAAAGCATTTCAATTGGAAGTAAAATGTGGTGCAGTAAATGGAAAAGCACATTATAAGGGGAGGACATTAAATTTTTTTCAAATGACTTTAATTTGATTTTGGTTATGTGAGAATTTTTGGACAAAGATTCATGCTAGCTTTTAAAGAGTGTTTTGTCATAATTCTGTTGCAAGTCTTCTATTGAGTGTTTTCCTGGTCTATAAAATGAGAAATTCAGTTGGCACTAACGGGCTTTTTTGAAACATGCCATCAAGGGGAAAGCAACTAGCAATATATGCATTCTAAAATAAATACCAAAAGTAAAGTAAGAGAAGAAAAAAATATTTTCTTGCCTTAGCAATATGCATGACCCAGCCCCTTTTCTAGTTAAAATGCCAAAAAAGATATAAAAAGAATAAACCATTTTTCCCATTTCATGCAATAAAGAAATTTCTGAAGTCATGATAAACAAAGATTAACACGTTGTTGGATAGGTACAAAATATCATTTGAATCACCAATGTAATAGGAAAGCAAAATAAATCAAGACACGCTTTTTTGAATTCTAAGAAGAAAACTTTACTCTTCAGTTAATTTTAAATTATTTCTATAGGTTTTCATAATCAAGAGATACTGTTGCTCGTTTTAAACATGTTTGACTCATTCTTTACAACTTTTCTTAAAGACATTTAACAATTCATTTTCACTTATAAACAGTTTGAAATGGATCTCGTACATTTCGAAATATGGAATTTTATCCTCATCTTTCCTGAAGATCATGCAAATAGTTCTGAATTTTACTTTCAACTAACGATTGTTTAGAAAAGTAATATTTTCCCATTTTCCATGGGCTTTTCTGTTTCATTTTATTTATTCGCTTAACTTTTGGGTTATTCACATTTTTTGTTTGTTTGTTTGCTTTTTTTTTCTCATGGGCAGGCACCGGGAATCAAACCCAGGTCCTCTGGCATGGCAGGCAAGAACTCTGCTTGTTGAGCCACCGTGGCCCACCCGTTTTCAAGTTGTTTTGAATCACTGTTATAAAACATAGCATTTACATTTTTCAAATATATTGTAATTTTCATTATGGCACAATGTGTCATCAATGTATTAAAAATGCTCTAATATTAAGAAGTTGCATTTCATCTACCTTGCAAATAGAATTTGACAAATACCTATTAACACAAATATCCAGATATAAATCTCAGATTCCCTAAATGCTTATCTTATGTTTGACCTGTCTAGAACTGAAAGGATAGAAGTCTACTGTTACTCTTTTGATTCTGTCACTTTTTAAAATATATTTCCATTAGGATGTGTTTTGGGATATTTTTATTAGACAAACTGTAGGTTTATAGAAAATGTAGAATTCTCATAGATGCTCCTTACAGTTTCTCCTATTAGTAACACTTTGCATTAATGTGATACCTTTGTTACAACTGAACAAATATTATAATTGCACTAACTATATTTCATAATTTACCTTAGGGCTCACTATTTATGTTGTATAGTTCTATGATTGTTGTTTTTCTAAATTTTTATTCTGGCAACATATATGCAACTTAGTATCTCCTATTTTAACCACATTCAAATATATAATTCAGAGGTGCTAATTACAGTTATAATGTTATGCCACCATTACCACCATTCATTATCAAAACATTTCCCAACTATATTTTAACAAGTTCCTCTTTCTCCTCCAAGGGAGTTTTGTCTCACATCTATAGTCCCATGAGACAAGGAGTTTCTCTGAATTTTACCTTCAGCCCTCTGCTTGGGCCATTTTCACCAAAATTTGTCCTATTCTTACATCCAGATCTCCCTTCTTAATTCAGCCATTTGGAATAACAACTTGCTTTTATTTTTGTTTTTGCCACTGCAGCCTCTCTGATTCCTCCCGGCTCTGCCTACCCCTCACCTCCACACCCAGCCCAAGGTCTCAAGGCATGGGCCACTGCCTGGCTCTACCACTCTGGAAACTTGTTACCCAAGAAACTGTATCAGGTGTGAATATTCAGGAATATTTAATATCTTCTTGAATATATTCATATTTCACACTGATACCAATCCTTGCAGTAAAGGGATATATAACTTCACTATCATAAGTTGTGCCTTCCCAAATCACCTGACACTCCTGTTTTGAGCAAACCTCTCTGTGCACTTACATGATTTACAAACATTCATCATATATCCCTTCATCTTTCTTCTTATCTGAATTTTAATTTTTACTTATCTATTCTCTTAAGGGAGACACTCCAGACTTCTAAACAGTAAAGCAGAAGCCATAAATTTTTATGTCAACAGAACTGATATTATACTTTTCAATTTACATTTTAATTTTTATTGTTCCTGTTTCACATTGCAGTAATGAGTACTGAAGGAAAAAAATGTAGGAAGTTATGTGGAGATAGATAGATTTGCAACAAAATTCTAGCTTGGACTCGTTTTGGCAAATATTTCATGAATGTCCTTAATCAGCCCCTTAACTTCCTTCAGCCTTAGTTTCTGCATCTATAAATAGAGCATAATTCCACCTACTTGTCAGTGCAGTTGTAAGGATTATAGACAATGCATACAAAATGCACAGGACAAAACATGAAATATAATTGCTACTATTATGATGAAACACAAAGTTTCCAAACTCAGCAGTGAATATGTCCAGTTGGTATTTCATGGTGTTTCCACTGACATCACATCACCCAAGCTCCCTGGGCCCTTCTTTGAAAAGGGCAGTCAGGCCACTCCTGGCCTAATGCTCATTTCTGGCTCAGGCCACACCCATACTCGCTCCAGACCCAACACCTATTATTCTGCTAAGATACTGGCTATGCCTGGCATGTTCCCCCATACAGCCTATAGCACCAATGCCACAGTTCCTTCATTCAGGATCGTTGCTTGTCACTCCACTGATTCTGGGTATAGAAGTGAATATTCCTACCTTACATGGGGTTCCTTTAACACTATATCCTACAAAACCATTGCTTGGAATCCAAAATGTTTCAGATTTCTGTATTACACATATACCAGGTTGTATACACAGGGACAATGACTAGATGTTTTGGATCAGGCAGTCCAGGGAAAACTTTTGAGACCAAGATTTTCATACCTCAGGTTCACTGAGGAGTGTGCTCAGGAACAATACCTACAGTGGTGTGCAGGAGCCAACTTGTATCAGCAGGTAAGAAGCCTGTATTCAACAGTATCAAGTTGGTAGTTTAAAATTGATCATGGTGGAGGTCTACATCTCAGAAATGGAAAAACGCAACAAATTTGGAGTTTTATTTCCCTGGAGATCCAGCTGTTAAACATTTACCAGCATATCACTCTCCAGCAGAGAAGAGGGAAAGTCAGAACTGGGCAGAGGAAGAAATTGAACTGCTCTGACTTGACCTTATTTACCATGGTAGCTTTACCCCATAGGCTAAGGAATCAGTGTGGATGTACTGCTAAATATTTAGTTCATTCATTCCAATTAGACATTCTGGGACTGGGTAATTACCACTGGTTCTTGGTCCCTCCTGAACACACTCCTAGGCAAACCTGGGCCAGAATTCTATTTATTACCTGGTCCTTCTACCCTGACTCTAACAAGGAGTTCACAATGACGTTGATTCTCCAAGTTTCAATATCAGGTGTGACTCCATGTCTAAGAGTCCTTGAAATATCTGAGCATTCCCCCTTTCTCAAGTGTAAGAGTTACCTAAGAAAATGGTTAAATACATGTTACAAAAATATTGTAAGCACAATTCGAGATTACTAGCACTCATACACCTATTTTGGGTCCAGAGATTTGTGGACATCTTTTCTGATGTACAATTAGATTAATGCCTACAAGGGACTGAGGGAAACATGATTAGGCAAACAGAGAAATTGAACTATAACATAATCGCAACAGAGGCCTCAGCCAATTTCACAGGGATCAAGTATAACCTTGACAAGGCAGCTCCCCTCCCGCTGAAGGCAATTTCCAAAGAAACTTGACCCAAGACATCTGGTGTTAGGAGTGGTCCTAGAAAGCAGACTGGTTGTATCATTAGCAGTCAATATTCAGAAGCTTGGGGAAATGCCTTTTACCTAAATTGGGGAAAGTAGGTCTGGGCAGCATACCACAACATCCATCACACTGAGTCAGGTTAAACGGCCTCTACATCATATACAGAACCATTATTCGGCCTCTACATCATATGCAGAACCATTATTCACTAACAATCTCAAGAATATGAATTCAGCTTAGTGTGCCAGCCTCCCTTCTTATCTCAGCCTAGAGTCTCTCTCAATTCCAAGGTTCTTCCCTGAAATTTTCCATCACTGCACCCCCACATACTTCAAAGGCTTCCTGATATGTTTATATATATAGGAACACTGATCAATGACACCTGGGTTTGTTTTCTTGCAAGCTCCTCAGCTACCATGCTGGTTTGAAAGGATGTATGCCCCCTAGAAAAGCCATGTTTTAATCAAAATCCCATTTCATAAAGGTAGAATAATCCCTATTCAATACTGTATGTTTGTAACTGTAATCAGATCATCTCCCTGAATGATGTGATTTAGTCAAGAGTGGTTGTTAAACTGGATTAGGTGACAACATGTCTCCACCCATGTGGGTGCGTCTTGATTGGTTTACTGGAGTCCTACAAAAGAGGAAATATTTTGGAGAATGGGAGTTTCAGAGAAAGCAGACAATGCTGCAGTACCACGAAGCAGAGGACCCACCAGCCAGTGATCTTTGGAGATGAAGAAGGAAAACGCCTCCTGGGGAGCTTCATGAAACCGGAAGCCAGGAGAGAAAGCTAGCAGATGATGCCGTGTTCACCATGTGCCCTTCCAGACAAGAGAGAAGCCCTGACTGTGTCTACCATGTGCCCTCCCATTTGAGAGAGAAACCCTGAACTTCATCAGCCTTCTTGAACCAAGGTATCTTTCCCTGGACGGATGTCTTACATTGGACATTTCTATAGACTTGTTTTAATTGGGACATTTTCTCAGCCTTAGAACTGTAAACTAGCAACTCATTAAATTCCCCCTTTTAAAAGCCATTCCATTTCTAGTATATTGAATTCCGGCAGCTAGCAAACTAGAACAGCTACCACGCAAAATTAGTTCATTCAGAAGTATACCAAAATCAAGGGAGATTTCCCAGCCACATTGGAACTCACAACCTCTGCTACTAAAGCTTTTCCAGGGATCTTGTTTCAATTATTATCAATGGACCTGAAATAGGTGCCTTGTAGCTAGTAATCTTGGGTTGTGCTGATATTTCTAACATAAATATTTGGCTTACAAAATAGACAGGATGCAGTCAGCAGGAAGAAAAAGAAGTAATTCTCTCACTAGGATAACTAGGCAATTAGGTGAAGACCTTGACATATGGATAATGTTTTTAGAAAGTTTCAGAGGCACAGTTTCATGGTAGTTGTGATTAGCATCAAACAAAGAATTAGATTAATTAACATATTCTCTGGGGAGAAGAAAGATTAGGGAGGATATTTCCAAGACAATGTGTGCTGGAAACTGATGAAATATTGAATGATTCCCAAAAAAATAGCTTTTCTGGAATTCATACTCAGGTCTGTATAACTGGTCATACTGAGAGAGGAGTGAGCTAATGGGTTTCAGAGTGATTTTCTATCCAAACAAGATTGGAGTAGTTCGCGCAATTAACAAGCTTTCTGGGATAATTCAAGATCATACAGAAAATTGTTATGCACAGTATGACCATGTGGGAATCCTTAAAAATCATCTCTGTAACTATCAAGTGAGGAAGCCATAATCACAATACTGGCACACACAGAGCTCCCGACCAGGAGGTTTCTGGGAATCTAATATTCTCAATAATTATATTCCTTCCAGAGATACTAAAAACTAGAAAAAGTGAATCTTTTATGAAGTGTCAAGATGTAGTGAACTAAGATGACACTATAATGATAACACGGTTGACATTCTATCCCTGAATTTATAAGAATAATAGAATGACTTACCCCCGCCAAGATAGTACACAGAAAAGGCAATGCTCAAGCAAACCTAACTTCTGAAATACCTGATGGAACACAGACAAGCTAGTTCTGTCCCAGGCCATTTATGAAACCTCAGAGCTAAGGCATTAATTTTGTTACATGAAATCCCTCCAACTGGAGATGATTGTATATATTTATGATGTAGCTTCCACAGATTTTATTATACTTGGACTACATTGAAGAGTTGTTGCTTACTAGAGACAACAGGAACCTGTGTGGCCATTTTTGCTCATTAACAATAGCTTTTAAATCAATTGGACAAGTATGGCTTGAAACGGCTTTAGACATAATGAAGTATCTTATTCATCCTAGTAGTCAGGACACACTTCCTATGCCTCTTCCTCTGATATTAATATTCTTAATTTTATAAGACAGAGCTTAATTTTCCCTTTGCACTTTGGGTCTAAGCATCAAAGGATGAAGAATGGATACTTCTTGGGCCACAATTACTATGTAGCACGCTCCCCAGCACCCCTCCTCCTTTTCCTCCAATCAGGTCTTGCTAGGAGAGATATAAACCCCCTGCACACAGGTGCTATGCACTACAGCACAAAGCCAGCCCTAGAAAGTTTTGTATTAAGGTGTAACAGGAATCGGGCTAGGAGATAAAATTCCATGGACATATTTCAGGAGACTTTGACCTAGAGAATATTAAAAGAGGTCTGTTATTATCTGAAGGGATGACAAGTAGATGAAACTTCCCTATTGAAAATTTGGAGAAAAATATTGTCATGCAGCCTTCACACGGTATCAGGTTCCTATATGAAGATATTATTTTCCGTTGTGAATAATTCAGTATTTCAGATCTAGTCTTCAAATCAAACAGAGTTGATAACAAACATATGATGGTGTTTTCTCCAAATATTTGAGATGACACGACTGATAGTGACACCTTTCAAGTTCTATTCAGTTACAATTTTCTCTCTATCTCATTTTGTCTTTTTTCCATGGCTCAGGCAGCAAGAAATATTTTGGGTTGCCAGTACTCTAGGGGTAAGTGCAGCCAATAAGCTACAGTAATCTCTTATGGAGACCCCAGGGCTCCTCTGGGGGTCAGGGGGTTGAGGATGGGACTCCATACTTAATTCAGCTGGTGTGCGGCTAAATTAAAAGACCTTGTGGAGCTATAACTCCTGCTACTCAATTCTGAATTGGGCCAGTGACCATGAAGATGGACCCAGGATTCATGAGGAGAGAAATTGTTCCTCCTTCTCTCCAAAGGGATATAATTCTCATGATGTCTGTTTTCTCTTCTTCAGGCCCTGTTCTATGTCCATTTACATCCTAATTAAGTTTAGATTCCTTGTCCCATTATGTAGGACACTCTCTGACCAATATATTCAAGTCTTTCTCCTAATTATTCTTCCATCACACCTACCTAATATACCTGAGCCCGAGATTAATCCAACTGTTGTTTTTGCTAGGATTCTGTCTAAAATCTTAAACATGCTGGAGACAAGCATGCAATTCACAGACAGAGCTCATGGTTTTACACTCTGATTGGCTCTCTCTGCAAGCTTGCAGCCCAATGACTATCTGGTAAGCATCCCCACTTGATGTCTTACAAGCCAACAAACTCATTCAGTCTAAAACATGTTTTATCTCCGCCAACCTGATCTCTACCCATTTATTCAAGCCAGAAGTCTTTGCACAATGTTAGTTCCTCTTTCTCCTCTTCTCCTCATGCATTTGCTTCATTCTTCTCCCTACATTAATCCATTCATTAATTTCCATCTCACTACCACAACCCTAGTTCAGGTCCCTCTCACCTCTTACTCAAACTGTTTTAAAGGCCACATAAGCATCATTATTTTTCAAATGTTGTGTTTCACCAATCTAATTTGTATCCTAAAAGCAAAATGCTCTTTCAAAAGACCACATTTAGTGGATGCAAGTGTTGCTCAGAGGTAGAATTCTCACCTGCCACACAGGAGACCTGGGTTCCATTCCCTGTCCATGCAATTCTCAAAAACAAACAAAACAAGCAGACCAAAAAAATTAAAAATAAACAAACAAAAATTCAACAACTGGTGTTGCAATAATGGAATATTCACATGGGAAAAGAATGAAATTTGACCCCCATCACAGAGCATACGAAAGAAAAAAAATCACATTTAATGGATTCCTATTGTTATAAAGTCCAACCCCTCCCCAGAGTTTAGGAAGCCCTACCTAGCCCTTCCTTTTTTATTCTCAGCTTCATCTTTTCCTATTGCCTCACTCCCTCACCCAGCTTTTCTGTTCCAGGCATACTCTTCCTCGGAATGAGACATTCTCCTAACCTTTGTTTCCAGGGCTTTGCACATTTTTTCTCTGTCTTGAAAAAGTGCATCATGTCACCATTTGCCATTTTCCTCTCCCATCTTCATCCCCCTATCTGATTGTTTAATCCTCCATATCCCTTCCTTCCGTTGGGAAGTCTTGTCAAAGCATACATTATACATACTCTCATATCACCATTACTCCATGCGCTCAAAATTCATTCTCTCATCACCCCACTACTGTCACCATCCAATTGAACAGGGCTCCTTCTTCCTGCCAAATATATACCAAATCATTCTGAATCAAAGGCCTCTCACATATCACATGAGGTATTCTTGTCCTTACATGTCTCTTATTATAACTGCCTGGAGTCTGACCAAGTTCATGCAGGCACACTATGACAGTGTCTCTTCTTCTATTACTGCTCCTTTGGCCTCCTGACTTGGTGTTTCCTAGTTAATGATGCCCAACCTGGCATCAGCCCAGGTGTGTGTAACCCAGAAGTCCAGAGAAATCAGCACACCGAGGGGAGAGATTGAGCCAAAAAATTATTTCCCCTCTTTGCCCTTCAGAGGATGATTCTAAGATGCAGTTTACTGAGCTGCTTAGAAGTATGATCCCACAAATCTAACCATCAGTTGCACTGATCAGTGACCCGGCTTGGTAAGACAACTCAAAGTGGACTTTCCTCTTTCATCACTCCAGCGATCCTGTTGCCCCTCATTCCTACTCCTCTGGATTAATTATTCTTCAAGAAAAAATTAAAACAGGCTCTGCTTTTTCAAGCTAAGCCACATTACATTTCTCTCCTCTCCACTACCAGTTCTCTAATATGAAGGCCTCATATCAGTGTGGCAGTTTAGCCCAGAGAGCTGAGGAACTGCATAAATAACAGCTACACTGACAGTGTTGGTAAAAAGGCAATAGATTTGGGGGCACAGGAAAAGTCTTGGAAAGCAGGCTGTTTGCTTAATGAACCTATAACTTTAGGAGAAACAGTGGGAAAATAGATCTTTAGTGGTGCGTGTTGATTGCTATGCTCACTTAGGAACACAAGAAAAAACTAGAAAAAAATTGGATGGTTTGCAAGGAGAAATTAAAAAAAAAAAAACACAGAGAAAGTGAGGTGAACTGTATGGAAGGCAAACTCTCTTGCTGCTTCCCAAACACTGTGGCTGGAGCTTTTCTGGTGTTCATTTCTGGAACGGGGCAGCCCTTGATGATTTAGGCTTTATGCAAGAAGTTCAGCACTAGCTCCTTATGTATTTGAAACCTGTGACCTAAATATTTCTCCTGCGTGTATCTAGATCACAGACCCCAGCTGTTAAGGTCTCAACATAGTTCCAATTGCCCTGTGAGGATACCATCAGCAGCCTCCAGTCACGGATCTGATGTTGCATGTTCATTTCATTTCTGTCTCATGGTGAATTCTCTCCTTTGATATTAAGTTTGGTTATGTTTCCAAATAGTCTCTAATTTCTCTCATCAAGTATTTGTGCGTGGAATTGTTTTCACCTTATTTGAGGTATTTCTTATGAAATAAAACATTTAATCTTCAATTGGGATTAAGCTACATATATAAAACATACGAATTACATAAAGAGAATAGATGTCTCTCACATCCAATATAGCATCACAGGTCTGCACTTAATTAACATTTCTTCTGCCCTCTCAATTTCTAATAAAGCTGTGAGGTTGAATTTATGTAAAAACATGAATATCTTTCATTAAATTTATCCCTGAGAGCTTTTTAAATTATATATTCCACCTTCTTACTGGTGATATTTAAATACTGATAATGCTTGAGTAAACTCTCCATTATTAGATATTGTGCTGGTTTGAAACTATTATATACTCCAAAAAAGCTGTATTTAATTTTGATCCGATCATGTGGGGCCAAAGAGTGGGAACCTTTGATTGGATTATTTCTGTTTCCTTTTGGTTAGATGGAGATGTGACTCCACCCATCCAAAGTGGGTCTTGATTAGTTTATTAGAGTCTTTAAACAGGGGAAACATTTTGGAGAAACCTCAGATGCAGACACTTGGAGAACAGAAGCCATGAGCCAACACGAGACCCAGATGTTTGGAGACACAGGGCCCAATAGAAATTGCTATGTGCCTTCCCATGAGATATTAAGCAAGCCAGAATCTGGAGAGAGCCAAGGAAAGCCAAGAGAGAAACTCCCACAGGAAACAGAGACTGAAAGCAACAGAGCCCAGGAACAAGGGACCAACAGATGCCAGCCAGGTGCCTTCCCAACTGGCAGAGGTTCCAGACAGCATCAGCCTTTCTTGAGTAAAGGTAATCTCTTGCTGGTGCCTTTCTCAGCCTTAAAACTGCAAACTTCTAATGCAATAAATTCCCCCTTTTATATTGCATTCCGGCAGCACTAACAAACCAATACAGATAGAAATATAGATCTTAACAGGAGGCTATTATCCTAGTCCAAGTAGAAAAAGTGTCTTTTGTAATAGAATGGTAATTGTATTAGTTAGGATTCTCTAGAGAAACAGAATCCACAGCAAACACTCGCAAATATAAAATTTATAAAAGTGTCTCACGTGACCGTGGGAACGCAGAGTCTAAAATCCACAGGGCAGGCTGTGAAGCCGACGACTCCAATGGAGGGTCTGGACAAACTCCACAGGAGAGGCTTGCCAGCCGAAGCAAGAATAGAATCTGTCTCTTCTGAATCCTCCTTAAAAGGCTTCCCATGATTAGATTAAGCACCACTCATTACAAAAGACACTTCCCTTTGGCTGATTACAAATGGAACCAGCTGTGGATGCAGCTGACGTGATCATGATGTAATTCTATGAAATGTCCTCATTGCAACAGACAGGCCAGCACTTGCCCAACCAGACAAACAGGTACCACAACTTGGCCAAGTTCACACATGAACCTGACCATGACAGTCCACCCTTTGTCAACTTGGCAGCTATACATATCACCTTAAACCATACCCAATTTCCAAATAAAAACAATAAAACACACATTTTTTCTTTTACCTAACAATACTCAACTGTCCTGCATATAACTGGAAACACATTAAATCTCTCCAGAATAGAGTGCAAATCCTTGGGCAACATTCATTCTTAAACTTGGTATCTTACAACTTAAATAGTATAACGTGAACAAAACAGCATTATAGTCATCGTTTCTGCAACTGATCATGTGGTCAAAGTTCATATTTATCACTATCTTCTTCTACAACCCATTCCATGTTCCCTTTACCCTCAGCAAGTACTTCAGCTGACTGTGGTTCTTTGCCTGGTGGGGTGACCCAAACCTTCATTCCTGAAGTTTCAGAACCATTGGTGTGGAGGGCCAGGAGCAATCAGTCAGGACCAAGCAGGGAACGTCCCCACAACATTGGGGCGAATGTCCCCCAGAGTTAAACAATAACCAATGCTATGAAACTGAGAGAACAGGATGTGTTTTGGCAACAGCTAACGGCATTTTTCTGCTTCTATGATATGATTGCTTGCTAGCAACTGCAAAACCACAACATGATTTTAGCCTTTATAAGCACACCTTGAAAACCTCTGGGGGCTACTCTCTGAATCTTCCTTCTCAGAAGTTTCTGAGGCAGTCACTGGTCAGCTAATAAAGACTCCAAATTGGCTTGCAGTTTTGAATTATATGGTCTCTCTTTCGGTGCACCCCACAACATTTGGAGGCCCCAGCAAGATCATCCCTAATAGGACATCTGGTGACCACAGGTTCTGGGGATGGCCCCGGAACCAAGGTCCGGCCTAGGGGAAGGCCTCAGACGGACGTTCCTCTGCCCCAGGCAAGGACCAGGGACTGGGCCAATTCTACAGGACCCTCTGAAATTATACAAAACCTGGTGAGTCATCTGTTTATGGAAACCTCACTGGTGAGTACAGGTCTGTTATTGGATCCAGTGAGGACTTCTGGAAGGCTGGACGCAGCATTACTCCAAGGTCCAGTCTCAGAGCAAGATGTTGCCCAGGATTCTGGTTAGGAATCAATTAGGGATAACACTTTGTTTGTCTTGGTTCATTTTATCCCTCCTCTCAATTGTTGGTCTTGTCACACTCTGTGTTGTTCTTGTCATAATTGCCATGGGCCAGTCAAGTTCATTTGTCTGTAATCCCCTTCAATGTTTTTTGAAACAGCGGAAGGCCGGAGACTACGGAGCCCCTGTCAACGCCTTCAACTTGGAAAAATTCTGTTCACAGGAGTGGCCAACTTTTGGTTCTGGGTGGCCTCCTGAGGGAACCACGGACTTATTTATAGCTTATAAAGTCCAAAGGACGGTTTTTGGTGATCCAGGCCACCCTGACCAAATCCCCAGTATACTAATTCGGATTGAAATTTTAACAGAAAAACCCAAGTAGCTATGGTCTTGCCTGGAGTCCCAAAAAGAAAGACGCCCCAGAGCCAAAACGGCCCTCTTAATAAAAACCTCTCAAAAAGTAAGGACTAAGGGGATCCCAGTATTGACAGGACCATCGGAGGATCCACTCTTGATGGACCCTCCCCCATACCCAACAGCCCCTCTGCCCCCTCTAAAACCAGAGGGGAGAAACGGCCAAAAGGCAGCAACCAGCCCCTCTAATAGCCGGAGGTGACCTTCAGTCCCCCAGATACCAGAAGTGGCTCTGCTTACCACCCTTCTTCTGGTTCACAATCACCAGATTCTTCTGAGGCCCCAATTTTACCCTTGAGGCAGTTTGGCCCTGCCCCAGGGGATGACCGCCCACCTTTCATGGTCTATGTCCTCTTTACCTCTAGCGTTCTATATAATTGGGAAAACCAGAAGCCCTCTTTCTCTGAAAAGCCCTAAGGGCTCATCTCCCTCTTGGAGACTGTCTTTTTTACCCACCAGCCCACCTGGGATGACTGCCAACAGCTCCTCCAGGTCCTCTTTACCTCCAAGGAACGAGACAGAGTTAGGAGAGAGGCGAGGAAGTTAATTCTTGGACCTGATGGACAACCTACTACTGAATCAACCGGATTAGAGGCTGTGTTCCCCTCCACCTGTCCCGGATGGGACCCCGACACTGATAAAGGTAAGGAGACTCTCAATTGGTATCGCCAGACTCTGCTCCAGGAAATATGAGTGGCAGCCAAGAAGCCTACCAACTTACCTCAGGTAAGCAAAACCGTACAGAAGCCAGACGAATCTCCAGCCATGTTCCTTGAGCGCCTCCTGGAGGCATACAGCTTGTACACCCCTATTGATCCAGAGACACCCGAAAATAGGCGAGCCGTAAATACAGCATTTGTCACCCAGTCAGCCCCAGGTATAAGAAAAAAGTTACAGAAATTAGAAGGATTTGAGGGTAAAGTGCCGTCCAAACTGGTAGAGATTGCCCAAAAGACTTTTAATAACAGAGATGACCCCAGAACCACATAGTCCAAAAAATAGCCAAAATTTTAGTATTTGGAATGGTTGAACAGGAAAAACAAAAATGTAGATGGGAAACCATTGAAAAGAAGAATGGGATACCAAGGAAAAAGATTGGGCCTAGGTGCAAACCAATGCGCCCACTGCAAAGAGAACGGACAATGGAAAAATGAATGCCCTGAAAGAGGACTTAAAGGACTGAAACCATCCCCCGTTCTAGCTGAAGGGGTGAGTTGACGGGGACAGGGCTCCATTCCGTTGAGCCCCTAGGAGCCCAAGATCACCTCAGAAATTGGGGGCAAGCCTATAAAATTTCTTGTGGATACTAAGGCGACCTTCTCTGTCCTCCAGCAGGCAGAAGGGCCCATATCTAAGGAAAAAATCCCCATACAGGGAGCAACAGGAAAGACAAAGTCTTACCCATGGACTAAGACTAGGATCACTAACCTTGGGGAAGGAACTGTCACCCACTCGTTTGTTGTAATGCCAGAGTGTCCATACCCCTTTGGGGAAGAACTTCTCCAGAAATTAAAAGCCACCATCTCTTTCAAAAACGATTCAGCCAAGCTCTCCTTCAATACAAACCCCTCAGCAATCCTCCTCACTTTCCCCTTACTGGAAGAGTATTTACTTACCACGGAAGTGGCGCTGCCGGCCCCAGGCCCATATTTGTGGGAATTTAAGGAAAAAATACCAGGCGTATGGGCAGAAACTAACCTACCAGGATTAGCTGCCCACCAGCCCCCCATTGTTGTCCATCTGACTAGCACCACCACCCCAATCAAAGTCCAACAGTACCCAATAAGCTTAAAGGCTAAAAAAGGTACTGCAGTCCATATCAAAAGACTCCTGGAGGCAGGTATTCTAGTCCCCTGCTATTCGGCCTGGAACACCCCCCTAATCCCAGTCCAAACACCCAGTACCAATGATTTCCAGCCAGTGCAAGATCTCTGAGAGGTAAACAAAAGAATTGAAACCATTCACCCTACTGTGCCTAATTCATATACGCTCTTGAGCCTGTTACCTCCCAGACAGAAGGTCTTCACTGTTCTGGACTTACAGGATGCCTTCTTTTCGCTTCCCCTGGCCACAGTAAGTCAATCCATCTTTGCTTATGAATGGACTGACCCAGAGAGGGTGTTCTCTGGACAACTAAAACCTGTTGCTGCAGGGTTTCAAAAATTCTCCCACCCTGTTCGATGAGGTCTTAAGCCAGGATCTGGCTCATTTTAAGCAAGAGCATCCAGAGATAACCCTCCTACAATATGTGGATGACCTCTTACTGGCAGCTAATAATCTGTCAAACTGCAAAAAGGCAACCGAAAACTTGTTACAGGAACTAGCCCAGTTGGGCTATTGGGTCTCAGTCAAAAAGGCCCAACTCTGCACCAGTTCAGCAACATACTTAGGGTATGAATTAGAAGGGGAGAAAGAGCTCTGTCTTCTAATAGGATTGAAGCTATCCTAAGAATACCCAAACCAAAAACGAAAAGGCAGGTATGGGAGTTCTTAGGAGCAGCTGGATATTGCAGCTCTGGATTCCCAGGTTTGCAGAGATAGCAAAACCCCTGTACACTAGCACAGGAGGAAAGGACGAAGCTCTAACCTGGACCAAGGCTGAGCAAAAAGCCTTTAAAACGCTCAAACAGGTGCTTGTGAGTGCCCTTGCCTTAACGTTGCCTGACCTGTCCAAACCTTTTCAACCACACATCGCTGAAACCCGAGGAATAGCAAAAGGAGTCCTCACCCAAATGCTAGGACCATGAAAAAGGCCACTTGCCTACCTGTCTAAAAGACTAGATGATGCGGTGGTCAGTGGCCAAGCTGCCTCTGAGCCATTGCCGCCACTGCCATTTTAATAAAAGAAGCATCCAAATTAACTCTGGGACAAGACCTACATGTGGGGAGAGGTGGGACTCCGCCGAGTCCGGTCCCGCTAGGCTAGTGAGGGTGCACTCTTCCTGCCGAGGGGGTTCAGGGAGTAGAACCGCCAGGCACAGAGGGGGCTCGAGCCGAGGGTCTGGGTCGGAGGCGCGCGCGCAGGGGACCACTGCGGGTCTGAAGGACTGGAGGCCGAGTTAATTAAGGCATGAAGCAAGGTAGCTTTATTGTTGGTAGACGCTTATGCCAGGGCCGCCAGTAGCTAAAGACCTCGAGGCTCGGTGAGCCCCGGACTATATACAGTTTGAGGAGAGGTGGAGTTAGGGCGTGGACTCCAGGGGAGGGTAGCCAATCACACAGGGAGGACGGATGGGTGACTGTGACGTCTGTAGGCACCATAGAGATGTTGTTTTTGAGTGTGCTTGTAGCAGCGGATGTTGGGCAGGTGGAGGGATAAGGAGAAGGCCAATAGGGTTAGAGAGACAAGGCTGCATCATCACTAGTCGCCGGTGAGGCTAGTAATTCAGAGGTCTAGAAGAACCAGACGTGCCAAAATGACAAGGGAGGGAATGAAAGAGTCTAAGCCATCAGGCCAAGAATAAAATTATGCCACACCTACACATAGTAGCCCCACATTCAGTAGAAACATTACTAAGAAGCCCACCTGAGAGAAGGTTCTCAAATGCCCAGATAACCCAGTATCAGGTATTGCTACTGGATCCCTAAGAATCTGCTTCCTAAAAATGGCGGCTCTTAACCCCGCCACCTTGCTTCCAGATGATGACCCGTCCAAGCCCATCCATGACCATTGTGAGATCTTGGAATGTCTCAGAAACCTGAGGGCTGATCTCACCAACAACCCCTGGCCAAATCCTGATGAACAATTATATACAGACAGGAGCAGTTACATCTCAGAGGGAATCAGGTATACGGGGACAGCGGCTGTAACAGTGGACAGGGTCATCTGGGTTCAGGCCCTAGGACATGGGACTTCAGCCCAGAAGGCCGAACTAATACCTCTGACCTAGGCTCTAAGGTGGGGAAAAGGGAAGGTTGTCAACATCTACATTGACAGCAGATATGCCTTCGCAACTGTGCACGTCCATGGGGCACTATATCAGGAGCGGGAACTTTTGACATCGGGAGGAAAGGAAATAAAAAATATACCAAAAACACTCTCCTTGCTAGAGGCTATCTGGTTGCCAAAAAGGGCAGTCACTATACACTGCAAAGGACATCAGATTGCTGAAACTCAAATGGCCAGAGGAAATGCCCTGGCTGATAAAACGGCAAAAGAGGTTGCCCAAAAAACAGTGGGGATGCTGCAGATACTTCCTGTTTTACTGGGGCGAGTGCTGCCAAGCCCTCCAAAATATACCGGGGAAGAGATTAGACTGGGTGAAACTCTGAGCACTAAAACAGATCTGGATGGTTGGAAAATTCTCCCAGACGGGGGAATCCTAGTGCCGGAACACCTGGGGAAAACTTTGGTTACCCAGGTTTACCAAAGTACACACCTGGGCAGTATGAAACTAACTGAATCCTTACAGAGAGATTATTACATTCCTCGACTGCAACAACAAGCCTGGCAGGTATCATCCAGATGCCACATCTGCACCCAGGTAAACTCCAGCCGAGGGAAAGAAATGCCCCAAGGAATTAGGCTGAAGGGACAAACCCCAAAGGAACAGTGGGAAATAGACTTCAGGGAAATATTAACCTGGTCCATATGGATACAAACACCTATTAGTCTTCATCGACACCTTCTCCGGATGGACTGAGGCATTTCCTACCAGAACCAAGACAGCACAAATAATAATAAAGAAACTAGTTTCTCAAATTGTCCCCCAATTTGGCCTCCCAACTGCAATGGGGTCCGACAATGGGCCGGCATTCACTGCCCAAATTACACAATTATTAGCAAAAATACTAAATATCAAATGAAAATTACATTGAATTTATAGGCCACAGAGCTCAGGGCAAGTTAAAAGAATGAATAAAACAATAAAGGAAACTTTAAATAAACTAAAGCTCAAGACTGGCGAAAACTGGGTGAGTCTCCTTCCATTTGCCCTCCTAAAAACTAAATGTACTCCCTATGTTAAGGGAATTACCCCATATGAAATCATGTTTGGGCAACCACCCCCACTAATCCCTAAATTAGGAGAAGAAAAAACAGCTAAATTAAATAACCATTCTCTTCTAAAATCATTACAAGCCCTGCAATCTGCCACCCAGCAAACACAGGAACTGGTGAAGGCAGCCCATCTGGGACCAACAAATCCTGCTCCTAAAAAAAAAAGATCTATTTCAGGTGCAGCCCGGAGACCTAGTCTGGATAAAGAAGCCTCAGCCAGCCACCTTGGAGGCCCGGTGGATGGGACCCCTGACAGTGATATGAAAACTTATTTTCCTGGTCCCCATGGCTGACAACGCTCTTCTTCGCCATAGCAGGGCCCCTAATTCTCATATTATTAAGCTTAATGTTCAGACCCTGTATAAAAAATATTCAACTGTCTAACCTCATACGTGCAAAGAAACATACAACTGTTAAATTATTAGTCCTTGGAACCCAATATCAGCAAATTTATAATCAAAGTAAAGAAACAATGATTCGATTCTCTCATAAAACCAGTGGGGAATGTGGAGGGCCAGGAGCAATCAATAAGGCCCAAGCAGGAGCAATCAATCAGGCCCAAGCAGGGAAAGTCCCCACAACATTGGGGTAGAATGTTCCCAAGTTAAACAATAACCAGTATTAGGAAACTGAGAGAACGGGATGTGTTTTGGCATCAGCTAATGGCATTTTTCTGCTTCTATGATATGCTTGCTTGCTAGCAACTGCAAAACCACAACATGATTTTAGCCTTTATAAGCACACCTTGAAAACCTCTGGGGGCTACTCTGAATCTTCCTTCTTGGAAGTTTCTGAGGCAGTCACCAGCCGGCTAATAAAGACTCCAAATTGGCTTGCAGTTTTGAATTATGTGGTCTCTCTTTCAGTGTGCCCCACAACATTGGTAGTCCTGCCTGGACTGGGTTGTTGCTGTTTTCCATTGATTTTAATCACAGGGCATGGTAGTACTAAAAGACGCTCTAGGGGATCTCCTATATTCCAAGAAAACTCTGCTTTACCTCCATTATGTAGTTGCAGTCCTACTTCCTCCTGACAGTCAGGGTCAATCACCCCAGACAGTAATGTAATCCCCTTCCTGGCTTGTTGATCTAGTGGCATAAGTAGCCCAAAGTGACCAGGTGGCAGTCTTAACTTCCAGTTCAGTGGAATCATTGTTGTTTCTCCTGGAGGAAGCACTGTGTTTTGGAACTAAAACCTGTAGACCAGCAGAGCTCAAGGTCGCAGGGACAGGAAGAAAAAATTTTCCTAGTGGATCACTAGGGGTAATAGTGAGTGGTACCACTCCCATTTCCACCCCTTGGTTCCTGGACCCATGGATCTTGGCTATGGGAGAAACAGCACCATATAGCAGATGCTGACTCAGAGCACATGCAGCTTCCTGCAGAACATTACTCCAGCCTTTCAAGATATTGCCACCTAGTTGGCACCATAATCGAGCTTTCAAAAGCCCATTCCACCGTTCTATCAATCCAGTTGCTTCTAGATGATGGGGAACACAGTAAAACCAGAGAATTCCATGAGCATGTGCCCATTCCCGCACTTCATTTGCTGTGAAGTGTTTTCCTTCATCAGAAGCAATGCTATGTGGAATACCAGAACGATGGATAAGGCATTCTGTAAGCCCATGGATGGTAGTTTTGGCAGAAGCATTGCGTGCAGGGAAAGCAAACCCATATCCAGAGTATGTGTCTATTCCAGTTAGAACAAATCACTGCCCCTTCCATGCAGGGAGTGGTCCAATGTAATCAACCTGCCACCATCTAGCTAGCTGGTTACCTCGAGGAATGGTGCCACATCAGGGGCTAAGTGTGGGTCTCTGCTGCTGGCAGATTAGGCACTCAGCAGTGGCTGTAGCCAAGTCAGCCTTGGTGAGTGGAAGTCCATGTTGCTGAGCCCATGCATAACCTCCATCCCTACCACCATGACCACTTTGTTCATGAGCCCATTGGGCAATGACAGGAGGTGCTAGGGAAAGAGGCTGACTGGTATCCACAGAACGGGTCATCTTATCCACTTGATTATTAAAACCTTCTTCTGCTGAAGTCACCCTCTAGTGTGCATTCACATGGGACACAAATATGTTTATGTTTTTAGCCCACTCAGAAAGGTCTATCCACAAACTTCTTCCCCAGACCTCTTTGTCACCAATTTTCCAATTATGGTCTTTCCAAGTCCCTGACCATCCAGCACCTCTGGTCAGTTTTCCGTCCAAGCAAAATGAACAACCAGGTGTACTGCTCGAAGTTCTGCTCACTGAGAGGATTTCCCCTCACCACTGTACTTCAAGGACACCCCAGAAAGGGGTTGAAATGATGTAGCTGTCCACTTTCTGGTGGTACCTGCATATCATGCTGAACCATTTGTAAACCAGGCCCAAGTTTTCTCTGCCTCAGTCAATTCACTGTAAGGATTTCCCCAAGAGGCCATAGCTCTGGTCTGGGAAAGAGAAGGTAATGTGGCAGGAGTGGAGACCACGGGCATTTGGGCCACTTCTTCATGTAACTTACTTGTGCCTTCAGGACCTGCTCTGGTTCTGTCTCATATATACCATTTCCATTTTACAACAGAGTGCTGCTGTGCATGCCCAACTTTATGGCTTGGTGGGTCAGACAACACCCAGCTCATGAAAGGCAACTCAGGTCTCATGGTAACTTGGTGGCCCATGGGTAAGCATTCAGTCTCTATTAAGGCCCAGTAGCAGGCCAAAAGCTATTTCTCAAAAGGAGAGTAGTTATCTGCAACATATGGTAAGGCTTTGTTCCAAAATCCTAAGGGTTTGCATTGTGATTCTCCTATAGGGGCCTGTCAAAGGCTCCAGACAGCATCTCTGTTTGTCACTGACACTTCCAGCACCATCGGATCTGCTGGATCATATGGCCCAAGTGGCAGAGCAGCTTGTACAGAAACCTAGACCTGCCGCAGAGCCTCCTCTTGTTCAGGACCCCACTCAAAATTAGCCATTTTTCTGGTCACTTGATAAATGGGCCAGAGTAGCACACCCAAATGAGGAGTATGTTGTCACCAAAATCCAAAAAGACCAACTACACATTGTGCCTATTTTTTGGTGGTAGAAGGAGCCATATGCAGCAACTTATCCTTCACCTTAGAAGGGATATCTCGACATGCCCCACACCACTGGACACCTAGAAATTTTACTGAGGTGGAAGGCCCTTGTATTTTTGTTGGATTTATCTCCCATCCTCTGACACACAAATGCCTTACCAGTAAATCTAGAGTAGTTTCTACTTCTTGCTCACTAGGTCCAATCAACATGATATCATCAACATAATGGACCAGTGTGATGTCTTGTGGGAGGGAGAAACGATCAAGGTCTCTGCGAACAAGATTATGACATAGGGCTGGAGAGTTGATATACCCCTGAGGTAGGACAGTGAAAGTATATTGCTGACCTTACCAGCTGAAAGCAAACTGTTTCTGGTGGTCCTTCTAATAGGTATTGAGAAAAAAGCATTTGCCAGATCAATAGCTGCATACCAGGTACCAGGGGATGTATTGATTTGCTCAAGCAATGATACTGCATCTAGAACAGCAGCTGCAATTGGAGTTACCACCTGGTTGAGCTTACGATAATCCACTGCCATCCTCCAAGACCCATCTGTTTTCTGCACAGACCAAACAGGAGAGTTGAAAGGGGATGTCCTCAAGGCAAACTATTACAGAGTCATCTAGAGAAGACTCATCATGATCTAGGATTTCAACCTCACCCCCGACATCATTATCAATCCATATGTCACCATCCCATTTTTCAGGGTCTCACTCCTTTCCAATCAATGCCCTCACTTTAATGGCAGACACCACACAAGATTGAGATTTCAGTTTATGTTGTAAAGTTGCTACTCTAACAATAATATTGAGTCTGATTTTCAGAGATCTCAAGTCTACAGTTACAGAAAATAAGATTTTCCTTCAAGATACTCATAGAAACATCTACATCTGTCAGACAGTGCTTAAGCTTCTCGTTTGAAGCCTTAAGCCCATCCCTTTCACTCCTTAATGTAGCCAGTGTATCTAATAACAACTAATCAACATCTCTACACCTCTTATTTCTACAAAACTCTATAAAGGTGTCAAAAGCATTATCCCCCAGAGCCTGGCTTCATACAAGCAAAGCATTAGGAGAATCAAATGGTGATATTTTGACTATCTCTTCTGCTAACTCACTCCATGGATTGGGAGTGTCATTCTGATTACAGGAATCAGAGTCCTTAGTGTCTCTGAGTTCAGTCAGAATAGAAAACCATTCATAAAAACCCATTTTTAAGATTCTGTTTCTTAAGAACCACTCCTGGTACCAAGATGTATTAGTTAGGGTTCTCTAGAGAAACAGAATCAACAGGGAACACTTAAAATATAAAATTCATAAGTGTCTCATGTGACCATGGGAATGCAGAGTCTAAAATCCACAGGGCAGGCTGTGAAACTGACGACTCTGATGGAGGATCTGGACAAACTCCACAGGAGAGGCTTGCCAGTCAAAGTAAGAATAGAATGTCTCTTCTGAATCCTCCTTAAAAGGCTTCCTGTGATTAGATTAAACACCACTCATTACAGAAGACACTCCCCTTTGGCTGATTAAAACAGAATCAGCTGTGGATATGGCTGACGTGATCATGATCTAATTCTATGAAATGTCCTCATTGCAACAAACAGGCCAGCACTTGCCCAACCAGACAAACAGGTACCACAACTTGGCAAGTTGGCACATGAATCTGACCATAACAGTAATAACTAAAATGAAGAAAAGCTCATATTTAAGAGAGATTTTTGAATTATGATCTACAGGACTTGATAGTACCAATGTGACTGGTGGAGAAGATGGAGGTGTCAAGGATGACTTCCATGTTTCTGCCTCCAACGTTGGGTGGATGGAGGATGCCACTGAAAGAGAGTGAAAAGACTGATGAGAGAGCAGATATAAAGCCAAGACTGGAAAAATTACATTTAGTTCCGTAATAAACGTATATTTGAAATTCTTCTTATAGGGTATTTCAATGTCCCATTGAAGGGGGTCCTTGTAGCAAGGCGTGTCTCTATGGAAAGAGATAAGTCCTAATTGCAAAGTAACTAGAGGATGAAGTTGATGGAGTAACAAAAGGCCCAGGACCTAGACAGGATGTCAGAATCTCCTCCCCAAGAAAGTGTTGTGATAAAGTCAGGAGGTCAGGAAAAGCTTCTGAACCATTGGTGGAGAAAAACCACCATCAGCTTATTTTTACGCAGCTGGAGGACAGATATGGAGATGACATTTAGACCATACCATTTCTCTATCTGACCAATCACAATGTACAGCCTTCAGTAATGAAAAACAAAATGTATCTTCCTTTGTTCAAAACTTGCAGAGCAGGAGCCTTCATGGAAATGAAATGTCCAGTTGCTTAAAATATTCTAAATGTATTTGGCAGTGGAGAAACATTTCCTTTTCAGTAGCACTCCAGCATCTTCATGCTGCAGTCATCAGCACAGTCATTAGCATATTAATGTAGCTGTGGGCACTTGATGTGCAAACGAGATAGAGTGCATTTTTGAAGGTTTTTGCTGGATGGTGGCTGTGACAGTGTTGAAAGATAGCCTGAGGCACTTCTTGTCCAATGTTGTGCAGGTCCCTAATGAGAGAGGAACAATTTCACCGCCAGACAAATATGTGTAAGAGACTAATCAATCAGTTATGGCTGTTACCAGAGCAAATAAGCCACCTAAGTGACAGCATGACCGAAGAGTAGGCTAAATTCTCCTCCACCTTTGTCTGCAAGCATGAATTCACATGCAGGCACACTCTTTAACAGTCTGCTTAATGAAACCATCCTAGAATTTAAGCATTTCAAACTTCAGAGTTGGCTACTTTCCAGGCTAGGAGAGTATATAAAATTATACCAAAAAATGAGCCCACAGAAACAAAATTAATTCCATGCTGGGAAGAACAAAAGTCCATATTGCTGTATCTATTGCTTTTTCTACCAATATAATATGTATGTGTGCAATATATAAACGCCTACATTTCCTGCTGTGCACAAGGAACTGTGGTAGATGGATATATAATCATGAGCACAATAACTAAGATCCATGGTTTCATGACTTCATAGTCATCTTTGTTCTGATAGAAAGAAAAAGTGGGGGAAGGGACAGACAAAAAATTTCCCCTGTGTAGCTTCCTTGTTGGAATGGAGGAAGCTTTGGAAAGATAAAAATGTCTTTATTAATTAGTTAACTCTGCAAGCATGTATTGATTTTCTACTATTAGTAAGGCTTTTGTGTCCTCAGATATACAAAAATGGAAGAAATGCATCTCCAGTTAAGCTTAGTTATGTATGGCCAGCCAGCGACAAACCTGTAGAGTAATACAGTAAACTCAGCCTCTTTTTCCTTCTTTCAGACATCTGCCATCAATGTCTCCTCTCAGAAAAATCTCTGACAATACTCAATGGCCTGCTGAAATGGCCTGTGTAAAACAACAGGTATGTTATGGTATTAAAAATATGAATGTTAAGCCAAAACTCTATAGCATTATAAACATTTACAAAAATCTTAAACAAAACAAGGATGACAGATATCAACAATGTTCTTTAATGTTTTGAAATTTCACACTTGCCTCTCTGCAATACATTTCGTGAGCAACTAAAAGAGTAAACTTAGTAAACTGCAATCTAATCATGATTAAAACTTTTCAATAGGTTTTTACTGAATTTAGGATAAAGAAAACCAAGTCCTAAAATAGTCTTCAAGTTTCACATAACTTCCTGTGTCAGCTGGGACCCTCTCCCTTTAGCTCAATAAGCATCTACCAACTTGGCCTTCAAGAGAGTCCATCTTTCTCTGCTGTCTTTGACTACAATGGCTCACTCTACCCTCTATTTCCCACACCCCCAACTCTAGAACCATGTCCTATACACACACACACACAGATTTTCTCTCTCTTTTTTATAATTACCTGAACAACTCATCTTTCAGGTCTCCATTCAAAGTATCCATTGTTTGAGGAGATATTAAGTCTCCCTACTCCTTCTCTGTCATATTCTCCCATAGCCCATTATTTTTCCTCAAAAGATTTTCATATGTGGTTATTATATTTGCCTATTTAATTTTCTTTCTCCCCTCAACAGAGGCAAGGACCATGTTTGTTTGTTTTTTCTTCAATATCCAGCACTCAGCCTGTTACACAGCAAGCATTCTATAAGTATTTATTAAATGAATAAATGGCTAGAATATCAAGATCAACAAAAATGAAAACACAAACACATTGATAATAAGGCCAACATATGTTCTGAAATTTAGCTCAAATTAATTTGAGTTTCCTGGCAAACAGAATGAAAAGGATAAAATGATCAATTGGGACCAACTGTATAAGGGGGATCAAACCTTTCTTCAAAAAGAGGAAAAAAAAAAAACTTTCCTATTAAAAAATGTGGAAACTGTTCTCAAAAAGAGAATTTCCCTTCAAAGTACTGGACAAAGATCATAATTGAGCATGTGATCACTGATGTGTGTGTCATATCAGACTCTGAGTTTCTCTCTGGATTTGTCTATTTTAGTCACCATTATATCCCAGCACAAAATACAGTGCCTGAAATATTATAGTGCCACTAGCAAGCACTCTTTTATCAATCTACTTTTTATTCAACAAATATTTTCTGAGCAGTTACTATTTGTTCAGCACTGTGATGTCTGAAGCTATATGTACCCCAGAAAAGACCATGCTCTTTTAATCTATTCCTGTTTGTGGGGACCTATTATGGGTGGGACTTTTGCTTAGGTTATTTCAGAGGAGGCATGCCCCAGGGTGGATGTTAATTCTCTTACGGAGTCCTTTATAAGAGGAAAAAAGACAGCAGGCACAGAAAAAGCCCCAGAGAAATTAAAAGATGAAATTCAGGGGAGAAAAAAACAGAGAAGCTGACAGACAAGAACACACACAGGAGCTCATAGAGGAAGCCACTGATGCCAGAGCTGGATACAACAAAACCCAGGAGAGAAGGGAGAGACCAGCAGATGTCACTCTGTGCCTGACCATGTGATAGAAGAGTTGCGGATCCCCAGTAGTTGGTCCTGGGGGAGAAGATACGGTTCTGTTAATACCTTGATTTTTCACAGCCTCAGAACTGTAAACTTATAAGTTAATAAATCCCCATTGTAAAAGCCAACCATTTCTGGTATTCTGCTTTTCATCAATAATTAAACTACAAAGAGCACTCACTGTCCAAGGTACTTAAGATATGCCTTAAGTCAAAGTTGGAAAAAGTATGTCTTATCCTTTTACAGTAAAAGTAGCCCCAAATTACATACGCTTATTTGGGGGCTGCGTTTTGTGGTTACTGCTCTTGTTGACATTTGATAACATAAAAAGAGAAAACATTAAATCACGGCGAAACTACATGATCAGGAGCATAACAAAAGTTTTCCATATTCTTCACTTTCTAGAGGTTCAATGTGTTTCAGGGATAGAATTCAGAGTAACTAGAGGGAATGGAGGGGTACAGACTCCTTAGCACCACTTCCCTCAGTTGGGTTTTTGGCAGTTTGCAAAGAAAAAAAAAATCACTCCAGTCTGAACTTGCTGATGCTGGCTGGTAGTTCTAGAGTTCCTCTGGCCATAACTGTGTTCTAAAATATTGTGCCGTGTGGAGATGGTTCACCAAATCTTCGCTTTATAGCAGGAAACACCGGAGATTCAAACTACTTTTCTTTCTCCCACCAAGTAAACGTGGTTTTCCCATTGTCCTTATTCTTTGTAGCTATTTTCATTGCAAAGTTTTTTTGCAGTTAATTACTATAGAGATATATGTAGAGGGCGATGTGCGTACCAAAATTAAAATCCTGATCTTTGAGCAACAGTTTTCAATTTCATTTACAGATAGCAGCTGGATATTACATCCCACTTCATTCTGCCTTGATTTCCATAGGTAGGGCTCCACTTACCATCAAAAACAGCAAGTGCTCTGGCCTCTTCTTCAAGAAGAGCTTGTTTCGAAGCACAATGGTTAGAAGAGACAATGGGAGATGACTCACTCATGTTTCAAATAGATTGACTGCATACCTAATGCCCTCTCCCCTCCCCCCACCCCCGACCCCTGCAGCATAGAGATTCTATTTCACAATCCTTTGCAACTCACAAAAGTCTGATACAGACATCGTGGAGCCTAGCGAGACTTCTGGAGTGAAGACCATTGTAAAAAATCAAGGCCGGGTCCCATTCCCGCCGCCATTTTGAGAGTAAGTCACGCAGCCTCCTGCATGACCCGGACATACTTTTAAGGTCAAGGAATGTAAAACTCCCCTCCGTTAGTCACTGTTGGTAACCAACTCTCACGGACTCTGTCAAATCTCTCGAGAGTCTGCTGTAACCAAATCTCATGAGAATCTAATGAACCTTGTAAGTCATTCCCTTGGCAGTTCTCTGTGTCATTTGGTGTTGGGGAGAGTGCAGGGTTCCGTTTCCCAACTGGCTGCTCTTGGGTAGAATTATTCTGCTGTTTGTAAATCCCTAATTAAAACTCATGGGTAATTTTCCGTCTGGCATATTCTTTGGTCTCAGGGTTGTGCTGGGGTGGAACAACATTCCACTTCTTTGTGAAGTTGGGCAATAGGCTGACTTAGACTTTATCACAAAGCAATACTACCTTCTGCTAAATGGATAAATCACTTGGTAGAGGTATGATTTTATTGACATGATTTAGGCCCTCTAGACATCATTTTTCTCAGCCACAAAATGGGAACAAAAATACCTGTCCTGGGTGGGCAATGGTGGCTCAGTGGCAGAGTTCTAGCCTGCCATGCCGGACACCTGGGTTCGGTTCCCCAGCCTGCCGTGACAAAAAAAAAAAAAAAAAGTATCCTATTTCATAGGATTTTTCTAACAATCAATTGATATTAGATATTGTTGGGGAAATAGAATTAAAAACAAAATCTTCTCTTAATCAACAAAGCCTCTCCACAAATATGGAAGTGGAAGAAAAACTGTTTTAATATTGAATAAGCATTAAACCAGGTGTTTTAGTTTCCTAGACTGCACAAAGCAAATAACATGAAATGGTTCAGCTTAAAACAAATGTGGGTTTATTCACTCACGGTTAGAGTCTGGAAAATGTGCAAATCAAGGCATTTTCCCAAAGACCAGCTAGTAATCCTTGCCTGCTCTGTCACATGACAGTGTATGCTAGTCTCTCCTTTCTCTTCCACATTTCCTTGCTTTCAGCTTCTTGCTCCCACAGTTTTCTCTCTGTCTGAATTTCATTTAGTTATAAAGGACAACGGAAAATGATTAAGACCCACCCTGAATGAAGTAGGTCACACCTGAACTTAAATAGCCTCATCAAAATAACATACTTGCAATGGGTCCACACCCACAGGAATGGGTTAAATTTAAGAACATGTTTTCTGGGGCACATATAGCTTCAAACTACCACAGCAGTCAATCCACTAAAGAGATTACAAAGAAAAAAAGGGGTCTCACCTGTTTATATAGCCAAGTAGATATTGCCCATTACATACAGGTTCTCAAGATGATTGCTAATTGCCTCTAACAAAGGAAATAATAAGTTTTTTTCATGTTTCTATGTCAGGTAGATAGTTTGGATAGTTTGGAGTTTGGAGCCAAAGTCCCAAATTAAATGCCCATGGAAATGGGGAGATAAAGGTGATACCTTCCCTTTTACATTTCTGAGAAATGGCTCTCTTGTCCTGGGGAAAGACATTCCTATATTGGAAAGCTGGAAAAAAGTCTTACTTGGCTTTTAAAAAGATTTACATATATCTCAAAGGGGCAGAGAAAGAATTTGCAATTACCAGTTTACAAAAGAAAATGCTCTAAGAACAGGGAAGGCATGGCAGGTGCCACTCCCTTTCTGCAGCAGTGAACTTTTTTTTTTCCGATTTGAATTTACCTTACAGTATATGAAAAGACTCCCTGACATTTCCAGAGGTGGGAAGGATATGAGGTTGAGTTTCTCAATCTTGATGAGGAAAATCTACTCTTTTTCTTTCCTACACAGGTTTTTTCCCTATTCCACTCAGCTTTCTTGTGGGAGTTATGTGAAGTCTTCCACTGAGGATTAAATGAAAGCTTACCTTTCTTATTACTATCAATGTTTATTACCAGGAATGTAGTTTATATTTTTTAAACACACGTACTTCTTTTGCCTGACAATATTCATACCTGAATTTCTTTACATGAAGATATACCAAAATTCTCTAAATGATTTTAAAGTTAATTCAGTTTTATTTTAGCCTCAGTTATTATCCAATATTAAATCCATTTGGACATTTAGTAAATAATACAGAATTAGGCAGATAAGCTTTATTTCTTAGCAAAGTAGGAAAGGATAGTTTCAAACCAGAGAAACAAAAACACTTTCAACAGCAAAGCATAAAATTGCACATCCTACTTTCAGTGAAACAGTCCAAATGAGAGAACCAAATTGCTGTTGCTCTCATTTGAATAGCTCAGAATAATATCTAAAGCAAATGAATCGCAAGCTTGTTTTTGTATCACTTATCTCAGATTTCCTTCTTCAGGCACACTCATGAAAGTAGAAATAATGTCAGCGATAGTTTCATCTCATGTTCTGGAAAAAAATAGAGTAGAAAATTACCCACCCCTGATGCACTGGATGTAGAACTGTCTAAATTATTCAAACAACCATAGCACCTATGCTGGCACTGACTTCTGAATGATTCTCTTTGATGAGTTATTTCCCTGTAGTGTGTACTAAGCTCTAATCTCCACTGCCCTTCATTTCTCAAAATTTTCTACTCTGTAGTTTTGTTTGTATATCATAGAATTGTCAAAGCCCTAGTTGATTTCCTAGCTACCAGAATGAGGAGGCTTATGTCAACTCTATTTTCAGTGGCCTTACCTAGCAAAGGGAGTTAGAGTCATTCATTCTATCATTCAAAATCACATATTGATCCCTTTGTGTGTTAGAACTGAGCTAAACACACAAGGTGCAGAGATAAAAGCCACAGTTTCTGCATTCAGGGATGTCACAGCCTAGTTGTTGTCATCTAATAAGGAGACAATTGTTATATACATATATAAAACGATTACATAACACACACATACATACAGCCTGAGATAGAGATAAACACAGATTATTATAAAAGCACAGATAACTCAGATTAAGAGCAAATCAATCAAGCCTTGGAGGAGGAGATCATACTTGAGCTGAGGTTCAACAGGGGCAATTGTACCCTCCAAGAGATATGTGAAAATATCTAGAGACATTTTTAGTTGTCACAATTAGGGGGTTGTGGGAAGAGGCAAGGGATGCTGTTAAATATACTCAGTGCACAAGATAGCCTCCTACAACAAAGAATTATACAGCCCAAAAGATCAAGTGCCAAGGTTTAGAGACCCGTTATAAGAGATGGAAATAAAATTCAGATTACTTTAAGCAAGAAAAAGATTCAGATAATTGAAAAGTTAGGGGTATATTCCTTCATTGATCCAATAAATACTGTGAGCCTACTAGATGTTGGGGGATGTTCTAGGTATAGAGAATCACATATGGCTAAAACAGAAAAAGTTCATGCCCTCATGGAGCATACATATACTGGAAGGAGATAAGCCATAAACCAAATATAGATGGCTAACTATATAGTATGTCAAGTAGTGACAATGCCAAGTTGTAAGTATGGGGGTCAGGGAGAAGAAGCATGAGAGAGAAGCAGAGGTTACTGAGGAAAAGTTGATCAGGGAAGGGGTTGCTCTTTTAGATCAGGTGGTCTGAGAGGGTCTCACAAATCCAGTGACATTTGAGCAGGGACTGGGAAGAATAGAGAGAGCAAACCAAGTGAATACTTGGGAGAGGAACATTCCAGGCAAAAGGTACTGCACATTCTAAGACCCTGAGAGAGAAGAGTGACTGACATGTTAAAGGAACAGAAATGATGTCCTGGAGTGGAAAGGGGACACAAGGAAAATGGGAGGAGATGATATCAAAGAGGAGGAGGGAGGCCCTACGTGGCACATGATGTCCAGTGGTGTGAGTCTCCCTGGCAATGTGGAACATGACTCCCAAGGATGAGCCTGGCTCTGGCACCATGGGATCCACATGCCTTCCTGACCCAAAAGAGGAAAAGAAATGTAACAAAATAAGGTATCAGTGGCTGAGAGAGTTCAAATAAAGTTGATAGGTTATTCTGGAGGCAACTTTTATGCAAGCTTCCGCTATATACTGCTCATTGCCAAAGTTCACCAAACCCCAACCAACACCATTCCTAATAATCCTAAAGAACACCCAGGGCTCTATCTGAGATTCTACAAAAGTTTCATGCACTAAGTTTACTTTTCAGAAACCTGGAACCCTCTAGGCCAGATAAGTCCTGAAACCCAGAGAGGTCAGTCTCTCCAAGAACATCAGACATTCTCATCCGCCTAACCCATATTGCCAACAGCCCTTTTCAGCATAAAAAAAAAAAAAAATGGGCATAACCCAAATATCCCTAAAGATTAGGAGAAAGATCAAAGAAAAAGGAGGAG
Source organism: Tamandua tetradactyla (assembly GCF_023851605.1). Lineage (NCBI taxonomy): Eukaryota > Metazoa > Chordata > Mammalia > Pilosa > Myrmecophagidae > Tamandua > Tamandua tetradactyla. Next base: position 63,759,854 of record NC_135328.1, on the reverse strand, counting down.
TTATAACAGAGAAATTAAGATTTAACAAATGAGTATGGCTACTGAATCATTAAATTGACATTTTTTTTTGTCTCCAGTGTCTTGAAACAGCTAGAAGGAAAAAACTAAAATTGTGGAACTGTATCCCATACAAAACTTTGAAATCTGTTCCATAGCTAATTGTTTAAATGTACTTTGAAATTTGTTGCTTTTTATAACATATGTTATAAAATAAAAAATCACAATAAAAAAAAAGTTTTTAAAAAAAGGAGGGGGAGGATAGAAAGGGTTAGTTGATATAAAATTCTGAATTTTACCATGAGTGAGATGGGAAGGATTGGAACAGAAGATTACATAACTACAGATCTGTAATACCAAGCTCACACTGGCTTTTCTGTTGAGAAGAGAGTGTAGGGTGGGAGACCAGGTAGGAAGCCATGATATTAATCAAGAGAAAAGATGATGTTGGCTTGCACAAGGGTGGTAGTGTTGGATGTCATAAAAGTGGTTGGAGGGGCGGGCCGCGGTGGCTCAGCGGGTAAGAGTGCTTGCCTGCCGTGCCGGAGGACCCCGGTTCGATTCCCGGCCCCAGCCCATGTAAAAAACAAACAAACAAACAAAATATAATAAAACAAGAAAATGTTTAAAAATGTTTCCCTTTCTTCCTCCCTTCCTTCCTTCCATCCTTCCTTCCTTCTCTGTCTTTCCTTCCTTTCCTCCCTCTCTCTTTAAAAAAAAAAAAAAAAAAGTGGTTGGAGGCTGAAAATATATTTAGGTAAGAGCTGATAAAATTCACTGATGGAATGGCTCTGGGATATAAGAGAGAGAGAAGTCAATGGTGATGTGACAGGATTCTGCCTCCTGAACAAGTATCAGAGCTGTCAGGTAGGAAAGTCATATTCAAGAAATAGAATGGACAGTGAAACTTTTGACTATCATGTGAAGAGAAAAGTAGAATAAGATTGGTTTAGAGAGGCAGGTCAGGGCTAGTTTCTGTAATTAGGGGCTAGAAGTCCAAAATAAGCTATTTACATTTTATTCTACATAAAAAGAGAAGCCATTAAAAGCTTTCAAACACGTCCTGACATGAATTGGCAGGCATTTTTCAAAGGTTCTTCTGGCTGCTTTGTGAAGATTAGATATATAGAGGCAATGGGAGGAGACAGTCCAGTTAGGAGCTCTGGCTTTAGTCTAGACAAGAGAGTATGGTGGCTCAGAATGGTAGAGGGAGGTAGAGGGAAATGAGAATAAGTGGAAGAAACTGAAATATGCTGTAGAGTTGGATCTAATAGGCTTTAGTGATGGATTAATTAAGTGAGGTAAGGGAAATAAAAGAATTAAGATGATTAGGGAAATCAGTTTCCCTGATGAATTTACATCACACTCTAGGCCTGGTGAGCTACCACTTAATCAGAAAGACCACATTTCTGAGGTAACTACAACAAATGCCTCAATTATCTTTATCTCCTGCTCAAATGTCAGGCTATGCCAGTTGCCATTAAGGATATTAGAGATAGATTTTCCATTCATGAAATTAATAGCTTATTAAAAAGCAAAATATGTACTAAAAATTGTTTCTCAAGGTGAAATTAGTTGTATTCAAGATGTAGACACTTCTGTAGATACTTCCCAATCCTTGCAGAATCAGTTCAAATATCTAGAGAGCCCTTCAGCCTCTTTCCCTCAAATGTAACCAGATGCTTGATCCATTTTGGTCTCGTGTCCACTCCTTTCAGAATGTATTAGTTAGGGTTCTCTAGAGAAACTGAATCAACAGGAAATGTTCATAAATATAAAGTTTATAAAAATGTCTCATGTAACCGTAGGAATGTAGAGTCCAAAATCCATAGGACAGGCTGTGAAGCTGATGACTCTGATGGAGGGTTTGGATGAACACTACAAGGAGAGGCTCACCAGACAAAGCAGGAAGACAGCCTGTCTCTTTTGTATCCTCTTTAGAAGGTTTCCAGTGATTAGATTAAGCATCACTCATTGCAGAAGACACTCCGCTTGGCTGATTACAAATGGAATCAGATGTGGATGCAGCTGATGTGATCATGATCTAATTCTCTGAAATGTCCTCATTGCAACAGACAGGCGAGCACTTGCCCAACCAGACAAACAGGTCCACCACTTGGCCAAGTTGACACATGAACCTGACCATGACAATCCACCCCTTGTCAACTTGGCAGCTATACTCATCACCTTAAACCGTACCTAATTTCTAAATAGAAAACGTTAAAAGACACATTTTTTTCCTCACCTAACAATACTCAACTGTCCTGCATATAACCGGAAACACATTAAATCTCCCTAGAATAGGGTGTGGGTCCTTAGGTAATATTCATTAATATTCATTCTTAAACTTGATATCTTACAACTTAAATAGTATAACATGAACAAAACAGCATTACAGTCCTCACTTCTATAACTGATCATGCATTCATAGTTCATATTTATCACTACCTTCTTCCACTACCCATTCCATGTTCCCTTTACCCTCAGCAAGCACTTCAGCTGACCATGGTTCTTTGCCTGGTGGGGTGACCCAAACCTTCATTCCTGAAGTTCCAGAGCCATTGGTAGTCCTGCCTGGATTGGGTTGTTGCAGTTTTCCATTGATTTTAATTGCAGGACATGGTAGTACCATGAGACCCTAGGGGATCTCATATATTCCAGGAAAACTCTCTTTTACATCCATGTACAGTTGCATTTCTATTTCCCCTGATAGTCAGGGTCAATCACCCAAGCCAGTAATGTAGTCCTTTTCTTGGCTTGTTGATCCAGGGCCATGAGTAGCCCAAAGTGACCAGGTGGCGGTCTTAGATTCCAGTTCAGTGGAAGCATTGTTGTTTCTCCTGGTGCAAGCATTCCCCTTTTTGGAACTAAAGCCTGTAGACCAGCAGAGCTCAGGGTCACAGGGACAGGAAGCAAAAATTTTCCTAGTGGATCACTAGGGGTAATAGTGAGTGGTGCCACTCCCATTTCCACCCCTTGGTTCCTGGACCCATGGATCCTGGCTGTGGGAGAAACAGCACCATGCAATGAACACTGATTCAGAGCATACACAGCTTCCTGGAGAACATTACCCCAGCCCTTCAAGGTATTGCCACCTAGTTGGCACCATAATTGAGTTTTCAAAAGGCCATTCCACTGTTCTATCAATCCATATGTTGCCATCCCACTTTTCAGGGTCCCACTCCTTTCCAATCAATGCCTTCACTTTAATGGCAGACACCATGCAAGATTGAGATTTCAGTTTATGCTGTAAAGTTGCTATTCTAACAATAAGATTCGGAGTCTGATTTTTGGAGATCTCAAGTCTACTACTACATGAAATAAGATTTTTCTTTAGGACACTCATAGAAGCGTTTACATGTGTCAGACGGCACATAAGCTTCTCATTTGAAGCCTTAAGCCCATCCCTCTCACTCATTAATGTATACAGTGTAGCTAACAACAACCAGCCAACTATTTCCACAAAACTCCATAAAGGTGTCAAAAACATTATCCCCCAGAGCCTGGCTTCGTACAAGTGAAGCATTAGAAGAATTGAATGGTAATATTTTGACTATCTCTTTTGCCAACTCACCCCATGGATTGGCAGTTTCATTCTGATTACAGGAATCAGAGTCCTTAGTGTCTCTGAGTCCAGTCAGAGTAGAAAACCAATTGTAAAAACCAATTTTTAAGATTCTGTTTCTTGAGAACCACTCCTGGTACCAAGTTGTATTAGTTAGGGTTCTCTAGAGAAACTGAATCAACAGGGAATATCCGTAAATATAAAATTTATAAAAGTGTCTCACATAACCATGGGAATGTAAAGTCCAAAATCCATAGGGCAGGCTGTGAAGCTGATGACTCCTATGAAGGATCTGGATGAGCTCCACAGGAGAGGTCTGCCGGCTGAAGCAGGAAAGAGCCTTTCTCTTTTGAATCCTCCTTAAAAGGCTTCCAGTGATTTAGATTAATCATCACACATTTCAGAAGACACTCCCCTTGGCTGATTACAAACGGAATCAGCTGTGGATGCAGGCCATGTGCTCATGATTTAATTCCACGAAATGTCCTCATAGCAACAGACAGGCTAGCACATGCCCAACCAGACAAACAGGTACCACCACCTGGCCAAGTGGACACATGAACCTTACCATGACACAGAGGTTCTTTGATTGCTTCCAATAGATAGTGAGATGAATCCTGCCACTGGGATATTGCCATGACCATCTCAGGTGAACATTTTATGCAAGATATTTCTGACACCCGACACACACATGCACAAAGCACAGAGATTTGTAACTTCATTCACCTTGCAAAGCATATTATAAGGCTGTATCTGTGACTACTTATTCATAAAAATCAGTGAATCAGTGTGTCTGCATGTATGAAAAATTCTGATATGAAATGTGCTTTCATTTTAACTGGATCATGAGAGTAGAAATGGGAAGAGTTACTAAATTTTAGCTACCCATATATATGGGAGGTTATCATGATCTATTAAAAAAGAACCCAATAGTTAAGAAAGACCAAATTGATAGGGCCAGTTCACAACTATCAGAACCACCTTGTACAAGTCACCCTCTCTGATCCTCAGTCTTCTGAACCTTTCAGCTATAGATATTATCATGGTATTTTTTGTAATGATTAAAAGCATGAATGTTTATAAAATCTGAAATGCTGCCCAAAGAACTTGACAATCCCAATAACTATTAATATCTCATCTTAACTCACCTATTTACCCAGGAACTTAACACAGCACACTGCAACATGATTTATTTGTTTGTATCCATGATATCAGATGCTAAAGGGGTGGATTTACTGATCTTCATAGTCCGGGAATACAGCACATACTCGGCAGCTATTCTTTTCTTTTCTCCTAATGAACAAACTTCAAATATAAATTTCTTGAAGAGATCAGCCCTCCCATTGCTCAAGGCAGTCCCACTTTCAGGCCCCATTCTGGCAGTCAGTAGGTCAGCATTCTGGAGAAGCCGAAGAGACATATGGACTAAAAACATGAGGAGAAAGCATTACAGCTAAAAGTTGAAACTTCAACCGGTTTTCATAGCCCTGCAGGGGCCTTTCCCAAGATTACAAGCTCCACCAAGGTCCCATTTGCTTCAGGCAGCTGAGGCTGTGCTCCCGTCCAGAGCAGCAATTGAAGGCAATCTCCCTGGAGCCTGCTCTCTCTGACCTCATTCTCTTTCAAGCCATGTATTGTTTATGCTAATAATCTACAGTCCTCTTTTACAGAACATTTTCAATAAACGCAATCTTTTGGGAGAAGTATCATTTTCTAAAATTAACTCTCGCCCTTTATTAATACTTGCTCTCTGATATTGGGGAATGTGAATAGTTTAAGTGTCCTTTTCATTGGTTTCATTCGTCTGTTAAATATCTAGGGACCAGTACTTCAATCAATACATGCAATCTTTTGGAATTAAATTGCCCTCTGTTAGGGAGCCAAAGGAAATGTCTTCAGATGATGAAACATTTTGTGTTTATCTCAGTTTCCTTTGTTCAATTGTTTTGGAACAAATGTACTTTTTTGCTTAATTTAATTGTCACCTACGAATGTAATCATCCTCTGGCAGCATTAGGTAAAGGAGGTGGAGGGAAACAAAGTGTTCCCTATTTCTAAAAGTAGGAATTTTTCTGAAAACTTTTTTTTAATTTTGGTAAATTGAATCAGATGAGGTATGTAAGGGGCACTGACTGTGATTCCTGATGGACTAAGGGTCTAATTTGTCTCCTCAAAACTCAGATCACTGTTTAACTGGAAAAAGAGGGCACCCTCAGTGTAAGGTGGGCTGTGAAACTACTCATCTCCCCAATTGAAGTTTTGATTTCCCTCCCCCATGGAGAATCAGAGAGAACCCTGCTCTCATTTATTGGATATAGTATATTATTTGGTTAGAAAAAAAAAAGATTGTTAATGAAGTACAACTTTAGGTATTGTGAGAGGGTGACCAGCTGTCCCAGTTTGTCTGAAACTATCCCAGGGTTAGCACTAAAAGTTCCACATCCTCAGAAATCCCAGTCCTGGGCAACCCAGGATAGTTGATCATCCTGGCATTGCATCTTCTTGCTTTGTCCTCTTATATTTCATCTTTATGGTAAACTATGATAATTTAAGTATTCATCCAATAATTTTCCAGTTATTTTGCTATATTATAAGCAACCTTCTTATGTTTACTACATGTCAACAGTTAAACTATAGGTACACAACTGAGTAATTGTTTCTGAGTGCCCTCAAACAATAGTAACCACTTCAATTATTTTAACAGAGAGAATTTAATATAAAGAATATTTAGCCAGTAACAACTGAATAAAAAAATGGATAATATATGATACCAGAACTCTGGCCCACAGCCTCGCAATCAATCCAGAATGGTCAGGACTTGGTCAATGACTACCAACTTCCCTATTATTTTTCACCTTTCCTTCCAACTCAGAACCAATCAGAGAAAGCCAAATATGTTCCCCAAACCACTTACAAAAGATGCCCAGCTTCTAGTTAACTCACCTCCAAATTCCTTATGCCAAGAACTTCCAGTCAGGGCACACCTGAAGCCTTCTCCTTTTTCCACCATAACGCTTTCCCATTCCTGTCCCTGCCTTCAAGACTCTGCCAAGCCTAAGTGACGGCTGACTCCCTTGCTTTCGCAAGCTCTGAATAAATAGCCTCTGTTTGTTCTCATTTGGGTGTTTTGTTTCCACACCAGGTATTGGAAAACTGAAAAGGCACAAAGACTGAGCACTAAGAGTGTGCAACTGCAGGAAGCAGCTACCACTCTTAGGGCCAAGGAAATGAAGGGAAAGTTAAAAATCTTAGAATTTAGAAACTTGTAGAGAAGGCCTTTATTATAGAGATATGATGATAATGTGCATTGAACTGAGAGGTATGATAAATTCAATGACCCATGCTGCAGATTCAGGCACACACACACATCCACTTACCTATACTATAAAATTTATAAAACCTGATAATAATGGAATTGATGCTCCTTACTGAGTGCCTACTCTATATCAGCCCATGTAATACCTAAAACATTTATTAGCAGTTCAAAATATTGTTTAAGAACTTCTGGGGTTCTCAAGACCCTTTCAGGGGTTCTGTAAAGTCAAAACTAATTTTATAATAATGCTAAGAAATTATTTGTCTTCTCCACATGAAGATTTTGAATAACTCATATCTATCACTTTCTAATACTTAACCACTTCTCTGATCAGATTCATGGTAAGTTTAATGTTTTAGTTTGCTAATGCTGCTGGAATGCAATGTATCAGAAATAGAATGGCATTTATAAAGGGGATATTTTAAGTTACAAGTTTACAGTTCTAAAGCCTTAAAAATGTCCAAACCAAGGTATCCAGAGAAAGGTTTCTCAACTACAAAAAAAAGGCCAAGTGACAGGATTTCTCTGTCAGCTGAGAAAACATGTGACTGGCACCTGAGGTCCCTGCTCCCAGTTTATTGCTTTGTACTTCTGATTCCAGTGGCTCCCTCTCTTTGGACTCTCACTTAGCTTCTCTGGGACAAAACTCTGGGTTTCTGGCTTGCTTACCATCTCATTGGAAGGCACATGGCAACATCTGCTGGCCTTCTCTCCTGGCTTCTGGTATCAAATGGCTCTCACAGATCCTGTGGGTCCTTGTAATTTTTACTTCTGCATCTCTGAACATCTGTTTTTGAGCTCTGTGTTGCCTCTTTTAAGGACTCCAATAAACTAATCAAGGCCCATCTTGTTACATGTCCATCTAATCCATCTAATCACACCCACAATTGGGTGTGTCACATCTCCATGCAAACAACCTAATCAAGAGATCCTACCCTACAATACTGGATGAGGATTAAAAGAACATGGCTGACCCCACAAGATTGAATATAGGATTAAAGAACATGACTTTTCTGGGGTATAAAACAGTTTCAAACAAGCACATTTAAAAAATGTGATTTTTTGATATCCTATAATAAAATGTGTCAACATGTGGAAGGCCTACATAACTCAATAGAAAAGTAGTTTCCACATTTTGTTATACAAAATTGTACATGGGTGAAAGACCCAAAGTAAAAGAAAAACAATGGATTTTAATGTTCCAAAGCACAAAATGCTCACTCATACCATATAAGATTCCAGACTGCAGCTAACCTTTCAGAAACTACCACTTGCTGAGTTCAGCTGGAAAATTGAAGGAGAATATCCACAATTTTCTCAAAAGGTAATGAGAGTATTCCTTTCTTTTCTAACTACTTATCTGTGTGAGGCCACATCCTCTTCACATACATCAATTGAAACAACATATTGCATTGGAGCAAATGTATACACATATATCATGAGATTACAACTGCCTTCTAGAAAGCTAGACATTAAAACAATTTGCAGAAATATATTTCAGTGATATTAACTACGTTCACGATCTTGTGCCATCATCACCACCATCCATTACCAAAATATTTCCATGTTCCAAACAGAAACTCTGTACATTTTAAGCTTTAGCCCCCAATATATCTGATTTGGTTCAAAAGGGGAATTTGGTTGTATATGTGATACTAGAATAAATTTTTTTTAATCCATGGAACTGCACAACACAAAAAGTGAACCCTAGGTTAAATCATGGACCATATTTAATAGAACTCTTGTTAAAATGTTCTTTCATGAATTGTAACAAATGTACCATATCAATGCATGGTGTTAATAATAGGGTGGTATATGGGAATCCTGTGTTTTATGAATGATTGTTCTTTGAACTCACAACTTCACTAAAAATAAGAAAGGGAGAATGAAAGGGAATACGGTCCAAAAAAATGTGCAAAAATACATAATAATGCCACTAACACTTTTTGGAAAATATAGTTATTTTCATTTAAAATGTTATTTATGTTAACATGTAATGTATTCATTATTTTATTCTTAAATGAGTTAATAAATAAATGTTATAAAAAAATTCCATTTTAATTTCTAATGCAGCAAACATTGATAGATATTACTCATAAAAATAAAAACTTTTTGAGGTACCTAATGATTTTTTTAGTTTAAGGGGGTATCTAGTCAAACGAGTTTGACAATTCCTGCTTCACATAGATCATCTCATTTTAGCTTCACTCACTCTTTGAGGTATAGACAATTATTGTATTTTCAGATGAGGTGCTTGAAATTCCAACAAGGTAAAAAACTTAATAAAGCTCACACAGCCAGTAAGTGGTGTCAGAGTTGATACAATTAGCCATTGGGTATGTGTTTACCTGACTAGAATAGGGCATAACTGCTAGGTAAGGCAGAAGAAGAAAGAACAGGAAAAGCAGAAATCTGGCAGTTGATTAAGAAATGAAAACATAGGAAACAAATTTTTGCAAAATATGTATTTCGTTTGTGTGTACCTGCTGTTGTTCATAACCATAATTTTATCATTGAAAAGGACAGCCAACATAGTGCTAAACCTTCACAAAGGCTACAGTGCATTAAACTGGGACATCAACTATATTTTTATATATTGGTGTAGGAGAAACTAAATGCTCCAGGTGGTTTCCAAATAGAAGTGTCACCAAGTACCTGAGACCCTTGGGATAATAAGTACAATATTTGGCCTTTCCCAGTAAATGCACTAAGAAGAGAAGGAAGGATGGTGGGGTAGGGGTGGGAGTTACATTCATTATCTGTGGCCTGGATGGTCTCATTTGCATTGGCTCTCATTCAATCCTCACAACAGTCCTGCAACCCAAGGGGTGTCCTCATGTTTAAAACAAGACCAACAAGACTTAAAGGTTTACTGTGAACCAAATCGTTCTAGGGAGGAAGATGAGCCGGGAAAGGAAGCCTCACCTGGGTCCTAGACAGAGACGGAGAGGTAAAGGGGACAGACCAGAAGCTGAGTTATCATTTCCCACATGGGCACCTCAATTTTAAGTCACAAAGGTTTGGTTTAAGTGATATCGTAAAATCTGAGGCCAGGTGCTTCCAGTTGCGGGGAAGTGTAGAGCTATAGACACCAAGACACAGGCAGGGCCTGACAATGTGGGACATTATTTAAAAATAAAGATATTACCCTCAAAAATGATTAACATTCTACTACACTCACCTCCCTACTCTCACTTGAGATGAATTTTTAATGTACAAAATTTGCATAATTCATAAGTCTAGAATCATATATTTCCCTGACAGCTAGCTAACTAAAGATTGCAAGAGGGATTAAAATTCTAGTATGTACAAGTGGATGTCTACAAGATTTTCACATAATTGAAAGGTAATAATGTTTTTCCTGATTGTATGTTTGTAAGTTATAACATTTGTATGTCTACATATTATAACATTTATACATTAAAGATAATTTGTGTTTCTTTTCATGGAAGGACAGTATACATAGGGATGGATGTTTTTCCATGAATAGAAACTTAGACCATTTTTCTCTATTCCTGGGCAGAAGAATAGATTTTTATCTGATTTCAAGATAAACTTACAATCCAGCTCAAAGACACTATCTTCTTCAGTCTGTTCCTCAGCATCTATAAGAAAAGGTTTTAAAAAGGATGTTTGATAAACTATTAAATGGTATTTATTTAATAGGCTGGATGAGATAAATAACTAAGGAAAAAACAGTAGAAGATAGCTTAAATTGTGATGATAGAAGTAAAATAGCTTGCACCATCTGTCTCACCACCTCTGCAACTTTTCTCTTATTCTCTTGCTATGTTTCTGCTAAGGACATTTCCACAATTTTCCCTACCTGTGCTCTGTCTCCTACCCTCTAAGATTTAATGCATGGCCATAATCTTAAGTGAGTACTTCTTCCTCAGAGCCTAGGCTGCCAGGTTTGTTTCTATGGTGTTACTCACACGTCAGTGGTATACTTGGCACTTGCGTTCTCATCTTATGTGGTAGTTAGATTCAGTTGTCAACTAGGCCAGGTGAAGGCACCTAGTTCTGTTGCTGTGGACATGAGCCAATGGTACATGAACCTCATCTGTTGCTGATTACATCTACAGTCGGCTAGGAGGCGTGCCTGCTGCAATAAATGGTGTTTGACTTGATTGGTTGGTGCTTAAATGAGAGAGCTCATAGCACAGCCCAAGCAGCTTAGCATACCTCATCTCAGCACTTGCAGCTCAGCCCAGGCCTTGGAGATGAAGAAAAGAATCACCCCGGGGAAAGTTGTTGGAACTCAGAGGCCTAGAGAGAAGGCCAGCAGAGACCATCCTGTGCCTTCCCATGTAAGAAAGAACCTCAGTGGAAAGTTAGCCTTTCCTTTGAAGAATGAACAAAATAAATCCCCTTTCAATAAAAGCCAATCCATCTCTGGTGTGTTGCATTCCGGCAGCTAGCAAACTAGAACATCTTATCTCCTTTATTGGAGGGAAGCTCCTCTTTCCCTAGTTCCTTTTCTCATCCCATGGCTCTGTTAGCAGAGCAGCTTGTAATGAGGGCTTAGATGATTGGGATAAAGCCTAAACTGGGCCAGCCTAACAGCAGGAAGCACATGTGGTAATCCCCTTTTCCAAACCTTCGGTTTTACAGAAATAGACTTCTCCACTTCTAAAGAGTTTCCTATGCCTTCCTGGATTGTCTGTGATCAGGTAAACCTGTCTAATTCTGAGGTGCAAAATTAAAAAGACCACTGTAGTCAAACAATTAAGTCATGTTCTCCAAAAGTGCTATTAGTAATAAGTTGATGTTTTAATCTCTTTCTCCCTAACATCTTCACCTTAAATGACTGCAGAAACAAGCTATTAGGTATTGACTTTCTAATATGAGATCAAGGACCATGAGAAAGAGCCAGAAAGTTGAATTTAGGTAGTAACATAACACCTGGAGATTGAAACATCTGCTGTGGCCTGAGAGAAGAGTGTTTCTGGACCTTTGTTTTGGCCGCCCATATTGTGCCATGTAACTTGGTTTTATTTTTTTATTTCATTTTCCTTTTTTTTAAACTATTATGTTCTAGATGGACCACTTTAAGATTTAGACTTTAGCAAGTGCCAATCGTGGTCTTTGAGCCTTATCAGGTCATAGAAACTCATGGCAGCTTCGAGCACAGGTGAGCAGCTATTTTATGCTGAGCTGCAGGCACTGGGTCACAGCAACATATCCATCTGTTGCTATAGGTGGGTTGCAGTTGCAGTCAGTTATTAAAGGTTGACTTTAAAGTTCAGCTTGACCTATTTTTGACTGCAATGCGTGGTGGGGTGTGCCTTTTCTAAGGCATCGATGGATGGGCAATATTATTTTATTATTTCCCAAGCCAGACATATTATGCAGCTGTGTTCTATTAAGCATTAGGGTTGTTCCAGTTTCAAATGCTAGTGCTGTGCCTAGGTAGACAGGAAGAACTTGGTCCCCAGTCACAAATTTCATTCTGCATTCAGGGATCAGAGCAAAATTATGGAGCCTCAAATTCATGAAACTTGTCCATAGGCTCAAGAGCAACCCTAGCATTTGGTTTCAAGCTGTCTTTACATTTTAGATCCAAATTAGGCATCACCCAGAGAAGAGAGATAAATTTTGTTAATTACAAATTTAAAAGACATGGAATCCTTGTTATAAAGAAAATATGACAACTGTTGAATTGCTGCAGCCTTCCCATCAGAATAGGAAAAATTGAAGAATAAAAATTAAATAAAGACAAGAATATTAAGCAGAAGCAAGAGAAAAACTTGCTTAAAAAAATGGTTGAGAAGTTACCAGACAGACTAAACAGATAAGGAAGAAATCAGAAATAAAAGATCAGAATAGATGGTCAGAAAATGGAAACAAAATTTAACTGCTCTTAAAGTATTAGAAAAACAGAACAGGTTTGAATTCATTGGGCCTCAAATTACCTGTACTTCAGACCAAATAAATCAGAAGGTCTGGGGGTGGGAACTGGCAATGTTTTTAAAGCTTCCACTGGTGCCAATATGCAGGGAACTTTCAGAAGCCATGTTTAAGCAGGGGACTGTTTAATTGTCTTAACTGTAACTATATATATATATATATATATATATATAGTTCATTATATATATATAAAGCCTAACACTGAATACAATTTAGCAGACAGGAATGACTCCCTCACAGGGAGCCAAGATTCAGGAAGCAATTGAGAAGCATCCTCTTAAAGCCACAGAAGGAAAATCCATAAAATGAGCAGTATAAAATACTTAAAATAGTCCTGAATGAATTTCAAGGGAAGATTTTCATTGAAAACAGGGCGATGAAATTGGGAGCATACCCAAAAAGCTCATGAGATTTGGACAGGAGAGATGAGGCACATAAAGTGGAAGGCAGGAAGGACGATGGGTTGCCTCGAGTTCTGGCTTGGATGTCGGTCTGCTGGGGAGAGCACCATCTATTGGGATCATGTAAACAATTAAATTGAAGGTCCCCCCAAAAAAGATGTGTTTAAACAATAAAATTTTTTGACAGACCAAAAACTCATTGATTTCATATCTCTCCCTTGGGAAATCCACATAGAACATAAAACGTTATGATAGAAAAATATTTTAATGAAATATTTTCAGAGAACACATTTATCTCATCTCATCAAGTTGGAATAATTAAAAGCGTATGCTCAGCTTCTTCTTGGGAATGGGATCTCTGCAGGAAGCATAGTCTACTCCTCTCTACTGGCAGTTTACAGGGGCCACCCCACCTCATGTCAGGGGTGGTGCTGGTGACACAGAAAGCACACCTGTCTAATTTGGGGTGCAGTATTAGGAATCCCATTGTTGCCTCACATCTACGCCATGTTCTTCAACAACTCTGCCAGTGCCAAAGCTAGTGTTTTCACCTTTTCCTGTTAACTTTTTCTTTCTCAATTGGTTCAGAATTTGAGGAAAAGATTTACCAAATACTGACCTCCTGAAAAACCCGATATTCTCTCATCTTTACTAGACTGTGATTCCCTGATACTTCTATTGGCAACAGTGCCTCTCATGTTTCCTTACTCATTCTTGTCCCCCATACATATCTGTGAAATGAGAATAATGTTGCTCATGGGATCTTCCCCAACCTTTTCATTTTGACTTAAGGATAAGAGTCTTTGAATGTCATAACTGGCATTCACTTGTTCCACATCCGACAAAAGGTGGAGTTTTTTGAGGGAAGAGAGAAGGAGCTTGGCATTCTTTTTCTAGCTTTCTCCTTAGCTTCCAGCAGCAGTTGTGTAGTGGCTTATGCTCAGAAGATGCCACCTCTCTGAAAAGTCGAAGGTCAGGCTGAGTCCAGGGAAAGGAGCATAAAGCATCTATCAGGCCAGAGAGCCAAGCTAGACATCCAGCCCAGTTCACCAACAGCAAAACCAGGGAATTTGGGGAGAATTGGGGGCGGGTATGAGGCAGTATTCCTTGCCAAGTATAAAAAACTTATATTCAAGATGCATCCTCTGGATAATTTTTCCTCAATCAGATACTGAATTTGATATACTTGATATCCAAAAATGAGACATCCTCCCATACATATATAGTCTCCTCCTTGGTGCTAGTTTATTTCTTAACATTTTTATATCCAACCACCACCACCACCCAGTTCCCATAAAAACACATACACAGTCTAAGGCCACAGACTCTCTTTCTGGAATTTCAACGACTTAAATGTATTGTAACCAGGATCCAGGGATTATATAGTATTAACAGAATGAAGGAAGAATCCAGGCATAGTATCTCAGGGCCCTTCTTAGCCTCACTTTGTAAGGGAGGGTATCGTGAGAGAAGTGTAAGGGAAGAAAACATATTTTATATGTAGCTTTCTTGAAATCAACATGTAATTAAATTCTGCCTGTTCAAGATAGCCCTGTAAATCATTTGTCCAGTCCTTGGATAAGAACATTAAAAAGCATTCGGTATTTCAATTCTGACTCCCCCAAGCCTAATTCCTGAGAAAGTGTCAATCTTCTATCCTTCTGCTCTTCTCAGAATACCTTAATTGTGCAATAAGGATGCCTAAATGAAACAGAAACATTATCCTAGGGGAGTTATGCCCATTTTATATATATACTTTATTATTCTCCATTTTAAATCCCAAACACTTTCCCTGTTTTTCACATTCATTAGATCAACCTGAATTTCAAAAGATGTTAAAAAAATTCATTCTATTTCTCATCTATGCAAATGAAATTCACTCTGGCTTTTTACAATCCAGCTTAACTGATATTTCAGTCACTAAAGTCTTGTTATTCTGCTTTAGCCTGAGCTCAGAGTCATCAGCCTACAATTGCCAATTTCTTTGGTATTCCGCACACAGATTACTTCCATTTAATGATAAGTCTTATTCCTGAATTTTAATCAGGCCCATTCTAACTTTTAATTGCTTTGAAAAATGAGATACTTTTGAAGGAATCTACACATATTTTGCACAATCATAAATAATTTAAAAAGAAAAATTTCATGCTAGAGAACTATGAAAGACTCATCAGTTAAAGTAAATAAGAAAGAGCAGTTGCAGGATTAAATTTGCATTATTTCACATAAGATCAGTGCAATTAATATGTTAAACTCTAGTTGACTACAAAGGCAAAGGATGTGTTAAACTTGCCTCTGAAATTATTGACTAAAATGATTTAATTACAAATTCTCTGTTATCTCTTACTGCAAGAATATACTTCCAGAGTGTCACACTGTGCTCCTTTGGTCATTGAATTTTGAAAGTTTTCCCCATTCATATTGGATAACAATAGATTCTTCAATGGATTCATTTCATTATGATCAGAATACAAAAAGTTCTATGCCTTTGCCAGTTGTCACATGCCACAATGAACCATAAAACAAGAAGTCAAGAGAAAGATAACTTCTCTACTAATAAAACTAAAAGTTGAACTTCACATGAGTACCCTGACTCACAGATGTTAACCTCTTTTTTCCTTCTTTCACTTCCATCCATTCATGTTTGAAAATCCTTGTTTATAAGAATAACAAAGGTGAGGGGGAATAGAGCAAGGTTAGACAGAGAAACATTGCCTTTCAAAGGTAATTTCCTCCTCCCACATATATACATTGCCTAAATTAACTTGAAGGAATTTTGTTTCTCTATAGCAAGCACACTTGACTTCAAAGGATGTGGCTCCCATTGAAGATAGGGTCACTTCCATGTTTAGGGAAGCATAGTGAGCATTAGATACTAAAACCCCTTATGCACATGAAAGTTATTCAATTTTTCATCTTTTTAATTTTTCCCTGTTTATAATTGAGCCTAACTTCTAGAAACATTAACACTGTATTACTTTTGCTGCAGCTTGTTAAATACATATGTAAAACACTACAGATGCAGTTGAAGTCCCAAGTTGAAAACATACCAAGTTCAGTTTTTCTCCATCCCTCCCCAGAACCAACTGCTAACACAAAAACTGAGTGAATATATCCTTATCTCCATGTTGTGCTATTTAATTTATATATCCATGAGTATATTGTACTATTTTATGGGTTTATCATAATTTACATGGATAGTTTCATGCAACATGTAGTGTATTGCAGCTTGCTTTCATTTTCAATTATGTTATTCATTTCTATCCATATTGCTATATACTGAACTTATTCATTTTTAGCTACTGACTAGTATTCCATCATATAAATATCCCACAATCTGTTCTTTTACCCTAATGATGGTTACTGAACTTATTTCCAATTTTTCATTTATGTTTTATTATGATTACGACACATTAGGTCTTCAAATAGCACCCCTCCTCAATCTACATTAGTTACATCTCTGTTTTGGTTCTAATCTTGCTTTCAAATTCCCAAATACATTGTTATTATTACTTTTATGTTTAAACTAGCATTTGTTTATTTTTTATTTCTACAATTTCTACTTGGTTCTTTTCATATCTACTTTCCTTTTCTTCATAATGCTGTTCTTTTCTAATGGTTTCTACCCTTTATACAACTCTGATAAGTTTTTAACATACTTATTTTAAAGTCTTTTCTAGATTTCTTTATATTAGAATCCATTTGTTACTGACCTTCTAAGGATAACCTGTTTTCTCAAGAACTTGATAATTTTTGATAAGGAGATAATCTTTACAGAGAGGTTGTTTTTTGTTTGTTTGTTTGTTTGTTTGTTTTCATGAGAAGTACCTCATGGGATAGTTCCATAATTCCTGCACTGGGTTTAAAGCATTAGGCTTTACTCCAGCACATTGTTCTTGAGAGCCTATTTGTGGCTGGAGACTTGAGATTTCTCTTTCCGAACTTTGAGATTTGCACAATCTCAATTCAAGTACTGTTATAACTCACCCAGCATTTCCATGGAATGCTGGGTGAGTTTGAAAGCCGAGTAGGAGTGTCTCTCTCTCTTCTACTCTCAGTGACTACTCCCCAATTCTACTTTGAAATTTTCTGAACCCTCTAAGCAAGCCCTATGTTCACAGAAAGTTCCTTTGCCTATGTAGTAAAAGGACAAGATTTTCTGTTATAACAAATGTAATTTGTAGAAATTTGGTTTGCCATTTAATCTCTATTTGGGTATCGTTTTCCATATTATGCAATTCATTTTTGTTCTGAAATCCTTTTTCCCATTTTGTCCCTACGATAAGTAAGACATATTGAAAGTAAAGCCAAGGCTTCTAAAAAAATGTGCATGATTTTAATCATAAATTTAACTTACATGAACATTTTATTTTAAAACAATTATACAAGTATTACTCTCTAACCTTTTTTTAATCTATTTTTATTCTTTGTTGTCTTTTTCCTAATATTGTGTCCTTTCATAAAACCCCAACAGACTTTGTAAAGACCTAGTAGAAATAATAATTTTTAAGGAAAATGTTTTGCCTGAGAGTTATAATGATATATACTCCACATATAACCTTAAAAGGAAAAAGTACAACCTTACTAATTCAGGTAGGTATTATTTCATGATAACCACCTTAAAATTGGAGAAGGGGGAAAATCTGTGGGTTTTCTCCCAACATTAAATAATATTCAGGAAATTGTCTCATTACATTCCAAGGATTAATAACATCAGCTATGTACCAGTTTTGATGTAAGATTTCAAAACCTATAGATTAAAATATATAAATCTATTTGAAATTAAGTAACTTATAGACTTCCAGATTGAGTTGGCATGTTTTACTTTTTCTGAACATGAAGAAAAATTTTATTTCCTTGGAACCCCCTAGAAAAATTGACAAGGTAAAATTGAGAAATGGCACTCATCTAAAGACAAAACATATATTGAAGGCATGCCATTTGACAGTTTCACACAGTGTTATTTGATTCTCTGTTTTTCTATTTCTTTCAAATAGATATCTCTACTGATTTTCTGCCCCACCCTTTTTTTGAAGTAAGTAGTATCACTGTTCTTTTGAAGATGAAGACACTGAAGTTCAGGAAAATAAAGCACTTTTCACAAGTTTACAGCTAATATGTGGTAGAGGAAGCATTAAAAGAGGTTTCTTCTTAACTCACAAAACTTCTATATGAAAGAATAACTAGAAAAATATCAGATATATGGAGATTAAACATACTATAGACCAAATAAAAAATATACTAGAAATACACAGCAGGAGATTTGAAGAGGCAGAATAAAGAATAAGTAAACTAGAGGACAGGACAATTGGATTCAAATGCACAATAGAATAAAGGGCAAAAAAGATGAAGAAATTTGAATTGGATCTCAGGGAAATGATCGACAGCATAGAGTGCAGAAATATAAGAATCTTCAGTGTCATAGAATGAGAAAAGAAGAATAAAGGGCTATGAATATTAGTTGAGGTGATAAAGAGGGAGAACTTCTCAACCCTTATAACAGAAATAAATATGCAAATCAAAGAAGCCCAATGAACTTCATATAGAATAATCTAAATATGCCTACTCCAAGACACATACTAATCAGTCTGTCAAATGTTGAAGGCAAGCAGAAAATCCTGAAAATAGCAAGAGAAAAGTGACTCACCACATACAACCACATATGACTGATTTCAGACTATTCAACGGGCATCATGGAGGTAAGAAGGTAGTGGGGTAATATATTTAAGATCCTGAGAGAGAAAGACTTCCAGCCAAGAGTTCTGTATTCAGCCAAACTGTCATTCAACACTGAGGGGAAAAAAAACTGAGGGAGAGATTAAAATTTTAGCAGACAGACAAAGGTTGAGAGAATTTGTCAACAAGAGACTGGAGTTACAAGAAATACTAAAGGAAGTTCTGTTGGCTGAAAATAAAAGACAGGAGAGGGAAGTGTGGAGAAGGACATAGAATTGAAGAATGTCAGTAAGGGTAACCTAAAGGATAAAAAGAGAAAGAGGTAAAAGAATATATAGATTTGGCAAATAAAAAACAAAGGATAAGATGATAAATTCAAGAACTGCTTTTACAGTGATAACTTTGAATGTTAATGAACTAAACTCAGCCATTAAAAGATACAGATTGGCAGATTGGATCAAGAAATATGATCCTCTATATGCTGCTTACAAGAGACTCATCTTAGACCCAAGGATACAAATAGGTTGAAAGTGAAAGAATGCAAAAAGATGTTCCATGCAAGTTGTAACCAAAAAAAAAGCAGAAGTAGCTATACTAATATCAGACAAAATAGTCTTTAAATGTAAAGAAGTCATAAGAGACAAAGAAGGACACTACACGTTAATAAAAGGGACAATTTACCAAGAAGAAATAACAGTCATAAATGTTTATACTCCTCAAGGAACTCCAAAGTACATGAGGCAAACATTGACATAACTGAAGGGAGCAATAGACATTTCAACAACAATAGTGGAGACCCCAATACCATGCTCCTCTATAGATAAGACAACCAGGCAGAGGGTTAACAAGGAAATAGAGGACTTAAACTATTCGATAAATGAATTAGACCTAGCAGACATCTTTAGATTATTACATCCCAAAGCATCAGGATAAACATTTTTCTCTAGCACTCATGGGACATACTTCAGGATAGATCATAAACTCAGGCACAGAATAGGTGTTAATAAATTTTAAAACATTGAAATTATTCAAAGCTCTTTCTCTGAGCTCAATGAAATGAAGCTTGAAATCAAGAGCCACCAAAGAGCAAGAACTTCCACAAAAATATGGAGACTAAATAACACACTCTTAAACAACCAGTGGGTCAAAGAAGAGATCACTAGAGAAATCAGTAAATATCTGGAGACAAGGGAAATGAGAATACAACATACCAGAACTTATGATATGTGGCAAAGGCAGTGCTGAGAGAAAAATTTATTGTCCTAAATACCTATAATAAAAAAGAAGAAAGAGCAAAAATCGAGGACTTACCTTCTCACCTGGAGGAACTAGAGAAAGAGCATCAAACTAACACCAAAGCAAATATAATAAGAGAAATAATAAAGGTTAAGGCAGAATTAAATTAATTGGAGAACAAAAGAAAAATTTAAAGAGTCAATATGATCAAAAGTTAGTTCATTGAGAAAAATCAATAAAATCAATGGACAACTAGCTAGGCTGACAAAGAAAAAAGAAAAAGGATGCAAATAAACAAATCAGAAGTGAGAGGGGAGTCATTATCATGGGCCCTGAAGAAATAAAAACATAGTATGAAGATACTATGAATAACTGTACACCGACAAACTAGACAACTTGAAAGGGACAAATTCCTAGAAACACACAAATAAGCTACACCAACTGGAGAAGATCTCAACAAACCAATCACAGGTAAGGAGAGTCAATCAATCATCAAAAATATTCCTATAAAGAAAAGCCCAGGGCCAGATGGCTTCATGGGGGAATTTTATCAAATATTCCAAAAAGGACGTACACCAATTCTGCTCAAACTTTTCTAAAAAATTGAGGAAAGTAGAACACTGTCTAACTCAGTTTATGAAGCTAACATCACTCTAATACCAAAACTGGATAAAGATACTATAAGAAAGGAAAATTACAAGCCAATCTCCCTAATGAATATAGATGCAAAATTTCTCAACAGAATACTAGCAAATCGAATCCAATGGCACATTAAAAGAATTCTACACCACAACCAAATGGGTTTAGAACAGGAATGCAAGGGTGGTTCAAAACAAGAAAATCAATCAATATAATACAGCATATTAACAAATCAAAAGAGAAAAAAATCACCTGATCATCTTGATTGATGCTGAAAAAGCATTCATCAGAATTCAGCATCTTTTTCTAATAAAAGCACTTCAAAAGGTAGAAATCAAAGGAAACTTCCTCAACATGTTAAAGGGAATATATGAAAAACCCATAGCCAGTATTGTACTCAATGGTAAGAGACTGAGAGCCTTTTCCCTAAGATCAGGAACAAGACAAGGATGCCCTTTGTCACTACTATTATTTAGCATTGTACTAGAGCAATCAGGCAGGAAAAAGAAATAAAAGGCATCAAAAGTGGAAAAGAAGAAGTAAAAGTTTCATTATTCACAGATGACATGATACTATACTTGGAAAATTCTAAGAAATATATGACAAAGTTTCTTGAGCTAAGTTTCTCTCTCTTCTAGCTGAGAGAGAAACCTTGACCATGTTTGCCATATGCCTTCTCACTTGAGAGAGAAAGAGTGTCATCGGCCTTCTTGAACCAAGGTATCTTTCTCTGGATACCTTTGATTGGACATTTCTATAGACTTGTTTTAATTGGGACATTTTCTCAGCCTTAGAACTGTAAACTAGCAAATTATTAAATTCCCCTTTTGAAAAGTCATTCTGTTTCTGAAATATTGCATTCTGGCAGCTAGCAAACTAGAACAAGCTAATAAACAAATTCAGCAAAATGGAGGGATATAAAATTAATGTGTAAAAATCAGTAATGATTCTGTATGAAGAGATGACCTAACTGAGGAGACAATTTAAGAAAAATTCCATTCATAATAGCAACCAGTAGGATCAAGTATTTAGGAATAAACTTAACCAGGGACATAAAGGACTTGTACACAGAAAACTACATAACATTGCTGAAAGAAATCAAAGAAGATCTAAATAGGTTGAAAGACATTTCCTGCTCATGGATAAGAAAGTTAAATGTAGTTAAGAGGTTAATTCTCCCCAAATTGATCTACAGATTCAATGCAATACAAATCAAAATTCCAACAACCAGCATTGAAGACTTGGGAAAGCTAGTTTACAAATCCATTTGGAATGGGAAGAGACCTTGAATAGCTAAAAATATCCCAAAGAAAAGAAGACAAAGTGGGAGGATTAACCATTTCTGATCTTACAGCTTATTATAAAGCCACAGTGGGCAAAGCAACATGGAACTGGCACAAAGGTAGAAGGATTAACTAATGGAATCAAAACAACAGGGCAGAACTAGATCACCAAATCTGTGGCCAACTGATCTTTGACAAGGCTCCCAAATCCACTGAACTGGGATAAAAGTCTTTTCAATAAATGGGCATGGGTAGAACTGGATATCAATAACCAAATTACACCCCACACAAAAATTAACTAAAAATGGAT
This sequence comes from Tamandua tetradactyla, assembly GCF_023851605.1. NCBI lineage: Eukaryota > Metazoa > Chordata > Mammalia > Pilosa > Myrmecophagidae > Tamandua > Tamandua tetradactyla. Next base: position 63,737,521 of record NC_135328.1, on the reverse strand, counting down.
CAAAGACCTAAACCAAAGAGCCAGCACCATAAAACTCCTAGGATAAAATTTAGGGAAACATCTTCAAGACCTAGTAATAGGAGGTATCTCCTTGAACTTTACACCCAATGCATGAGCAACAAATAGAAAAATGGGAACTCCCCCAAAACAAATTCTTCTGCATCTCAGAAAACTTTGTCAAAAAGGTAAAAAAGCAACTAGTTCAATGGGAGAAAATATTTGGGAATCACATATTGGATGGGTATACAAAAAGAAACCATGCAAGTCAACAACAAAAGAACAAACCATCCAATTATAAAATGAACTAAAGATATGAAGACATTTTTCTGAAGAGCAAATACAGATAACTACAAAGCATATGAAGAGATGCTTATTTTCATTAGCTATAAGGGAAATGCAGATCAAGACTATAATGAGATATTATCTCACACCTATAAAAATGACTGGCATTAAACAAACAGATAACTACAAATATTGGAAAGGATGTGGAGAAATTGGAATACTTACACATTGCTGGTGGGAATGTATAATGGTACAGCCATTATGAAAGACAATTTGGCGTTTCCTTAGAAAACTAAATATTGAGTTGCTCTATGACCTGGTAATACCACTACTCAGTATATACCCAGAAGAGCTGAAAGTAGTGACACAAGCAAACATTTGCACACTGTTCTGGTTTGCTAGCTGCAGAATGCGATATACCAGAAACAGAACAGCTTTTAAAGGGGGGATTGATTAAGTTTCAAGTCCACAGTTCTAAGGCCATGAAAATGTCCCAACTAAAGCAAGGCTACAGAAATGTCCAATCCAAGGCATCCAGGGAAAAATACCTTGGTTCAAGAAGGCTGATGACATTCAAAGTTTCTCTCTCAATTGGAAAGGTACATGGCGAACATGGTGGCATCTGCTTGCTTTCTCTCTGGGCTTCTTGTTTCACGAAGCTCCCCCTCACCCCCCAGGGGCAATTTTCTTCATCATCTCCAAAGGTTTCTGGGTGCTCAGGCTCTGTGGCTCTTTCTAAAATTGTTCCCCCTTAAAGAGCTCCGTAAGTAATCCCACCTTGAATGGATAGAGACACATCACCATGGAACACATCACCATGGAAATCATCTAATCAAAAGTTGCCACCCAGGGGTGCAAGGGTAGTTCAGTGGTAGAATTCTTCCTTACTATTTGGGAGACCCAGGCTCAATTCCAGGTCCATGCACTTCCCCCAAAACAAACGAACAAAAAATTCATCAAATGGTACTACAATAACAGAATACTTACATGGAAAAATAATGAAATGTGACCCCACCATACAGCATACAAAAAACAGTTACCACTCACAATTGGGTGGGTTGTATCTCCATGAGAACAAAAAAATAAAAATAAAAAACTCCCAGCCAGCAATATTGAATGAGGATTAAAGGACATGGCTTTTCTAGGTCACCACAGATTCAAACCAGCACACACACCTATGTTCCTAGCAACATTATTTACAGTTGCCAAAGGATGGAAACAATCCAAGTGCACATTAACAGATAAGTGGATAAATAAAATGTGGTATACACACATACAATGGAACATTATGCAGCAATAAGATGAAATAAGGTTCTGAAACATGACAATATGGATGAACCTTGAGGATATAACACTGAGTGAAATAAACCAGACACAAAAGGAGAGATACTGTATGATTTCACTTTAATGAACTTGGTAAAGGTAAACTCAGAGACTTATAATATAGAATATAGGGGACATAGAGATACACAGAAGCTAGAGATGGTGAAGTGTTAGTTAATGAGATTGAACTGAAATGTAAAGGAATGAATAGAAGTGAAGGCAGTTCATTACTGGGTCTATAAGTGGCAATATTACTTATAGACCCAGTAATGAACTGCCTTCACTTCTATTCATTCCTTTACATTTCAGTTCAGTCTCATTGCCACATTGAACATGAACATGATTGTAAGGGGTTTATAGATCCATATATCCCCTCTCTTAACATACAAATATAAATAATTTCTTGCATAAACTATTTCAAATGTATGAATCTTGTGCAAAAAGTAAATAATATTTGGGTAAAGAGGGAAACTACTACTTTATGCTATGTCTATGTTTAACAGGAAAACATCAACAGTACCACTGCATACCTGGGGTCAATAATTGGGGTGAGAAGGAGAAGAGTTAAGGGGAGTGATCTAGTTTGAAAGTTGCAAGAATGAAATATACCAGAAATGGAACAGCTTTTAAAGAGTGGAATTTATTAACTTGCAAGTTTATAGTTCTAAGGCTGTGAAAAAGTCCAAATTAAGGCACCAACAAGAGGTTACCATCACTCAAGAAAGGCCAATGAAGTTCTGGGTTTTTCTCTCAGCTGGGAGGGCACATGGTGATATCTCCTAGCTTTCTCTCTCAGCTTCTTGTTTCATGAAGTTCCGCAGGGGGTGTTTTCCTTCTTCATCTCCAAAGGTCTCTGGCTGCGTGAGTTCTGTACCTTTTTACAAAACGGTTCCCTCTTGAAGGGCTCCAGTAAACAACCCCACCTTGAAACATCTCCATGGAAACCATCTAATCAAAAGTTACCACCCACAATTGGGTGGATCACATCTCCATGGAAACACTCAAAAGGTCCCACCCAACATTATTGAAAGAGGATTCAAGGAAATGGCTTTTCTGGGGTACATAAGAGCTTCAAACTTGCATGGGAAGGTTGAGATTTTTCTATTTGCCGAGGGTGTGTTCATCAGTTATTTCTCTCTTTGGAGCAATGAAAATTGTCTAAAACTGAGAGTGTTGATGACTATACAACTAACTATGGATAATGTGAGACATAGATTGTTGACTTTGGACATTATACATGATGCCCAATGGATGGAGGTAGTTAAAAGACACTTGACTGAGCAGTAGAATGGCGAACTGTGGTGTATACATATGGTAATATTGTGCTGTTACAGAAAAGAACAAAGTCGTGAGGTATATAATGAGGTGAATGAACCTGGGTGGAAATTATCTAATGAAAATAAGCTAGAAACAAAAGAGCAAATATTGTATGGTCTGTTAATAGAAAATAATTATAAGAAAATTGGGGCCTAGACTGTAAGCTTTTATAGCAGTCACATTTAGGTCTGGAGCTGCAATCATTATTTCTAGGTTTTGAGAAGCTGTGCCATATACGTATAACCTGGTATTTCATTGGACCTGTGGGTACCTGTATGACACCTAAGACTCGGAGTAGGAATTCTGCACTTCTGAAAGTCAGCATTGCCACATACAACAACTGTTAAAGAACCCAAAAAAAAAGAGATCAGTCTTCAATTTACAGATAAGAACAAAGCTGATTAGAATACAGAGGTAAAGAGGACATTGTCTGTATTTTGGAACTTCATCTACTCAAGGAGACCAAAGGAAGAGAGGTTTATTTTACCTAAAACCTAAATTTTCTGTAGCAGATAATCTAACTCAGCCTGTCTGGATAGATCATTTAAACAACCCAAACACATGGAGCCCTGAAGGGGAATGTGGGGTTGTAATTCTGTATAGCTTAATGTAATACCCAGATACATGACAGAGTATGTTGAGCAGATAATTGAAAAGTATTGGCAAAGTCCTTTGTGGGGTGGGAGGAAATATATAGAACTATTAAGCTTTACCGCTGGAGAAATCCCTGATACTGTCTCAAACATTAGGGACTCCCAAGTCAAGAAGCTAAACCCTTGATCTTGAGGCTTGCTTTTGTGAAGCTTATTTATGTAGCAGAACAGTTAAACCTATCTATAGTTACACCTGAGAGTTACTTCCAGAGGACCTCTTTTGTTGCTAAGATGTGGCCTCTCTCTCCCTAAACCCAACTCTGCAAGTAAAATCCTTACCTTTCCACTACATGGGACATGACATCCAGGGCTGAAAGTTTCCCTGGTGGCATGGGATATGACTCCTAGGGATGAGCCTGGCCTTGGCACTGAGGGATCGACAATGCCTGCCTGAGCAAGTGGGGGAAAAGAATTGTAACTAAACAAGGTTTTAGCGGCTAAGAGAGTTAAACTAGAGTCGAGAGACTATTCTGGAGAGTACTCTTATGCAAGCTTCAGCTAGATATTGCTATTTACCAGGAGTTACCAAACTCCACCAACACCATTCCTGCCAATCCTAAAGAACACCTAGTGCTCCATCTGAAATTCTACAAAAGTTTCACGTACTGAGATGACTTTCCAGAAACCTAAATACCCATAAAGATTGGGAGAAAAATCAAAAGAGAAGGAGGAGTTAGAGAAGATAGGATTTAAAAAATAAGTATGATTGCTAAAACATATTGATATTTATTTTAGTCTCCAGTGTCTTGGAACAGCTAGAAGGAAAACCTTAAAATTGCAGAACTGTAATCCATGTCAAAATTCTGAAATCTGTTATATGACTACTTGTTACAATGTATTTTGAAATTGATTGCTTTTTTGTATGTATGTTGTATTTCACAATTTTAAATAAGAAAATAAATTAAAAATAAAAAAATACTAATGTGATCAAGAAGCCATTCTTACCAAATATTGGTATTTTAGTCATGCTCACCCCCTCACCCAACTGTCCTCAACCTCTGGCAACCACAAATCTGATTTCCATTTCTATAATTTTGCTATCGCCAGAATGTTATATAAATGTGATCACACAATTTGTTAACTTTGGAAATTGGTTTCTTTCACTTAACATAATGCCCTTGAGATGTGTCCAAGTCACATGTGTCAACAGACCTTTCCGTTTTATTGCTGACTAGTATTTCATGGGATGAATGTGCCACATCCATTGAAAGACATAGAGGTTGTTACCAGTTTGGAGCTTTTACAAATAAAGCTGCTATGACTTTTTGTATACAGATGTTTGTGTGGACATAAATTTTCATTATTTTCTGGAACAAATGCCTAGGAGTACAATTGCTGGATCATATGACAAGAGTTCGTTTTGTGTTTTAGGAAACAGCTAAATTATTTTCCAGAGTGTCCATCATTTTATATTTTGACTGCAATGTATAGAGATGCAATTCTCTACATCCTTGCCACCATTTGGTATTGGCACAATTTTCACCTTAGCTGTTCTAATAGGTGTGTAGTGATACCTTTATCATCATGTTTTTGCATTCCCTTAATGACTAATGGTATTGAACAACTTTTCAGTGCTACATTTCCCATCTGTACATCTTCTTTGATGAAAATCTCTTCATGTCTTTTACCCATTTTGTTGTCTTAATCTGCTGAGTTTAAGAGTTCTTTAAATATATATATATATGTCCCAGTGCCTGCCCATGAAAAATAAATAAATATATATGTATGTCTTTTTATCAGATATGTAGTTTGCAAGTATTTTATCCCAATCCATAGCTTGTCTTTGCATTCTTTACAGGACTTTTTGCAGAGCAAAAGCTTTTAACTTTATGAGGTCCTATTTTGGGTTGTTTTATCCTGTGGATTGTGCTTTTGGAATCAAAGTTTTTCCTTTTTTTTTCTTTGCATGGGCAGGCACCGGAATTGAACCCAGGTCTCTGGCATGGCAGGTGAGAACTCTGCCACTGAGCCACCGTGGTCCACCTGAGGTCAAAGTTTTTTGACAGCATCTACCAAGAGGATTGGGAGAATTGCATTTGTCCATTTTATCCAGAACCAGAAGTCCTCATAAAGTTCACTTTTAAGAACTGGATTTTGTATCATACTTACTTAATTACTTACTTAATTACTTTTTTATTTAATTAAAAATAACATTTGTAGGATTATGTTGTAATTTTTAAATTCATCTTTATTTTTTCAGAGTAAAATATGAAAATTAGTTTGAGTCAAAAAGTTCTATAAGTTTTGTAGCAAAAAGCACACTCATTTGTCCCCACATTCTTCTACCACAAATCCTGCTTCCAATAGGTAACAACTGAACTTTAAGCTGTCATTCATTAGTGCCCTCTACATATGTAAGAAAAAAAGGTTTCATCAATATTTCCTTCTTTATTAACTTTAGACATTTAATTTGATCTCTTATTATGGATGATGAGGATTTGTCTTTCAAAACACTCCCACTTTCATCCAACCGTCTTTTAAAAATAATTACATCATGATTTTGGTGCAATCAATGTTCACTATTGACATTATTATGACTTTGCAAACATTGTTCTCTGTATGTCAAGTAATATTCTCTAATTATGTTTCTTTTCCTATACAACATTTGGTTTTACCTGCAGTCATTAATTTTATTATTTTGCCTATATGGTTTGCTATGCATCTATATTCTCTCAAGTGTGTTCACTACATGGCCAGAACCATTGAATAATCATTTGCATTTTCCCCTGGAGATCCCTATCCTGCAGTGCATCATCCTACTAATCCAATAGGCTGTTTCCTAGTGTTGCTGCAGAGCTGTCATGGAAGGACTTTGATTTTCTGCTCTCCTGTCTTGGAACCCTATTTTCTGAACCCAATTATCCTTTACCTTGATATTTTCTTCCTCTCTAGTTTTGGCAGGAGCATAACCAGCAACTGAGAAGACTGCATGGGAGGTAATCTACATTGACTGACTGAAAATATTTTTAGTTCTTCCTTATTTTTAATTAATAATTTACCAGGGTAAATGATTCATTTTTGTTAAAATTCAGAAGATCTTCTTCACTGTCATCTAACTTCATATATTGCTGAATATATATGACCAGTGTCTTTCTGATTATTCCAGACTTTATATATGTGCTCTGTCTTGACACTTGTATTTTCTCTTGATCCCTGGTCTTCCCATGGTGTTTTTAAAGTAGTTTCTTCCCCATATTATCCCATTTTTTTCTGGAAGTCATAATTAGATGGTTGTTGGTTTTCTTGAAGATCACCTCCAATCATCCAATCTTTCATCTCCAATCATTCATCGTTCTGTCTCTGGTTCTACTTTCTTGGAGACTCCCTAACATTATTTTTTTCAAGGCTTCCATCAAAGTTTTTGGTTTTGGAGAATATAATTTCTTATTTTTAAGGGCACTTTCTTTTTCTTTGATTGATCACATTTACGGTACTTTATTGTTGATTAAAATAAAGAGCATCTCATTTATGCTACTGAAGATAATAATAATATGCAGTTTTCTTTTGTAGGTTTTGTTTTGCTTTTTTGTGTTGTTGTTCTTGTTTTTTGTTTTCTGTTTGTTTTTGCTTTGCTTTGTTTTGTTTTGAGTTTTTGTCTGCTTCCTTCTGTTTCCCCTGAATTTTGATTTTGGCTCTTTCTTTCAGTCTCTGCCTTTTATTTGGAAGATCTGGTAGTTTTGGCTTCCTGTTCACATTTAAGAGTAAAATTTTAAATATTTGGAGTTTCTGTGGAGGTGGTTCATTAAGAGAAATAGTTAAGGGATGTGCTTCTTTTTGTTGAGGGACCTCAAATGTCCATTTCTGAGAGTCTTTCCTCTGGAACTTTTCCATTTCTCTGGTCTGGGTTAATAGGGCCAGGCTGCTGGAATTTCTGCAGCAAGGTTTAGGAATGCTGGTTAGCTTTGCATTTGTGGAGCTCACATGGAAAATGTATGTGAAAGCCCTCGTAAATAATAAAAGATGACACATGCACAATCCTTAAACATTTATCATCACTTCCATTTACCATGTGGTATTGTGTACTATTATTAGAGCACTTAGAGTCTAATTACCAAAGAATCTCTCCCATTGGGCTGCTCTAGCAGCTTCCAGAAGATACTTTGACTCCCATCTTCACCACATGTAACCTGATTTCCTACCTTGGAGAATTGACTTACTTACCTGTTCTGACACCTGATATGCTAAGTCCTCTGAAAATGTTACTCATCTCTTCCCTTTCTTTCCTAATCCTTCTTCTGAGTATGGTCTATTTTTATCCAAGCATCCTAGAACCTTCTGGAACAGATGCAAGAGGGGCCACATAGGCAAGGAATGTTTCAGAAAGCCACAAAGTGAGGGTGAAATGTCTACTGTCAAGTGAGGGGTGTGAGGAATGTACAGGGACAGTATGCTGCAAGTGTCCCTACCCCTGCCAGGCTCACTAGGCCTTCCTATTTCTGGCTGAACCTCTACCTTCTGTCTCCTGCAGCCACATGGACAAGCACCTTGGAAAGCAAACATTTTGTCAAGTCCCCTGCTGTGAGGTGTGGGCATTTGCAATGGCCAAATGTGACTATCTGCTGTTTGGGGAGCTATGGAAGATGCCACTCCCTCTGGGTCGCCTTTGATTTCCAGGGTTTCTCTGACCATGTCCTGTTGAACTCTGACTTCCAACCACTTTCCTGACCCTGTGGAAGAGCAATTAGCAGCCCCTATGCCTGAGATGTCTCCTTCTCATACCTCTGCCCTCTCAGCCATCACTATTGCCAGCTCCTCTGTGGCATATGTAGCAATGCCTTGGCATAAGGAATCTTCAGAGCACCATCATCAATCACTGCACTCCATCCAGGCTCTGTCCTCTTCTTCATTTTCTCCTTTCTTCTCATTCTACCTCAATTTCATAATAACTCCCGCCCCTAAATCATGGCTTTCATCCCATTACTGGACTTATCCCTTCCACTAGACACCCCCTCTATCGTTGGCCCCCTCCTTCCCACTCTTATTTTTAACTTATCTCCTCACCCACTAAGGCAACCCTTACCTTGCATATCTTTTCATTATTTTTCTTATCTTTTTGTAACCCCTACCACTTGGTTATGTATTATCTTTCTTCCGCTAGACCTTGGCTTGTCGATCTTTCCCCTTTCTCATCCCTAACCCTAAGGCCAGTCTGTCACCTGAGCACATGTGGCCACTGGACCTGATCACTGCTGATCATTGCTGGCCTCCAGACCCTCTCTAGCTCATCCAGAGGTGTCTGAGCCATGTCTTGGGTCTGATCCTGGAGAAGAAACTGGGCTTTAAGTGGAAACTTCCAACATATTTGGAACCCTGAAGGGGCTCCAGGACCAGGCGGAGTGTTCGAGTAGGAATTCCTCTGACTACAAGACTCCCTCTTATCAGGGAAAAGAGCAAATCCTATACCACACAGCCATCAAGTAAGCTCAGAGGGCCAGAGTTATACCAAAAAGACAGGAGGCGAGAGACAGTGAGGGATAACATCAAAAACTGCAGATGTAAGGGTCATCAGATGCATCTGGATCAACTTCCCCCATGATCTCCAGGGAGAGTGGGCCTCCAACCAGGTCTTGCCACCATAGCCAGTGCCTTCAGGATGTCTTCTGACTGCCCCAGGCTTTTTATTTGTGGATACATTTCACTGCATCAGCCAGAAGTTTCTTCTCCTTCCCCTGGGAGGAGGAAAATTTCTATCAAAGATCAGTTTGTGTACAGTTAGAGGAAATGAGTTAGTTCATATGTTAGCACGTTTTCTGAAAAGGATGGTCTCTATCTTTCATAACCCAGGTTATTTATTTTTCCCAAGGTTATTTGTTCTTCCAATAGGTAGGAGCTGTCTTCAGTCCCTATGTTGGGGTATAAGTCTAAAGAGTCTCAGAGTCTGGGCTTAAAAGAAGGAAGGAGTAAGCTTCAGCTCATAGTTAGGGCCCATTTGTGCTTCTCAAAAGTGACCAGGGGCCTGGGGGTAGGTTGACAGTGGCACTGCACACCTACCCCCAACCCAGCTCCATTGTTCCAGCTCACAAAGCCTATTTGTAAAATATTTTAATTTTTTCAAAAGAATGTCACAATAAAACATATAGAAAACCTATCTTAAATCATTCAAAGTTTTCTCAAATTAAAAATCAATAAAGAAAAAAATCCAGAGACACCACCCCAGGATCTGGCTGAACCAGACCTTCCCATCCTCCCTCACTATCTTGAACTCCATACAGATGTGGGAACAAGAGGATTTCCAAGGCCTTTTACAGTGGGAAACCCCACTCAGCTTCCAGAAAGTGATATGTACAAATAGTTTCATTTTGTACAAAATGAAATAGAAATCAGGTGGTGATTAGGCCCTGGATGCACAATAATTGGGAAAAAATGTGAGCCTGAATTTACTGACAGGGAATAGTGCCACCAGCCCCCTAGAGTCTCTTCCCATCTTGATAGAAGCCAAAGAATCCGCTCTGCTCCTCACCTGTTATCTCGGTCTTATTGAAATTCTGTTACAGTCCAGCAGGTTCTCTATCTTCTACACCCACATACTCTGCACTCACATATGGACCAGAAAAACTTCCAGCTGTGCAGTGTGTAGGCAGCAAACAGACATGGAGGCTGCCATCACCTCTCTTCACCCCCCTGCCTCAAGAGTAGTGTCTCTTGCTCAGTGGCCCCATCAAGATTATAGACCTTCGCTTCCTCTCTTAGCCCCAGAGAAGGCTCAGACAGGTTGGCATGAGTAGTCCAAATATGTGATTATATGTGGAGTGACCTTGAATATCTGACGGTGACAATCTAAGCACTCAGGGTATAATGAAAGTGTTAAAGTATATCAGTTGTCTTCTCAACCTCCAGATTGTGAACAAGGCTGAGCTGTTTTTCATGTATTCTCAGTGTTCTGGCCAAGGTACGATAGGCTTGGATGGGACTGTGGGCTTGGTTATGCGAGGTCTGGGGATTCCTGGAACATTTATAGAAGCTCTGGAAGGAGCTTTTAGTGACAATGAGGGGGATATGCCTTGCCCAAGTAAAGGTTGTCCAATTCTCAGCATGCCCATTTTGATAAAGTCCTTCTTGTTCATGGGGTTTTGATGCTTGAGATAGTGGCTAGTGCACCATTAAAGTAGTTCCTGGTATGTGTCTACATAAACTGAGAAATTACACTGAAGCCTGGCTCTAAATTGAGATAATTGTTTGCTCAAAGAGGAGAGAAAATGGAGATTACAAAAATAAGTCAAATATCCTGATAAGCACTGAGAAGGTTAGGTCCCTGAGACATTTCCCCAGAACATACAGGGTTGACAAAATTTTCCAAAGGGCAATTCCTTGGTTTTCAAATTGAACTTATCTTGTCACAGAACATGGAGGCATGACTTAGTTGGTGTGTTGAGAGATAGAGAAGACAATTGGCGAGAGAAATTATTCAAAAAGATAGGGATAGTTATTTCTCTCATCACTGGGTACATGCTTAGGCTAGAATAAAAACAGAAAAGGAAAATATCAAAATAAAATGAAAAATGATAAATAAGGCCACTGTCCTAGAAGTCAAGAGATTTAAGAGCTAGACCATACCACTCTCATTCTTCCCATTTTGGGTTACTCTAGTGAGAAAAAATAAAGAAGCCTCAAAATCTGTCAGCTGTCTTGGGGTTTGTTCACATGAACTTAACCCCACAAAGGGTAGGTCAAGCCTACTTAAAATTTAGACCTAAGAGTCACCCCCAAGAGAGCCTCTTTTGTTGCTCAGATGTGGCCTCTCTCTCCAGCCAACACAACAAGCAAACTCACCACCCTCCATCTGTGTATGTGGGACATGACTCCCGGGGGTGTGGACCTTCCTGACAACGTGGGACAGAAATCCTAGAATGAGCTGAGACTCAGCATCAAGGGATTGAGAAAAACCCTAGAATGAGCTGAGACTCAGCATCAAGGGATTGAGAAAACCTTCTCAACCAAAAGGGGGAAGAGTGAAATGAGACGAAGTGTCAATGGCTGAGAGATTCCAAACAGAGTCGAGAGGTTATCCTGGAGGTTATTCTTACACATTAAGTAGATATCACCTTGTTATTCAAGATGTAATGGAGAGGCTGGAGGAAACTGCCTGAAAATGTAGAGCTCCAGTAGTTCCAGTAGCCATGTTTCTTGAGGATGATTGAATAATGATATAGCTTTCAGAATGTGACTGTGTGATTGTGAAAACCTTGTGTCTGATGCTTCTTTTATCTACCTTGCCAACAGATGAGTACAACATATGGAATAAAGATGAATAATAGGGGGAACAAATGTTAAAATAAATTTAGTTTGAAATGCTAGTGATCAATGAAAAGGAGGGGTAAGGGGTATAGTATGTATAATCTTTTTGCGTGTGTGTTTTCGTTTTAGTTCTTTTTCTGTTATCTTTTTATTTCTTTTTCTGAACTGATGCAACTGTTCTAAGAAATGATCATGATGATGAATATGCAACTATGTGATGATATTGTGAATTACTGATTATTTATGTAGAACGGAATGATAATATGTTAAGAATGTTTTTGTTTGTTTGTTGTTAATTTTTTTTAATTAATAAATTTTAAAAATCTGTCAGCTGGGAACTGGCCTTGCACTCACAGGCAGGTCATGGTGTTCTCCTGCCATGCACAAACAATGTCACAGAACACTATCATGAGCCAAGCTCACAGTGACCATGATGGTGCAAGACAAAAATAAGTCTACTCTGTACTATTTCTGAGCTCAGGAAAATATAAGAACACTGCGCAAATGACAGAAATGACCAAACCTCTGCACCTCCCAGCTATCATGTTTACATGCTGCTTCTTTCCCAATTACAGCTTTATTCCCACTCTTGTCTTCTTTCTTTCCTAGATAAAGGCTACTGATCTTTTGTCACAAAATACCAGCATTTCCTCAGAGTACCAAATCCAGAGCAAAACCCTGTCTCTTTGATGCCTTTTTCCAATCACCTAACATAAGGTCAAATTCTATAACAAGCTCTTCCTACCCCTCATTCCTGAGATAGCTCATACTTGCCCATGGGATCAGTCTACTTTGTGACATCAAGTAATAAAGCCAAATTTTTTGTGACTACAGATGTCCCTAGTCTACTTAGGCTAATAGCAATGGTTATTATTAAATTACACAGTTCTCTGGAATTTATACTATCTACAAAAACAAGAAATTGGACTAATAGCACCAGTCTAATACTATTCAAGGGCCTTTCCATTTCTATCATGTCATAGCCATCTGAGCTTGCTTCTCCTCCCTGCTTTCACTCATTTTGTATGGTTTTCACCAAATTCCTGAGAAACTACAAAAGTAATTGTTTCTGTTTTTCATAAGAGAACACTCACAATAATTAGCACAAATACTGATTTGGAAGACAATTCTCCAATGATCCCAATTAGGAAGAATGATTAAGAACAATGTTCTTATGTAATCTAAACAAGGCTTTGAAGTCACAAGTACCAGACCCAGATTCATGCTGTAAATAATCATATAACTGTATATGCATGCCATATAATCTTTTCCTTCCTCTGGGGTTTTAACCATTTTACAGAAACTAAAGTGTGGAAGCAAAATTTGGGGCATGACACTTTATAAATTAAATGCGGTTAAAAGCAGCTGAGTTATTAAACTTTATTCATGCAGATATAATGAAGAAATCTGTAAATAACATACAATCTAATTATATTTCTCATATATGTGACATGGAAGCTATGTTTCATAATAACTGCTTGGTTTATCTTTTGTGTCTCTCTCTGAAATTTGACTGAATGGATCGTTTAGATTTAATAAGTTTTGATTAGAGAATAAAGATTCCTCTTCCTATAATTGGAGGGAATTTATTTAAATTTCAGTGAAGAAAATACATTAGAGAAAATGGCACTAGTGAAGGGAAGAGGTTCATATAGAATAAACAGAGGCAAATTGACTGCCAAATCAAAGGAGAACATGAACAAGGAGAGATCAGCAACCTTATCAAAAGAAAACGTTTGCAAAGAAAGCAACCTATAGCCTATTGGGAAGCTACTCTTACTATATTAAAGGAATATGAAATAAGATGGCCTAAAATTGCTATAAAGGCCAGAAAAAAAGTCTTGGCAAAACAATGGCAATGTAATAGTTAAGGTGTCTCTCTAGAAAATATATATTTCCGTATTGATAATATTTTAAGAGAAAAGTTCAATCATTCTAAAAATTAAACTTGCTACCAATGGTTTACAGGATGGCTTCCTTTTTTTTTATCAAATGGGTGTGTTGTGTGGGTGGCTGTGAGGCAGTATCATAAGACCTGAGTCTTATCCTATAAAAATCTAATCCTATAAAAATCACTTCCTCTTTTTCACCTTCTGTTAAACAAATATGGAGATAAGGGTCTTGGGTAAGAATTCTACCAACTCTAAAGTTGGTTCTAGATTCTAGTGTTCTAGGTTCAAGAAGGAATCATACTAGATAACAGAGCCTTGTCCATGAATGGGGATATAATTATTGTAATTATTTATTTTTGCCCTTGCTATTGTGAAAAGAAGCCTTCTCAATAATTGCATTTCTGGTCATAGTACATTAGGTGACTGGGATTAATTCTCCCATGTAGAAAAATTAGAAATTCTGGAAAAAAACATATTTTAAATGCACTTAAAGATATCACAGAGCAAACAAGGTATTGCAGAATCACCAGGTCAAGACCCAGAAGATGGAAAACCTGTGGCATCTAGTATTGCTTCATTCTTGACTAATTTGCTGACTCTGGGGAGTGGTGGGGGGGGGGGGGAGTTGAAAAATGGAGGACCTGATTAGTTCTTTTCAATGAGTTTTGAGTCTAAAGGGATAGGAGTTGGTGTTTGGAACCATCTGGAAAAGTGGGAACAAAGGGAACCTAATAAACTACCATGTCTTGGATTGATTATCAGAGGGGCTAAATCCCAGAAGTAATGGTGAACGAGACACAGAATGCCTCTGGCAGAACAGCTACTCATCTTCAGACCCTCTTAATTCCTGAAACTTGATGAAGATCAGTTCAAGTACTATTCTTCCAATGCTTGGCAGATGCAAGTAAAAATTTTCTCCAAAAACAGACAACACCAGCCTAAGCCTCAAACTACATCTACCACTGACTTCTCAGATACGTTGTCTGTCTTACTTTTTTTTTTAATGACACTCAAGGAAATGATAATGAGATCAGTAGAAACAATTAACAATAGAAACAGATTCAAGGGTGCTCCAAATATTGAAATTATAAGACAGAGGCTTTAAAATACTCCTGTCAAGAAGATAAAAGACAAAATTGAGAATTTAAGAAGGATATTTAAAATAATAAAAAGAAGAATATAGCATATTTTGAAAATTAAAAAGAAATTCTAGAATTAAAATAACACAATATCCAAAATTGGTAACAAAATATATTGATTTAAAAGCCTACTAGAATTTCCCGGTGCCTGCCCATGCAAAATAAAGCCTACTAGACAAAACTGAGAAGTTATGAACTGGGAGATAAATCAGAAGATATCATCCACAATGAAGCAAAAGAGAGAAAAAGAAGGAAAATGCAAAAATATGAAGGTAATAGACATAATGTGATAATATCTCACAAATAGATAATAGAGATTCAAAAGAAAAAGAAAGAGAATGGCACAGAATATTTATAGAGTTTTTGAAGAGATAATGGATGAGCATTTTCTAAGACTGACAAAAGATATTAACTCACAGATTCCAGAAGTCTTAAAAACTAAAATCATGTATTTAAATAGGAAGATAAAATTAATCAATTTAATGGTAATTGCTACTTTTACCTTCTTCCAAGACATAGTGATAAACCCTATGCCACTTAACTCCCTTTATTCCCCTCCTAACTTATATTCTATATGTGCTGTGTATTTTAATTCTACATATATACTAAGCGTTATTAGATGTTAATTTTTCTTCTTTATAAATTATTTTCATTGTTCTTCATCTTTTTCTGAATCTCTAACTTTCCATTTATAGTTTTCTTTCTACCTAAATAACACCCTTGTTATATTTCCCTTAGCTTATGAAGAATTAACTGTTTAGTTCATATCTGAAAATGTTTCATGCTATCAGTTTTTAACTGTTTTTCTCCATTGGGTATAGAATCCTAGGTTGGAAGTTCATTTTTCCAGTATTTTGTAAATAACATTCCATTGTCTTCTGACTTCCTTGTTTCTGTTGACAAGTCAGCTGTCTGTCAGTTTTATAGTTGCTCCTTTTAAGTTAATCTGTCTTTTGTCTCAGATTGTTCATAAGACTTCCTCTTTTCTTTGATTTTAACAGTTTTCTATCATTCCTCTGGTATGTATTATATTAAATATAAGCTGCAACAATAATGAATAAAAACAAAGATTTAGGGGCTGAACTTAAAAAAAAACTAACTGAAATTATTGTTGAGAGTCAGAATTCTATATCCTAAAACCTCAGGATATAAAAATGTTAAAAAAAAAAAAAAAGTACATATCATGAAAATATTTGTGAAAAGAAAGCTTATAGTACAACACTAATATCAGACAAAATAGACTTTAAAGCAGAAAGCGTCACTAAAATTAATGTGGGACCTGTCACAGAAATACAAGGTTCAATTTAGCAATAATACATAACAATTATAAATTTGAATGGATCTATAACAGCCTCTGTATTAGTCAGAATTATTTAGAGAAACAGAAACAGCAGGAGATATCTGTGAATATGAGATTTTATAAAAGTGTCTCACACAACTGTGGGGGTGCATGAGTCCAAATTCCATAGCAGGCCACTAGCTGGGAACTTCAATGAATGCCACCAATGAACTTTCCAGAAGAAGCTGGCTAGATGAAGAAAAAGGTGAAAGTTCTCTGTTCTCCCTTAAACGTCTTCAACAGATTGGATTAAATCCAATTGATTGGATTATCTCATTGTGGAAGACACTCCTTCATTTGATCCTTAGATGTGATCAGCCACAGATGCAATCAACTGACTGATGATATAATATACCAGCCTTCTGTTTTACTAACCAGCAATGAAATGTCCCTGGAGTAGTGGTTAGGCCAATGCTTGCTTGACCAAACAACTGGTACCACAATCTAGCCAAGTTGACGCATGAGCCTAACCATCACAGTATCAAACATATAAAGCAAAATCTGACTGAAATTAAAAAAAAAAATAGGCATACCCACAATCTAGTGGAAGATTTTATTATACATCTCTCAACAACTGATAGAAAACGTAGGCAAAAAATCAATAAGAATATGAAGATTTAAACAGCCTATAATGAGCACTGCATTAAATAACTGGAAAATATGCATTACTTTAAAGCACACAGAACATTCACAAATAGTGACCATAGATCTCACCAAAAAGTATGTATGGTCACAAACCAACCCATTTCACCTCACCTAAATTCTCTGTTCAGGAACATCTTTCAGACAGTTTAACTTTATATAACAGAATGTCAACCTTAATATCTAACTTTTAATATCTGCTTGATAGAGATCTCTTAAATAAGTGACAGGGGTTTACCCTAGAAAGCTCAGTCTTGAGTAGCCTGACTGTCATTCAGTGTTCACAAAAAGACTTACTCAGGACTTCCAGGTCAAGATGTTGGCTTAACAACATGCACATTTTAGTTCGTCCTCCAGAACAACTACTAAATAACCAGAAACAGTACAGCACAGCTCCCGGAGCCACAATACTGACCAGATACACAGCGTACCCCAGTCTGGACCAGCTGGACCGACTGTGAGCACCCCCCTGAACCGTGAGTTCCCAAAGCTGCGGCAGCCAGCACCCCTCCCCCACAGGCCACTTCCCAGAGGGGAAAGGAAAGGACTTTACCAGCAGCAGGGACTGGGCACAATCAAACGCCAATTGTGGAACTAATTAACAAATCCTGACTACTAAAACTAGGCCCCCAGCTTTAGGTGAACCTGATCAAAGCAGAGGTTGCTCATTTTTGCCCCGGTGCCAAGGGGGCAGGACTGACAGAAAAAGGGGAAAAAAAAAAAAAAAAGAAGGAAACAGAGGTTTTTGTGGCTGTGTATCTACAAAGGCTTGACTGCCTCCGGATACAGCAGCAGGACTTTTCAGGCTGCAACTGCCCCAGGCATAGGCAGAAGTGAGCTCTTTGGGGGGCTTATCTGGAGCTTGTGCCTTCCCCAGGGGAGGGGTGAAGCCCCACCCAGGTGGAATCCCTCCATCAAGGAATTCAGACACCAGGGCTTGGTAATTTGAAGCCATTAAAACCAGCCTACAACCTCTCCTCTGTCTCCACCAGGCCCCCAGCAGGGAGAGTCTGCCAAAGTTAAAGGTACTGTATCATCTTATGCTGGTGGGACCTGCAGTCAGACAAGCACCACATACTGGGCAGGATAAGAAAAACAGAGCCCAGAGACTTCACAGGAAAGTCTTTCAACCTTCTGGGTCTCACCCTCAGGGAAAACCAACGCAGGTGACTCTTTCCTCCTGATAGGAGGCCAGTTTGATCTGGGAAAATCTGGCTGGGGTCTATAATATCTAAGTAGACCCTCCTAAGTGTGTGTGGGGGAAAGGCATCACACAAGCAGGGTAAGAAACAAGAAAACAAGAACTGAAAAATTCTCCTCTGTTAAACAAAACTTAAGCTAAAGGTCCAGATAAAGCTGAACGGAATGTCAAAGATCAGATAGACAATAAATTCATCCAGCAAGGAAACCCTAGATAAAAGAAGTGAAAGCAATCTCCAGAATAAACTAATCAAGGTAATTAAATGCCTAGACGCCAGCAAAAAATAACAAATCACACTAGGAAAATTGAAGATATGACCCAGTCAAAGGAACAAACCAACAATCCAAATAACACACAGGAGCTGAAACAATTAATTCAGAATGCACGAACAGACATGGAAAACCTCATCAAAAACTAAATCAATGAATTGAGGGAGGATATAAAGAAGGCAAGGAAAGAACAAAAAGAAGAAACTGAAAGTCTGAAAAAACAAATCACAGAACTTATGGGAATGAAAGGCACAGTAGAATAAATGAAAAAAACAATGGAAACCTACAATGGTAGATTTTGAGAGACAGAACATAGGATTTCAAAACTGGAGGACAGAACATCTGAAATCCAACAAGAAACACAAACTAAAGGAAAAAAATGGAAAAATATGAGCAGGGGCTCAGGGAATTGAAAGACAATATGAAACGCGTGAATATATGTGTTGTGGGTGTCCCAGAAGGAGAAGAGAAGGGAAAAGGAGGAGAAAAACTAATGGAGGAAATTATCACTGAAAATTTCCCAACTCTTATGAAAGACTTAAAATTACAGATCCAAGAAGTGCAATGTACCCCAAAGAGAATAGATCCAAATAGACATACTCCAAGACATTTAATAATCAGAATGCCAGAGGTCAAAGAGAAAGAGAGGATCTTGAAAGCAACAAGAGAAAAGCAATCCATCACATACAAGGGAAGCCCAATAAGACTATGCGCAGATCTCTCAGCAGAAACCATGGAGGCGAGAAGACAGTGGGATAATATATTTAAATTATTAAAAGAGAAAAACTGCCAACCAAGAATTCCATATCCAGCAAAATTGTCCTTCAAAAATGAGGGAGAAATTAAAACATTTTCAGACAAAAAGTCACTGAGAGAATTTGTGACCAAGAGACCAGCTCTGCAAGAAATACTAAAGGGAACTCTAGAGACAGATACGAAGACAAAACAGAGAGGTGTGGAGAAGAGTGTAGAAAGGAAGACTATGAGTAAAGGTAAAAAGAAGGAAAATTAGATATGACATATAAAACCCAGAAGACAAAATAGTAGAAAAAAGTACTAGCCATGCAGTAATAACACTGAATGTTAATGGATTAAACTCTCCAATCAAAAGACATAGTCTGGCAGAATGGATTAAAAAAACAGGACCCATCTATATGCTGTCTCTACTCAAAGGACACGAGGCCAAGGACACAAATGGACATTTACACACCAATGTTTATAGCAGCATTATTAACAATTACCAAGAGATGGAAACAGCCAAAATGTCCATCAACAGACAGTTGGCTAAACAAACTGTGACATTTACATAAGATGGAATATTATGCAGCTGTAAGACAGAATAAAGTTATGAAGTATGTAACAACATGAATGGACCTTAAGGACATTATGCTGAGTGTGATTAGCCAGAAACAAAAGGACAAATACTGTATGGTCTCACTGATATGAACTGACATTAGTGAATAAACTTGGAATATTTCCTTGGTAACAGAGACCATCAGGAGATAGAAATAGGGTAAGATATTGGGTAATTGGAGCTGAAGGGATACAGATTGTGCAACAGGACTGAATATAAAAACTCAGAAATGGACAGCACAATATTACCTAACTGTAATACAATTATGTTAAAACACTGAATGAAGCTGCATATGAGAATGATAGAGGGAGAAGGACTGGTGGCATAAATGAAATCACAAAGAAAGATAGATGATAAAAATTGAGATGGTGTAATCTAGGAATGCCTAGAGTGTATAGTGATAGTGACTAAATGTACAAATTTAAAAAATGTTTTCGCATGAGGAAGAACAAAAGAATGTCATTACTGCAGTATGCTGAAAATAGATGGTATTTAATATTTTAAAATTTCAACTAATGTGTGAGACTAAAGCAAAAAATGTTTATTTGGTACAAATCTATACTTTAACTAGTGCATCTCCTAATATAACTTATGTAGATAGTTGATTGAACACCTTAAGTACATGGAACTTTGTATAGGACATGAGATTTTTTTGGTTTGTTCAGGTGATGCCCTGATGAATCCCAGAGTGATTTGATCAGTGAGTGGGAAAGTATTTGCAAAGTCCCCTTCGGGGAATGGTGAGAACAGGGGAATACTCAACTTCCCCAAGTTGAATTCTTGATATTCTCACAAGCAGTGTGGACAACCAAAGCTATAGGCTGAGCCCCAAGTCTTGGGGTTTGTTCATATGAAACTTAACCCCACAGGGGATAGGTCAAGCCTACTTAAAATTAAGCCTAAGAGTCACCCCCAAGAGAACCTCTTCTGTTGCTCAGATGTGGCCTCTCTCTCCAGCCAACACAGCAAGCAGACTCACCACCCTCCCCCTGTCTATGTGAGACATGACTACCAGGGGTGTGGATCTTCCTGGCAGCGTGGGACAGAAATCCCAGAAAGAGCTGAGATTCAGCATTAAGGGATTGCGAAAAACTCTAGAATGAGCTGAGACCCAGCATCAAGGGATTGAGAAAACCTTCTCAACCAAAAAGGGGAAGAGTGAAATGAGACAAAATGTCAATGGCTGAGAGATTCCAAACAGAGTGGAGAGGTTATCCTGGAGGTTATTCTTACGCAATAAGTAGATATCACCTTGTTATCCAAGATGTAATGGAGAGGCTGGAGGAAACTGCCTGAAAATGTAGAGTTGTGTTCCAGTAGCCATGTTTCTTGATGATGATTGTGTAATGATATAGCTTTCACAATGTGACTGTGTGATTGTGAAAACCTTTTGTCTGATGCTCCTTTTATCTACCTTGTCAACAGATGAACGGAACATACGGAAAAAAATAAATAATAGGGGGAACAAATGTTAAAATAGATTTAGTTTGAAATGCTAGTGATCAGTGAAAAGGATCAGTAAGGGGTATGGCCTGTAAAAATTTTTTTTTTCTGTTTGTTATATTTTTCTGTTGTCTTTTTATTTCTTTTTCTGAATTGATGCTAATGTTCTGGGAAATGATCATGATGATGAATATGCAACTATGTGATGATATTGTGAATTGCTGAGTGTATGTGTTGGGAATGTTTGTTTCTTGTCTTTTTTTTAATTAATAAAAAATTAAAAAATAAAAATAAAATAATAAAATTTGAAAAAAAAAAAGACTTAGGAAGTGATATTTGAAGAAATAATGGCTGAGAACTCCCCAAATTGATTAGGTACATGAAAATACACATACAAGAAGCTCAGTGATCTCCAAGTACAATAAAACAAAGAGACCCACACTGAAACATTATAATCAAACTGTTGAAAGACAAAAACAAAGAGAGAATCATAAAGAGAGAACCTTGCAAGAAAGAGGCAACTCAACATGTACCAAGAATTCTCGATAATATACACACCCAATTTCTCACCAAAAAGCATAGAAGCCAGAGGCAGTGAATGATACTTTAAAAAGTGCTGAAAGGAAAAAAAAACTGTCAACTAAGGATTCTATATCCAGCAAAATTA
The DNA here is from genome assembly GCF_023851605.1 of Tamandua tetradactyla. NCBI lineage: Eukaryota > Metazoa > Chordata > Mammalia > Pilosa > Myrmecophagidae > Tamandua > Tamandua tetradactyla. The sequence continues at coordinate 63,715,765 of NC_135328.1, read as the reverse complement.
TTCTTCAAAACTGAAGGAGAAATTAAATTATCTTAAATAAACAAAAATAGAGGGAGCAAGTGGGCAACGGTGGCTCAGTGGCAGAATTTTTACTTTCCATGCCAGAGACCCAGGTTCAATTCCTGGAGCCTGCCCATGTAAATAAAATAAAAAATAAAAATAAAAAAATGAGGGAGCTCATTGCTAGTAAATGTGCTTGAAAAGAAATACTAAAAAGAATCTTAAATTCTGAAATGAGAGGAACTAGAGAGTAACTCAAAAACGTGATGAAATGAAGAATATCACTAAAGTAAACTATATAGATAAATATAAAATATTTAATATATACATAGTAAACATGAAAATATAAAATATATAGGTAAATATAAAAGCCAATATTATTGTATCTTTTGTTCGTAACTCTTTTTTTTATTTCCTACACTATTTAAGATAAATTGTAAATCTATGTTAATAGGCATACAATTTGCGCAATAACTTAGAGGGATGGAGTTGCATATGAGCAGGGTTTTGTATATTAGCAAAACTGACTTGGTCAATTAAAACTATATTGCTATGGAAAAATCTCTAATCAATAACCTAACTTTACACCATAATGAACTAGAAAAAGAAGATAAAGCTAACTCCAAAACTAGCAGAAGGAAGTAAATAATAAAGATAAAAGTGGAAATAAACATGATCAAGAATAGAAAAACAATAGAGAGGATCAAAGACATCAAAAGTTAGTTATCTTTAAAAACGTCAATAAAATTGACAAAGCTTTAGCTAGACTGACAAAGAAAAAAAGAGAAAAGATACAAATCACTCAAGTCAGAAATGAAAGTGGGGACGTTACTATCAACATAGAAGTAAAAAAAATGAAAAGGATTACAAGAGAATGCTATAAAAAAGTGTTCACCAGCAAATTAGATAACCTGAATGAAATGGAAATATTCCTACACACAAAATATATATATTTTGAATATATATATTCAAAAACTGACTCAAGAAGAAGTGGAAAATCTGGCCTATTCCTTCCTTTCCTCCTTCTTCCCTCCCTCCCTCCTCCTATGTGGCCTATAATGCAGTCATGTTGAAATCCTTTCATTTTCTAAATCAAGACATGCTTTCTCCCTACTTAGTGACCTTACACATATGCCCCACCTCTATGTTTTCAGGTGGTGAATTTTTATTCCTTCAAAGACAATCTCAGATAATCACTTATACAAGATGTTTCCCCTGAACTTCCAGCCAGTAGAAACCAGTTACTATCCCAATTCTGCTCCCATAACCCCAATATCATGCCTCCATATCTCCTTCTATAACAAGATATTCCCTGCTTTCCTCACTGATTGAACTTTGGGCCTTTTTCAGGGCTCCCAAGTATATGGTAAGCCAGCAAGCACAGGTAGACTATAGCAAGTACCATAAAATAAGTATAGAAAATATGCTATAGAGTCCCTAAGGGAGAAGAGCAACCCTCCAGAAGGAGGGATTCGTTCACTCCTCGTTCATCCATTCATTGCACACATGCAGTCCCTGTATTTCTAGCCATCTCTTCAATCAAGAAACAAAGCTTTTTCTCCAGAAGGCTGTACTGGAAACACAATGCAGTAGCTATTCTTGTCAGTCCTGTCTAAAGTATGACTGTTCTCATACATTCCCTTAGCAGACTAGGTCCTATAGAACAACCTACAGATCTGGAATACCCCTTGGTTATTTCCACCGTCAATGGTATGCTATGCCAGTCACAGTCACAGCCACAGCCACAACCGCATTTCACCTTAAGGTACTTTGGTTTTAGCCTACCTCCTATAAACAGACTTCAGGTTAGCAGACCTAAATTTTGGGCTCTCCTCTGTCCTGGAGACAGGAAAGCTGAAAAGCAGGGCAAGCTTAATAAACTTGAAACCAATGGGTGCATGAGGGACTTTGTAACAATGCTTACCTTCCCCAGGGTCACCACAGCAAAGACTGCGCTGCATTGTGGTTGTCCCAACAGGACATAGGTGCCAGGGCATCAAGTTGTGGCAAAATGGACTGTGCAGCTTTCCTTTCCACAACCATGTCTCTTTCCTGGAATCACAAAGTGCTTTCAGGTACCTCGGTTCTAAAGTTTGGGTAAGAGCTATGGTTGAGGCACTTAATCCATGCAAGTGTGAACTTGGAAACGTGGGCTTAGTCATGAGGACAATTTCAAGAAATTCTAAGCTGCTCCAAGTAGCACCTGTGACAAGAAACAAGCATGTATGTGCAATAACTTTTTCCCAACAGCCTGACAGCTGCCCCCCACCCCCACCCCCACCCCACCCCCCCACTGTCAGCCATGAGGGCTCTTGCTCAGTAATGTTTACTGAGTCCCCTACTATATTAGAGGAACTATTCTAAGGTGCTGAGGTTCTGCCAAATGCCCTGTAGTCTGGTAAATCTCTACTTTTACTCATCCCCACCCAGCACCTATAAGACACCATGTGAATTCATTTCCCTTCGTTTTCCATTAACCACTACATGGGCCATGGGCCTTGAAATACAAAGGGATTATAATTTATTCTCTTTCCTACAGGTTTCTATGTCACTCAGTATAATCACAGAGTTGTTTGTTCATCATCACAACCAATTTGAAAACATTTTAATTGCACCAAAAAGAAAAATCCAATGTCATTTTCAATTCCCTATTATTCACACTTCTCATTGGTACCATTGCTACAATTTATAAAAGAATATTATATTATTGCTAACTATAGTCCTTAGTTTGCATTAATTGTATTTTTCGCATATACCACCCCATAATTAACACTTTGTCATAGTGACATACATTTATTCTAGTTCATGTAAGAATATTTGTACAATTGACCACACGTTATCATTCACAACAGAGTTTACTATTTTATACAGTCCCGTTTTGTCCTCTTTCTTTCTAGTGACATGCCCAACCCTAAACTTTCCCTCTCAACCATTATTTAGCACTATTAATTGCACTCACAATAATGTGTTACCATCACCTCTATCCATTTCCAAACATTTACAACCAATCTTATTAAAAATTATGTCATCAGCTCTCCATTCTGTACTCTCATTCTATCTCCTGGTAATCTAGAATTTTTATTTGTATTTGTATTTTCATAATAGCTTATGATGTCGAGCATCTTTTAATGTGAGTGGGGTTTTTTTAGCCATTTGCATTTTCTCTTTGGAAGAGTGTTTATTCAAGTCTTTTACACATTTTTAAATTGGGATATCTTTTTATTGTTGAGCTGTAAGATTTCTTTATAGATTCTGGATGTTAAACCCTTATCAAATACATGATGTTGTAGCCTACTCAGTGCATCACATCAGTAGGCATGTGATGTCAATTTGGCTCATTTAGGCCATCCACAAATGTCCAAAGCTCAATAAACCTCTACAATTTTTTTGGTAAAAAAAAATGTAATATCCTTTTCTTCCTTTAAATGTGCTTTGCTTAAAAGTAAATACAAGAAAAATGAAAACTTACATTCACACAAAAACATAATGAATGTTCATAGCAGTTTTATTTATAGTAACCAAAACCTATAAAGAGCCCAGATGTCCTTTAATGGGTGAAAGGATAAACAAACTTGTTTGTTTTGAGTACTACAAAATACTACTCAAAGATAAAAAAAAAGAATGAGCTAATGATATATACAACAACTGGAATGAATCTCCTTGGAATTTTGCTGAGTGGAAAAAAAAAAGCCAATCCCAAAAGACTACATACTTTAATCCACTTATATAACATTTTTGAAATGACAAAATTATAAAAATGGAGAACAGATCAGTGATTGCCAGGTTAGGGATGGGGAGAGAACAGGTGGAGGGTGAAAGGAAAATGGATGAAGTAAAAGAGCAACGTGAAGGCTCCTTGTAGAGGTGGAAGTGTTGAATATCTTGGCTGTGATGACAGATACTCCAATTTGCAGATGCAACAACTTGTATAGAACTAAATACAGAAACACAAGAATGAGTACAAGCAAAACTGAAAATCTGAACAAGATGGGTAGATTGTATCAATGTCAATATCTTGGTTGTGGTATTGTACTTTAGTTTTGTTAAATACTATTATTTTCCCAGAGAAACTGGGAAAAGGGTATGCAGGATTTCTCCTTTTTTTATCTTGCAACTGCATGTTAATCTACAATTATCTCGACAACAATTTCTATTAAAAAATTCACAGCCAGTCACAACAGAGTTTATTCATCAAAGATGAATAACAATAATCACCCTATAGGAATCATTTATACGAGTTATATGATGAAATTTATAGTACAACTTTTACACAGTTTACTCCATCTAACTTATTTTTGTTATATTTATATATTATGGCACTTTTAAAATTTCCTCAGCCCTTAATTTTTGGTGTTTCCTCCCACTTATTGTTGTCTATTGCAACAGTACTTTTACCTTCTTTGTTATTGTCTGTTTTCATCATAGAAGAATAAGGAAATCTGTAATACAATGCCTTTTCAAACCAAAAAAAAAAAGTGAATATATCATATTAAAATTTAACTTGATAATTTTTGCCTAGAGCATTCAGCCACTTCTATTAACTATGTCAAGCACTATGCTGGGGGCTGAAGATATAGTAGGAAGTTAAACAGTGTCCCTGCCTTTAAAGAGGTCACAGTTAACCAGGTTAGGAAGATAAACAGACAAATAAGTACATCATACCTAAATTTACTAGTACTTAATATAATGAAGAAAAATGCATCCAAGTAATTATTGATAATTACATAGATGTGTGGTATACAAGATGCTTCTGTGAAGAAATGATATTTGAGCAGAGATCTGAATAATGTGATAGAGATACATGGAGTTCATGGTCATTAAGACAAAAAGCAATACTGGTTTTTCTGTAACAGACACATATTAATTCTTAATTCCCAGATGAATTAACAGAGAAATGGGTCCTTAGTCAGTTTCCTTTATCTTTTCAATCAAAAGATCAAAGAGTCAAATACTTATTGCTTACTTCTTCATTCCCCTTTCCTTTGATATTTTTAAAAGCTCATCTAGCTCTAAAAGAAAAAAAAATATTCTTAATGAATATTGCAATCAAGAGATGTGACCTCTGAGAACTAATCCCCTCTGAACTACCATGATGTTGGCCTTTTCCTGATTTGAGGTCAGTAGAGTTATGGTGTTTGTGTCTGTCACAGAAAATCCCTGCATGTAAAATCATTTGACACACTCTGACTTCTCCAAATCCTCCCAAGCAGCACAATCTGCAGGTCAGAGTTGGCTACTCCGTTTCAATTAACTCTCTTTCATACTTGATCATTGTCCTTGTCTTCATTTATGTCAAATGGTGCTCCCTGGTGACACAGGCAGCTGGTTATTCTGGGTTAACTCAGATGAACCTTATTAAAATAGCAGCCTCCCTTGTGCAAATCCATCCATCACCTTCACCCTGTCAGAGCCCTGTCAGCTTGTTTCGTGGTGCCATCTCTGGTCCCAGATGATAAGAATGACACCAACTACACCATCAGCATTGGAACACTGTTTGCAAAGGTCACACATGAATGGGGACTCTGCAAAATCTGCTTCTTTGAAAATGTATGGATTTAACTCCATCCAGGAAATGTTAACTGAACAAATGTTAGTTCTGGAGTAATGGGTTTAGAATCCCAGGATGGCTGTGCCTAAAAAAAGGCTGTTCCTTAGAAACAACAGGGCCTGCTCTGGTGTAGTTTCAGATACCTAGGCCAATACAATGGCAAGCCAATTTTCTGTGAGATAATTTCATAACAAGTCATGAGGTGTTGAGTACACCCTAAATTCAACACGAACACCTGTGTAGGAAGGTAGGCAGTAATGCTTTCTTTTCAATACAGACATTGGCCCAAAATGAAAGAATGGGAGCTAATTATGGGTGAGGGAGGTCAAGGTAGCTCCAAAAATCATCACCAGTCCCTCCCATCACCTCTCTCCTCTTAAGTCACTCCCTACATTCAATGCTTCTGGGATGTGTATGAGCCACACTTTCTTGACCTGCCTTGGCCTCTAAATTCAAACTTAGTGGGATTGAAAAGTGAGAAAGGCTTAATGGACTACACTTCATATAATTTGAGTGAGGATTATCCTTGAGAGCTACACTGGTCTCTACTTTTAGGAAGCCCAAACTAGGCACGGTAAGATGGTGGGCCTGTCGCAGCCAGCGAAAATCTAGTGACTCTTGCAAAATGATCATTTCCTATTTTCCTCTTATTACTTCTGAAGATAGATGGGAATTATTTATTTCTCAAATAGTAGTCCTAACATAATGAGTCCTAAGGTGAACTGGTAGACTACCTCTCAAAAAGGTTGACTGACCTTCTTTAAAAAGTCATTGGAGGGCCCACAGTTCTGGGATCACATATAGCTTCTTCCCCCCCAGTAAACAGAATAAAAACTAGGGACTCTGAATTAGGAGGGTTTCAAAGAAGAAAAATTACTGTGCTACTAGACATAACTCTGAATGTGCAAGAGCTTATAGCTTAAGACTGTTAGGAGATAGAATCTTTTCAGGGAACCTTGGATGAGACAGTTTATTGCTAGAGATGTGACTATAGCTGCCAGAACTTTAATTTCCAGACAGCATGTAGGAGAAATTGAAAACTTAAGAAGAGCTGCAGATTCCCTGATATTTGAGATCAGAAATCTATAAGTCTAGGTGTAATAAGTAAGCCAAACAAACAGGCAAGACCTTGCCCCTCTGGAGAATGGAACAGTGAAGTGGAATTGGAGAAACTATGAAATTTTGTTAGCAGGCTGTTCTAGTTTGCTAGCTGCGGAATGCAATATACCAGAAACGGAATGGCTTTTAAAAGGGGAAATTTAATGAGTTGCTAGTTTACAGATCTAGGGCCGAGAAAATGTCCCAATTAAAACAAGTCTATAGAAATGTCCAATCAAAGGCATCTGGGGAAAGATAGCTTGGTTCAAGAAGGCCGATGAAGTTCAGGGTTTCTCTCTCATCTGGAAAGGCACATGGCGAACGCAGTCAGGGCTTCTCTCTCGGCTGGAAGGGCACATGGCAGACACGGCGTCATCTGCTAGCTTACTCTCCTGGCTTCTGGTTTCATGAAGCTCCCCGGGAGGCATTTCCCTTCTTCATCTCCAAAGGTCGCTGGCTGGTGGACTCTCTGCTTTGTAGTGTTGCAGCATTCTCTGCCCTCTCTGAGTCTCTCATTCTCCAAAATGTTTCCTCTTTTATAGGACTTCAGAAACTAACCAAGACCCACTCAGATGGGTGGAGACATGTCATCCCCTAATCCAGTTTAACAACCGTTCTTAACTAAATCTCATCAACCAGGGAGATGATCCCATCACAGTCCCAAATACACAGCATTGAATAGAGACTATTCTACCTTTAAGAAATGGGATCCATATTAAAACATGGCTTTTCTTAGGGGGCATACTTCCCTTCAAACCAGCACACAGGCCAATATAATTTCCAATGTTTGCTCGTTTCCAAATAAGATAAGGTCCTTTCAGAATTGTGTCTAAAGAATTTTCAGGTAGAGATCCCAACTGTGGTAGGTTTGGGGTGGTGATATATTTTCCAAGTTTCTTTTTATCTTCAGGTTGAAACTTAGATTTTTTTCTTTCTCAAATCGGATTATGAACCTCTCTTCTGTGCTCCTGTGGAATATCATATTCATTCCATAGTGGTTATTTTCATACTTACTATTATCACCTATTCTTCTATAATTCCTCAGCAATTTGTAAACTCTTTTGGATAACTACTACATCTTGTTTAACTTTATATTCCCAGCACATAGCAGGAGCTCTTGAATGCATGAAGGAGGTAAGAAGCCTGCCTTCAAGTTACCACCTGACAGTTTACCCTTGATCTTAAGGAGACGATGAACTTTCTGTAGGAGAAAATACAGAAGAAGAAATGCAAAACTCTGTCCACACAAAATCAGGCAGCTGGACTGAACTATGCCCTTATGGTCCAGTGAACTGTACAATTAATAGCTCCATGTGCAAGAGATGGTGAGGCATGCTGGGTTGCTCTAAAGCATGTGCAAGATAAGCACCCTGGCCATTCTGAAGAAGAAAGATGAATAGTCTCTTAAATGCAGTTTCAAAGAAATCTCTCTTTTAATTGTCATGGAAAAGAGGAAATTAACTCAGAGGACCAATATAGCAACATGAATAGTTGTCCAGATAAGGCACCAGCTCTGCTATTTAAAACTCAAGTGTTATTAAAAACTAGCCTTAATTTGGCAGTGTTGTGCCCCTCTGACCCTGGTTGGTTCGAATTTATTTATTAAATTTTAGCATAGCTTCTGGTTTTCATTGTGGCTGTTAATTGAACCCCTTTCTTTAGACTGAACATGCTCACATGTGGAGAATTTGAGCCTGTCCTGGTAACAACCTCTGTTTAGCCTCTGCATGTTTAGGCAACAGCAGTATCCTTTCTGTTCTAGCAGAGCTCTGGCCCTGTTTTAGCTGGTATGCAAATGTAGAGTGTGATCTATCATGTTTTATTTAGTAGCATCGCTGAGAGGAAGGGAAAAGGAAATTGTTGTGAATTAAATGTCCTTGTCTCTTCAGGCAGGAAGATAAAAGTTCTGATTGATTGCCTAGATGGCTGGAAATGGAAGTATTAATGTAAAACAATGATTTTGTTATGTTTCTGTTCTCTGGAGTGTTGCAAATGGCAGAGAAAATTTTATTCCAGAACCAGGTTGAGAGACTTTCTCTCTTGCCAGAACAAGCAAATCTGATGAAATCTAAAGGAGGGGGTGGAGAGCCCAGGAGTAGGGCTGGAAGATCTGGGCCTACTACCTTCCCCTGGTGACCTTAGATAAGAATTTTACTGTTTCAGCCTCAAATTCCTTAAGATTCGAGCATTTGTCTAGAAATGAGATCTAAAGTCTCTTTCACTGCTTGTGATGCTATCTCATTCTTTCTCATTCTGAATTAGCCCAAATGTGAACTTGGCCATCATTTGATTCCAAGAATTTCAGTCAGTGGAAAAACGGCAAACAAAATTGTGCAGTATGTCCACTAGGCAGTTGGCCTTAAATAGTCATCATTCCCTGGTGGGTGCTACTGACCTGCTCTACTCCCAAGAATCTCGAATTGGTGAGATTCCACCAAGGTTAGCCATTTTAATTCAACGATATTTAAAGAAATTATTCTACTGAGAATTTTATAATCACAAGAGAAAGTACAAGAGACGTGACCCCATGCGATGGATTAAACTTGAAAATTCACTAAAACTAACAAACACATAAAGTGCACAATAAATTGCATATAATACGTAATGAGGAAAAATGGAGAAAACCTTTCGTTGATATAGATAATGGAAATAGTTTCATCTTGGTCTGGTCCAGGTCCTCCTTTTTTACTTCTTTCCTGAATCTGCAACTTTCTCTGGTTTTACTAATCTCTAGGTTCATCGTGCTCCATTTCCCATGCTGGTAGACCCAGGAATTGACTCTTTGATTAGCCAGGCTTTTAAAGTACACACAGAGACTTCTCAATTTGGAGCTACAACTTCCCAAGGTTCGGAATTTAGGTTAAGGATCTTTCTCCACTGTACTTCTTTCTCTTTCTCAAAAATTCTTAAATCAGGCATTGTTGAAAGTAAAGGAGGTTTGGTTTTCTCCAGTGTGGGGTTTCTTTTACAGTGCATCCAAGATGGATACATCAGAAATGGCTCCTATGATCTCATTCTGTGGTTCCTGCTCTGAACGTGTGTGTGTGTGTGTGTGTACGTGTGTGTGAAAGAGAGAGACAGAGACAGAAACATATAGGCACAGAGAATAACCCTCTTCTCTGAAAGCTATAGGAGACAATTGCCAGATTCCACAACTCAAAACAGAGTCTGTACGAGCTCAATCTATGCCCAATATTACCCACCAAGTCAGCTAAGTAGAACTAAAATCCAATATTAAACTAGATTTTTAAATGGAATTTAGGAATTGGTCCTCAAACAAAAACCAGACCACTTTCATACCTCACTCTCAGCAAAAACATGCTCTCATAAAGTGGTCTTGAAATATTCTTTTACTTTATATGTGTTTCTTCTTCTTTTTGAAAAATATCTGATTCTTAAAATACTAGTTCAATTTTCATCATGCAAAATATGAAAGGATACTTCTGTTTGAATCAGAAGAGATGTTGACTTTTGTTTTGCTTTTGTTCAAAACAATTATTTCATAATTAATATGCCATAACATTCACATCCTAATACCAGGTCACCTAGTATACTGAATTTTCTCTCCTACTTTGGTGGTTTGATTTTATTCAGAAGTTGCTTCTGGATGCAGGAGATCAAGCATAGAAAGCTGAATTCTGGCATTATGGATGAAATTGATTAAGCCATGTCTTTCCCCTTGGTGTAATGACTCTCAGATAATAAACAATGATCATTCTCTCAGGCCACTGGGGCATAGCCACACACACAGTGTGAGGAATTCCCTAGCTGAGTAAATTAACAAATGTAACTCAAATGAACTGAACTTGTTAGAGTATAGATCTAATGAGCCTGAAACAGAGGAGATTAGTTTAGGAACGTGGGTTTGGGCAGGCTCCAAAACAACACACTGCATTCCAAACCCCAGGAAATTAGGCCATTTGTCACAAGAAAAAAGGAGAACAAAAGAGTCAGATGGGTCTCCACACATCATCGTTGCAGAAAAGGCAGCTGGAGGCTGAGCTGGACCAGAGGTCCCTGGGTAAGACACAGCACCTCACGCTCGCTCCCCACCTTCCAACCCATCTCATTATATTGCACAGAATAAAATCAGGGTCCCCAACCTTTTCACACCCAAGACTCCTTTTATGGTCTCCCCCTACTAAGGCACCATAATTTTAACCTCTATCAATTTGCGCCTATTCCATAATGGTTGTTGCCATTTTGTATTAATCCAAAACATATGTAATTCAGAAGTGGAATTTATGAACACAGCTAGAAAATGATTAGTACTCACAGTCCTCTATAAATCAAGCCACAGGCTCTATAGCTTAATCAATAAATGAATGCACCCTTTCCTCTGGCCTTTTCTGGAATGCTAGAATTCTTCAATGACACATCACACTAACTGTGCCAGCCCCTGAGAATTCGGGGGCTCTCACTTAAGAGTTGCTGTACAGAAGGTCAATAAATGCATCATAATTAATTAAATTTTTATAACAGTCCCACCATCTACCTTCATGGATTCATATATTGCAAAGAGCCAACCTTTAAGTGAGAGAAGACATCACGGAATATTCTTGGTGTATCACAGGGGAAAGGCCTTATGTTACAGGGCCAGGGCTCAGTGACTGGATTATGAAAACCACTTTAAAAGGATATTACCAAGAAATATAATTGTTTGCATTGTGATGACTTCAGAATAATAAGAAATGTTATGAAGTGTCAATGAAAACACAATTATTATCTTAGTTGACTACAACAACTGGTTTCCCTTATATAGCATATATAAGTATTACAGGATTTGGACTACTCCCAGGAGGCAGAAATCACTATTTGGCAAGGCTTGAAAATAAAATGGATAGGTAGTGTTTCACAAGTTCTCATTAGCTGCTCTATGGAAATGGATGAAGCATTTTCAAATGTATTGAATAAATTTGAAATTGAAGCACATACCAGTTTATATTTGCAGGTTTTTATTTGTCTTTATGTTTACATTTAAGCTTTCATATCCTTATTTTTCATAATTTAGTCTGAAAGCATGTTAATTTTACCTTTGCCTTATCTATGTTTTTCATTTTTAACTTTTTTATTGTATAGCATAACATACATACAAAGCAAAGAAATAAAAAAGCAATAATTTTTAAAGCACTCTTCAACAAACAGTTAGAGGACAGATCCCAGAGTTTGTCATGGGCTACCATATGATCCTCTCAGATTTTTCCTTCTAGCTGCTCCAGAATATAGGAAGTTAGAGGGCTTGAAGATTTTTTTTATCATCACAATCAATTTTTTTCCTTTTTTTGTGTGTGAAAAATAACATATATACAAACAAGCTATAAATTTCAAAGCACAGTACCACAAGTAGTGTAGAACATTTGTTAGAGTTTGACATGGGTTACAATTCCATAATTTTAGATTTTTACTTCTAGCTGCTCTAAAATACTGGAGACTAAAAGAAATGTCAATTTAATGATTCAGCATTCATATTCATTTGTTAAATCCTATCTTCTCTGTATAACGCCACCATCACCTTTGATTTTTCCATCCCTCTGTTTAGGGGTGTTTGGGCTATGGCAATTATAAATTTTTGATATTGAAAGGGTCTATCACAAATATGGGGTAGAGAAATGGAACTGTCTGATGTTCTGGAGAGGCTGGGCTAGGTTTCAGGACTTATCTAGACCAGGGACCCATCTGGAGGTTGTAGGTTTCTGGAAAGTTACTCTAGTGCCTGGAACCCTTGTGGAATCATATATTGCCCTAGGTGTTCTTTAGGATTGGCTGGAATGGTCCTGGTTGGGGTTGGCAAGTTGTGATAGGTAGCAAGGTCTACCTGAAGCTTGTATAAGAGCAACCTCCAGAGTAGCCCCTTGACTCTATATGAACTCTCTCTGCTACTGATACTTTATTAATTATACTTTCTCCCCCTGCTGTTCAGTATGGAATTGTTGATCCCACAAGGCCAGGTCTTAATTCATCCCTGGGAGTCATCTTCCACGTTGCCAGGAAGACTTTCACACCTGGATATCAGGTCCCATGAAGGAGGGAGGGTAATGATTTCACTTGCAGATCTGGGCTTAAAGAGAGTGAGGCCACATCTGAGCAAAAAAGAGGTCCTCCAGACATAACTCTTAGGCATGCCTATAGGTAGTCTAAGCTTCTTCACTACCTACATAAGCTTCACAAGAGTAGTCCCCCTGATGGAGGGCATGGCCTACTGATTTGGGTGTCCCTAAAGTCTGCCACAGTATCAGGGGATTCCCTGATGGTAAGGTTTAATAGCTCCATAGTCTTTCTCCCATCCCTCAGGGGACCTTGCCAATACTTTTTGATTATCTGCTTAATATACTCTAGGATGTATCCAGACATTACAAAAATCTATACTGGATAAAGGACCCCTTTCTTATTCTGTGCTCCCTGTGTTTCAATTCTTCAAATGAGCTATACAGATAGGTTGAATTAGATTATGCACTACAGAAAATTTCAGTTCCAGACTAAATAAACCTTTCTTCCATTGGTCTCAAAGAGTATGTGTGGTTCTAAAATGTAGACACCATCTTCCTTACCCCTATTTTCTGAATTACTTTAACCCCAACCTGTTCATAATATAACCTGATATTTTGAGATAAGATTCTTATCTCAAAATATCAGGTTATATATGTAAAACAGCCTCTCAAAATCCAGAAGTAATAATTACCACTCTGGATTTAATATGTGCTCTAAAAGCTTACAATCTAGGCCCCTGTTTTCTTATAAGCATTTCCTAAAGGTGGCCATACCATTCTTGTTCTTTTGTTTCTGACTTATTTTGTCTCACCAAATGTCCCACATGTTCATTCATATCATTGCATGCCTCACGACTTTGCTTCTTTTTGTAGCAGTACCACCTTCATAGGTATACACCATCGTTCACCAATCTGCTTCTCCATCAGTGCATCCTTCAGCCACCTGCATTCACCAGGTATCATGTAGAGGGTTCAAATTCCACAGTCCATCAACATTATCAATTTTAGATAATTTCATTGTTCCCAAGAGAAAGAAAACCAATAAACACATCCTTGCAAAATAGGAAATCTAAACCGCCTCTTAATTCTTGTCCCTCCCTCCATTATTTACCTCTGCTGTTGCTGCAGTAGTGCTGATGATTTCCTTTTGAACATAGCTCATAGCATGCCATAGCAGTTTTCCTCCTGCACCCCGAACTTAAACACTCTTTGTACAAAAATCATATCTTTGAAGTAATTCTTATGAGAACTAATTCTTATTCTGATGTTAATCAGTGGAACACATAGATCTATACAACCCCTTTCAATCTTGTTCATCTTCAATATGGTAATATTACTTACAGACCTACTAGAGAATACCTTCACTTCTATCTATTCCCTTACATTGAAGTTCACTGCCATTAGCTAACAGTTCACCCATCTCTAGCTTCTATGTATCTTTAAGTCCCCTATATTCTGTAATATAAGCCTCTGATTATACCTTTATGCAGGTCGTAAAAGTGGAATCATACAGGGTGGGTAATGGTGGCGCAGTGGCAGAGTCCTCACCTGCCATGCAAGAGACCAGGGTTTGATTCCCGGCGCCTGTCCATGGAAAAAAAATAAGAAGAATTAAAAACAAAATTTTTTAAGTGGAATCATACAGTACCTATCCTTTTGTGTCTGGCTAATTTCACTTAGAATAATGTCCTCAAGGCTCATCCATCTTGTCATGTGCTTCAGGACATCATTTTGTCTTACTGCTGCATAATATTCCATCGTATGTATACACCACATTTTGTTGAACCACTCATCTGTTGATGGGCATTGGATTTGTTTCCATCTTTTGATGATTGTGAATAATGCTGCAATGAACATTGGTGTGTGTAAACATCTGTTTGTGTCATTGCTTTCCGCTCTTCTGGGCATATACCAAGTAGTACTATTGCTGGGTCATAGGGTAATTCGATATTTAGTTTCCTTAGGAACCTCCACCAAACAGTCTTCCATAGTGGTTGCACCATTATACATTCCCACTAGCAGTGCATAAGTGTCCCAGGTTCCCCATATCCTCTCCAACATTTATAGTTTCCAGTTTGTTTAATGCAGTCATTCTTATAGGTGTGACGTGGTATCTCATTGTAGTCTTGATCTGCATTTCCCTTATAGCCAATGATAATGGTATCTCTTCATATGCTTTTGAGCCATCTGTATTTGCTCTTCAGAAAAATGCTTATTCATATCTTTAGCCCATTTTATAATTGGGTTGTTTGTTCTTTTGTTATTGAGTTGTATGATTTCTTTGTATATACAGGAAATCAAACCTTTGTCCAATATGTGATTTCCACATATTTTCTCCCATTGAGTTGGGTGCCTCTATGCCTTTTTGACAAAGTCTTTTGAGGTACAGAAGCAATTGATTTTGAGGAGCTCCCATTTAACTATTTTTCCTTTTGTGGCTTGTGCTTTGGGTGTAAACTTCAGGAAGCTACTTCCTATTACTAGATCTTAAAGATGTTCCCCTACATTTTATTCTAGAAGCTTTATGGTGCTAGTTCTTATATTTAGGTGTTTGACCCACTTTGAGTTTATTTTTGTGTAGAATGTAAAATAGGGGTCCTCTTTCATTCTCTTGGCTATTGATCTTCAGTTCTTCCATGCCCAATTATTGAAAAGACTATTTTGTCCCAGTTCAGAGGGTGTGAGGGTCTTATCAAAAATCAGTTGACCATATACTTGGTGGTCTATTTCTGCACTCTCAATTCAATTCCATTGGTCAATGATTTTATCTTTGTGCCAGTGCCATGCTGTTTTGACTACTGTGGCTTTATAATAAGGTTTAAAATCAGGGAGTGTTAATTCTCCTACTTTGTTCTTCCTTTTTAGGATGCTTTTAGCTATTTGAGGTCTCTTTCCCTTCCAGATGAGTTTGGTAGTTAGCTTTTCAAATCTTCGAAGTAGGTTGTTGGAATTTTGATTGGTATTGTATAGAATCTATTGATCAATTTGGGGAGAACTGACATCTTAACTATATTTAGCCTTCCTATAAGTGAACAGGGAATGTCTTTCCACCTATTTAGATCTCTTTGATTTCTTTTAACAATGTTATGTAGTTTTCTGTGTAGAAGTCGTTTACATCCCTAGGTAAGTTCATTCCTAAGTACTTGATTCTTCTAGTCACTATTTTGAATGGGATTTTTTCCTTGACTGACTCATCAGCTAGGTCATTGTTTGTGTATAGAAATGTTACTGATTTTATATTACATTAACTTTATATCCCACCACCTTGCTGAATTTGTTTAGTAGCTCAAGTAATCTTGCTGTAGAGTTCTCAGGATCTTCCAAGTATAGAATTCTATCATCTGTAAATAATGAGAATTTTACTCCTTCCTTTCCAATTTGGATGCCTTTTATTTCTTTGTCCTGCTTTATTACTCTAGCTAGAACTTCTAGTATAATGTTGAATAATATTGGTGACAGTGGGCATCCTTGTCTTGTATTTTATCTTAGGGGGAAAGCTTTCAGTCTCTCTCCATTGAGTAAGATGCTGGCTGTCGGTTTTTCATATATTTCCTTTATCATATTGTAGTAGTTACCTTTGACTCCTATCTTTTGGAGTGTTTTTATCAGAAAAAGGATGTTGAATTTTGTTGAATGCTTTTTCAGCATCAATCAAGATGATCATGTGATGTTTCCTTTTCGATTTTTAACGTGCTGTATTACATTAATTGATTTGCTTGTGTTGAACTAGCCCTATATTCCTGGTATAAACCTCACTTGGCCATGGTGTATAATTCTTTCAATGTGCTGTTGGATTCAATTTGCTAATATTTCATTAAAAATTTTTTGCATCTATGTTCATTAGGGAGATTGGCCTATAGTTTTCCTTTCTTACAGCATCTTTACCCAGTTTTGGTATGAAAATGATATTGGTTTCATAAAATGAGTTAGGTAGATTTCCTTTTTCCTCAAATTTTTGGAAAATTTTGAGAAGGATTGGTGTTAGTTCTTTATGGAATGTTTGATAAAACTCCCCTGTGAAGCCATCTGACCCTGGGTTTTTCTTTGTAGGATTTTTGATGACTGATTGAATCTCTTTACTTATGATTGGTTTGTTGAGATCTTCTATTTTTTCCTGAGTCAGTGTAACTTGTTTGTATATCTCCAGGAATTTGTCCATTTCATCTAAGTTGTCTAGTTTGTTGGCATATACTTGTTCATAGTATCCTCTTATGATTTCTTTTATTTCTTCAGGGTCTGTGGTAATGCATCCCTTCTCATTTCTGAGTTTGTTTATTTGCATCCTCTCTCTCTCTCTCTTTTTTTTTTTTTTTTGTCAGTCTTGCTAGTGGCCCATGAAGTTTATTGATATTCTCAAAGAACCAACTTTTGGTTCTATTGATTCTTTCTTTCTATTGTTCTTTTGTTCTCCCATTCATTTATCTCTGCTTTAATCTTTCTTATTTCTTTTCTTCTATTTGCTTTGGGGTTAGTTTGCTGTTCTTTCTCAAGTTCCTCCAGGTGTGCCATGAAGTCCTCTATTTTTGCTCTTTCTTGTTCTTTAATATAGGTTTTTAAATAAATTTCCCCTCAGCACAGCCTTTGATACATCCCAAAAGTTCTAATAAGTTGTATTCTCATTTTCATTCATCTCCAGACAGCTGCTGATTTCTCTAGCAATTTCTTCTTTGACCCACTAGTTGTTTAATAGTGTGTTATTTAATCTCCATCTATTTGTGAATGTTCTTTGGTGGTTATTGAGATCCAACTTCATCCCATTGTGATCAGAGAAAGTGCTTTGAATAATTTCAATGTTTTAAAATTTATACAGACCTGTTTTGTGCCCCAGCATATAATCTATCCTGGAGAATGTTCCATGAGCACTAGAGAAGAATGTATAACCTTGTGCTTTGGGATGCAATGACCTATATATGTCTGTTAGGTCTAATTCATTTATCAAATCGTTTAACTTTTCTATTTCCTTGTTGATCTTCTGTCTGGTTCTTCTATCTGTGGAGGAGAGTGGTGTACTGAAGTCTCTTAGTATTATTGTTGAAACATCTGTCACTCCCTTCAGTTTTGCCAAGTTCTATCTCATGTACTTTGGAGTTCCTTGATTGGGAGCATAAGCATTTATGATTGTTATGTCTTCTTGGTGAATTGACCCTTTAATTAGCATATAATGTCCTTCTTTGTCTCTTATGATGTCTTTACATTTAAAGTCTATTTTGTCCAACATTAGTTTAGCTACTCCTGCTTTCTTTTGGTTACAACTTGCATAGAAAATCTTGTTCCATCCTTTCACTTTCAATCTATTTGCATCCTTGTGTCTAAAATGAGTCTCTTGTAAAGAGCATATAGCTGGACTATGTTTCTTAATCCATTTTGCTAATCTTTATCTTTTAATTGGTAAATTTAGTCTATTAACATTCAGTTATTATTGAAAAGGTGTATCTTGATTCCACCATCTTTTTAATTTTATTTGTCAGATCTATATATTCTTTTCCCTCTTTCTTTTTCTATTCTTTAAATTACCCTTAATGGTACTCTTCAATTCTGTGCCCTCCTCCAGACCTCCCTCCCCTGTCTTTTTTTTTTTTTTTCCAGCTGGCAGAACGCCTTATAGTATTTCATGTAGGGCTGGTCCTTGGTAGTTAATTCTTTCAGGACTTCTTTGTCTGTGAAAACTTTACTCTCCCTCAATTTAGAAGGACAATTTGGCTAGGTACAGAATTCTTGGCTGGAAGTCTTTCTCTTTCAGCATCTTGAGTATATCATACCACTGCCTTCTCGTCTCCAGGGTACTAGTTGAGTGATCTGAAATCAGTCTTATTTGGTTTCCCTTGTATGCAGTAAATTGTTTCTCTTGCCACTTTCAGGATTTTCTGCTTCTCTTCAACATTGGGCAGGCTGTTTATTATATGCCTTGAGGAAGGCGTATTTGGATTTATTCTGTTTGAAGTTTGTTGGGCTTCTTTAACTTGTATATTTATGTCCTTTATCAGGGTTGGGAAGTTTTCCACCATTATATCCTCAACTACTCTTCCTAGCCCTTTACTCCTCTCTTCTCCTTCTGGGACACCAGTGATTCTTATATTTGTGCACTTTGTTTTGTCTATCATTTCCCTGAGACCAAATTCAAATTTTTCATGTGTTTTTAAAGTCAGTTATCCTATCCTCTATATCACTGATTCCTTCTTCAATCTTCAAATCTGGTGTTGTGTGCCTCTAATATGCTTTTTATTTGGTCAACAGAGTCTTCGGGTTCTGTGATAGCTTCTTTTTTTCTATTTCTTCTTTCAAATTCCTCTTTATGCTCTTCTACCATCCTCTTGATATCCTTTATGTCATTTGCTATCCCACTTATTTATTAAGTAGAGTTGTATGAACATCTTTGATTAGTTGTTCCAATGTCTGTGTCTCCTCTGGTGTTTTAATTTAGTCATTAGGCAGGGTTATATCTGCCTGCATTGTGATATGCTTAGTGATCTTCTACTGCTTTCATGGTATGTAAATATACGATTGTTTTACTTTGGGAGTTGATTTTTTTCAGTAGTCTAAGGCCTTGTGCTCACGGAATGCTTGTACAGCAGGGAGCAGGGTACGGGGTGGGGCCCTCAATGCAGTGATTTGTTTCAGGGCAGGTATAGGTGCTGGTTGGGGATGTTATGCTGATGCTTGTGAGTATGGATGTCCAGTGGCAAGGGAGGATATATCTGTGTGGGTGCACCAGTCTGGGGGTTGTAACCCTGATGTGCACTACTCTAAGATATGGGACCCTTTGTGTGCGTAGAGCTGTGGCAGCAGGTAACCATTATGCCTTCAGGGATTGGGAACAGATGTGACCTCGCTGCGCAGGTTAGCACTTTCAGAGCTGGGAGGTGTGGCTGAAAGCCGTGTGCATGCACAATTCTAGGACTGCTGTTAACCACGGTTCCCAGAACTGAATGACATGATTGGGGACCCATGCACATGCGTGGGTTTAGTAGTGCTGTAAACTGATGCACAGAGCTCAGCGGGGCAGCGGTAACCTAAGTATGGAGGTTAGTGCCTGCAGCCTTTATGCACTGGCAACAGGGAGGTGGAGGTAATGCTACACTACAGGGAGGTGAGGTGAGTTGGACTGTTTTGGGGGTAGGTGTGTGGCCGGTATGTGCACTTGGTGTTGGTGGGGTAGGGGCACCTGGAGCCTGGGGAATGGGAGTGAGTGACGGGGTTCAGATTCATGGTCTCTGATATGAGTCGCCAGCCACAGGGCTGTGCTGGTGAGGATAGCATGCCCAAGGAATGTGGCCTGGCTTACTTCCTTGTCCCCAGCTCCTGTCAGTGCACTCCCGCAAGCTCCATGCCTCCACGCCAGGCTCCAGCTTTATGCCTCTCAGTTCCTCAGTCTCTACAACTAGTGCCCTATCTATTTTTAAAAATGTTTTAAGGGGAAAAAAGGCAAAAAGAAAAAAATGTTTTAAGGGGAAAATAAAGATAAAAATACAACTACAAGGAAATTTTTCTCTATTTAAACCTCTTAGAATTGGTTCATCTCTCAATTCAGGCTACCTACTGAAAGTTACTCACTTTCATGATTTTTGAAGACAAGTATTAGTGCTTAGCCTTTGGCAAGTTATTTAGCCTTTCTTGGCTTTTCTGTGATTCAATTTCTTCCTCTGAAAAATGAGAATAAATTAGTATCTATCTTATAGAATAAGTTTACCATTTGACTGACATGTAGTACATTTTATTTTTATTATTGCATAGGACGGATTAGCCTCAAAATAAAATATAGATTTCTACCCTACATCATACAAGAAAGTAATTGTATTAAAGATTTAAAAGCAAACTATGAAGACCCTAGAAAATAGAGGAAAGTATTTTTTACAATCTTGAGGGAAAGAAATTTGTGTTAGCAGGACAATGAAGCCAGGAATCCCAGCAGAAATAACTAACAGATTCAAATTTATAAAAATGTAAGTCACTGTGCTAATTTGAAACTTTTATGTACACCAGAAAAGCCATGTTCTCCTAATCCAAGACTAATTTTGGTAGGACCTTTGGATTAGATTGTTTCCATGGAAATGTGACCCCACCCCTTTAAGGTAGGTCTTAATCTGCTTACTGGAGTCCTTTAAGAGAGAGACATTCTGGAGAAAGCACTGATAGTTGGAGAGCCGATACAGAGAGCAGATAGACATAGACACTTGGAGGGTCACTGGAATCAGAAGCTGAGAGCAACAGAACCCAGGAGCAAAGGACCAGCAGACATCTGCCACATGCCTTCCCAGCTGAAAGAGGTGTCCCAGATGCCAGCAGCCTTTCTTCCAAGAAGGTAACCTCCTGTTGGTGCCTTAATTTGGACATTTTCACAACTTCAGAATTGGAACTTGTAACTTAATAAGTCCCCTTTATAAAAGCCAATCCATTTCTAGCTTTCCAGCAACTTCAGCAAACTGAAACAATTTGGTACTAGAGAAGTGGGTGCTGTGGTTTGCAAATACCAAACATTTTGGAATGGTTTTTTACATGGATAAGGGGAAGACTCTGGAATAATTGTGAGGAGGTGACTAGGAAAGGCTGGGATTGCTTTGGAGAGACTATTGGTAGAATTATGGACACAAAAGATTCTTCCAATAAGACCTTAGACAGAAAGGATAAATGTATCATTGCAAATTGGAAGAAAAGTTACCATTGTTTTAAAGTGGTAGAGGATTTGGCAAAATTGAGTCCTGGTGTTAGATGGAAAGCAGAATTTGAAGACAACAAGCTTGAATATCTAGTTCCAAACTACATGTGGAAAATGCAGCCTGGCTTTTTCTTGCAGCTTATAGTAAATATAACAGGAAAGGGATAAGCTGAGAACTGAAATTTTGGGTACAAAGTAACAGAAACTGATGGTTTGGAGAATTATGAGCTTTTGGAAATTTAGACACCAGAGAATATTTCCCCACATGAGGATTTAACCAAACATGGACCTATCAGCCATTTCTGAAAAAGCCAGGATTGGAGATGGAGTGATCCAGGAAGGATCTGTGGAAGTCCTATTTTCTGATGGTTTTTGACCCCTGTGTGCTGCATGTCATGTCAACAAATTTGTTGTGAGATCTTTATGAATAGAATTACTGCCTGACTGGACTAAATGCAACAGAAAAAGGATGAACTGAAGGAACAATGACTTCAAAGGAAGAACCATGGAAGGCAAGATCTGGAGCCAGGATACCTCAGGCCAGGAGAGTGGATCCACCCATGCATGTGGAGAAGATGCGTTTGTTCAGAAGCAGAGGGTGGGCCTGCTGCTTCATTGCTCAAGAAGAGTGTGGACCCCTAAGGCTTCAGAGATGGTGGAGCACATTCTCCAAGGATTAGAAATATCCTGGCTGCCACCCCATGTTCTGAAAAGGTTGAACATGTACCCCAGAGATGTCAGAGAGTCTGGGTGCCACCCAGATGCTTGAAGATGATGGGGCCAAGAACAAGGTAGTCTCTCCACTGTTTGGATATGTTGGAATCCTCATCCCAGTGTTTGGAGAGAGCAGAACCACTGTGCAAACCCTTGGGAAAGGTGGAACTGCCACTTTCTCAAGCCTTGAGAAGGAAATATCATTCTATAAATGACTCTCAGACTTTGAAATCTAATGGAGTATGCCCTGTAGGTTTCCAGAATTGTTTGGTTTTGCTTTCCTTTCAATTTTTCCCTATGGACATGGACATATTTATCCTATGACTGTCCCTCCTTTCTATATTGGCAGCAGGTAACATGTTCTAAGTTTCACAGGTCTACAGCCAGAGGAAAATTTTGCCTTTGGATAAATCATGCCTGTAGCTTATTTTAATGAGATTTTATACTGTTTTTTATTTGTATTGTATTTGTAATGCTACTGGAATGATTTAAGGCTTTTTCGATATTGTGATGAATGTATTTTGCATTTGGTAAGAACATGTCTTTTGGGGGTCCAGAGGGTGGAATGTTCTGGTTTGAAACTCTTATGTACCCCAGAAAAGCCATTTCTTCTAATTCAATCTTGTAAGGGCAGACCTATTGTTGGGTGGGACCTTTTGATTAGGTTGTTTCCATGGAAATATGACCCTACCCATTCAATTAAGGCTCCTAAAGTCTTAAACCACTTACAGGAGTCCTTTAAGAGGGACACATTATGAAGATAGCCTTGATGGTTGGAAAGCCAACACAGAGAGCAGACAGACACAAATGCTTAGAGGGTCACTGGATTCAGAAGCTGAGAGCAACAGTACTCAGGAGCAAAGGACCAGCAGATGTCTGCTACAAGCCTTCCCAGCTGACAGAGGTGTCCCAGATGCTGGCAGCCTTTCTTCCAAGAAGGCATCCTCTTGTTGGTGCCTTAATTGGGACATTTTCACAGCCTTAGAATTGTAACTTGGGACTTAATAAATCCCCTTTATAAAAGCCAGTTCATTTCTGTTATATTGTATTGGCAGCTTTAGCAAACCAAAGTCATCTACAAGGAAAAAATGAAAAAGAAAAATAGAAAAATGTTCATAAAAATACTTGAAGCATGTGACAAAGAGGTAATACACTGACAATCTAAAAAAAAAATTTAGAAAGTAATAAAGAAAAGGACTTCCCAGTGGGGGAAAAAACAGGTTGAAGATATGAACAAGCTACTCACAAAAGAAGTAATGTATGTTTCTTTTTTTTAAATGCTCACCTCACTAATAACCAAAAGAAAGAAAATTAAAACACTGAGCTTAGTAATAACCAATGTAGTGTCAGTGGTGAAATGTAAATCTAGCAAAGATCTGAGAAATAGAAACTGAATTCAAGAATAAGAAAATGGAATGGGAAATGTGGAGAATGGGATAGTGGGTCGGGGAGAGGAAAGGAATTAGGTAGAAAAGCCTCAACAATTAAATTGCAGGTGAACTAGACAGGCAGGAAATAGACCTGGATTTAAGTCTCATCTCTGATTTTCAGGTTACACAGCCTTGGCAAGTTATTGGCTCTCAGATTCTTAGTTTCTTCATCCATAATTTAAAGTAGAATTATGAGGATTGAGCAAAACGACATATTTGGCTTGTCCACTCCTCACCTGCACCCGGCCTCGCAGTTTAGTAAAAGCATGTTTACTGATTTATGCAACTGTCCCTCTTGCTATTAGTCATGCAGAGGCAATTGAGTTCTGGAAGAGCAGTTCAGGCCTCTGTCTACCCCACGCTCCATCAATAAAACTGCCAGCAAGCCGAAAACATCAGACTCCTTCTGAGGTTACCAGCAAAATGGATATGAGGTTTCAGAACTCAGTCTGAGCTGTCTGCTCCAGCCACCAGGGAGCAATCCCTTCCTGACCAGTGAAGCAGAGTAGTCTGTTTAACCAGTGGCTTTTTGCCTAGGGATCATACGATGGAATACACTCCTGCTTGGTCTCTTTATTTTATTTAGTTTTCTTTTTGGAGAAGGCTTTTGTGTTTGTTTTTTTTTAATTTCATCATCTTTTGTGTCTTTCATGTACATTTATTAAGCAGTATAGTACCTCCTACTGGTACAGATTTCAGAAAACCTACTTTCTATTCCAAAGATGCAAAGAAGGTTTTGACAATAAGAAAATAGTAAGTAAATATGTTCTAAACACCTAAACTATTTCTTGAAAATAAAAAGCAAAAATATAGCCGAATAGCATGAAAAAGAGAACAGCAACCAGTGGTTGCAAATGAGAGGATTTATCCATCCAAGACTGCCCCCTGGTGGAGCTGTAACTGCGCCTGGCCTGGAAGGCGGCCAGAGTCATCAGAGGCAGCTGACCTGCGAGCCTTCAAAGCTAAATAAAAAGCAGATGAATAAATGCTGGTGCATCAGTAGATTCTAAATCTTGACAACACAGAAGCCTTATTTAATTTGATCCTGGTGCATCAGAGACTTTAAACTGCTATTAGTCAGGCAGCTCTGCAACTCTCCTCAGTTTCAGAAGGCTAGTCATGTTTATGGGGCATAAACCAGCAATATTTCATGTGAGCAAGTGAAAGGAGACAAATTTCTTGTGATAAAATAAAGAATAAATATAAACATGATTGCTTTATCCTGCATTAGACTTCACGGACCTCTTTTCAAGACATTTAGATAGATTGCTAAAATAAAAAGTATAAAAAGTATACCTATATGTTTTAAATCTTTGAATAAATGAAATGACCATTGGCATTTTTTTTTAACGGCCAAAAGTGGTTTGAATTAGACTAGATTTTTAAGGCGTTAATTTTATCCAGTATGAAGATAATGCAATTGATGTAAAGAAAAATATCATCACAGCTAATGCTCTCTCTCTCTATCAAAGACAACAATGAAATCACATACATAAATAACTCATCCTTAACTCCGTGCCTCTACATTTCTTTGCTGACTTAAACAAGGATTACTAAACTATATGCCAAAAATCTATTTAAATGCCCAAAGCAACTTTGTATTTCTCAGCTTTTGTATTGCCTTTTTATCTGCAAGAGAAAAAAAGCCAATAAGGTTTATCTGTTTTTTTAACTCCTGTCCAGAAAAGAAGTCTTGAAGCATCTTATATTCTCTTTAATCACACTTTCTACCTCTACAGCTCAAATTCAATTCTCATTTATAGGTTTCTAATATTTACAGAATTTCTAAAGCATAGTACTATATATTTCTGTCCTGTAAATTGAATGCTCTGAATTCAGCTGTTTTAGTGCATACAGTTAATGACCCTCCAGCTTATTGCAAAGAGAATAGGTAAACAGATGAAAGATGATACTTTCTCTACTAATGTCAAGTAAAAAGTTAATTAAATAAAATTAGAATATATGACCAACTAAAACTAAAAACAAATGTTAATGGTAAGATTTTCATGTGGGTACCCAAACTACAAAGCTTGAAAAGAGATAAGAAATAGCTCCAGTGTGCATGCTATAGTTATCACTCATTTAGGTAAGTCATGTTTTAATTAAAAAAAAAAAAGTAAATTCATTGAGCAGAAAATAAAGAAGTAGTCTGAGAATGAGAAGGCAAAAAGAAGAGAGCAAAATTTCATGCCTACCCAAGGGCATAAAGTTTCAAAAAAGAAGTAAATACAACTCAAGAGTCTAGTAAAATAGTCTTAGAAAATGTCCATTTGGCAATTAAGGAGTCATTGGACCTTGGGGAAAACAGTCTCAACAGACTGGTGAGGGATAGAGGTCAGGACACAGTGGACTGGAGAGAGATTTGGAGTAGTAGAAGTGGAGATAGTAAAATTACTCTTTCAAAACACTTGAATAAAGTAAGAAGCAAAAAAAATTGAAAGGGAATCTGGGGGTCAAAAGAGATTTTTTCCTAGGATAAGAAGAGGCATGAGCACATTATCCACTGCAAGAAGGGCCCAGCGCAGTTATGAGGATACAAGAAACAGAGGCAATCCCTCAAGAGGAAGGTCATATTGAAATCAAGGGGAAGGGGCATCAAGGCAAAGGGAGGTTAGGTGGAACAAGAGGAAGAATTCGTCATTTTTCTGGAACAGAGGAAAAGATGGAAGGGTATCTGTAGATACTGAAACGTGTTTAGATGCAGAAGACAGGAGCATATGTTATGGTCTCAATGAGGGAGGGGGCAAGGTGGGAACCAAGGATTGCCCTCTGTATGTAAGAGAAAGGAAGGTAAAATTGTCCCATGGCCCTCAAATTGGGATTTTGCTGGGTGGATGTAGGACAAGGAATATAAGGGACCTATTTTCTGTGTTCAAAATGATTCCCAGTGGTTGTTCACAGAGTAAGGTGATGACACTAATACTTTGTGGTTTTCTTTCACTTGAAGCCCAAGTATGCCCACCATCTACTCTCCTGCATGTTAATTACTGTTATCATCATGAATTTGTACCTTATGCTAAGCGTCCTCCTATCTCCACCACCGTCAAGCTTCTGTTCTCAAAGGTGGTTGGAGACATCTGTGGCAATTTTTCCTTTTTCTTTCCAAAAAAGTTTTGAAATTCTTTGTGTCCTTAATTTGGCATTTGCAACTGCCCTAGTCCCTCTTAAATTTCCAAAGTATACATTTTCTCTGCAATATGAGCATATTCCATACACAAGAATATTTCATCATATTCTCATGGTTGATTTCCAGAAAGTGAACAATTAGCTAAAGGCTGGAGAATCGATCCCAGTCAAGT
The DNA here is from genome assembly GCF_023851605.1 of Tamandua tetradactyla. NCBI lineage: Eukaryota > Metazoa > Chordata > Mammalia > Pilosa > Myrmecophagidae > Tamandua > Tamandua tetradactyla. Next base: position 63,689,036 of record NC_135328.1, on the reverse strand, counting down.
AATATCTAAGCAGTAAAGATTTCTTAGATACAACTCCAAAATCACAAACCACAAAAGAAAATTTTAACAAACTGGACTGTATCAAAATTTAAAACTATTGTACTATAAAAGACACTGTTAAGACAAGATGAAGCAACTATATAAAACCACTGCTTACTTATCAGAATGGCTAAAACTAAAATAAAAAGACTGTGTTGGAGAGAATATGAAAGAACTGGAACTCTCATTCCCTGCTAGTGATAATGTAAAATGGTACAACTACTTTGGAAAACAGGTTGGCAGTTTCTTAAAAAGTTAAACATACACCTAGCATATGATCCAGCCACTCCAGTCCTAGTTATTTACCCAAGAGAAAAGGAAGCACTGTTCACACAGAAACATGTACAAAAAAGCTTATTGCAACTTTATTTGAAATAACCCAGCCCTGGATATAACGCAGATGTCCATCTGCAGCTGAGTAGGTAAATAAATCATGGTATGTACATACATTGAAATGCTACTTAACAGCAAAAAGGAATTAACTATTGTTTCATGTAATATTATCAGCATAGAGTGCATACTGTTTATAAAATTCTAGAAAATGCAAACTAATCTATGGTGACAGAAAAGAGATCAGTCATCGTGGAGGTGGGGAGAGGGGCACAGGAGTGACAAATTACAAAGGGGCATGAAGAAATTTAGGGGGATGATGGATACGTTTATTATCTTTAATGTGGTGATGGTTTCACAGGTGTATACATATGTCAAAACTTTTTAAACTGTATACTTTAAATATATGCAGTTTACTGTATGTTGATGACACCACGATAAAAAATGTTGAGAAGTTCCACCACCATCTAAATTCCCCATTAAAAAATTGTATGAAAGAATCATAAAATGAATATCTGGGTATTTACCACTCCAATTAAAAATAAAATTGTAAAAATATGTATGACGCCCACGGAATGCACTTTTTGCACTGGTTACAGGATCTTGCCACCCGCTTAGTGAGGAGGACCTGTGAGTATCTCAATACCTTGCATTTCCCTTTTGCAGATAAATATGCACAACAAATTATACTGCAGAATGAAGGTTTGTGCATTCCACACAAGCTCTGCCATCACCATGTGATGTCAAGCTCAAAAATCCCCTCAGCGTAATGGTATATAGTAAGCCCTGCTATCTGACCACACAGGCCTCTTCTCAGCTCACAAGGAACTTGTTTGGATTAACCACAGTACGAGCCAGCGTTGGCCCTGCTCTGCTCCATAAACAAGTGGGTAGAGCAAAGATGACTGAGCAACCTCAAATGGATGTGTGGCCTCTTTTTTACCTCCCAGGTGACAGGCAAAGGTGGGACAGTCTCTGCTTGTGCTTATCACTCTGTGCCGTCCCTTTTTTCATGCTTTATGTACTCCCTGTTGAAAACAGCAATGTCTCTACTGGGAAAGAAAGTTCAGCCCATCAGCAGTACAGTGGGAAGTAAATGCATTTACAAGTTCCACTGTTATCTTAACAACTGCTTTTCTAAACATTTGCAATGAAACAGGAAGAAAAGCTTTTTCCACGAAAACATCAAAGAATTAATGTGTCAGGCTGAAATGGAAGTATACACCCTGCCCTGAGATTACTCTCTGGAAGTAAAAATAAAAGGAGGTGGGGTGGATCTCTAAGTAATTGTGCCTCTTACAAGAATCTCAGAATGTGGAACTCTTCAGAGTCTCATAGATCACCATGGCCAAGACTCTCACTTTACACACCAGGAGGTGAAGCATGATTGCTTTATTGTTTTCTATCTCAAAAATGTTCTACATCTTTAAAAGGTCCCTAGAGTATTCCTATATTTATTGTGTCTTTTACCTCATTGTTAATGGCTTTTCAAAACTTTGCAATTGTAGAGGAGGAGACAATGGGATGGTTCTCAAACCATGAAGCTAGAGTGAGTATTCTATAAAGGCTAATTAGATTTTATTCCACTGAGATGAACCAGCAACTGCATCTGATCTAAGTTTTTCCACTTTTTCCAAATCAATGCAAGAAAAAGAGATCAGTTGCCCACTCTACTGCCATTTTACAACCAGTACTACATACCCAACCCCATCGTCTCATAACAGAAGGCTGTATAGCCCTGAAGCTCCTTGCCTCCACAGACCAGAAAAGCTGTCATGCAAATTGGTTATGAGGGTCTGATGGGATCAATTGTAAGCAGGCGACATAACCTCTGTATCAACACTACCATAAGAGTGCTCTTCCAAAAGTAAATATTCAATTATGTCTCTGCTTAAAACTCTTTAATGGTTCCTCAGAACCTTGGATAAAGTTCAATTTTCTCTATTTATACAAAGTCCTTCATACCATCATCCGCATCATCAGCCAACCCATGCACCCTGCACTCCAGTCAAATATTTTAAATTCTCTAATCATGTCTTGCTCTTGCTTTCATGGCTTGGCTCATTTGGGTTTTCTCCTCAGCTGTGCATCTCCTCTTCATTCCGAGTCTGCCTTGATGAATGCTTACTCATCTGCAGTAGGACGCTTACACTATGCCCTTAATTCCTTCTGGAATTCATGCCCTTAAGTAATTCCCTCCCCTGATGTGTAGGATGATGCTAGTGACTTGCTACTATTGAATAGAATACTGCAAACATGATGGAACTGTCACTTCAGGGATTAGGTTGCAGAAGACTGTGACTTAAGTTTTGTTCACATTTTCTCAAGAGCTCTATTTGCTTGCTCTCTCTAACAAAGCAAGGCGCCAGGTTATAAACTGTCCTTTGCAAAGGACCATGTGGCAAGAAACTGAGGGCAGCCTGAAGCCAACAGCCAGCAAATAACTGAGGTTCTGGGTACAATAGCCTGTGAGGAACCAAATCCTGCCAACAACCACATGAGTGAGTTTGGAAGTGGATCCCTCCCTACCCAAACCTTGAGATGACCACAGCCCCAGCTGTCCCACTGATTGCAGCCTGGTGAGAGAAACACTGGGCAAGAACCATCAGCTATGCCATGCCTGCCTGATGATAACAATGTTGCTGTTTGAAGCTGGTAATTTGGGGGGGTTGGGGGGGACTTAATTTGTGACACAATAGATAGCTAACATCATCTTTTAACTTTGTTACACAAAAGATAACTAGAACATCACCTTTTAACATTAAACTCAAGCAGTATCTACCAGCCTAAGAAGAGTAACTCCCTCTCTCCTTTAGAACCAACTGTGCCTTGAACTGTGCCTCTGTTATAGTGGACAACATGGAATATGTCTTTTCATCTTTTAATCCCCAGATCCTAGCACAAAGCCTGACACATAGAGAGACCCAGTAAATGTTTGTGAATCTATAAACTGAAGTAAATTAAATTAAAACCTAATTTCAGAATTGAAATTTAAAAAAAAATGCACGGGTAAAGTTTGCTTTCTTTCAAGGACAGGGCAATATGCTAAGAGGTATCAGCGGTAGCAAAAAAAAAAACATTAGAGGTCTCCTTTTTTATTCATAGGCAATGTTTGCTGACCATGTCATCAGCCATTGTGAGGGATGTTTAAGGGGACCCTTCACGGGTGAGGCAGAGACTTGGCTAAAATGGAAATCACTATGCTGAAATCCTCAGAGATACAAAGTACCAATTTAGGACAAGGAAGAGACAGACTGATCTGCTTTGCCTCTTCATAACCATTTAAAGAAAATTCCTTCTAGAAGGAAGAGCTGAAAGGGTAGGCAGTTTTAATGATCCCTTCCCCAAGAACAAGGGTATAAGTAAGAAGTCTAACGTTACTTTTTCAGAACTATGAAATATTTATCGATGCCCATGTTTATTGAAGTGGTACTCCTGTTTTTGTTTCACAGTTTGAATAATATTAAAATATATAAAATCAAAAGCTCCTGGGTTTGTCTTCTATGAAACAGGATATAGAGAGATTACGGGCTACTCTATTGCTTGTGGATCTTCTTTCAGGCTGAAAAGATTATAAAAGGCAGAAAAGCAAGTTAGTTTTCTGAAGCTAGCTCCAAGAGAGGAAAGTAAAAATAAGCAACTTCATCCAACTAGCTATCTTATCTCCCATTTGTTACCACATCCAGCCCTATGCTATGAAGTTAACAGCATTTCCCCATGTTATGGTTTTAGAATCCATGGTTCAAGGGAAGTTAAGTAATTTGTCACAGGTGGTAAAATAGTAGGATAATTACTTAAAGCCAGTTCTCAAAGACTTCAATACCATATTCTTTTCTCATAGATTGTGCATAAGCCTGGACTTTAATTCTTGTATCCTTCCTTTTAAGGAGCATTTATTGAGCATCTTCCATGTGCCAGGCTCTTTGCCATGGAAGCACCATGAGATTTGATACCAGTGTGGCACAGTGGAAGATCTGGCATTGCCAGCAGAAGCCCTTATATTTGAGACTTTTTTTTTTCTCCTCATAGTTTTTCTGATACTGTCTAAATTTTTTCATCCATGTCCCTATTACAGGAGAACAAATAGTCTAGCACAAGTAAGATTGATTTTGTCAAATATAGGAAGGGCAAACTAATGGAATGCTTGAGTTTATGATGCTTCCAACATTAAAATCTATTTAGTAACTTGCTTTATGGTACAAAGTATGCCCCAAACAATAATAGGCTCATTTGTGTCACACTTCTTTATGCGGAGCACACTTGATAGCTTGGGATTTAAAATCTGATTAATATCAAGATGAATAAATGAAAAGTCAGTTAACGTCTAGGGGCTCCCAGAGATATAGATGTTCAGTAGCCCATATGTCAGTCCCTGTCCATCCCCATTAAGTAAGTGCAGCACCAGGCACTCAATCAACAGTGGTCGATGATTTAATGTTTCAAATGCTGCAGATGGTGCCTTCCAGATACCCCAATTATTCACCCCCCCCCCCAGTCCTGTGTGATAGATGTTTATACACTCAATATGTAACTATCAAATATTTATCTGGCACTTACTATATACCAGAAACTGTGCTATGCTCTTAGGTTTTCATCATTGTTCATGTCCAATGACTATTTGTTGAGTGCCTACTATGATCCAAGCACTGGGTTAAGCCCTGAGAATGCAATAGCAAACAAACCAAATAGACATGTCGTTGTCCTCATGGTGCTTGCTTTCTAGGTGTGTGGAGACAGGAGATAAGAAAGCAAATAAAAACAAGAAAATTACAGGTTGTGATAGTGCTGGGAAGGAAAATAATTAGGTAAACAGATAAAAAAACACTCAGAGAGGGGTATGTCTGCTTTAGAAAGAGTGATCAGGGAAGGTTCTCAGGGGAAGTGGGCTCTGTGATGGTTGAGTACATGGTTCAACAAGGCCAGGTGCAAGTGCCCAATTACCCAGTGAAGCAAGCACTGGCCTAACTGTTATGTGAGCATATTTCATGGACTTACATTATCAGTAAGTTGGTTGACCCTATGGCTGATTTTATGTACAATCAACTAAGGGGAGTGTCTTTTGCAATGAGAGAAGTTAATCTAATCAGTTGAAGCTTTAAAAGAGAAGTTAGAAGAGAGAATCTCTCTCCACTTCAGCCAGCCAGCCTTTCCTGAGGAATTCATAGAAAACCTTCATCGGAGTTGCCAGCTCACAGCCTGCCCTACAGAATTTGGACCCGTGCATTCCCACAGTTGCATGTGAAACTTACATAAAATCTCATATTTACAGATCTCTTCTCTTACTAGAAAACCTTGACTAACAGAGCTTTGGTACTGAGAGTGGGGTGGTTCTTGAGAAATAGAATCTTAAAAATGGGTTTTTGTGACTGGTTTTCTACTCTGATTAGCTTCAAAGGCACATGACTCTATTTCCAATAATCAAGATGGCGCTGACAGTCCATGGCATGAGTTGGCAATAGAGATATTCAAAATATCACCTTTGAGTCACTTAAGCCTATGCTTATATGAGGCAAGGCTCTAGATGATAGTGTTTTTGATACCTTAGCAGAGTTTTGTGGCATTAAAAGGTATAATGGTGCCAGCTAGTTGTTCCTAGATACACTAGATACAGTTATAAAAGAAAGGGATGAGCTAAGGGACCCTGCTACAAAGCCAAAAAGCAGTAGTCTGAAGAAGATGAAGGAGCCAACCATGCAAAGACCTGGAGGAAGAAGGAACAAGTGCAAAGACCCTGAGGCAGGAAATAGCCTGACTTGCTAGATAGGCAGAAAAGATGCCAGAGTTAGGGTGGTCCCGGATCAGTCTTGAAAGATAGGTGAGAATCAGATCATATCTCATGAACAATGGTGAGGAATTTTTTATTTTGTTTTAAAATTAAATGGAATCTCTGAATGGTTTAAGCAGAAACATGATAGGACTAATCTGCACTTTCTATAGGTCATTCTGATTGCTGTATGGAGAACAAACCTTAGAACAGCAAGGGTGGAAGTTGGGGAACTAATAGGAAGGTCATTAAAGTTGTCAAGATGAGAGATGGTAGAAGCTTGACCCAGGAAGGGATCAGTGTGTATGGAGATAAATGGATAGATCTAAGCTATACTGTAGTGTATAAGTATTTTTCAGAGCTTGCTGAGAAATATAATGTGGGAAGTGACCTGACCTTATGGGGCAGGCAAAATTATGGTCCATTTTACATAAATGAAAAAACTGAAACCTAAAGATGCTAAATTACTTGCAAGAGCTAGAAAGCAGGAGCCCTGAGAATCACACCAGATATGCTAGACTCAAAGCCAGGGCCCTTACCCACTGTGTCCCACTGCTTCACAAGAAATCATTATAGGCATCCTTATTCCTCATCAGAACTTCTCCAAGTAACCTCAGGTCTGCCTCATTTCATCCTCCTGGTCTCTTGGTTTCCAGCTAGGACTGCCTTGTCCAGCTATATTGGTTGTGCTCTCCACAACTAGGGAGGAGAGGGGCCATTCACATACTCAACTTTGATGGTTTCAGAGATGGGTTTGTAAATTCTTTGACACTCCTCCCCTCAAGGAGCATAATTCCTCTCCCCTTGAGGGGAGACTGGACTTAATGACTCACTTCTGATGAATAGAATTTGCAGGGGCAGTAGAATACTGCTTCTGAGATTAGGTTTTTACAAACACCATGGCTTTTGTGCTCACTCTCCTCTCCTCCCCCCACTGCCATCTCTCTTAAATCACTAACTCTGGGGAAATCCAACTGCCATGTCATAAGGACACCCAAGCAATCTTCAGAGAGGTATTTGTTGTTTTAATTAAGCTGCTAAATTTGGGGTCATTTGTTACACAGCAATAGATAACTAATACAATTGTAAATGTTTTTAGTTCCTAGAGTTAGACAGCACGGCAATCGTGTTCCCACCCCCTCATGACTGCTCTTTTACCTTAGCTCCAGCTCTAAAACCATTCTTCTGCTTGCTTTTTACTGGTTTTTTACTTTTTATTCTAATTTGGTCTTAATTACTTTCCTGAATAGGACTCCTAGTCTCTGTCTACTGACTTTACATTGCTCATCTTCAAGTGAGAGGTGTTCCAACTCTACCCACCTCAAACAGAAGGGACTGGCCTTGGCTCTATCTGCATCTTATGTATGTATGTATGTATGTATGTATTTATTTATTTATTTATGCAGGTTTGCCTAGATTAAACAATGCAAATAATAAAGTTTTTTTTAATTTTCATATTTCTATATATTCCAAGTAGAATCGTCAAACAGTGTTTAAAGGAATATTGTATCAGAAATTACCTGGGGATCTGTATGTACACCTATCAGATTCTGAGCCTAACACTCAAGTGGCTAGTTAAGTAAGTGCTGGGTAGAGTCCAAGAAGCTGTATTTTTAAAGAGCAACCAGATTGCTGAGGCATGAGCAGTATTTTGTAGGCTCCAGCTTAATATGTGTCACTGACTTACTGTGGAAACAAGGCACAAAACCAGAACTGGAAGCTAGGTTTCTTACGTCATCTTCAGCAGCTCTCCCTCGCTAGGCAAAATAAAGTTTTCAGATTTACCCTATACATTTTCTTGAAGGCAATAATTGAATTTATTTGCTGAATGTCTGCACAGATGTAGCAATAAGGATATATTGAATTTACATATGAGACATTTTGCACTTTTAGGAAACTGGAATTCAACTTGATACAAGTTAGTCCTCTGAATATATAAATTTATTTTCTCACTTTTGCAGTAACAAATTTAATTGGCATCTTCACTGACTCTGTGGAGAATGTGAAAAGCATTTCAGTAAATTAATAAATGACAGTTTTAGGCTTATCAGCAATAGAGGCTACAAAACTAATAGCTAAAGAAAAATACGGCAAAGTGAAAACAGAGCCTTTATTCTATAGAGTTTAACTTAAGGAAACAGGGCCGTCAGCAAAATGCCAAACTGAGTCAAAGATGGTACTGGAGAGGGTTTCTGGTAGGAATAAAAGAAACTGCAGGTTTCTAATTAACAGTGCAATGAATACTAAAAATGACCTTAAAGTGAGGCTCAAAAGATATTTTAATGAGCTTTTGGCAGGAACTGCTGATGAGCCCTTTTCCATAAGTGAAGAGAAATGTCTCAAAATTAACCAAGGCTTGTGATCATCATATTGGAATTATATTTCAAGGAAATAAAATCCTCTGCCTAAAGTTAAGCAAAAGGCCCAGTAGGCATACTAATCAAGCATATATCTTCGTCTAATAATTCTAAGAAGGTGCAGATTCCTGAAATCTAATTATTATGATATTGTCTCCTCTTACCTTCTTTCTGAGAGGCTATTGTCATTAATTTTACATAAAAACACACTCACCACTTTACCCCATGTTTACCTCAATGTCTACCTTACTGTCTTTTCCTTCCTCTCCATAGGCTGGTTCTTCAGATTCTTTTCCTATCCCAGTTACACTGAAATATACACACAAGCCTCTTGCATATTTTTAAAACCTTTGCTAGACATCTGGTTTAACATAGCCTCTGCAAAACCATGAATCCAACATTCTACTACAGTATCTCTGAAGAAGAAAGAGAACAGTTTATAATCCAATGCCCACCACATAGCATCTGCCAAAGCACTCCTGCAGCAATGTCTGGTTTTACGTTAGAGAACAGCCCCAGCTGCAAACTGGGTGCTGGTCGCCTCTGAGCCAGACACTGGACCCATCCAATCACTCCTGCAGTGGCTCCTTCCTTTGCCCTATTGGAGTGAAGGGTTGTCACCTCTAGTTTGTTTTTCTTTAGTCTCTTTCATCTGCTTTATATGTTTTAGTAATTATTAAAATGCTCTGTTTTACTTTTCCTTCCATTTGAGTACTGCCAGGGAATTATTCCTGCCATTATATTTATTCTGTCATTTTAAGAAGAACCTTAAAAAAAAGCACTTGTGGGCTTAGGGTTGGTAAGCAATTATGAAATAAAGGACCGACTTCTGACCCACTTTCTTAACAGTGCAATGAATACTAAAAATGACCTTAAAGTGAGGCTCAACTGGAAGATGGAATTGGGGCTCCTCCAAGAACACTTGGTGGTTGGTCTGGAAAATCTATATTGATGCTCATAGTTCCCCAAGGAAAAAGATATGGTATGTCCTAGTTTGATGAGAACAAAACTGGCTTTTGATCACCTATAATAGGCGCTCCGTCTTCTGGGAAAACTTTGAAGTTAATAGCATGAATGCAAATAGGAGTTTTTATTTTAGTTAGATAAATAAGTTATGTAGTATATTTCAGAATAAAAATAAGTGATATCATCTAGAAACTGGAAATGTTTAACATTTCATCCAAACCCATGCATCCTAGGAAAAGCCTCTGCCAAGAAGTGGAGTTAAATATTAAAGGATAACTTCTCATTTAGAATTTCTTGAAGAACTCAAGCCATGAGTTTGAGGTCTCAGTCTAGACTGTATATTGAATCTGAGGTGAAGTGAGAAAAGACCACTCCAAGACAATATCCTAGCCTCTGGCTACTGAGAGTGTGGTTGTTTCAGTAGCACTCAGAATGCCAAGAAGCTTTGTAGAAGTGCAGAACCTCAAGACCCACCCTAGACTCACTGAATCAAAGCGTGCCTTTTAAACAAGATCCTTAGGTGCTTTGTATATGCATTAAAAGCTTGAGAAGCTCTTCCCAGATGAAATCTTCTCTATGTGGGTGCAATAGAAAAGTGGAGAGCTGGAACACCATCTCTGATTTCCTGGGCCATCTGGTTTACCCACAGAAGTAAGCTACCAAAGATTAAATTAAGTGCCCAGTTCCCCAAATTCCACTAGCAACCACACACACACTTGACAGAGGGAATTATCTATGTAACTGATATTAGAGAAAAGGCACAGACTTCTGAAAGCCCTATACTAATCTGAGTTTCTGCAACAGAAAAAAAGAATTAATTCAAACTAGATTAGGGAAAAAAAAAGAATTTATCAGTTCATGTAACAGAACAGTACAGGAATAGATCAATTATAGGCGCAATGGGTTCATGTATTTAAACAATATTAAAGAAAACTGCCCCACCCTCTTTGCTGTTTTTCTGTGTTGGCTTCATTCTTTGGAAGGCCTGTGCTTTGGAGCAGCCTCCAGATCAAAGTTCTCCCTCAACTCTAAGTTCACAGAAAGAGTGAGGGCTTCTCTCCTACCACTTTCCTAAAATTTCTAGAATTGTTCACCCTGGTTTGTATCACAGGCTCATCCCTGAACCAAACCACGATGGACAGGGGGTGTGAGAGAAGGATGTGATATTTAGATTGGCCAGACCTGAATCACAGACCTGCTCTCAGAGCTGAGAGTGAGGTCACCCCATCTGAACACCTAGACCAAGAGTTTGGAGGGATGGTACCCTAAGGAAAAGTGGGGGCTGATGGCAGAGGAAGAGGATGATGATGAGTGGAGAAAAGCTACATTGTTCACTGAGGCACCTTTCTGCTGACCACTGTCTCCCCACACAGAGATGTCCTTTCCAGAAGCAACAACTTGACAGTCAGGACCATCCACAATGGAGCAGCAGGGCGAGGAATTTTATCCCCAGTGTATTTCCTCTATCATTCAGGGGGTCTCCATTATTTCACTATGTTATCTACAATGTGAAAATTAAGATTTAGATTTTAAATGATGTCAACTGTTTACTTTCTCTGAGTAATGAGGTTTGGCCCAACAATCTGACTTAAGAAAGAGGAAGATCATTAACCAGTGAAAATATAGAAGGAGGAAAGACAATGTGACAGTGACAGAGCTCTGAGCAGGGCTGCGACAAGCACCGATTTTGTTCTAATTAGTGCACAGTGCCACCTTCTTATGAACTAATACTGAAGGTTCTAGTCCTTCAAGGCTTTGGTCAAGGCTCCCAAAGAGCTCTTACTGCCTCTAAGTGTGATTTTGCCTCAGGGAAACACTGATCTCTCTCTCTCAAAAAAAAAAAAATCTGGATACAAAGCTGTGGGCCTCATTTGGAGATGTTCAATTTTGTTCTCCACTATTCAACTCTCAAGTGAACTATTCTGTACAAATCTACTTTAATTATGTATTAATTTCAATATTATTACATGCAGTACACAACTGCTACTCATGAAAAATTAATCTGATTCCATCAGTTTTATTTAGTATTCATTATAAGGCAACATTCCCTTAAAAAAAGGCCTCCAGATAAATGTGTTGCTCTACATAACCAAGTTGTGATATCCCAGAAATAGAAACACCTTAATAAGAATTCTGCCTGTCTTTTCCCTTCCCTCCTGCCCTGTTTGGCTTCACTCACTAGCCTCACCAACTACTGGCAGAGGGAGATACTGGCAAAGGACAAGCTAAGTGCTGCATTTGAGAAGCTCGCTGTCTGAGGTGATTGTTGGAGTTGAAATGCCGAAATCCTATTCTCATTTTGCCATTAAGAGGAATTATTTTATGTCCTTATCTTCCACAGCCCTGCTCTGAGGATTCCAGAGCAGGAATCCTTTTGTTCAGCTGTTGACAAGAAGTCTGAGTACCTAATTTCTCCACACCTGCTTACATTATGTTTCCACACAGATTGGTGCAGAGTAAAATAATAGTGTTTAAATTGCGTATGGGAAACATCACATAGGATTGCAGCATAACAAGGAAGAAAGGAAGAAAAGGAAGGAAGTCTTGAGCTATTTACTTCTGAATCTAAAAATAAACTTTTATAGAGAAAAGGTACTGAGCACCTATCTTATTTAATCCCAAGATGAACGCTGCATTTACTACCCAATTAATGACTTTTGTATTTTTCACAATACTGTAGAAGAATCTATATACATTTTTACAATTAATGAGCAATATTTTAATTTAACAAAAAAGAAGCAAAACCTTAACTCTCAATTCACAATGCCATACGATTTAGAGAGAAAACTAATTTTGTCATTTGTGGTCTCTTCTGACAGTATCAAATCAACATTCTGAAAATGAATTAAGCAATATATTACTAGTTTGGACATTACTTTCTTGATATGGGAGGTGATACTATCTTTCAGGCTACTACTAAATGAAAATGTTGGTTTTGAACTAGAACTAGCTCAAAGAGGAGTTTTTAAAGAGAATTTTTGTGACTGTGTCTCAGTGAGCTACACCTGATCAGGGCCCCACCCTATCTTTCCTTTGACTTTCTCTTTGGCCCCAGCCGACATGCTCATAGAAGAGGTTCTAGATGTAAGAGGCCAATGTAATTGTTGGGCTATTGATGCAAGTATAGAAGCAGACTTTAGCCAGCAGAAGTAAAAAATAAAAGATAAGTGGGGGGTAGACTATATGATACAGGGGTTTCACAAGGAACCCCAAGGCAAGATGGCCTCATGAAGGGAAGGGAGCAGGGACTAAAGGTGAGTTAAGAACACTCTGTTTTTCATCTCTGTTGCGGTCTGCTCTCTCTACAGACCAGCTTTCTCTGCTTCTCACTCCCATGACAGGAGACAGTCACCACAGGCCCCAACTCTAAATGTCACGTGTCACCCAAATAGGAAATTCTGATTTTCTCCCTCCATCTCAGGCCCAGCTTCCAAATCTCAGGAAACACAATCTGAAGTGCTCACCTCAGGCCAGGTGTCCACCTCTGCACTATTCAACTGTGACTAGAAGGTGGGATCACATCGGACAAAATGGCTGCAGGAGGCACCAGTGCAGGTTGGACAAGAGTCGCCAAAGAAAAGGAAGTCACCAAGCTGAGCACATGGCCTTTAGAGTGTTCTTCACAGCAATTAATGAAGTATTGTCTGGAATCTGACCAAATGGCATAATTAGAATGTTCATTTAATGATGTTTTAGTTTCTCAGGAAAATATAGATGAATTCTGCCCATAATAAAATGTTAATAAAAAATGAATTGCTATGTACATGGAAGGAAAGTGGAATGCCAAACACATGACTTGACCCAAAAACTATTTCCATAATCCAACTGATGAGATTCCTCGCAAATACACTAGAAACCCCATCCTGTCTTCCTTACCAAAAATGATGATGCAATGATGGAGAAATTCTTGTGATTTAGATACCTTCAGATTTATTTGAGGTTTTCAGAATTTTTTTAAGTTATCCTACTCCTCTTGCTTTAAGATATATGTATTCCCTGAAGCCTAAGCCAAACTCATAGAAATTAATTTAAGCCTTACCACAGTTATGGGTGTGATGACTTTTTGCATTATTAAGCTTAAGCAAACGCTAATAAAATACAATGCATTAATTTGCTAATGAAAAGATAACTTATTAGTCTGTACTTTGCATTATTAAGCAAGTTTAAAAGGTTAATACTCAAGTTGTAAATTATAGAATAAAGGTTACTGCCATCCATCCCCTTGTTGCAGAAAGGAAGTATGTTAAGAGAAATTATGAACAATTTTAGAATATTTACTCTTTTAAATTAAGTATAATCATTCATTCACTGAATGCTTGAATACCTACTATGTGCCAGAACTGGCCCTAAATTGAAGGGATTTATTTTAACTACAAAGTATATGTTTTTAATTTTTGAGTTATCTAGCTCTATTAAATAATACTACCATTTAGTATTAAGATAAAACAAATCAATCATCTCATCTAAAAGGATATATCAATTTTTTAAATATTGAGTACTTGCATATTCAGAATTATTCCAAGAAAATCAGGTTGCATCTTATCCATTTTTCAGAGGAGAAAACTAGAGCATGAAAGGTGATATTACTTAATGGAGGACCCACAGCATCTAATAGTGAAGCTCTGACAGGACAGCTCTTGACTCTGGATCTATGCTTTAGCCCTGACAACACACCATCATTGGTTTAATAAATGATGCAAAAGTTAAGCAATAATGGGGTGGGCCATGGTGGCTCAGCAGGCAAGAACGCTTGTCTGCCATGCCAGAGGACCCAGGTTCGATTTCCAGTGCCTGCCCATGTAAATAAAAAAAAAAAAAAAGTTAAGCAACAATGATGAAATTGCTCCTGGACACTCACATGTAGGAAATGGCCTTTTTTATTTTATTTTTCAAAATCAGGGCAATTTGGCCTGACCCCTTCACACAAGAGAATAGATAATGATGAGGTAGTCATATTTTGGGTTCCCTATCCTAGAGTAGATAATATATTCTTACCGTTTTACTAAAAATTATGGAACTAATAATAGATTTCAAAATCATTTGTAAAAATGGGTAGTAGAGAGTGGCAGCTAATGTCTGACGATCATCCCCAATGAACAAGTTTTCCAGGATTCATGTCCTTGTGGAGCCCCACCTTCACTCAAAGTGGCTGTCCTGTGACTTGATGTAACTAATAGACCAGTTCCAGGTCTAAGCCTTAAGAAAAGCTTCCATGTTTGCACTTTGGGGAACCCCAGAGGTGCCACATAAGTACTCCAGCTAGCGTGCTGGAGTGATGATGTGGAAAAACCACGTAGAAAGAGAAGCGCAGCCTCCCAGAGTCCTGTTGAGCCCAGCCTTCCAACTGTGTCCACCAAAAACTAGCATAAGAGTGAAGCCACCTTGGATATTCCAGCCAAAGCCACCATTCAACTGCAGTTCCCTGTGAGACTCCAAGCAAGACCACCGGAAGACCTTCCCAGGAGCCCCAGCCAACCCACAGAATCACGAGAGATACACCAACGTTCTATTGCTACCTATTTCAGAAATTGAAAGAAGAGGTTAAAACAATTTGGCCACCATGGAAATTGCTCCCCAAGGAGTCCCAAAGGTTCCATGCTACTAAAACAAGAGTATACAGTGAGGACTGGAAGAATCCATGCTGACTCTATGGTTCTGCCTCAGAACTCTATTCCAGGTCCCCTTATGTTTTTCCAGGTTGTTTTTCTCTATAACTCCAGGAAGCACCATTCATTTTGTAATCATCATAGATTTATATACTTATTAGGACAATTTTCTGGCAGATGGCGGTAAAGTATCTTGAAAAAGGGACGGCTTATTCTAATTTGCACAAAGTTACCATTTGGGTTATAAGCAGGGAAGTGAAAGTATATTTTTAATTAAAAGAAGTTTCTACTGGAGCTAAACAAACCATTGAAAAAATGTTCCCAGATTCTGTGAGTCTTCATGAGTGTTTCAGAGAGGGGGTGAGCAACAGTGAGTAGGGCATTATCATAAAACAGAAATTCTAAATAACCTTAAGAAATCTTAGCACCAAATCAAAGCCTGCTTTAAGTCAGTGCTTCTCAAACTATAATGTACATATACATCATTTGATGACATTGTTAAAGTGCAAATAATTTTGATTCAGTTGGTCTGGGTTGGGCCTGAGATTCTTTAGTTCTAAAAGAATAATATGCCATACCAATAATGTTTGCCAGGGATGACAAAAGAAAATTGAAAACTTCAGTGATATGTTCTCTTTGTTCTCTAGATAGCACACACACACAATCAAGGGAGAGGAAGCTCCCTTGCCCCAGCATCTTACCTTAAGTCCAGCAGCAGGAGAACAGAAGAGGGGCATCTGACTTTGACATGGAGGTCAAAGTAGGTTTCCTGGAAATGCAGCATCTAATTTGAGAAAATCAACAAAATTTGCTAAACAAAGTAATGAGGAAAGTGGGTTTTCAGAGACTACAGTCTGTACAAAATCCTACAGTTGAGAAAAATTCCTTTTGCAGCCCTCTCGGTGAGGCACCTCAGCCGCAGCCTCTTGTTTTGCTTACCCAGGACAACAGGATGGGATAACCCTGGCTGCTCTCACTACTTCGGCACCATGAAGATGTTTCTTACAATTCTGAGCCACATTTGACACCACTAGGATGCCTAGGTTCCATTCATTCCTTCTTTCACATCCTATGCACATTGTCTAAGCTTTAATAGGTGCTAAGAAGAGCAAACATTATAATGCTTATTCTATAAATGAAGAAAGAAAAAGAGGTTATGAAACTTGACCAAACATGGCTAAGAAGTGAAGGAGGTAGGACACGGAACCCAGGCCTTCTGGGTCCTAGGTTACCTTTCTTTCACCTTGCCCCAAAACTTCCAACCATCGATAGCCTCGTATAGATATCTGACTTCTGTTTTTGGTTTGTGTCACTTCAGCATGATGCCTCCAAGACAGAGCAGAGTGATAAAACAGCCAAGGACAGCAACAGCAGGAGTGAGTGGGGTGGTGGGCAATTTGAAAATTTGGGCTGTACAAGTTTCTACCTTCCTGGGTCTTATTTCCCCAACTAAATTGCAATCTTTTCTAGGAATAACAAAAATAATATATCATAGTCAAGCTCACTCACCCAATAATTTCAAACTAATTCTAAATTTTCTACGAAAGTCTGGATTTAAAAGATTTTTTCCCTATGTCCTTCTAAAATATCAAAATGTTTCAGAAATTCTAATATTTCACTATACAAACTTTCTAGTCAAGGATAGCTTTCACATCCAAAAGTGGTCCCCAAAAATTCTTTGTTAAGCCAGATTTTGATAAACTACTATAACCACATGTATACCATCTGAACAGTTGTTTTACGTGCAATAGGCACTTTATAAATGCCTCCTGAGTGGATTTTAAATTGACTAAGTATTAAATTCAAAATTCCACACTTCTTAAGTTAAAAAAGTCTCTCTTCCCTTTATCCTGCTCTTCAATTTTCTAGCAAACTACAACTCTGGTCTATCTTCTCATCCCTGCCTTCCTCTCAGCCCCAGCTTCTTCCTAATGCTTGTAATTTTCCTATCAGTCACTCTCTCTCTGTCTCCTTCTCCCACTCTAGTTCACCCAAGAATTAGTTGCCAAGAATCCTTCCAGCCATTAGTATCTCCTTCATAGGAAGGTGTTAAGCAGGGCCCAAGCTAATCAATCCCTTTCTCTGTGAGCAGTGGTTCCAGAACAATCATTAAACCCTGCATTGTCAGGTGGTTGATAATGGTAAGCTGGAGGTTTTAGCCTATCTAAAATTATAGGGTGTTTTCACAACACTCATCTGCTCACCTCTTTTTTAGGAACAAGAGTGATTCACAGCCCTGGCTTCTTCCCTCTGATAATGGGGTTTCTGCTTTATGTCCTCGGACTCAGAGCTACCTGCAGAGTCGCCGGGTGCCAGGATCTCGGAGAAATTATCAGTGCTGTTGGCCATCAGGAGGATTTTGTATTAATACGAAATAGTAGTATTATTTAGTAGAGCCAGATGACTCAAGAATTAAAAACATACACTTTGCATATGAAATAAATCCCTTAGTAGTGTACGGTCTGGTACATAGTAGGTATTCAAGACTTTGGTGAATGAATAATTATAAATCATTGCCAAGGGGGACATTCTGTTACTGCAGCACATCTAATACCAGCCCACCTTGCTGCTGGGGACTGACATACAACAGTGCTGGCCTAGGAAACATGCAGGGAAAATAATTATGTTGTGATTAAGGAAAGGTGTCCCAGCAAAGCCTGTGTCACAAGAATAAAAACGTGTTATCATGAACAAAGGTCCAATTCTCCATCTTATGGTAATTACATCAACTTAAATCCCTCTTTTAATTCAAATTCTCTATTTTTCTTTCTTTTCTATTAGAAAATAGAACCTGAATCAATCTTAGGATTTATCATAAAATTGTAAGAGAGAGCTATTATTTGGGGAACATTTAATCTGCCTGCTTTACACAGATGAAGAAATGTTAGAGGAAGAAACTGAGATTCTTTGGAGTTCGATGAATTGCTAAGTCATTAGTTAGAGGCAGACCTGGCCTCTAGGTCTGGGCCTTCCTTTGTTGCTACTGCGTTCAAGCCACCATAGACCACGGACATCTTTGCTCCCACGGTCCTCTCGGCCACTACCTCACGAGGATATTAGGTCCCTCCAACCTGCATCAAATTTATAGATAAATTAAACAATAGTTCTTTTAATCTTACCCTATTAGGAGACAAATAAAAAAAGTAGGTATTGATCTGGAACTATTGCTCCAGAAGCATGCCAGAAAAAGGTGATTTTACTACCCAACCATTTATAGATGATGCCATGATCGTTTAGATCTTTGCTGTCATAGAGATCACACTGTAATAAACAATTTCAAGAAAGCATTTCACGAGCAATAATAGAAGTTAGAGAGTGTGAAACCAGAGGATAAAAAAGGGAGAAGAGACCTCAGAAAATCTGTCGAAGAGGTGAGCTGAGCATTCAGAAATGAGCAGGATAGGGAAAGGATGTTCGAGGCAGTAAAATCAGGTTGACACAGTTTATGAAAGTGTTGAACAGCAAGAGAAACTTGAGGTTTGCAAGTAATTTATTATAGTTGGAGCTTGGAGTGAGAGATGAGGACTGCAGGAAAATGGCTTTAGAAAGGTAGGTGATTTTCTGCAGATTTATGCTTGTGGAAATATTTCAGATTTTTTTTTTCAACTAAAAATGTTTAAATATAAATAAAGGACAACCAGGAGTTTTTGAATGGATTTTCACTCCCAAACTAAAAGAGCTTCAACTATTTTAGGAGAACCCTAGGGAGTCATTGAACTGTGGCAAAGAAATAACATAATCAGATCTGCCTCTTAAAGGGTTGGAGCTTGATTTGGAAGGGAAAACTGTGTAGGAGAGGCTTGAAGTTGCTCTAGCAAATCCCAGGAGGACTGAAGAGGTTTTCTGGGAATAGAACCTGGTGCTCACTTTCTCTGTCTTTAAAAGAAAGAGAGTTAGTGATGCCTTACTTTCTCCTTTGCCCATCCACAAGCATAAAGTGCATAAAGAGACAAGAACTGGAGGGGGCCAAAGACTAGATGTTAAGACTAAGTTGGTGAACTGGTCACAAAGTCAGTCTATGTAAATATAAGGCAGGCTGAAAGCAGGGAGATGCTGGATGGTTTAGATAAATCAAGGTAGTCACTCTTTCAAATTTAACTTTAAATCACACCCCACCCCACCCCCAATTAAAATTTACAGTAGAATTGTTTACTTGTCACAGTCAGGGTCCTCTGGGATGCTCCAACTCAGAAAGTCATAAATGAGCTCTCAAGCTGTGATTCCAATCACAGGGGCATGCCAGTCAGGGGTTTAGAATGGATTTTTGCTCTCAAGCTAAAGAGGCTTCAACCATATTAGGAAAACCCTAATATAGGTGGTCTACGCGGGCAGTGGTGAATCTTTCACTAAAGACGACGTTAGGTAAAAGCAAAAAACATGCTTGTACTAAAAAGTATTTAAATAAAATTAAGTTAATGAACAAAAAAAGGAAGAAAGGCATAATGATTTTTTTTTAACTTTATCAGGTAGAGGGTGGGAGGGATTAAATAGCTTGTTTTTATAAACTATTTTAAAGATTAATTGTGCTACTAACTTGCCAAAACTCAATCCTATTATGCTTATTTGCTGTGTTCTGCATAAATATTTACCTGGGCAGATAACCCTTGTTTAATCTATTATCCTTTCCTTATTAGTTGATAGTATTCAATAGCCTAATTTTCCCCTGAAAACAGGTCTCCAAGATAGTTTCCTATCAACCGAGTAGTATTCCATAAACCATTAGGATTTTTTTATTTATCTCATCAATGATAACCACATAAAATTGTAGAACTATATGTTTAAGTTCCTTCATGGTAAAATAGGAGTTAATTCTCCCCTGAGCTGTTGTCCTAATCAAATTGGTCACTGCCAATGTAAGCTTTTTAATGAAGAAACCACATGGATTCTGATTCATTCAGCAGTTTCTAAGCATTATTGACTTCAAAACAGGCCTTGTTTCTGGAAACACAGGTTTCCCAAATTAAGAGAAAACACTCCTGGTGTCACCCAAAGTGGTAATTTTCGGCAGCATGCTTTATGTCCCACTAATTAATCTATTTGGTGGAAAGGAAGAGGGAGGAGTACTAGCCATCCTTCTTTTCTCATTTGGATTTGTAACCCTCAAGTGTGATCAACCCAGGCCCCAGGCTCTGGCCAGGACATCCAGCCCTACTGCATGGAGGATCCCTAGCTGGCTTTCTTATGGATCTGCACTTCCATGGACTTCTTCAGAGATCCTTGGTAGATGAACACTGTGGCCCTCCACTGTAGCAGGAACAGACCCCCCTGCATACACAGCACCGGGCACTGGAGTGCAGGAGGGCAGGAAGTCCACAGATAACCCCTGCCAAGTGAAGTTGGCAAGAAATAAGAACGAGCAAAGGGATGTTGCTGAGAAATGCCATGTCCGAGGTTTCCCCTCCCAGGCCACATGGTTATAATAGGTAAATCACATTTGCAGGTGAACATAGGAACAGAGAAGTGGCAAAGCCTTGATATGTTTTCAAGTGTTGCCAGGAAAACTCTGTGTCCCCAGTACACTAATTTTGCTTCAGAACCTTTGATCCAAAGTGAATGCAATTAATTTTTAAAAACTGGATAATTTCCTTCCTAACTAAGCCTCAATGATTTGGCAGCTGTACTTTCATCAGTGGGAGATCAGGGTCCAATCATATAAATAAACAGAGCTACCCTTTGCATTCCTACTACAATTGTCTCACCTGCCTCAACCAAAGCAGAAAATCTGATCCAACTTTTCCTTAGAAAACGTTTCATAGCCATGGTTGGCAGAATCTAGTTTATTGTAACTGTTTCCTCTACCCAGGGTCTTGCCCTCTTTCCAGGCTCTCTGACCCTTTTCTTGAGCCCACCCATGGAGAGGCAGCCCTCTTTGGACAGGCTAAAGAGCCAATTACATGCCCTTAAATGAGTCCATTTCCCTCAAAAGGTTGCAGTGGTGTCCAGGGTAAGCTTTACAGCCCACAAGTCAGACCAAGTTGAATCGTAATCTTGGCTCTTGCACTTAATTAAGAGCTATATGATCTCCAGCAAGTTAATCAACATTTCTGAGGTTCAGTTTGCTCTCTTGCAAAACTAAGAAAAGTAGTTGTTTTACAAGGATTAAATGCCAGCTGTCACTATATCCCTCAATCCTAAAATGCAGTTGATTATATCTTTCTTTATTTTTGTTATTTTTTCTTTTTTATCAATTAGAGTTTAATGTAGAAATAGTGAACTTAACATAAATGAAAAAAATTGCAAATCTATAAGATCATCACTATAAAATATGTATTATTGAAATAATAGTCAACCCCAAAAGTTATTGTGAAAATTAAGTGAGATAATATAAGGATGCATATATATAAATATCCTTCAATATTATGACCAAAATTTAAATGATGCCTTCCTTGAGACTCTAAAGATGTTTCTGACTCATTTGCAGCCGTTTTCTGTTATGTATTTCATTTTTTCAAACGCTGTCTTCATGATCTTAACTTTTTTGATAATTTCAGGTTTGATGAAATTCCTGAGCATTCAGGACTGCTGTGTAAAGTTGTGTAAGTTGTGCACAGACAACCTTAAAAATACCACTCACAGAGACCATAAGGGCATGTCTAAGAATATCATATTATCTTCAATGAATTGTGTATAGCTGGAAACAAAAGCAGCCAGAACCTGCTACAGATGGATTCTCAGCACCTGTGGGATCAATGTCCTCTATGATGTATGGTCTGGTTAAACCAAGTCTCTTTCACTTTGAAAATTCTGATTTATTCAAAAGCACAATATAGAGTTAGCTGTTATTGTAGTGAAACAATTGTTTGTAAACAAAAATGCAATTATTTTATGTTGCTGAAAGAGACAAGGAAGATGCATGGACTTTATTAGGCTTTTAGAGAAAGGTCTGTTCTGTTGGATGTTCTGTTGGTAAGTAGCAACAAATCATCCAAAGCGATTTTTTAGATTCCATCTGTGCTTTCTAAATATATATGTCCCTGTACAAGGTCCATTTAATCAAGAAGGAACATTTTCTGCAATATTAGATCACTATTCTTACAAAGCTGTTTTAAATTATGGCACACTTTAATAACTATGAAATATTACATATTCATTGCAAACAATTTTGGGGGAAAAAGTAGAGATAAAAAAAGAGCTTTAAAATCACACATTGTATTACCACCTAAAGACAACCTTTCTAAATATTTCACTGCATTTCTTTCCAGCTTTCTTCAAATGATACACATATTTACATGTTGTTGTGTTGTAGGATCTGTTCATATACTCTGGATATTAAACCCTTATCTGATATGTGATTTTCAAATATTGTCTCCCATTGTGTAGGCTGCCTTTTTACTTTCTTGACAAAGTTCTTTGATGCACAAAAGTGTTCAGTTTTGAAGAGATCCCGTTTATCTAATTCTTTCATTGTTCACACTTTGGCTTTAAGGTGCAGGAAACCATCACCCACCACAAGCAGATACAAACCTTTTGATGAGTGTGTGGATATCAAATTCAAGCATGGCCCACTGCAGACCTCTCTGCTTTCCAGCCTCTAAACAGGTTTAGGAGGATTTAGTTAGCATTTTTTCAGTATAAAACATTATCATTCTTATAAGCCTTCTAAAATCAGGAAAAACATTTAATTTGGAAATAATGCAGGCATATTAACACCTAAAATTTCAATGCACCGTAGGTATTCAACTACAAAATACTGGTGTAAATTAAAAAAAGTATGGAGCTAAAATCAGCTGCCCTCCCACTTATGCAGCAGTAAATGTGGCTAAAAACATACACATAAAACATAGAGCAAAACTAAGTTGTGTGGGAGACTTAGGTTGGATTCCCAGCCCATGAAATAAAAAAAGTATAAATGTTGTGAATAAAATTCCCAATGATATTCATATTACATATCCACCTCTGTGAGTGTGTATATATGTCGATTTAGAAATACATATATGTAGGGAGACATTAAAAAATGAAATGGGATAAAAAGGAACGAAATTGCCAAAATGCAAAAATACGCTCTCCTTTTCTCTCATTTTACAGTTAATTTACCTCGTTACAATTCTTTGGGCTATTTTTTTTTTCCCCCCTCTGGGCTATTATTTACCATAAATTTTCTACTAGGATTTTAATCATTCTTTTAACACAACCTCAGTTATATAGCTACAAACCTCAGGGTAGAAATTATTTCCTGCACAAAAACACATTAAACCAGAAGCAATGCACTCCTGGCACTCTGCAATTTTCCCCAATCCCCAGAAATACTTGTATGTGAATAATCTTGCCTTGGGCTATTGCTCATATAACAAATGACAGAATCTAGATGTTAATGAGGCTCCAAGATGATATGGCTTTACGTTTCAACATCCAATTATTAGCTCTGAGGAAGCAACATGGTGTGGTATAGCAGCATGAAGAGATGGATTTGAAATCTGATTCAATGATTTAAAGCTATATGACCATGGCAAGTCATTTAACCTTTTTTAAGCCTATAAAATAAGTATTCCTGAAATAATTCTTAACCTCAAGAGTTGTGAAAATTAAATGAGATAATGTACAGAAACATCTTAGCATGTAATATGATATTACTATTATGGCTTAATTTGTTGTTGATATGTTTACTTAAGTATCATGCTAGCAAAATAATTTCTAGTCCTGTATTTCACAGGAAATCCTCGTTGACCTATCCGGGAAATTACAATCATTCAGAGCTCACTTTGCCCAAATTCAAACCCCCAAAATATAATTCTCTCCTCGTGTACAGTTTTTCACTAATTTCGCATGATATTTGAGGCCTGCCTAGTATTACTTTTCCAGTTCTTAAGTGAATTAACCTCAATAAGAGTCATAAGATGCAAGTAAGAGCCTGCAGGAAAAGAAAAGTACATATACTTTCCAAATTTATGGCTCAGGAAAAATTTTTTGGTCAAATGAATCTTAGGATGGAAAAAAAAAAAAAACGGAAGGAAGAAAAAGATGTGTCAAAAACTGCAGAAACCGGACCGTTTCTGAGGGAAGGATAACCATGTATTGAGCTCATACTGATGCCGGTTGTTTCTCTGGAGAAGTGTGGTAGGACAGCTTGCTCTGGCAGGGTGGAGACCTTTGGCTGCAGGCTCTGTCTCAGGTGATGGGTTTCACTCGGCAGCCTGTGTTGACAGTAGGAGAGTGAAAGCAGAGAGAACTGTGTGGATTGTGATGATGACACACCCCCTGGTTCTTGCCTTTGTGTGGCTGGAGTGCAGCAGAATGTCTGCGATCCCGGGAGATAGCTAGAACGAGGGAAGGAAGAGGGGTCAGTTGGATGCAGCACCAAATTGTTAAATCAAAGTTTATAGAAGGGCTTGTCAGAACCTTATGCCTAAGAAAGCATAAGCTTCTCAGCCACAATGAGAGGCTGTAAGATTCCAAAGGAAATCAAATAGTGAGATTTGACTCTATGGTATTTGGATGGAATAATCAAAATACAATATTTGTTGGGCAGGGGGGGCTAAAATTCCTGGACAGAGGCTCTACGTACTTCATTCTTCAATCTGGTTAACTTTTTTTTTCTGTCTAGGTTGTCAACCTGAAAGACAGAGAAAGAACCTAAAAATAGAAAGAGTGGAACTTTATTTAATTGCAGGATTCTCTGCATGCAGGAAGGTTCAAAACCTAAGTCCTTCCTGGAAATATAATCTGCATCTCCTTAATGCAACATAGTTCTACTTGGTACCTCTTTCTAAGTCTGTGTGGGCAAATGAATTTTACCCAGACAGATGCATTTGCTTACTATTTATTCTCTTGGACAAACAGATTGTTGGTATGCCTTGCCTTCTGGAATAGTAACCCTCATTATTTTCTCTGTTGTTATCCACAAACTTTGGCATCTTCCTGTCAGTAGCATTATCCATGTAATTCATCAAAGCTTCAGTTCCAACAAACTCTCAAAACATACCTTGCTCGTGAAGTATCCTTGCTGACTTCCTTCTGTTGTATCCCTTCCAGTTAACTTCCAGCTGACAAACCATATATTTTTTTCTTTTTTGCAACCATTAATCTTCACTGAAAAGCTGTTCAAATGCCTTCCAACAGCTTCAGGGGCAGAGCCTCCTACTGGCACTGGTAACTGATAAATATTATTGAGATTGTGCATGTACATCTGGGAAAGATTTTTAACCCCAAAGATCATGAAAGGAAAACCAACAGTCTCATTCCGAGTGAGTCTGAATTCTGCAAATGAACACAAGAGAGAATGCATGCAGGAAATTAGTTAGCAATTGAAAGGGCAAGCAGGTGTTCCATGCAGGCTCTGCTTCTAAAACGTGGTAAAAATGTCACATATTATTGCAGATTATTGTTACTTATTATTACATTTTACTTCCTCCAGTAAATGATAAACTTCCTGCCAGCAGCATCTTTGTATTATTCATTAGGTATCTGGCAGACAGGTATTCAGAAAATGTTTTTTTAATACATAGATGGGTGAGTGGATACATGGGTGGATGCATGGATGGATGAGTGAATATCTAGTCAAATAAAGCTTATACTCATCACACATTTTACAAAGTTCCCTAGTGTGAACACTTTCCCCAATATTAAGATAAGCAAAATATTCCAGGTCTTTTTTAAAAGAACTATCATATCATTTTTGTGTGTGTACGTATGTGTGCTCATATATTTGGGTAAGTGTGTCTCTCAAAGCCACCCACATACTTTTTATGATGATTGTTTTAGAGATTAAAATAACAAATATATTTATTTTTCATCTTGATGGTAGTTGTCTGGGCAAGAACTGGAGCCTTAGGGACATTTTCTAAAGAAATATTGAGGTAGAGGGCCACGGTGGCTCAGTAGGCAAGAATGCTTGTCTGCCATGCCAGAGGACCTGGGTTTGATTCCTGGTGCCTGCCCATGTTAAAAAAAAAAAAAAGAAAGAAAGAAAAGAAATATTGTGGTAGAAATGAGTGAGAGGAAGATTATGATGAGGAAAAAGAAATATTCTAATGGATTTGATCAAAAAGGAGGTAGAATCCCTTAAAAATTATACTTAAATTAACGCTCAGACGCTCATGTAAGAACTAGAGGGAAAGTGATCTTGTGATGAAGACAGTTATGAATGGAGAGCCATGACATTAGGCCTGCACATTTGAGCATTCAAGTGTGATTCATCCTAACAGAGAGAGTGCCAGAGTCTTTCCTCTATTTTATTATTTCAGCGTCACTCCCCGTGAGCTGGCTCTGTGAGCTTGCTGCTTGTGACAGTTGTCTTTAAACGTCCATAGTAGTAAACCACTCAGAGCACGTCTTAAAACACTATGCAAACCAAAAGCTAGAGCTGACGATGGTGGAGTAGGAAGCTCCAGGCCTCAGTCTTTCCTTCAGAACAGCTATTAAACAGGCAGGTACTATCTAAAACAACTATTTTTTTTTTTAATTCTAAAGGCCAGAAAGACACTGTCAGCACCTAGGGAAGAGAGGGAGTAAAAGGCTGATTGGCGAAGGTAAAGAACAATACATTGCTCTTTCATGCAGGCCACCATGGGGTCCAGCCCCTTGTTGGCTCACAGGTGACAGAAAGAGATGTAAAAATCCTCTTCTCTCCAACCATGGGTGGGCATGGCCAATCACTGATGATGGCTTTTGATCTGCAACTTTGAATCGCTGGGGGCCCAGCTCTGAGGGCAGCTGTTGTTTCAACCCACCCCAGAAAGAGTCCTCCTTGGAGGAAACTTAAAGATGCTACACTTCCTCAGGGACATGGGGAACAGTTAACTGAAGGGCTGCATTTGCTGGGCAGGCCAGAAAGCTCAGCTCTAGGAAGCTATGGCAGAAGCTCTTGGTAACTTCCCTGAACCCTGCCCCAGGTCAATTGGAGCCAGTCCTAACCCCTTTATGGATCCCTGGCCGGGCTTCAGCTGGGAAAGACTAACTTGTGAAAGTCCTCTATGGTGAGCCCACCCCCACCCCCCAGAATTTGCCCTCCAGGCAAAAGCAGTTTAAGACAAGGAAACAAGGAAACCGTAGAGGCGGAAAGTCTGGGGCAAAGTTTTGCCAGCTTCAAACACCTGGTAGATAGAGGTCTGTCTCCTCAGAGACATAGGGAACAACAATTCCTGTAAACAGGGGTACTCCAAAACAAATAACTAACAGAAGCCCAGGATAAGGCAGAGGCCTAGAAAGGCAGGGAAAAAACCCTGCATTCGCACCAGGAAGACCTTCCTGATAGGAGATCTGAAGCTCAAAGAAATGTTTGTCTTATCACCAGCTGGTTCCAAAAGCAAGAAACACATCTCAGGGAATAAATCCCAGAGTTAACATTTTACAGTATTAAAATGTATAGTGTACAAGGAAAGAGTGCAAAAAGAAGAAACAGGAAATGATGTCCCATGCAAAGCAAGAGGATAAAAATACAGAAAATACCAAAGAAGACGAGAATGTGGAATACCAAAAAAGGCTTTTAACAAATGATCTTAAAAATGCTCAAGTTGGATCAGAGAGTGCCAAGATGGTGGTTTAGCGAGGTATGGGATTTAGTTCATCCTCCAGAGCAGCTAGTAAACAGCCAGGAACAGTACAGAACAACTGCTGAGGCTATATGAGTGACCAGACACATGGCATACCCCAGTCTGGACCAGTTGGGCTGGCTGTGAGCCCCCCAGAACCATGAGTTCCCCAAGATGCAGCAGCTGGTGCCCCTCCCCCACAGGCCGCTTCCCAGAGGGGAAAGGAAAAAGACTTTACCAGCAGCAGGGACCGAGCACCACAAAACTCCAATTGTGGATTTAATTAACAAATTCTGACTACTAAAAATGGCCCCCAGCTCAACTGAACCTGGTCAAAGCAGAGGTTGCTAATTTTTGCCCCAGTGCCAAGGGGACAGGGCTGATGGAAAAAGAAAAAAAAGAAACAGAGGGTTTTTGGGTCGGATAGCACATAATACTTGAAAGGGTCTGGGTCCTGAAGGAAAGGAGGGGGCACATAGGATCTGAAGGTACACAAAGCAATATACCAACTTATGCTCTTGATTGGCAAACCCAAGGAACAGGTTCCCACTCCAAGAAGTATTTTTCTCTTTCTTTTTTGTGGCTGTGTTTCTATGAAGGCTTGACTGCCTTTGGATACAGTGGCACAGCTTCTCAGGCTGCAACTGCCCCAGGCATAGGCAGAAATAAACTTGTTGGAGAGCTTGTCTGGAGCCTGTGCCTTCCCCAGGAGAGGGGTGGTGCCCAGCTCAGGTGGATTCCATCCCTCAAGGAATTCAGACCCCAGGGCTTGGAAAATTGAAGCAATTAAAGCCAGCCTACAACTTCTCCTCTGCCTCCACCATGCCCCCAGCAGGGAGAGTGTGCCAAAGTTAAAGGCACCACATCACCTTATGCTGGTGGGACCCACAGTCAGAAAAGCACCACATACTGGGCAGGATAAGAAAAACAGAGTCCAGAGACTTCACAGGACAGTCTTTCAACCTGCTGGGTCTCACCTCAGGGAAAACTGATGCAGATGACTCTTTCCTCCTGACAGGAGGCCACTTTGATCGAGGAACACCTGGCTGGGGTCTATAATACCTAAGTAGACCATCCTAAGGGGGGGGGGGGAAGGTACCACACAGGCAAGGCAAGGAACAAGAAAACAAGAACTGAAAAATTCTGCTCTGTTAAACATAACCTTAGCTAGTGTTCTAGAATAAGCTGAACTGAATGTCAAAGAACAGATAGACAACAAATTCATCCAGAAAGAAAACCCTGGGTAAAAGAAGTGAAAGCAATCTCCAGAATAAACTAATTAAGGTACTTAAATGCCTAGACACCAGCAAAAAAATAACAAATCACACTAGGAAAATTGAAGATATGGCCCAGTCAAAGGAACAAACCCACAATTCAAATGAGATACAGGAACTGAAACAATTAATTCAGAATATACAAACAGACATTTAAAATCTCATCAAAAATCAAATCAATGAATTGAGGAAGGATATAAAGAAGGCAAGGAATGAACAAAAAGAAGAAACTGAAAGTCTGAAAAAAGAAATCACAGAACTTATGGGAATAAAGGCACAGTAGAAGATATGAAAAAAATCAATGGAAACCTACAATGTTAGATTTCAAGAGGCAGAACATAGGATTAATGAACTGGAGGGCAGAACATCTGAAATCCCACAAGAAAAGGAAAATATAGGGAAAAATAGAAAAATATGAGCAGGGACTCAGGGAATTAAATGACAATATGAAGCATACAAATATATGTGTTGTGAGTGTCCCAAAAGAGACGAGAAGGGAAAAGGAGGAGAAAAACTAATGGAGGAAATTATCACTGAAAATTTCCCAACTCTTATGAAAGACTTAAAATTACAGGTCCAAGAAGTGCAGCATATCCCAAAGAGAATAGATCCAAATAGATGTACTCCAAGACATTTACTAATCAGAATGTCAGATTTCAAAGAGAAAGAGAGAATCTTGAAATCAGCAAGAGAAAACAATCCAACACATACAAGGGAAACCCAATAAGACTATGCATAGATTTCTCAGCAGAAACTGTGGAGGTGAGAAGACAGTGGGATGATATATTTAAATTATTAAAAGAGAAAAACTGCCAACTAAGAATTCTATAATCAGGAAAATTGCCCTTCAAAAATGAGGGAGAAATTGAAACATTTTCAGACAAAGAATCACTGAGAGAATTTGTGACCAAGAGACCAGCTCTGCAAGAAATACTAAAGGGAGCACTAGAGCCAGATACAAAAAGACAGAAGAGAGAGGTGTGGAGAAGAGTGTAGAAAGGAAGACTATGAGTAAAAGTAAAAAGAAGGAAAATTAGACATGACATATAAAATCCAAAAGGCAAAATGGTACAAGAAAGTACTATCTGTGCAGTAATAACACTAATTGTTAATGGATTAAACTCCCCAATCAAAAGAAATAGATTGGCAGAATGGATTAAAAAACAGGACCCATCTATATGCTGTCTCTACTCAAAGGACATGAGGGCAAGGATACAAATGGACATTTGCACACCAATGTTTATAGAAGCATTATTTACAATTACCAAGAGTTGGAAACAGCCAAAATGTCCATCAACAGATGAGTGGCTAAACAAACTGTGACATATACATACAATGGACTATTATGCAGCTGTAAGACAGAATAAAGTCATGAAGTATGTAACAACATGGATGGACCTTAAAGACATTATGCTGAGTGTGATTAGCCAAAAACAAAAGGAAAAATACTGTATGGTCTCACTGATATGAACTGACATTAGTGAATAAACTTGGAATATTTCATT
The DNA here is from genome assembly GCF_023851605.1 of Tamandua tetradactyla. Classification (NCBI taxonomy): domain Eukaryota; kingdom Metazoa; phylum Chordata; class Mammalia; order Pilosa; family Myrmecophagidae; genus Tamandua; species Tamandua tetradactyla. The sequence goes on along the minus strand of NC_135328.1, from coordinate 63,658,728 downwards.
GGTAACAGAGACCATCAGGAGATTGAAGTAGGGTAAGATATTGGGTCATTGGAGCTGAAGGGATACAGATTGTACAACAGGACTGAATATAACAACTCAGAAATGGACAGCACAATCCTACCTAACTGTAATACAATTATGTTAAAACACTGAATGAAGCTGAATGTGAGAATGATAGAGGAAGGAGGGCTGGGGCATAAATGAAATCACAAAGAAAAATGGATGATAAAGATTGAGATGGTATAATCTAGGAATGCCTTGAGTGTATGATGATATTGACTAAATGTACAAATTTAAAAAATGTTTTTGCATGAGGAAGAACAAAGGAATGTCATTACTGCAGGGTGCTGAAAATAGATGGTAATTAATATTTTAAAATTTCAACTTATGTGTGAGGCTACAGAAAAAAATGTTTATTTGGTACAAAATTTATATTTTGAACAGTGCATATCTACTTACGTAGATAGTTGGTTGAACAACATAAGTACATGGGACCTTGGGTAGGACATGAGATTTTGTTGGCTTGTCTAGAGTGATGCCCTGATGAATCCCAGAGTGATTTGATCAGTAAGTGGAAAAGCATTTGCAAAGTCCTCTCCAGGGAATGGTGAGAATGGGGGAAAATTCAGCCTCCCCAAGTTGAATTCTTGATATTCTCACAAGAATATCAAGAAACAAAATGAAACAAAACAGAAAAACAGTGTGGACAGCCAAAGCTCTAGGCTGAGCCCCCAGTCTTGGGGTTTCTTCATATGAAACTTAACCCCACAAAGGATAGGTCAAGCCTACTTAAAATTAGGCCTAAGAGTCATCGCCAAGAGAACCTCTTTTGTTGCTCAGATGTGGACTCTCTCCAGCCAACACAACAAGCAAACTCACCACCCTCCCCCATCTATGTGGGACATGACTCCCTGGGGTGTGGACCGCTCTGGCAATGTGGGACAGAAATCCTAGAATGAGCTGAGACCTAGATCAAAGGATTGAGAAAATCTTCTCAACCAAAAAGGGGAAGAGTGAAATGAGACAAAGTGTCAATGGTTGAGAGATTCCAAACAGAGCCTAGAGGTTATGCTGGAGGTTATTCTTACGCATCAAGTAGATATCACTTTGTTATCCTAGATGTAATGGAGAGGCTGGAGGGAACTGCCTGAAAATGTAGAGCTGTGTTCCAGTAGCCATGTTTCTTGAGGATGATTGAATAATGATATAGCTGTCACAATGTGACTGTGTGATTGTGAAAACCTTGTCTCTGATGTTCCTTTTATCTACCTTGTCAAGAAACGAGTAGAACATATGGAATAAAAATAAATAATAGGGGGAAAAATGTTAAAATAGATTTAGTTTGAAATGCTAGTGATCAATGAAAGGGAGGGGTAAGGGGTATAGTATGTATAGTTTTTTTTTTCTGTTTTGTTTCATTTTTCTGTTGTCTTTTTATTTCTTTTTCTGAATTGATGCAAATGTTCTAAGAAATGATCATGATGATGAATATGCAACTATGTGATGATATTGTAAATTACCAATTATATATGTAAAATGGAATAAGCATATGTTAAGAATGTTTGTGTTTCTTTCTTGTAATTTTTTTAATAAAATAATAAAATAAAAAATTATATATACATGTATTTTACCTACAAGGTTTACTACACTAACAGCTCCAGTGAGATTCCAATTCCCAATTGCTCCTGAAATTACACTGGAATGAAAAATTTAGACTTCTGGAGAAGATGGCGTCTTAGTAAGACGCGCGGATCTTAGTTTCTCCTCCGGGACAGCTACTAGGGGAGTAGAAATGATACAGAACAGCTCCCAAAGCCACGACAGAGATAAAAAAGACAGCGTAACCCCTTCCTGGAATGGCTGGCTGGCTGAGAGAACCCGCTCTGGTGAGATCGCCGAGGGGTGCGGGCTTCACCGGGCGGGGCGGCAAGCGGCCGGAGTCACTCCCTTCCCCCTCCCCGGGCCGGCTGGGAGAATTGGACAGGCGGTCCCCTCAAACCGCGGCAGCTGGTGCCCACACCACGCGCGGCCCCCCAGACCAACTGAGAGAATTGGATCGGAAATCCCCAGGCCGCGGAGAACGGCGACGGGGGGGCCCCTTCCAAACGCGTGACTCCCCGGGAACGTGCACTCTCCCAGGCGGGCCGCTGCCGCTGGCGCCCTCCCGCCACGCTTATCGCCCCGGGCCGACTAGGAAATTCGGATGGGCGCTTTCCCGGGCTGCGGCGGCCAGCTACCCTCCCCGCGTTCGGACCCCGGGCCGGCTGGCACTCTTCCAAGCCGCTTCGGCTAGCGAACCTCCTGGACGGCGAGAGTTTTCCAAAGTTAAAGGACCCACAGCAACTTTTACTGGTGGGACCCGCAGACAAACGTGTGCCACGAGCGCCACCTACTGGGCAGGATAAGAAAAACAGAACCCAGAGATTTCACAGAAAAATCTTACAACCTTGTTGGGTCCGACACCCAGGGAAATCTGACTAAATGCCCAGACGCCAGCAGCAGAAGATAACTTTCCACGCTCAGAAGATTGAGAATATGACCCAGTCAAAGGAACAAACCAATAGTTCAAATGAGATACAAGAGCTGAGACAACTAATGCTGAATATATGAACAGAAATGGAAAACCTCTTCAAAAATGAAATCAATAAATTGAGGGAGGACATGAAGAGGACATGGGCTGAACATAAAGAAGAAATAGAAAAACTGAAAAAACAAATCACAGAACTTATGGAAGTGAAGGATAAAGTAGAAAAGATGGAAAAAACAACGGATACCTACAATGATAGATTTAAAGAGACAGAAGATAGAATTAGTGATTTGGAGGATGGAACATCTGAATTCCAAAAAGAAACAGAAAATATCAGGAAACGAATGGAAAAATTTGAACAGGGTATCAGGGAAATCAAGGACAATATGAACCGCACAAATATACGTGTTGTGGGTGTCCCAGAAGGAGAAGAGAAGGGAAAAGGAGGAGAAAAACTAATGGAAGAAATTATCACTGAAAATTTCCCAACTCTTATGAAAGACCTAAAATTACAGATCCAAGAAGTGCAGTGCACCCCAAAGAGATTAGACCCAAATAGGCGTTCTCCAAGACACTTACTAGTTAGAATGTCAGATGTCAAAGAGAAAGAGAGGATCTTGAAAGCAGCAAGAGAAAAACAATCCATCACATACAAGGGAAACCCAATAAGACTATGTGTAGATTTCTCAGCAGAAACCATGGAAGCTAGAAGACAGTGGGATGATATATTTAAATTACTAAAAGAGAAAAACTGCCAATCAAGACTCCTATATCCAGCAAAATTATCCTTCAAAAATGAGGGAGAAATTAAAACATTTATAGACAAAAAGTCACTGAGAGAATTTGTGACCAAGAGACCAGCTCTGCAAGAAATACTAAAGGGAGCACTAGAGACAGATACAAAAAGACAGAAGAGAGAGGTATGGAGAAGAGTGTAGAAAGAAGGAAAATCAGATATAATATATACAATACAAAAGGCAAAATGTTAGAGGAAAATATTATCCAAACAGTAATAACACTAAATGTCAATGGACTGAATTCCCCAATCAAAAGACATAGATTGGCAGAATGGATTAGAAAACAGGATCCTTCTATATGCTGTCTACAGGAAACACATCTTAGACCCAAAGATAAACATAGGTTGAAAGCGAAAGGTTGGGAAAAGATATTTCATGCAAATAACAACCAGAAAAGAGCAGGAGTGGCTACACTAATATCCAACAAATTAGACTTCAAATGTAAAGCAGTTAAAAGAGACAAAGAAGGACACTATATACTAATAAAAGGAACAATTACACAAGAAGACATAACAATCATAAATATTTATGCACCGAACCAGAATGCCCCAAAATACGTGAGGAATACACTGCAAACACTGAAAAGGGAAATAGACTCATATACCATAATAGTTGGAGACTTCAATTCACCACTCTCATCAATGGAGAGAACATCTAGACAGAGGATCAATAAAGAAATAGAGAATCTGAATATTACTATAAATGAGCTAGACTTAACAGACATTTATAGGACATTACATCCCACAACAGCAGGATACACCTTTTTCTCAAGTGCTCATGGATCATTCTCAAAGATAGACCATATGCTGGGTCACAAAGCAAGTCTTAACAAATTTAAAAAGATTGAAATCATACACAACACTTTCTCAGCTCATAAAGGAATGAAGTTGGAAATCAATAATAGGCGGAGTGCCAGAAAATTCACAAATACGTGGAGGCTCAACAACACACTCCTAAACAACAACTGGGTCAAAGAAGAAATTGCTAGAGAAATTAGCAAATACCTTGAGGTGAATGAAAATGAAAACACAACATATCAAAACTTATGGGACGGAGCAAAGGCAGTGCTAAGAGGGAAATTTATTGCCCTAAATGCCTATATCAGAAAAGAAGAAAAGGCAAAATATCAGGAATTAACTATCCATTTGGAAGAACTGGAGAAAGAACAGCAAGCTAACCCCAAAGCAAGCAAAAGGAAAGAAATAACAAAGATTAGAGCACAAATAAATGAAATTGAAAACATGAAAACAATAGAGAAAATCAATAAGGCCAGAAGTTGGTTCTATGAGAAAATCAATAAGATTGATGGGCCCTTAGTAAGATTGACAAAAAGAAGAAGAGAGAGGATGCAAATAAATAAGATCAGAAATGGAAGAGGAGACATAACTACTGACCTCACAGAAATAAAGGAGGTAATAACAGGATACTATGAACAACTTTACGCTAATAAATACAACAATTTAGAGGAAAGGGACGGGTTCCTGGAAAAACATGAACAACCAACTTTGACTCAAAGACATAGATGACCTCAACAAACCAATCACAAGTAAAGATATTGAATCAGTCATTCAAAAGCTTCCTAAAAAGAAAAGTCCAGGACCAGACGGCTTCACATCTGAATTCTATCAAACATTCCAGAAAGAATTAGTACCAACTCTCCTCAAACTCTTCAAAAAAATCGAAGCGGAGGGAAAACTACCTAATTCATTCTATGAAGCCAACATCACCCTCATACCAAAACCAGGCAAAGATATTACAAAAAAGGAAAACTACAGACCAATCTCTCTAATGAATACAGATGCAAAAATCCTCAATAAAATTCTAGCAAATCGTATCCAACAACACATTAAAAGAATTATACATCATGACCAAGTAGGATTCATCCCAGGTATGCAAGGATGGTTCAACATAAGAAAATCAATTAGTGTAATACACCATATCAACAAATCAAAGCAGAAAAATCACATGATCATCTCAATTGATGCAGAGAAGGCATTTGACAAGATTCAACATCCTTTCCTGTTGAAAACACTTCAAAGGATAGGAATACAAGGGAACTTCCTTAAAATGATAGAGGGAATATATGAAAAACCCACAGCTAATATCATCCTCAATGGGGAAAAATTGAAAACTTTCCCCCTAAGATCAGGAACAAGACAAGGATGTCCACTATCACCACTATTATTCAACATTGTGTTGGAGGTTCTAGCCAGAGCAATTAGACAAAAAAAAGAAATACAAGGCATCAAAATAGGAAAGGAAGAAGTAAAACTATCACTGTTTGCAGACGATATGATACTATACGTCGAAAACCCTGAAAAATCCACAACAAAACTACTAGAGCTAATAAATGAGTACAGCAATGTAGCAGGTTACAAGATCAACATTCAAAAATCTGTAGCATTTCTATACACTAGCAATGAACAAGCGGAGGGGGAAATCAAGAAACGAATCCCATTTACAATTGCAACTAAAAGAATAAAATACCTAGGAATAAATTTAACTAAAGAGACAAAAAACCTATATAAAGAAAACTACAAAAAACTGTTAAAAGAAATCACAGAAGACCTAAATAGATGGAAGGGCATACCGTGTTCATGGATTGGAAGACTAAATATAGTTAAGATATCAATCCTACCTAAATTGATTTACAGATTCAATGCAATACCAATCAAAATTCCAACAACTTATTTTTCAGAAATAGAAAAACCAATAAGCAAATTTATCTGGAAGGGCAGGGTGCCCCGAATTGCTAAAAACATCTTGAGGAAAAAAAACAAAGCTGGAGGTCTTGCACTGCCTGACTTTAAGGCATATTATGAAGCCACAGTGGTCAGAACAGCATGGTATTGGCATAAAGATAGATATATCGACCAATGGAATCGAATAGAGTGCTCAGATATAGACGCTCTCATCTATGGACATTTGATCTTTGATAAGGCAGTCAAGCCAACTCAGCTGGGACAGAACAGTCTCTTCAACAAATGGTGCCTAGAGAACTGGATATCCATATGCAAAAGAATGAAAGAAGACCCATATCTCACACCCTACACAAAAGTTAACTCAAAATGGATCAAAGATCTAAACATTAGGTCTAAGACCATAAAACAGTTAGAGGAAAATGTAGGGAGATATCTTATGAATCTTACAATTGGAGGTGGTTTTATGGACCTTAAACCTAAAGCAAGAGCACTGAAGAAGGAAATAAATAAATGGGAGCTCCTCAAAATTAAACACTTTTGTGCATCAAAGAACTTCATCAAGAAAGTAGAAAGACAGCCTACACAATGGGAATCAATATTTGGAAATGACATATCAGATAAAGGTCTAGTATCCAGAATTTATAATGAGATTGTTCAACTCAACAACAAAAAGACAGCCAACCCAATTACAAAATGGGAAAAAGACTTGAATAGACACCTCTCAGAGGAGGAAATACAAATGGCCAAAAGGCACATGAAGAGATGCTCAATGTCCCTGGCCATTAGAGAAATGCAAATCAAAACCACAATGAGATATCATCTCACACCCACCAGAATGGCCATTATCAACAAAACAGAAAATGACAAGTGCTGGAGAGGATGCGGTGAAAGAGGCACACTTATCCACTGTTGGTGGGAATGTCAAATGGTGCAACCACTGTGGAAGGCAGTTTGGCGGTTCCTCAAAAAGCTGAATATAGAATTGCCATACAACCCAGCAATACCATTGCTGGGAATCTACTCAAAGGAATTAAGGGCAAAAACTCAAATGGACATTTGCACACCAATGTTTATAGCAGCGTTATTTACAATTGCAAAGAGATGGAAACAGCCAAAATGTCCATCAACAGACGAGTGGCTAAACAAACTGTGGTATATACATACGATGGAATATTATGCAGCTTTAAGGCAGGATAAACTTATGAAGCATGTAATAACATGGGTGGACCTAGAGAACATTATGCTGAGTGAGTCTAGCCAAAAACTAAAAGACAAATACTGTATGGTCCCAATGATGTGAATCGACACTCAAGAATAAACTTGGACTATGTCATTGGTAACAGAGTTCAGCAGGAGTTAGAAACAGGATAAGATAATGGGTAATTGGAGCTGATGGGATACAGACTTTGCAATAGGACTAGATACAAAAACTCAAAAATGGACAGCACAATAATACCTAATTGTAAAGTAATCATGTTAAAACACTGAATGAAGCTGCATCCGAGCTATAGGTTTTTGTTTGGTTTGGTTTGGTTTGGTTTGGTTCTTACTATTATTGCTTTTATTTTTTTCTCTATATTAACATTCTATATCTTTTTCAGTTATATTGCTAGTTCTTCTAAACCGATGCAAATGTACTAAGAAACGATGATCATGCATCTATGTGATGATGTTAAGAATTACTGATTGCATATGTAGAATGGTATGATTTCTAAAAAAAAAAAAAATGGACAGCACAATACTACCTAATTGTAATGTAATTATGTTAAAACACTGAATGAAGCTGCATCTGAGCTATAGTTGTTTTTTTCTTATATATTTTTGTATTTTTTATTTTTATTTTTATTTTTTCTCTATATTATCATTTTATTTCTTTTTCTGTTGTCTTGCTATTTCTTTTTCTAAATCGATGCATATGTACTAAGAATGATGATCATACATCTATGTGATGATATTAAGTATTACTGATTGCATATGTAGAATGGAATGATTTCTAAATGTTGTGTTAGTTAATTTTTTTAATTAATAAAAAAATAAAAATAAAAAAATAAAAAAAAATTACACTGGAACTGATGATGACTGCAAAATTCCTAGAGTGTTAAATAAAATAAACTATAATTTTAAAAATGAAGGAAAAATAATTTTCAGACAAACAAAATCAGGAGGGAATTATTACCAGCAGTTCTACTCTTCAAGAAAAGTAAAGGAAGTGCTTCAGGTAGAAATAATATGATTTCAGATTGAAAATTGGACCTACAAAAAGAAAAAAAATACAAAAAATGAATAAATGAATGTAAAATTAAATTATTATTTTCCCTATTTTTAATTGTTCTATTATAACATAATAACAATACAGTATATTTATAGAATAATAATACTAACAATAGAGTATGTTTATAGAATATGAAAAAGTATAAGATATGACAATAGTACAAAGGATGGGAGGGAGAAATTGAGAATATACAGTTGTAAGGCCTTTATACTACATGTGAAGCAGTGTAATATCATTTGAAAATAGTCTATTATTAGTTAAATATGTATATCATAAAATCTAGGGCAACCACTAAAACAAATTCGATTCCACAAAAAGAGCACTTATATTTCATTGAGAGACAGGGAAAGATGTGGCTAAGTAAGGTATGGAATTTAGTTCACCCTCAAGAGCAGCAAGTAAATAGCTAGGAGCTATATGCAATGAGTGTTTGGGTGACATCAGTGACCAGAAAACATTGTACACTAGTCTGAAGTGGATGGAACATATCAGATCCCACACAGGACTGTAAGTCTCCCAAGACATGGAGGCAGGTGCTCCTCCCCCAGGGACACGACTGGCTGGTTCCCAAAGGGAAAAGGAAATAGACATTACTAGTAGCAAAGACATAGGCTCAACCAAGGTCTAATTGCAGAATTAATTAACAAATTCGGACTGCTGAAAACAGGCCTGCACGGATAAACCTGGGGTAAGCACTAAAGGAACAAGGAGATTTTGCCCTGGCAGATAGGGGCAGTGCTGATGGAAAAATGAAAATGGAGACTTATTGAGTTGTAGAGCACAAAGTACAGGAAAGGACTGGACTCCAAAAAAGGGGGCACAATGACCTGGGGACACACAGAGCCATGTATCAACTCCAGCTCTTGATTGGCAAACCCAAGGAGTTAGGGCCTGGGTCTGAAAAGGCTTTTGTGTCTTTTTTTTCTTCTTCTTCACTCTTTAGCACTCTCAAATTTCAGCACTGCCATAGGCAAGGGAAGAATTAAGGCATGTCTGAGAGACAAAGTAAATAGTCAGGTGAATGGGGACAATTCTGTAAAGGGTGAGTCTTCCCCAGAAAAGGGGGGCAGGGAATAGCTCAAGTGGCTGCACTGCTTCAGGGAATTCAGACACCAGGAGTTGGAAAACAGAAGCAACTTAAGCCTACCCTCTTCCTCAGTCTCTGTCTCAACCACCCCACTGGCAAGGAAAGGCTACCGAAATTAAAGACACCGCATCACTTTACACTGGTGGGAAGCTGTGGACAGAGAAGTGCCACGTGCTAGACAGGATAGGTAAAGCAGAGCCTAGAGGTTTCATAGGAAAAATTGACAACCTGCTCGGTCTCTCCTCAGGGAAACTTGCTACTCTCTCCTCCTGTGACATGCCACTGTCTGGACTAAGAAAATCTTGCTAGGGTCAAGCATATCTGGGGAGACTCTCTTCTAAAAATGGTTCCATATAAGCAGGGCAAGAAACAGGAAAAAATAAGAGCAGAAAAATAATGATCAGTTAAACAGAACCAATGCTAGAGGTCTAGAATAAGTTTAACTGAATGCCAAAAAAACAGATAGAGAAAAAAGCCATACAACAAGAAAATGCTAGATAAAAGAGTGAAAATGACCTCCACAGTAAACTAATTAAGGAAATCAAATGCCTAGACGCTAGCAAAAATAATAAGTCATACTAGGAAAATTGACTGTATGGCCCACTCAAAGGAATAATATCAACATTTCAAATGAGATAAAGGAGTTGAAACAACTAATTAAGGATGTTTCAACAGGTATGCAAAATCACATCAAAAATCAAATCAGTGAGTTGAGAGAACATATGGCAACAGAGATGAAAGATATAAAGAAGACATTGGGTAAACATGAAGAACTCAAAAGTTTGACAAAACAAAGTTATGGGAATGAAAGGCACAAAAGAAGAGATGAAGAAAACAATGGAGACCTACAAGAGTAGATTTGAAGAAGCAAAAGAAAGGACTAGTGAACTAGAGGACTGGACATCTGAAATCCTACACACAAAAGAACAGACAGGGAAAATAATAGAAAAATATGAGCAGGGTCTCAGGGAATTGAATGACAACCTGAAGTGCACAAATATATGTGTTATGGGTGTCCCAAAAGAAAAGGAGAAGGGAAAAGGAGCAAAAAGACGAACGGAAAAAAAAATCACTGAAAATCCCCATTTCTTATGAAAGACATAAAATTACAGATCCAAGGAGTGCAGCCGTGCCCCAAATAGAATAGACCCAAGTAGACACTTCCAAAACACTTAATAATCAGATTGTTAAGTGTCAAAGACAAAGAGAATTCTGAAAGCAGCAAGAGAAAAGCAATCTGTCACATTACAAGGGAAACGCAATAAGATTATGTGTGGATTTCTCAGCAGAAACCATGGAGGCGAGAAAGCAGTGGTATGATACATTTAAGATTCTAAAAGAGAAAAACTGCCAACCAAGAATTCTGTACCTAGTAAAATGTCCTTCAGGAAGAAGGGGGAGTTTAAAATGTTTCCAGACAGTCATTGGGAGAGTTTATGACCAGTAGACTAGCTCTACAAGAATACTAAAGGGAGCACTACAGGCAGATAAGAAAAAACAGAAGCAAGAGATCTGGAAAGAGTGCAGAAATGAGGACTATCAGTAAAGGTAAAAAGAGACAAAAAATAAGATATAATATATATAAAAATCTGAAAGACAAAATGGTAGAATAAAATACTGCCTTTACAATAATAACATTAAATGTTAATGGATTAAACTCCCCAATCAAAAGATATAGACTGGCAGAATGGATTTAAAAAGCAGTAACCGTCCATATGCTGTCTACAGGAGACTCACTTTAAACCAAGGACAAACACAGATGGAATGTGAAAGGTTGGAAAAAGACATTTTATGAAACCAATAACTGGAAAAGAGCATGGGTAGGTATACTAATATCAGACAAATTAGGCTCAAATGTCAAACAATTAAAAGAGACAAAGAAGGATACTATGCTAAAAAAAGGAACTCAACAAGAAGTCATAGCAATCATAAATATTTATTCACTGAGTCAAAGTGCTCCAAAATACATGAGGCAAACACTGAAGAGAGAAATAGACACCTCTACAATAATAGTTGGATTCTTCAATCCACCACTCTCATCAGTGGATAGAACATCTAGACAGAGGGTCAATAAGAAAACAGAGATTTTGAATAATATGATAAATGACCTAGACTTAACAGACATTTACAGAATGTTATACCCCAAAACAGCAGGATACACATTTTTCTCAAGTGCTCATGGATCATTCTTAAGGATAGACCATATGCTAGATCACAAAGCAAGTTTCAATAAATTTAAAAAGATTGAAATTCTACAAAACACTTTCTCAGACTACAATGGAATTAAGGTGGACATCAATAACAGACAGAGGGCCATAAAATTCACAAATATATGGAGGCTAAATAACACACTCTTAAGCAGTCAGTGGGTCAAGGAAGAAGTTACAAGATAAATAAGTAAATATCTCTAGGCAAATGAAAATGAAAACATATCAAAATGTATGGGATGCAGCTAAGGTGGTGTTGAGAGGGAGATTTATTGTCCTAAATGCCTATAGTAAAAGAGAAGAAAGGGTGAAAATTGAGGAATTAACAATTCACCTGGAGGAACTACAGAAAGAACAGCAAACTAACCTGAAAACAAACAAAAGGAAAGAAATAACAAATTTTAGAGCAGAAATAAATGAAATTGAGAATATGAAAACAATTGAGAAAATGAACAAAACCAGAGATCGTTCTATGAGAAAATCAATAAAATTGAGGAGCCTTATAAGTTGACAAAAAAAAAGTAGAGTAAAAGAAAGAGTGAAAATTGAGGAATTAACTATTCACCTGGAAGAACTAGAGAAAGAACAGCAAACTAACCTGAAAACAAGCAAAAGGAAAGAAATAAATTTTAGAGCAGAAATAAATGAAATTGAGAATATGAAAACAATTAACAAAATGAACAAAACCAGAGTTCTTTCTATGAGAAAATCAATAAAATTGAGAAGTCTTAGCTAAGTTGACAAAAAAAAAGTAAAATCAGAAATAGAAGAGGGGACATAGCCACTGACACCACAGAAATAAAGGAGGTAATGAGAGGATACTGTGAGCAACTATATGCTAATAAACTAGAAAATGTAGATGAAATGGACAGCTTCCTAGAAAGGCATGAACAACCAACATTGACTCAAGAAGAAATAGGCAACCTCAACAAACCAATTACAAGTAAAGAGATTGAATCAGTCATAAAGAAGCTCCCCAAACAGAAAAGTCCAGATCCAGATGGGTTCACATATGAATTCTACCAAACACTCAAGAAAGAATTAGTACCAATTCTGCTCAAACTCCTGAAGAAGAGAGAAAGCTACCTAACTCATTCTATGAAGCCAACATCACCCTAATACTAAAATCAGAAAAGGTGCTAGAAGAAAAGAAAATTGAAGACCATCTCTTTAATGAGCATAGATGCAAAAATCCTCATCAAAATACTTGCAAATGGAATCCAGCAGCACATTAAAAGAATAATACACCGTGACCAAGTGGAATTTATTCCAGATATGCAAATCTGGCTTAACACACAAAAATCAATTAATGTAATACACCATATCAAAAAGTCAAAGTGGAAAGAGCCCATGATCATCTCAATTGATGCAGAAAAGGCATTTGACAAAATTTAACATCCTGTCTTGATGAAAACACTTCAAAGGATAGGAATAGAAGGGAACTTCCTCAAGTTGATAAAGGGAATATATCTTACTTGATGGGGAAAGTCTGAAAACTTTCTCTCTAAGATCAGGAACAAGACAAGGATGTCTACTGTCACCACTGTTATTCAACATTGTGCTGGAATATCTAGTCAGAGCAATTAGACAAGAAAAAGAAATAAAAGGCATCCAAATTGGAAAGGATATCATGTTATCACTGTTTGCAGATAACATGATACTATATGTCAAAAATCCTGAAAGTTCTACAGCAAAGCTACTAGAGTTAATATGGAGTACAGCAAAATGACAAGGAACAGGGTCAACACCCAAAAATCCATAATGTTTCTATACACTAGTAATGAGCAATCTGAGGAGGAAATCCAGAAAAAAATTCCATTTATAATAGCAACACAAAAAAGCAAATATTTAAGAATAAATTTAACTAAGGACACAAAAGTCCTATACACAGAAAACTACAAGAAATTGCAAAAAGAAATCATGGAAGACCTAAAGAAATGGAAGGGCATACCATGCTCAGGAATTGGAAGACTAAATATAGTTAAGATATCAATTCTACCCAACTTAATTTATAGATTCAATACAATACCAATTACAATCCCAACGACTTACTTTGCAGAAATAGAAAATAAAACCAATAACCAAATATATTTGGAAGGGCAGGTTTCCCTGAATAACTAAAAATTACTTGAGAAAGAAAAATGAAATGTGAGGTCTCACACTACCTGACTTTAAAGCATTTTACAAAGCTACAGCGGTCAAAAGAGCATGGTACTGGAATAAAGACAGATATACTGACCAATGGAATTGAATTGAGTGTTCAGAAATAGACCCTCTCATCTATGGACAACTATCTTTGATAAGGCAGTCAAGCCAACCCACCTGGGACAGAGAAGCCTCTTCAATAAATAAGGTTTGAAGAACTGGATATCCATATGCAAAAGAATGAAAGAAGATCCATATCTCACACTCTATACAAAAATTAACTCAAAATGGATCAAAGGCCTAAACATTAGGGCTAAGATCATAAACTCTTAGAAGAAAATTTAGGGAAACATCTTATAATCTTTTGGATAAGAGGTAGTTTGCTAGATCTTACACCCCAAGCACAAGCAATGAAAAAAAGAAGTAGACAAATGGTATCTCCTCAAAACTGAACACTATTGTGCATCAAAGAACTTTATCAGGAAAGTAAAAAAGACTGTCTAAGCAATGGGAGACAATATTTGGAAACCACATATTAGATCAGGGTTTAATATCCAGAATTATGAAGAAATTCTACAACTCAACAACAAAAAGACAAACAACCAAATTAAAAATGGGCAAAAGACATGGACAGACCCTTTTCCAAAGAGGAAAAACAAATGGCTAAAAGGCATATGAAAAGATGCTCAACTTCACTGGCTATTAGGGAAACACAAATCAAAATTACAATGAGATATCATCTCATATCCATTAATATGGCCATTATAAAAAAACAGAAAATGTTGCCATTATAAAAAACAGAAATTGTTGCACACTTATCCACTATTGATGGGAATGTAAAATGGTGCAACTGCTCTGGAAGGCAGTTTGGTGTTCCTCAGGAAGCTAAGTATAGAATTGCCATAGGATAACAGCAATAGTTTTACTGGGTTCAGAGGAACTGAAGACAAGGACACAAACAGACATTTTCATATCAATGTTTATATCAGCATTATTTATGATTGCCAAGAGATATAAAAGCCCAAATATCCATCAATAGGTGAGGGGCTAAACAAGCTGTGGTATATACATACAATGGAATACTATGCAGCTATAAGACAGAATAAAGTCATGAAGCATGTAACAACGTGGATGAACCTTGAGGATATTATGCTGAGTGAAATTAGCCAGAAACAGAAGGATAAATACTGTATGGTCTCACTAATATGGACTAACATTAATGATTAAACTTTGAGAGTTAACATTAAGAACACAGGTTATTAGAGATAGAAGGTAAAGAGGTGCTAAAGGAATACAGAATGTGCAACAGGACTGATTATAAAAAATCAGAAATGGGTACCACAATACTATCTTATGGTAGCACAATAATATAAGTATACTGAATGAAGCTGAATGTGAGTATGGCTAAGGAAGAAGGGCTTGGGACACATATGACACTAGAAGGAAAGTTAGAGGATAAAGACAGAGATGGTATAACTTAGGACTGCCTAGAGTGGACAATGATGGTGATTAAATCTACAAATATAAGAATGTTTTTGCATAAGGGAGAACAAACGAATATCAACATTGCAAAGTATTGAAAATGGGATGGTATACAGGAAAAAAATACTAACCAATGCAAGCTAGGGTCTATAGTCAATAGCAACATTTTTTTTTTTTTTTGCATGGGCAGGCACTGGGAACCAAACCCAGGTCTCCAGCATGGCAGGCGAGAATTCTGCCACTGAGCCACCATCACACTGCCCAACAGTAACATTTTAATATGCTTTCACTGAATTGACAAAGGCATTATACCAAAACTAAATGTCCACAAGTGAGGGGTACAGGATTGTTTGTGGAAGGAAAGAAAATGTCTTCATATAGATTGTGGTGGCGAAGCCATAGCTATGTGATTATACCAGGAACCATTGATTTTTTTTACTTCGGTTGGATTGTATAATGTGTGAAGAAAAAGTTTTAAAAATGAACAGATGATTGTATAACTATATACCTCTGACAATGTGACGTGTGATTGTGAAAACCTTGTATCTGATGCTCCTTTCATCCAGGATGTGAACAAATGAGTAAAATGTTTGTTTCTCAGTGTACTAGACAGTGGGTTCCTGGTAGAGGGATTATATTTTCTTCACATGGAGCTCTTAGAAGGCGTACAGTATTGATACAAAATAGGACTGCCCAGGCGGTGCAGGGATAGTTCAGTGGTAGAATTCTTGCCCACCATGCAGGAGACCCGGTTAGATTCCAGGTCCATGCACTTCCCAAAATACAAGCAAACAAGCAAAAGCAAACAAAAAAAAACAAACAAACAAAAAAATTCAACAAATGGTGCTGCAATGACAGGAAAAAAATGAAATGTGACCCTGCCATACAGCATACAAAAAAAAAAAAAGGACTGTCCAGATGTCAATAAAGTATTTGCTTTTGTAACTAAAGAAACCAACAGTGAATCTTATTTTTTAACTGGTTACAAGTTATTCAGGAAATAATTATTTTATGTAAATGGAATTATAATCTATTGAAGCTAATTGAGCACATCTCCTTTATTTCTGCAATTTCAGGTAAGTCAAAAAATCACAAAAGTGGAAGACACTATTTACATTACATTAGAATAAATTAAAGGAAGTTATGTTCTTAAAACATTCATATTTTATGTCTTATCTCCCATTCCAAAAAGTATCCTAGGTAGTCTAAATAAAAACATATAATGATAGTGATTTATATTTATCAAGTGCTTACTAAATGCCAGGTTTTCTTCTAAGTGCCTTAAATATATTGTTATTTAATCTTCATAGTAACCTCATTATTATCTTGATTTCATGAATGAAGAAAAGGAGGCACAGAGTTTAGTAAAATATTCAAAACCACATACATAATAAATACGTTAGTATTGGACCCAGACCATCTGGCCCCAAATCAGAAACCCTTGAGGAAAACAGCACTGCCTCTAAATGTGTTTGAGGCAGCCAGAATCCAATATGCTCTGATTTTCAAAGCCTGTTGTGATTTCTTCATGTTCAGTATTCAGCCATTAAGGTCAACAAATTGAAGCACAGCATCGCCAAACTGACAGAACAGTGATGTGGACAATGTTTCTATTCTTAGCCCAAACTTCTTTCAGTCCTTAAGCTCTCTCCTTGTTGTAGCCCTTCATTGCCAAAATACCACGTGCTATTCTCACATCCTCTCTGCCCTCCACTCCTTTGATACCTACAAGCATGAAAGAACCTTTTCAGACTATTCATTCTAAAGTATAAAGTGATTGGTGGGACACTGTGACCCCTTCCAAAGAATATTTGGATTTTAACAAGACACAGGTTTTTGACTTAAAAGACCAAATCTCTAACAGTGAGGGTTTCAAGGATTAACAAGGCTGCGATGGGGATATCTTGGGATATAGAACATTTCTGGTACTTCTAAAATTAGCCACACAGGAGACAGTCTAGGGTTCTGAAAACAGGATGAACTTTGGAGTCCACCATTTGCTAGCTATGTGAACATAAGAAATGTAGTTAATTGGACCTAAATTTTTTAAAGGAGACTATGGTATCTACTTTGCAGCATTGTGACAAGATTTAGCAATAATGTATATAAATCAGCTACCACAATTTCTGGTATAGGATAAGTGCTTAATAAATTGTTATTGGTATTGTTACTGGTACTGGTATTGGTATTGGTATTGGTATTGGTACTGCTACTGCTATTGGTACTGGTACTGCTATTGGTATTTGGTATTCATTTTTGTATTAGTATTGGTATTAAATTTAGTTTTAGCATTAGCCTTAATTAAAAGTACTGGACTAAGTATCATAGAAACTGAATTTGAGCCTTAGATCTGCCACTAACTAGTAATCATGACTAGACCTTGTTACTTAACCAATCCTGACTGTGTTTGGAGGGGCAATCCCCATGAACCCTGAATATCCCCGCACATTTTTGGTGGATATGCCATGAATGTATACCACTGTTCATCAGGATTGTGTTTTCAGTAAACAACCTTGAAGGATGAAGTAGCGTCTCCACACAGACAATGAGCAGGTTTGCTTACCACTCACAGCAAAGGTGGTAAATTCCTTTCCTGTAACATCACATGTGCATCATCCAACTAGGCCTATCTGTATTCCCCACCATGGATCCTGAAGGACATGGGGAACTGAAATCAACATGATGCTCATACTACTCGCTGTTTTGTGAATAGTAAAGTCTCTTGTCTCTGACCTAGGAGTTTTACGTCTTCTGCCAGCCTCCATGAAACAGAGGCGAACTTGTTAAGATGAAAGTAGGTTAAAATCTCAGAGCCGTCACAGATCTCTAGACTCAATTTCCTCATTTACTATAAAAGAACAATAATGCCTTCCCTGTCTCCTTCAAAGGGCTTTTGGAATAACAAAACAAAATAATATCCAGGCAAACACTGTCAGTTGTAGATAAGACACAATTATCACACAAGTGGCTGTTGACCATAAGGAGAGCTCTGAATCATAGCAATGAAAGTTCCTTAAATTACAGCAACATTTTATTGTTAATTACAAGTCAGCAAGTGCCTAAATCTTTCAAGCTCTGTCTTAAAAGCAATCCATGAAGTATTAACATCAAGAGATACCAGATACTGAGAATAATGGCATATGTGGTGCATTCCTATGCTTGTATGCAAATGAGCCTTCTAGTAGCTCATAAAGTGAAACAAAGACAAAAATCTCCAAAACTTCCCTCTGCTGTTGTAGTTTTTACTTAGTAGCCTACTGTGATGGTTAAGTTCTGGTATGAACTTGGCCAAGTGATTACTCCAGTTTTCTGGTCAGGCAAGCACCGGCCTGACCATTGCTGCAAGAATATTTCCTGGCTGGCTGATAAACCAGGAGGCTGGTATATTAACTCATCAGTCAGTTGACTGCATCTGTAGCTGATTACGTCTGTGATCAACTAAGACACGTCTCCCACAAAGAGATACTCCAATCCATTGAGGGCTTTTAAGGAAGAAAAGAGAGCAAGACTCTCCTTTGTAGTTCATTAAGATCCTTCATTGGGGCCACCAGCTTCACAGCCTGCCCTATGGATTTTGGACTTTTCCATTTCCACAGTTGTGTGAGACACCTTTATAAATATCATATTTACAGGATCTCTCCTGTTGGTTGTTTCTCTAGCGAACCCTAACATACTTACGTAGTCCTTTTTTCACTTGTTTAAATGTGCATCATATCCTGTGGGGATTCTACCCTACTTCTTATAAGTAGTTGGTCTTTTAGCTCTGGACCAAAGACCACGAAGGTCACATGGAAGGCAGCTCTCATGTGCTCCTCCTACATCACATGCATCAAGACTAAAGAAAAAACATCTGCTCTGACACTCACTGCCCAAAGGACCAATGAAAAACCAGGGGCTTTGCATGGTGCGAACACCAGTTGCAGTTTGAATTTGCCAAGTGATTACTGGATCTGCAATGGCCCATACGCTGAAATCTTCAAATAGACAGATAGGCCCTGTTCAGCTTTAAAGAACCTTTGAAATTATTCAAAATCACTATAACCAGTAGCCTTAACATTTACTAAACAATAAACCAAACCTGGCCCACATGAAAAGTCATTAAAAGAGCTTCAATATTTCATAAGATGACTCTAATTCAAGGGTAGCCTTTTTTAACAGTAAAAAATGATGAAAAATCCATATGCATGTGCACATCATGAATATTTTATTAATAACAAATGGGCCCAAATTGAGATTCGAACAAATCTATCTACAAATGTCTGGTAACATAGTGGAAGACCAAAGGGAAATAATTTGCATAAATCAATTTGCAAGTGAGCTTTTTGGTTTTGACTGATGAAGGAAGGAGGAGTTCTTGTGTAGCACCTTAAAAAGTCTAAGAAATGGACAAGATAATATAATTCATGCCCCTCCCCTTTACTGCTGGACTCAGGAACACAGACAGAAGCTGCCATGAGGATCTGGAAGATATCAGAACAAAAAGACTGTAGCTTTAATCCCAAGCAACAGAATGAAACTCCAAAACAACGGTCTCTTTGGCAATCATTAATTAGGTTCAATAGCTTTTGTTGCCATTACACTAACGTTTAACCATGTGTCTGAGAATAATCTGGTCTATTTGCTTTGGTTCAATGATCCTAGATGAAAGACTTAAATATGAAAAACAGCTAAACCATTACAGCGAACACTGCAGTAATTTCTTGGAGGTTTGAAGGGATTTTTTGCACTCTACGTTTTCTTATAATAGGAGCCAACCAAGAAAATAGATTAAGAAAATATGAATTTGGCAAAACATCATAAAACACACATCACATTTTAATTTATGAGGAAAGTGGGGAAAGAGAGTGGAGGGAATAAAGGAATAAAGTAGAGAGAGAAAAAAAGAAGAGAGGGAGAGAAAGATAGTTAAATTCTTTACTGTTCTTTAATGACACTTCATAAAGGCAAATAGCCTTTTTAATTTCTTTATGGAGCTTAAAGTTTTTAAAAATTGACAGTATCCTATATAATTTTCTTTTTATGTAATTAATCTCTTCATAAATATAAACAATGCATTTGCTGTTTCGGATGTGGATCACTACTCTTCTGATAAAACTACTCCCTTATTTTGGCTTTTTCAGACCTCTGCTACTAACTTAAGACCTGTCACTTGCCCAGGAGATATTCAGATGTTCAGTAGATAAACTGCTCAATAATGGGAAAGACAAGGTCATACCATGTTGCCTCCTGGACCCTCAGAGGACTTGTGACTACAATCTGCTGTCTGATCTGGGTGTGTAGCCCTTCTTGTGCAGGAAACAGGAACTCCTAGGGATGGTCCCTCAGTTTCATGGGAGGTAAGTTTGGAATAAAAAGACCAAAGCCTTTAACAACAATCTCTGTGGAGAAGAAGGAGCCAGGTGGACATCAAGGCCAATACTATTTATTTTTTCTCCGTTGGAGATTTCTGTAATAATGCATCCATTTTCTACAACTGACAGCATGATTGCACTAAGGAGTGAATAGAAGTTTGTAGTCATGGACTTGTTACATTAATTATATATTTTCATTTATATCACTGACATTACATACCAAGAGAACACCAAGCTATGCCATAGACCATACTCACATCAAATCAATCTGGACATTCCATCTAGTACTGTGTGGTCTGGTAAGAAATTCTGAAGTTCAGCCTCCACCACCAGAATCCCTTCCAGGTTGATGTCACTCATCTTTTCTATTGAGGGGATTTAAACTCATCTTTCATGTGTTTCTGTTCATATGTTCGTGAACAGAGATCCTTCTGTTTATGACTACTCTAATCCAGAGCTTTTTTTTTTTAATACCAAAAAACACCAAACAAATGCAAACATTCCTATTTTGATCATTCTATTCTACATATATAATCATTAATTCACAATATTATCACATAGTTGCATATTCATCATTATGATCATTTCTTGGAACATTTGCATCTATTCAGAAAAAGAAATAAAATGAAAACAGAAAAAAAATGTATACATACCATACCCCTTACCTCCCTTTCACTGATCACTACCATTTCAAACTAAATTTATTTTAATATTTGTTCCCCCTATTATTTATTTTTATTCCATATGTTCTACTCATCTGTTGACAAGGTAGATAAAAGGAGCATCAGACACAAGGTTTTCACAATCACACAGTCACATTGTGAAAGCTATATCATTATTCAATCATCTTCAAGAAACATGGCTACCGGAACACATCTCTACATTTTCAGGCAGTTCCCTCCAGCCTCTCCACTACATCTTGAATAACAAGGTAATATCTACTTAATGTGTAAGAATAACCTCCAGGATACCCTTTAGACTCTGCTTGGAATCTCTCAACCATTGACACTTTGTCTCATTTCACTCCTCCCCCCCCCCATCCCACCCCCCGCCCCATGGAGAAAGTTTTCTCAATCCCCTGATGCTGAATCTCAACTCATTCTAGGGTTTTTCTCAATCCCTTGATGCTGAGTCTCAGCTCATTCTAGGATTTCTGTCCCACGTTGCCAGGAAGGTCCACACCCCTGGGAGTCATGTCCCATATAGACAGGAGGAGTGTGGTGAGTTTGCTTGTTGTGTTGGCTGGAGAGAGAGGCCACATCTGAGCGACAAAAGAGGTTCTCTTGGGGGTGACTCCCAGGCCCATAATCCACAGCTTTTGACACTTGGAGGCAGTGAATGCTTGATGGCAGTCATGGAATGTGTTTTCCACCAAAATTAAGTAAAAGTGACCAGTGTTCTCCAGATCCTGTTATTGTTATGACTGATTGTGTTCTGGCTGATTTACTTGAAGAGTACTCTGTAATAATTTTAAATATGATAACCTTCATTCCAGGTTTATATATTTTTTAATAAAGTATCTGTCCTGCCTCACATATTTTTGTACTCTAGTTTCCTTGAGTAGAAAGGGTTGGTAAAAAAGTGTGGTCATTAAACTCAGGCATGCTGAGTTCAAGGCTGGGCACTGCCACACTCTGAATGATGTTGGACAAGAATTTCTCTGTGTCTTAATGTGCTCACCTGTATAATGGATTGTTTTTCTACTTCAAAGGTGGTTATGAGACTCACATCTGATACATTCTCAAATTCCCTCTGACCCTTTAGAAGTTCTCTTCTCTGATGCAGTTGGGACCAGAGATTCATAGGTTAATCAAAAGAGCCAGAAAAGATTGAGACAGCAGAAAATCAATAACACACATATTAAACATTTCATATTAAATCAAATAATTCTGCATCCTCTGCCAGTCTTTCAATGTGTGGCCAAGATGTTTTGCTTAACGTATATTGCAGATTGGAGTAACATAAAGTTTTCCTTACTTAATCATATCCATGATATATTTGGCTATAATTTCTAGTTGAATTTCTCTAAAGTGAAGAACTTAAAGATACTTTTGAAGAAATGCAAGTACAATATACCTCTAGATTTTTATATTTTTCCACCATCTTAGAGTTGTGTTAATCATACCATATTCATTATCAACATTAAGCAGTCATACTTTATGATGTGTTTCCAAAACATTCATCTTGATGTTCATGATAAAAAAAAACAGCTTTGAACAATTATATTTGATTGACTTATGTAATATCTTACTAAATTATATAACCTCAACAGCAAATACACTTGGCAGCAACAGATCTGAGATCACAACTGACTTTTGGTAAGGGAACAATGCAGATGGTAGTAGGAGAAGGCATGAGTGTAGGCCAAAAAATAGCCTACAAGCTGTGAGACTTTAGCATGGGCATCAGTCAATATGTTTACAAAGAGATCATAGAGCATAAGGTAACCTCGTCAATAAATTTTAAATATTCTGCTGTAATAAGAAAAACAGTAAACTGCATTCACCACTTTTCTATGGCTTTGTTAACATAGATCATCTCATTTAATCCTCACATTAACCCTACTTATGGAACAATTATTATACCCATTTTACAGGTTAGGAAACTGATATATAAAGAGGTACAATAATTTAGCCAAGGTCACACAGCTCTAAAGTGGCAGACCCCAAAGTCAAAGACAGTCTGACTTCTGAACCACTGCTCTTCATCACTATTCCCCAGGATCTCTCAACGTTGGCAAGGCTATAGGCATGCGTGACCCTGCTAAAGTGAGGAAATGATCTTCTCAACTCTCTTGGTCTCAAAGCTCTTCTCCTTATTCTCTCAGTTCTTTGAGGAGCTCCTAGGGATGTTACTTCTGTACTTTACTTTTGTTTTTCTTTGTTGTTGTTGTTGTTCTGGATGGGCAGGATGTGTACTTTACTTTTAAACCTTTGATGTCACATCCTCTCGGGAACCAGGCACCAGATCCCTGGTTAAGGTTGGGTCATAAACAGCTACGTATTTTTGGACCAAGGTTTACATCATGGCTCTCTCCCCATCCTCATTGTGAATTCCAACATATTTGGGAGGTGACTAAGAGGAGCTGATAGCTGGCTTACAGGGCTAAACACTCCAAACAGTCAAGGATCAGCCTTTCTGATTCACAATATTCTCCTGCAGAAGGAATCCATGCTGGCTCACTCTATCTACTTCCAATAAGATTATCAGACTGGGGGGAAAATACAGAAATAGTGGTAGAGTGGAATTCAATGAGGGATAATTTCTCTGTGGACTGTGGCACATACGCATATACATACACACATATCACATGTGGCAAGCACGATAAAATTAAAAGCTTTTCAAAAATTGGCAAACTGGTTATTCAGCAAAAGGATTTTCAGCAAACTGCTCTGCTCTCACTGGGATCTGTCTAAATTTACAATGGATGCATGAACAGCTAAGGCCCTTATTGCAGGACAAAAACTCAAGTGCCTAGGGCAATAAACAGTCTGCTTTGTAACTTTTCGATCTCTGTTATGACCATTGGGTACAAAAATGGGAAGAGAAAATGTCAGGACCACACAGAGACAACCTTCCTAGGAATAGACCAGGGCTGAGGAAATTTCCTTAACTCCTGTGGAGGCTGGCATTACAGAAGATGATATTAGTCCAAAATATGTCCAAGAGGTTGGTACTGGAACAGGCTATTAAAAGGGTAGCATATTACAGAGACTAACAAAGCATAAAAATATGCTTTGTCAGAGCCATTCATACTAGCCAGAATACAGGACGTTTGATGCTTTTGTGGTTTGCACAGTGACTTTCTTTTTGCCTGCACTTAAACAAAATTATGAAGTCGTCTCATCTGTTCTGTACTTTTTTTTTTTTTTTCGTCTAACTACATCTCGGTCACAGAGTGCCCTTGGCTGATGTTGATATTCTGTGAGATTTATGTCCAACAAGAGAACACTGTGTCCTACTTGCGTCAGGCCAGCTCCCAGATGTCAGACGCGTTTGTCCCAGGTGCTTTTGTCTTGTTCAGTAGTAGTAACAGATGGTAGGGTTGAGGTGAGAGCTAATCCTAATGCTCTTATTTGTACTTAATATTCTTGATGCTTCATACTAGTAAGAGGTGCAAACTTCACTAGATTTCAGCAATAACTGCTTTTTAAGACAAAACTGTTTTTATATCTAAACTAATGAAACAGTTCATTTTCTCTATGCAGGAAATGATGACCTTTTTCCCACCCTTCTGTTTCCCTTGAGAAAGTCGAGGCTTTTTCTACTTGTAATAAGTATATATGGCTTTGTTTACTTAATCTTTGCTTATACTCAGAAATATTGACTTATAGCAGTAGGTTTATTTAAACAACAACAAAAAAGGGAGGGAGGGGGCTTCCCCTAATGAGTATTTCAAAGACAATTTTCTGGGCAGAGAAAAGGTGTTGCCCTTTCAGTTAAAATTCTCTCCAAACAAGGTACTATCAGGAATGCTTAAGAAGCAGCATGTGTGATCCGTCTCATTGGGGCTTGATATCAAGTCTCGGGTGTAATGAGGCTGATTCTCACACAATAGAAATAGAGTAGAATAGCAATAGAATAGAAAGCAATAAAAGCAATAGAAATGAAAAGTTTCCTTCTCCGTGGAAATAGTAGTGTGAACAACAACGAGAAGAGTACTTCTCAGAAACGGAAATTGAGGCTTTTTCTATCCCCAGTTCACCTTCAAAGGACTTCCCTTTTAAGATTTCTTATTCACAAAGTGGTGAGACAATAACTTTAATACCCTTTTTAACCCTCTCAGTTAATGGAATCCAAAATCCAAAATTGCTGATTGAAAAATAAATCAGCAATCATTGTCAGCTAGACAAATATGTCCTAAAAAAAAAAAAAAAAGTCACCTGTTTGGTAACTGTCTTCTATAATCTCACAACTGAGTTTGAGACAGAAGATAGCAGAAGGCACCAGTCAGGCTGTGTGTTTCTGGGTAATTGGATGGCCCAGGAATTGGGAGAGAGCTATGTTCCCGCTGTGCCTGCCCACCCTAAGGTACAGAGACAACTATCAGGGAAAGGGTGCCTGTTTGAGGACAGGCCCCTGTGGTATGATGCTGAATCAGTTGAACAAGTCATTCTCAGCAGTTTCCCATCTTCATCCCATCCCTTACTACCTGCACCATCCCCTCCTGCCTCTTCTATAATCCACAGTGAGTTGGTCAGAGCTGTCTTCCTTCTGGCTTCTAGGACACAAGTCCACGGCAGAGCCCTCCAGAGAAAACTTCACAGGAGGCCATCCCTGCCTTATTTCTCTGGCTTTTGCCTTCCTCAGCCCCTCCCAGCAGGAATATCTGATGCCCTTTGAACAGCCCTAGGCCCAAAGTGGCAGAGGCAGGAAGTAGACCAACTGCTGCCGCCTCAGATCTCAAGGTGGTGCCTGGTGCTGATCCTGCTGCCCTTGGACTTGGCATCTGCCCAGGGCCAACTGATAGCCTGCAGGCACAGCTCCCCCAACTCCTCTCCCCCTCTCCTGCATTCCCTGCCCTGCATTATTGGTCCAGACTCTAGAACACAAGATCTGCTTTAGTTTATCAGCCTTATACTCCCCTTGCCCCTAGAACCACCATGATCACCAGGTACCCCAGTTAGGGCCCTAAGATCCTGCCAGCCTCTTCTCCTGGGTCCTGTTTCCTCCACCTCCTCCTGTCCGAGTTTAAATTGAACTCTTTTTACTCTTTTAAAAGTCAGGCCTCTTACATTACTCTGACCTGAACTAGAGGTCTCCTGCCCTCTATTCTTCAGAATGTTTCTTACTGATTGGGCAACAGTAAAAGTCGGATTTAAAACCTGCATCCTACAAACCACAAACCAACGATGTGATGTAATCACATTGCCATTAAAGGAGGATGTGGGGTACATGTAATAAAGGAGAGAGTGGTTTGCCATGAACTGAGGGTGAGTTCGGTTTCTATTCCACGTTGGTCGCATAGGTGACCCTGGATGAACAGGGATCACTTATACAAAACAAGTGCCTGCCTGGAAAATGTGCACATGTCAATCATGTTATTCATCAACTCCCCATAATGGCAACATTATAAATAGCATTATATATGTTAAAGTTCAAAAAATGTAGTTCCTCTAATACAGAGAATAT
Organism: Tamandua tetradactyla; assembly: GCF_023851605.1. Lineage (NCBI taxonomy): Eukaryota > Metazoa > Chordata > Mammalia > Pilosa > Myrmecophagidae > Tamandua > Tamandua tetradactyla. The sequence goes on along the minus strand of NC_135328.1, from coordinate 63,632,026 downwards.
TTGTCCTGTGCGGAGTGGTAATTCATTGCTGCAAGAAGCTTGCACGTCTCTCCCTGTGCCCCTTCCCCAGCATTGTTACACTTTTGCCCTTCAGCCGTGATGAATGGAGTGTTGTGCTAATGCTGGGCTCCACCGTTATTCATGTCCCCATCCTCTGTCCAGCCCTTTAATTGCAGCATCCTGGAAGTAGAAGCAAAGACTGCATTACAGAGGCAACTTTCATCTTCCTGATTCTAACAGCTGACAAAAGGCAGGCTTTTCTATTCATCTCAGCTACTTTCCACTGAAGATGAATCCGTTTGCTCACCAAACGTGTGCAGGGCCCACATCCAGGCAGCGTCACACAGACAAGGAAAATGTGGCTCTTGGGACCTATAACTTCAGCCTGAAGAAGCTGAGCTGATAATCATATCACTCCACTGCCACATCCTTAATAGGCCTATTATGGGCATAAATTAAGAGTTTACCGCAGAAAATCTGTGTCCCAGAATTCCTGACTGCCAGGGCCCAGATGAGCTCTGCTGCATATAAAGTATTCCACCATAAATTCTTGCTCTTTCATTGCAGCCTCTTATAATCCAATTCGCACTTATTCAGAAATGCCCTGGATTTGCCAGTCATCCCTTTCCTTCCTTTTTAGTTCTCAAAGTGATATTCAAAAAAGGGTATTAATTTAAACACAGATTATATTTATAGGATGTTGGCCAAAGATTTATTGTTCAATATGTGTAATTATAGCGATTGTCACAATTAATGAAGAGCCAGAACAAGTGACAAGCCCATGAGAGCACAATAAAAGCATCAATTTGGGTTATGAAAGAGTCTATTACATAGTGGATCATGGTTTCTCATAATCTTAGAGCTACAAAGGTTGCAACTTTGCCATCTGCTATTCCATCAAACAGTTTATAGGAAAGCTTCTGGCCTAGAGAAAAACTGTAATGCAGCTGCAGGCTGCTTCTGTCTTTTTAAATTAAGACTTTTTGAGGAAGTCTAGGTCCAATCCAAACTATTGGGGAAAAGTAAATGATTTTATGAGGTCTAGTGCTCATGAATGCTAGAATTCACAACTGTAAAAAAGTCAACCACAATTAACTCAGAATTTGCCTTCTATCAGGCATGATCCCAGACACTGGTGACACCTAGATGAAGGGAGTACAGTGAAGCTGTCCCCATTAGCCAACTGGGAATCTTTACCATTGCCCCTATCTCCAGAGAGACACAGCACACCTCCAGGTTGCCAACACTGGGAGACTAGCCCAACGTGTTTATAACTGTGGAGATATTATTAAAGGAAGGTAAAGACAGGGTCTTCTCTCCTCCATCTTCCCTGGCTCTCCTTGGATCCCATTTTTTTTGAGTACACAGCAGAGTGTCTCCCTAGTCCAAGACTAGCTCATAGAGCACACATACAGAAGAGAGCCACAGGTCTGTTCTTGGATTATAAACAGTCACCTTCAAGATTTCTTTGAGTGGCTTAGGTTTTACTAAGTAAAGAGTCTCTGTGGCTCTAAGACTTAAGAGAAAACACGATCAACCACAGCGTCAATTGATCCATCTTAACAAGAGGCAGGATCATATATCAAACAGGGAATTACTTATCTAAATGCCAAGAACTGACTGTTTTCTGATAACTGGGACCCTTTTCTTGAGAGATAAGGGTGTATTTCTTCCAGATGTCTGGGGCAAAGACTGCTACACCAGCTTATAGTGGGTGGCAGGAAGAGGCAGTCAGAAAGAGATCCCCAATGATGGAATTGGCTGATGAACTTTGAAACTGATTCCCTATTCTATGCCATGATCTTCCTCTCTAATGAAATTGTGAATGGGCATGGGCAGGGAATGGGAGAAGGAGAAGAAAAAGTTAAAACATGCTTTTAGAGAGTTGCTGATCATCCAAAGATTTCACAGTCTAATCACAGAGACAAATGAGTAAATTGCAGTATTGCAAAACAGTATAATCATACTTCACAAAGAAAGTGAACCTAGGAGGAGGTGGGGAACTCTCTCAGGTGACAGCAGGAAAGGCTTCATTGAAGAGGTGATGATCAAGTTGACTCTTGCAAGAGGAGGAGGAATTTCCAGATGCTTTGGGGGATTAAGGGTATTCCGGACTGCATAAACTGTATCTGCTCTGCTTAGGTGGATGGGTCTCAAACTTCAGCAATCATCTGAGTTGCCTGGAGGGTTTATTAAAATGCAGTTGCTGGGCCTCACCAACAGAGTTTCTGACTGAAGTGGTCTAAGGTGGACCCAAGAATATTCATTTCAACAAGTTTGCAGGTGACGATGATGCTAAGAACCACTGATTTAGGTGCAATGTGAGAGCAGAGTGAAGAAAGATATGCCGGGAAATAGGCAGAGACCTGATCCAAAGAGGGCCTGGGTCCATCTAGAGACTTTTCACTCTCTAGGCAGTGTGGACCCACCAATGGTTTTAAGCCTAGTGCATGATAATCATATCTGTGTTGTAGAAGGGTAGCCTATGGGAGTATATAGGGGAAGGACAGTTATTACACTACTTAAGTTGGCCACTCAAGAAATGATGAAGGTAGAAGAAATTTCCAGGAGAATAGTAGGAATGTAGAGGATGGATCTGAGGTTATTCATGGGACAACAAGGCCAAAAGCCTTGTCTCCTTAGCTATGCCCTCAAAGGAGGAGAATAAATCAGCTGTGTCCTTTACCTCCAATAAATGTTGTTTTCTTCACTTTTTAAAATATGTATGATCTATTCTCTGGGAAGAAACACGCAGATTTTGGTATCATTCCCTTAACAGCCACAGTTTGTTAATTATTTTTCGCAAGAAAAAGAGAAATATTCTTTTAGTGATGTCATAGTATCTTCTGAGCAACTTCCACATGTGTCTGTTATCTACAAAGTCCTGGGCTAGGGTGCCTGGGGAATGAACGAGGTGGAGTGGAGTGGGGATGGACCTGCATGCTCATAGTTTGGGCAGAAGCAGTGCAGAGACGGCTGGAGTAGCACAGAGTACGGATGTGAAGAAAGGAAGAGTAGTAGAAGAAATGCCAAAGGCTGGTGCACCAGCAGATAGGAATAAGGATTTCTAGGAAGCCTCAGAAATATCTGGTAGGAGACTGAGTCTCCTGTAGAAATATTCTAGATAGGGGAAATATAAAATATTAGTAGGGGTATTAATAAAAGCTAACATTTAGTGATGCTTACTGTCTTAGCCTTGTTTCCTCCAGAAGCAGAGCCTGAGACAAAAACTCACATGCTGGTGGTTTATTAGAGAACAGGAACAAGGAGCAGGGAAAAGAATTAGCATCACAGGGAAAGCCAATACCAGGTTGCGTGAATAAACTGGCCACCACCATGGGTGACTGCTTACTCGATCCTGCAGGACCTTCTGAGAAGCTTTATAAAAGGCTTCTCAGAGCCATTCACCCAGGAAAGACAGGGGGCAGGGTTCATCCATTGGCTACCTACCCCTGAAGGTCAAGGGCAGCCCCACAGGACATAAAATCTGCCACAGATTTTTTAATTACACCCATGGGAGTCCCACTGAAGGTTTCAGAGAAGCCCTGGGCACGATGTGAGAACAGCAAGGAACCATCAGGTCACACCTGCATCAAGCTGACCGGGAGCTGTCACCGCTGTATTGCTGTAAGAGGTAAGGCCACCAGGAAGTGAAAAGGCCATAAAATATCCCAATACACTTGTTATGTGCCAGGAACTGAGCTAAGGCTTTACATCCATTATCTTATGCAATCCCTATAACAACCCTACAAGGCAGGTACTGCTATTGCCACCTTGCAGATGAGGAAATAAAGCTTAGAGCCCCAAAAGCAGTCAGTTAGGAGGCATCCAGACCAGAACTCAAAAACACTTCTACAAAGCCCAGGCTTAAACACAATAGTAGGGTGTACCCGACTCATGAAAATTAAACAGTAACTTGGGAAATCAGTTTAGGAAGCCATATCAACAGCTTTAAAATACTTGTAAATCTTATTTCTATCTTACAAATATAACTTAAGGAAATAATTAGAAATGTGGACAATGATTCATACACAAAGATGATTATCCCAGTCTTATTTATTGAATACTTATATATATTCATATACATACATAATAGGGTATAATTCAATTATCTAAAAGGATGATTATTAAAAATCTATAATTATCTAGAGAAATACTTGGATAGGTTAAGTTAAAAAAATATGTATATATAGCCTACAGAGTATACAGGATAATCTTAGCTACATAAGAAATATAAATACGTAGAAAGAGACTGAAAGGAAAAGTCAGAAATGTTACACAGAGTGGCAAGGTAAAACTAACCCTTAAAGTACTTTCTTTATAGTTTTTGTTATTTTCTAAATTTTCCACAAAAAAATGTATTACTTTTATGATCCTGACCTTTTAAATTTTATTTTAAATGGACAGATGCTTACCCAAAACCCTATGCACATGACCACTGCCACTGACTACTGGTGTTTCATTGTCCCTCTCCAGTTTAACAAAACTTCCATCTGAAATAGCAGGTTCTCAGACACTCACTCCTGTAGGCCATTCGTGCCAACCACAGTAGGGTAACTGTACCTGTGTGCAGAGATGGATAGGCATCCAGGAGCTTACACATTTATTTCTCATTTATTATTTATTTATTTATTTATTTATTTGTATGCTGGGGTCACATTTCATTCATTTTCCATGAAACTATCCCATTATTGCAGTGCCATCTATTGAATTTTTGTTTGTTTGCTTGTTTGTTTATTTTTGGGAAGTGCATGGGCCAGGAATCGAAACTGGGTCTCCAGCATGGCAGGCAAGAATTCTACCACTGAACTACCCTTGCAACCCCTCTCATTTATTGTTAGTACTAATGAATTTACAAAATAAAAATAAGAAGATGCCAACTAGAGTAGCTCAAGATTAGCCCTGCTCCACGGAAACATTAGAGGAGGGACAGGAGGGCAACTGAGGCGGTGATTCAGGAGTGCGGCTGACCTGGAAGAACCTTCTGCACCACATGGGGCAGCCCTGGTTGCAGAGGCTTAGGAACTGAGAGGCAGAAAGTTGGAGTCTGGTGCAGAGGCATGGAGCCCACAGGAGTGCACAGACAGGAGTGAGGGACTAGAAAGTAAGCCAGGTCGTGTTCCTTGGTTGCACTACCTTCACCAGTACAACCCTGTAACCAATGACTCAACCCACACCCCATGCACCTGAACCCCATCACCAACTCCCATTCCCCCACGCTCCAGGTGTTCCCACCCCACCAGCCCCAAGTGCATGTACCTGCCCCACACCCCTATCCCAAGTGCAGCCAAAACCATCCCTCCTGTACCCTTCCTGAGCACTACCTCCCCCTCCCTGTTCCCTGCAGGCTGTTGCCAGCACACAAAGGCTGCAAACACTACCCTCCATACCTAGGCTACCCCTGCCCCCCTGCCCATAGTGTCACACAGCCTCACCCCAACCCCCCTGAGTTCTGTACCTCAGTTTATGGCACTCCTAGGCCCATGCATATGCATGGGACCCCAATCACGTCATTCAGCTCTGGGAACAACACTTTACAGCAGTTCTAGAACTGCACATGTGCATGGACCTCAGCCACCTTCCCAGCTCTGAGAAAGAGCTGGTGTGTGGAGCCAGGTCACATCTGTCCCCAATCCATGAAGGCATAACACCAACCTGTAGCCACAGCTCTACACATGCACACAAAGGGCCCCATGCTTACAACAGCACACACCAGAGTTGCACCCCCCAGACTGGTGTACCTACAAAGCTACATCCCCCCTGGCTACTGGGTGCCCACATTCACAAGCATCAGTATGACATCCCCAACCTGGGCCTATACCTGCACTGAAACAAACCACTACACTGACGGCCCTACCCCATACCCTGCTACCTGCTGTACAACCATCCCACAAACACAAGATCTTAGACTACTGAAAGAAATCAACTCCCAAAGTAAAACAATCAAGATATTTGCATACCATGAAGACAGTAGAAGATTACTAAGCATATCGTAATGCAGACAGATATAGCCCTGGCTAATGACTAAATTAAAACACCAGAGGAGACACAGACATTGGAACAACTACTAAATAAAATAAGTGGGATAGCAAACAATATAAAGGAGATCAAGAAGACAATAGAAGAGCATAAAGAGGAATTTGAAAGAAATAGAAAAATAGCAGCTATTGCAGAGATTGAAGCTTTGTTGACCAAATAAAAAACATACTAGAGGCACACAACACCAGATTTGAAGATTGAAGAAAGAATAAGTGATATAAAGGACAGGATAACTGACTTTGAAGACACAAAACAGCAAATGGCAAAAAAGATGGAAAAATTTGAATTGGATCTCAGGGAAATGATAGACAAAACAAAGCACACAAATATAAGAATCATTGGTGTCCCAGAAGGAGGAGAGAGGAGTAAAGGGCTAGGAAGAGTAGTTGAGGGTATAACAGTGGAAAACTTCCCAACCCTCATAAAAGACATAAATATACAAATCAAAGAAGCCCAACGAACTCCAAACAGAATAAATCCATATAAGCTTTCCCCAGGGCACATACTAATCAGTCTGCCATATGTTGAAGAGAAGCAGAAAATCCTGAAAGTGGCAAGAGAAAAACAATCTACTATATACAAGGGAAACCGCATAAGACTGAGTTCAGACTACTCAACTAGCTCCCTGGAGATGAGAAGGCAGAGGTATGATATATTCAAGATCCTGAAAGAGAAAGACTTCCAGCCAAGAATTCTGTATCCACCAAATTGTCCTTGAAAGTTGAGGGAAAGAGTAAAGTTTTCACAGACAAAGAAGTCCTGAAAGAATTTGTCAACAAGAGACAAGCCCTACAAGAAATACTAAAAGGGATCAGCTAAAAAAAAAAGGGAGGGGGTGTCTGGAGGAGGGCACAGAATTGAAGAGTACCTCTAAGGGTAATCTAAAGAATACAAAGAGAAAGAAGGAAAAGAATATATAGATCTGACAAATAAGATAAGATGGTGGAATCAAAAATGTCTTTTCAGTAATACCTTTGAATGTTAATGAACTAAACGTACCAATTAAAAGATACAAATTGGCAGAATGGACTAAGAAACATAATCCAGCTACATGCAGCTTAAAACAGACTCATCTTAGACACAAGGATACAAATAAATTGAAAGTGAAAGGAAGGAAAAAGATTTTCCATGCAAGTTTTAGCCAAAAGAAAAAAGGAGTAGCTATACTAATATCAGATAAAATAGACTTTAAATGTGAAGACATCATAAGAGACAAAGAAGGACACTATATTCTAATTAAAGGGTCAATTCACCAAGAAGATATAACAATCATAAACGTTTATGCTCCCAATCAAGGAGCTTCCAAATACATGAGACAGACATTGGCAAAACTGAAGGGAGTGACAGATGTTTCAACAATAATAGTAAGATACTTCAGTACACCACTCTCCTCCACAGATAGAAGAACCAGACAGAAGATCAACAAGAAAATAGAAGTCAAATGATTTGATAAATGAATTAGACCTAACAGACATATATAGGTCATTGCACCCCAAAGCACAGGGATATACATTCTTCTCTAATGCTCATGGAACATTCTCTAGGATAGATCATATGCTGGGGCACAAAACAGTTCTTCATTAATTTTAAAACATTGAAATTATTCAAGCACTTTCTCTGATCACAATGGGATGAAGCTGGATCTTAATAACTACCAAAGAATGAGAACATTCACAAATATATGGAGATTAAATAACACAGTCCTAAACTGTGTTAGGAGTCCTAAACAACCAGTGGGTCAAAGAAGAAATTGCTAGAGACATCAGTAGCTATCTGGAGATGAATGAAAAGAGAATACAACTTACTGGAACTTAGGGGATGTCGCAAAGGCTATGCTGAGAGGGAAATTTATTGCCCTTAAAACCTATATTAAAAAACAAGAAAGAAAAAAAATCAAGGACTTAACTGCTCATCTGGAGGAACTTGAGAAAAAACAACAAACTAATCCCCAAGCAAATAAAAGAAGAGAAATAACAGCGATTTAAAAAAAAAAGCAGAGGTAAATGAATAGGAGAACAAAAGAACAATAGAAGGAATCAATAAAACCAAAATTTGGTTCTTTGAGAAAATCAATCAAACTGATGGGCCACTAGCAAGAACTGACTGTGCTGATTTAAAAGGAAGTATGCCCCCTAGAAATGGAATGGCTTTTAAAAGGATGAATTTAATAAGTTGATAGTTTACAGTTCTAAGGCTGAGAAAATGTCCCAATTAAAGCAAGTCTGTAGAAATGTCCAATCTAAGGTATCCAGGGAAAGATACTTTGGTTCAAGAAGGCCGATGAAGTTCAGGGTTTCTCTCTCAGCTGGAAGGGCACATGGTGGACATGGCATCATCTGCTGTCTGTTTTAAAATCCCTATTATCATAAAGGGTTCATATCAAAATCCCATTTCATAAAGATAGAATAATCCCTATTCAATACTGTATGTTTGAAACTGTGATCAGATCATCTCCCTGGATGATGTGATTTAGTCAAGAATGGCTGTTAAGCTGGATTAGGTGATGACATGTCTCCACCCATTTGGGTGGGTCTTGATTGGTTTATTGGAGTCCTATAAAAGAGGAAACATTATGGAGAAAAGAAATTCAGAAAGAGCAGCACCACAAAGCAGAGAGTCAATGAGCCAGTGACCTTTGGAGATGAAGAAGGAAAACACCTCCTGGGGAGCTTCATGAAACCAGAAGCCAGGAGAGAAAGCTAGCAGATGATGCCATGTCCACCATGTGCCCTTCCAGCTGAGAGAGAAACCCTGAACTTCATCGGCCTTCTTGAACCAAAGTATCTTTCCCTGGATACCTTAGATTGGACATTTCTACAGACTTGCTTTAATTGGGACATTTTCTCAGCCTTAGAACTGTAAACTATCAACTTATTAAATTCATCCTTTTAAAAGCCATTCCATTTCTAGTATATTGCATTCCAGCAGCTAGCAAACAAGAACACTGATGATCAAAAAAAAGAGAGGATGCAAATAAACAAAATCAGAAATTAGAAGAGTTGTGTTACCACAGACCCTGAAGAAATAAAAGAAATCATAAGAGGATACTATGAACAACTATATGCCAACAAACTAGACAACTTAGATGAAAATGGACAATTTCCTGGAGATATACAAACAAGTTACACTGACTCAGGAAAAAATAGAAGATTTCAACAAACCAATCACAAGTAAAGAGTCATGGTTTATGATTCTTTTATGAAGAATTATAAAATTCTTCATATAAGTCATGAAAAATCTTCCTACAAAGAAAAGGCCAGGGCCACATGGCTTCACAGGGGAAATTTATCAAACATTCCAAAAAGAACTAATACCAATCTTGACCAAAATTTTCCCAAAAAATTGTAGAAAAAAGAGCTCTACCTAACACATTTTATGAAGCTAATAGTGTTTTAATACCAAAACTGGGTAAAGATGCCATAAGAAAGGAAAACTACAGGCCAATCTTCCTAATGAACATAGATGCAAAAATTTTTAATAAAATTCAAGTAAATAGAATCCAACAACACATTAAAAGAATTATACACAATGACCAAGTGGGGTTTATACTAAGAATGCAAGGATGGTTCGATACAAGCAAATCAATTAATGTAATACAGCACATTAACAAATTGAAAGGGAAAAATCACATAATCATCTCAATTGATGCTGAAAAAACATTCAACAAACTTCAGCATCATTTTCTGATAAAGATGCTCCAAAAGATAGGAATCAAAGATCACTACCTCAATATGATAAAGGGAATATATGAAAAACCAATAGCCAGCATCTTACTCAATGGAGAGAGACTAAAAGTTTTTCCCATAAGATCAGGAACAAGACAAGGATGCCCACTGTCACCACTATTATTCAACATTGGGCTAGAAGTTCTAGCTAGAGCAATCAGTCAGGACAGAGAAATAAAAGGCATCCAAATTGGAAAGGAAAAAGTAAAACTCTCATTATTTGCAGATGATACGATAGTATACTTGGAAGATCCTGAGAAATCTACAGCAAAGTTACAGGAGCTAATAAACAAATTCAGCAAGGTGGTGGAATATAAAATTAATGTGCAAAAGTCAGTAGCACTTCTATACACAAACAATGACCTAGCTAAGAAATCAGTTAAGGAAAAAAATGCCATTCAAAACAGCAAATAAAAGAATCAAGTACTTAGGGATGAACTTAACTAGTGATGTAAAGTGTGTGTTCACAGAAAACTACATAACATTGCTAAAAGAAATCAAAGGAGATCTAAATAGGTGGAAACACATTCCCTGATCAAAGATAGGAAGGCTAAATATAGTTAAGATGTCAATTTTTCTGAATTAATCTATAGATTCAAAACAGTACTAATCAAACTTCCAACAACTTACTTTGAAGATTTGGAAAAGCTAATTACCAAATTCATTTGGAAGGGAAAGAGACCCCAAATAGCTAAAAGCATCCTAAAAAGGAAGAACAAAGTAGGAGAACTAACACTCCCTGATTTTAAAACTTATTATAAAGCCACAGTAGTCAAAACAGTATGGTACTGGCACAAATATAGAAGCACTGACCAATTGAATTGAATCAAGAGTGCAAAAAATAGACCACTAAATATATGGTCAACTGATTTTTGACAAGGCCCCCAAATCCTCTGAACTGGGACAAAATAGTCTTTTCAATAATTGGGCATGGAAGAACTGAAGATCAATAGCCAAGAGAATGAAAGAGGACCCTTATCTTACACCCTACACAAAAATTAACTCGAAGTGAATCAAACACCTAAATATAAGAACTTTTACACCATAAAGCTTCTAGAAGGAAATGTAGGGAAACATCTTCAAGACCTAGTAATAGGAGGTAGCTCCCTAAACTTTACACCCAAAGCACAAACAACAACAACAAAAATAGATAAATGGGAGCTCCTCAAAATCAAATGCTTCTGCACCTCAAAAGACTTTGTCAAAAAAGTGAAGAGACAGCCAACTCAATGGGAGAAAATATTTGGAAATCACATATTGGACAAAGGTTTGATTCCCTGTATATACAAAGAAATCATACAACTCAACAACAAAAGAATAAACAACCCAATTATAAAATGGACTAAAGATATGAATAAGCATTTTTCTGAAGAAAAAATACAGATGGCTCAAAAGCACATTAAGAGATCCTCATTTTTATTGGCTATAAGGGAAATGCAGATCAAGACTACAATGAGATACCATCTCACACCTAAGAATGGCTGCTATTAAACAAACAGGAAACTATAAATGTTGGAGAGGATGTGGAGAAACTGGGACACTTATGCACTGCTGATGGGAATGTGTAATGGTGCAGCCACTACGGAAGACTATTTAGCAGTTCTTTAGGAAACTAAACATCGAGTTGCCCTATGACCCAGCAATAACACTACTTGGTATATATCCAAGAGAGCTGAAAGCAACAACACAAACAGACATTTGCACACCAATGTTCATAGCATCATTATTCACAATCGCCAAAAGATGGAAACAAACCAAATGCCCATCAACAGATGAGTTCATCAGCAAAATGTGGTATATACATACAATGGACTATTATGCAGCAGTAAAACAAAATGACATCCTGAAGCACCGAAAAAATGGGATGAGCCTTGAGGACGTAATGTTGAGTAAAATTAGCTAGACACAATAAGATAGGTACTGTATGATACCACTTTTATGACCAGCATAAAAGTATAATTAGAGGCTTATAATACAGAATATAGGCGACTTAGAGACACATAGAAGTGAGAGATGGGTGAAATGTTAGCTAATGATGTTGAACTCCAATTTAAGGGAATAGACAGGAGTGAAGGTGGTTCACTAGTGGGTCTATAAGTAATATTACCATATTGAAAATGAACAATGTTGAAACGGGTTGTGCAGACCTAAATGTCACAAGAAATACGAATTAGTTCTTGCAAGAATTACTTCAAAGATATGATTCTTGTACAAAGAGTGTTTTAGTCCAGGGTACAGTGGGAAAACTGCTATTATCCTTTAGCCTCCTATATACTGGAGTAGCTAGAAGGAAAAATATGAAAGGATTCTATGGCACCCCATGACGAACTCTTGGATCTGTCCTATAACTCCTTATTGAAGAGTGCTTTGAAAGCTATTGCTTTTTTATTTCTTTGCTTTTATATATGTTATACTATACAATAAAAAAGTTAAAATAAAAATGAAAGGACTGTAGAGGAACACTTCCAAAATGGTAGAGTAAGGACCTCAAAAATTCTGTTCCTCCATAAAAGCCAAAAGAATACAAGCAAAAAGTTTCAAAGAAAACTTTTTCAGAACTATCAAAATTAATTAAAGATTTGCAATGATCCTTGGAGTATTTATGCAAGAAAAGAAGCTGAAACTTGATTTAAAAAAAAAAAAAAGGAGCAAACTTTGTGGGATTTGAGTGCGTTCTGTCACTATCCCCATATTCCCAGCTCTGTGGTAGCACTGAAAACTGGAAACCTCAGTATCTGTGAATACCAGCAGCCTGATATCCACTGGAACAAGCAGAATAGTTTTGGAGCTATGAAAAAATTTTTCATAAAGAATTATCACTATTTAACATGTCTTATAGCTCTCTAGAAACGCCCCATTGACAGGGCTTGTCTTTATTTGAACCTAAGTGGGAGTCCACTCAATGAGAAAAGCTCTATTCTTAGGGTGTTTGTCAAAAACAATCAGCAGCAATTGCTTAACATCATAGTGACCAGAAGTTATGGAACCAGTTGGATCAGACAAAAAGATGACCAAAAACCATAAAACAAAAATCTAGGAAGAGGAGTTATGGGCAAGATGGCAACTTAGCAAGGTGTGCGTTTTAGTTCGCCCTCCAGAACAACTACTAAATAACCAGAAACAGTACAGAACAGCTCCTGGAGCCATGACAGTGACCAGACACACAGGGTACCCAAGTCTGGAACAGCTGGACCGGCTGCAAGCCCCCCCAGAACCGTGAGTTCCCTGTTCTAGTTTGCTAGCTGCCAGAATGCAATACACCAGAAACAGAATGGCTTTTAAAAGGGGTGATTTAATGAGTTGCTAGTTTACAGTTCTAAGGCCGAGAAAATGTCCCAGTTACAACAAGGCTATAGTAATGTCCAATCAAAGGCATCCAGGGGAAGATACCTTGGTTCAAGAAGGCCGATGAAGTTCAGGGTTTCTCTCTCAAGTGAGATGGCACATGGCAAACACAGTCAGGGCTTCTCTCTCCGCTGGAAGGGCACATGGCAAATACAGCATCGTCTGCTAGCTTTTCTCTCCTGGCTTCCCATTTCATGAAGCTCCCCGGGAGGCATTTTCCTTCTTCATCTCCAAAGGTCACTGGCTGGTGGACTCTCTGCTTCGTGGTACTGCAGCATTCTCTGCCCTCTCTGAGTCTCTCTGAATCTCCAAAATGTTTCCTCTTTTATAGGACTTCAGAAACTAATCAAGACCCACTCAAATGGGTGGAGACATGTCATCCCCTAATCCAGTTTAACAACCATTCTTAACTAAATCACATCAACCAGGGAGATGATCTCATTACAGTTTCAAACATACAGTACTGAATAGAGATTATTCTACCTTTATGAGATGGGATTTATATTAAAACATGGCTTTTCTTAGGGGGCATACTTCCTTTCAAACCAGCACATTCCCCAAGAAGCGGCGGCTGGCGGCCGGCACCCCTCGCCCACAGGCGGCTTCCCAGAGAGAAAGGAAAGACACTCTAACAGTAGCAGGGACTGAGTCCAACCAAACACCAATTGTGGCATTAATTAACAAATTCTGACTACTAAAAATAGGCTCCCAATCAGGCGAACCTGGTCAAGGCGGAGGTTGCTTATTGGGCTAACTTAAAAAGAGGAAAGGGGATGAAAACAAGGTTTTTGTGGCTGTATCTATGGAGGCTTGGCTGCCTCTGGATTCAGCGGTGGGACTACTCAGGCTGCAACTCCCCCAGGCATAGGCAGAAACGGACTGCTTTCAGGGCTGTCTCCTGCCTGTGCCTTCCCCAGGGGAGGGGTGAAGCCCAACTCAGGTGGAATCCCTCCCTCAAGGAATTCAGAACCCAGGGCTCAGCAATTTGAAGCCATTAAAACCAGCCTACAACCTCTCCTCTGTCTCCACTACGCCCCCAGCAGGGAGAGCCTTAAAACTTAAAGGTGCCACAACATCTTTTGCTGGTGGGACCCGCAGGCAAACAAGCACCACATACTGGGCAGGATAAGAAAAACAGAGCCCAGAGATTTCACAGGAAAGTCTTTTAACCTGCTGGGTCTCACCCTCAGGGAAAATTGATGCAGGTGACTCCTTCCCCCTGATAGGAGTCCAGTTTAGTCCGGGAAAACCTGGCTGGAGTCTATATTACTTATAGAGACCCTCCTAAGGGTGGGGAGGGAAAAGGCACCTTACAAGCAGGGCAAGAAACAAGAAAACAAGAGCTGAAAAATTATCCTCTGTTAAACAAAACCTAAGCTAGAGGTCCAGAAAAAGCTGAACTGAAGGTCAAAGAACAGATAGACAACAAACTCATCTAGCAAGAAAACCCTAGGTAAGACAAGTGAAAGCAATCACCAGAATAAACTAATTAAGGTAATTAAATGTCTAGAGGCAGGCAAAAAATAACAAATCACACCAGGAAATTTGAAGATATGGCCCAGTCAAAGGAACAAACCAATAGTTCAAATGAGATACAGGAGCTGAAATAATTAATTCAGAATATATGAACAGACATGGAAAACCTCATCAAAAATCAAATCAATGAATTGAGAGAGGATATGAAGAAGGCAAGGAATGAACAAAAAGTAGAAATGGAAAGTCTGAAAAAGCAAATCACGGAATTATGGGGATGAAAGATACAGTAGAAGAGATGAAAAAAAAATGGAAACCTACAAGGGTAGATTTCAAGAGACAGAGGCTAAGATTAGTGAACTGGAGGATGGAACATCTGAAATCAAAAAGAAACAGAAACTACAGGGAAAAGAATGGAAAAATATGAGCAGGGACTCAGGGAATTGAATGACAACATGAAGTGCACAAATATATGTGTTGTGGGTGTCCCAGAAGGAGAAGAGAAGGGAAAAGAAGGAGAAAAACTAATGGAAGAAATTATCACTGAAAATTTCCCAACTCTTATGAAAAAACTAAAATTACAGATCCAAGAAGTGCAGCACACCCCAAAGAGAACAAATTCAAATAGACGTTCTCCAAGACACTTACTAGTCATAATGTCAGAGTTCAAAGAGAAAGAGAGGATCTTGAAAGCAGCAAGAAAAAAGCAATCCATCACATACAAGGAAAACCCAATAAGACTATGTGTAGATTTCTCAGCAGAAACCATGGAGGCGAGAAGACAGTGGGATGATATATTTAAATTACTAAAAGAGAAACACTGCCAAGCAAGAATTCTATACCCAGCAAAATTGCCCTTCAAAAATGAGGGAGAAATTAAAACATTTTCAGACAAAAAAATCACTGAGAGAATTTGTGACCAAGAGAGCAGCTCTGCAAGAAATACTAAAGGGAGCACTAGAGAAGATATGAAGAGACAGAAGAGAGAGGTGTGGAGGAGAGTGTAGTAAGAAGGAATATTAGATATGACATACAAAATCCAAAAGGCAAAATGGTAGAGGAAAGTACTACCCACACAGTAATAACACTAAATGTTAATGGATTGAACTCCCCAATCAAAAGACATAGACTGCCATAATGGATTAAAAAACAGGATTCTTCTACATGCTGTCTACAGGAAACACATCTTAGCCCCAAAGATAAACATAGGTTGAAAGTGAAATGTTGGGAAAAGATATTCCATGCAAATAACAACCAGAAAAGAGCAATAGTAGCTATACTAATATCGAACAAATTAGACTTCTAATGTAAAACAGTTAAAAGAGACAAAGAAGGATACTATGTACTAATAAAAGGAACAATTCAACATGAAGACATAACAATCATAAATATTTATGCACCAAACAAGAATGCCCCAAAATACATGAAGCAAACACTGCAAACACTGAAAAGGGAAATAGACACATCTACCATAATAGTTGGAGACTTCAATTCGCCACCCTCATCAATGGACAGAACATCTAGACAGAGGATCAATAAAGAAACAGAGAATTTGAATACTACAATAAATGAGCTAGACTTAACAAACATTTATAGGACATTACACCCCACAACAGCAGGATACACCTTTCTCTCAAGTGCTCATGGATCATTCTCAAAGATAGACCATAATCTGGGTCACAAAGCAAGTCTCAACAAATTTAAAAAGATTGAAATCATACACAACACTTTCTCAGATCATAAAGGAATGAATTTGGAAATCAATAACAGGCAGAGCACCAGAAAATTCACAAATATGTGGAGGCTCAACAACACACTCTTAAACAACCAGTGGGTCAAGGAAGAAATTAGAGAGAAATCAGTAAATATCTCAGGGGAATGAAAATGAAAACACAACATATCAAAACTTATGGGATGCAGCAAAGGCAGATCTAAGAGGGAAATTTATTGACCTAAATGCCTATATCAAAAAAGAAGAAAAGGCAAAAATTCAAGAATTAACTGTCCATTTGGAAGAACTGGAGAAAGAACAGCAAACTAACCCCAAAGCAAGCAAAAGGAAAGAAATAACAAAGATTGGAGCAGAAATAAATGAAATTGAGAACATGAAAACAATTGAGAAAATCAATAAAACCAGATGTTGGTTCTATGAGAAAATCAATAAGGTTGATGGGCCCTTAGCAAGATTGATGAAAAGAAGAGAGAGGACGCAAATAAATAAGATCAGAAATGGAAGAGGAGACATAACTACTGACCTCACAGAAATAAAGGAGGAAATAACAGGATCCTATGAACAACTTTATGCTAATAAATACAACAATGTAGATGAAATGGACAACTTCCTAGAAAGGCATGAACAATCAACTTTGACTCAAGAAGAAATAGATGACCTCAACTAACCAATCACAAGTAAAGAAATAGAATCAGTCATTAAAAAGCGTCCCAAAAAGAAAAGTCCAGGACCAGACGGCTTCACATGTGAATTCTACCAAACATTCCAGAAAGAATTAGTACCAACCCTGCTCAAACTCTTCAAAAAAACTGAAGTGGAGGGAAAGCTACCTAATTCATTCTATGAAGCCAACATCACCCTCATACCAAAACCAGGCAAATATATTACAAAAAAAGAAAACTACAGACCGATCTCTCTAATGAATATAGATGTAAAAATCCTCAACAAAATTCTAGAAAATCGTATCCAACAACACATTAAAAGAATTATACATCATGACCAAGTAGGATTCATCCCAGGTATGCAAGGATGGTTCAACATAAGAAAATCAATTAATGTAATGCACCATATCAACAAATCAAAGCAGAAAAATCACATGATCATCTCAATTGATGCAGAGAAGGCATTTGACAAAATTCAACATCCTTTCCTGTTGAAAACTCTTCAAAGGATAGGAATAGAAGGGAACTTCCTTAAAATGATAAAGGGAATATATGAAAAATAAACAGCTAATATCATCCTCAATGGGGAAAAACTGAAAACTTTCCCCCCAAGATCAGGAACAAGACAAGGATATCCACCATCACCACTGTTATTCAACATTGTGTTGGAAGTTCTAGCCAGAGCAATTAGACAAGAAAAAGAAATACAAGGTATCAAAATAGGAAAGGAAGAAGTAAAACTATCACTGTTTGCAGATGATATGATACTATATGTCGAAAACCCTGAAAAATCCACAGCAAAACTACTAGAGCTAATAAACGAGTACAGCAAAGTGGCAGGTTACAAGATCAACATTCAAAAATCTGTAGCGTTTCCATACACTAGTAATTAACAATCTGAGGGGGAAATCAAGAAAGGAATTCCATTTACAATTGCAACTAAAATACTTAGGAATAAATTTAACTAAAATACTTAGGAATAAATTTAACTAAAGAGACAAAAGACCTATACAAAGAAAACTACAAGAAACAGTTAAAAGAAATCACAGAAGACCTAAATAGATGGAAGGGCATACCGTGTTCATGGATTGGAAGACTAAATATAGTTAAGATGTCAATCCTACCTAAATTGATTTACAGATTCAATGCAATACCAATCAAAATCCCAACAACTCATTTTTCAGAAATAGAAAAACCAATAAGCAAATTTATCTGGAAGGGCAGGGTGCCCCGAATTGCTAAAAACATCTTGAGGAAAAAAAACAAAGCTGGAGGTCTCACGCTGCCTGACTTTAAGGCATATTATGAAGCCACAGTGGTCAGAACAGCATGGTATTGGCATAAAGATAGATATATCGACCAATGGAATCGAATAGAGTGCTCAGATATAGACCCTCTCATCTATGGACATTTGATCTTTGATAAGGCAGTCAAGCCAACTCACCTGGGACAGAACAGTCTCTTCAATAAATGGTGCCTAGAGAACTAGATATCCATATGCAAAAGAATGAAAGAAGACCCATGTCTCACACCCTATACAAAAGTTAACTCAAAATGGATCAAAGATCTAAACATTAGGTCTAAGACCATAAAACAGTTAGAGGAAAATGTAGGGAGATATCTTATGAATCTTACAACCGGAGGCGGTTTTATGGACCTTAAACCTAAAGCAAGAACACTGAAGAAGGAAATAAATAAATGGGAGCTCCTCAAAATTAAACACTTTTGTGCATCAAAGAACTTCATCAAGAAAGTAGAAAGACAGCCTACACAATGGGACACAATATTTGGCAATAACATATCAGATAAAGATCTAGTATCCAGAATTTATAAAGAGATTGTTCAACTCAACAACAAAAAGACAGCCAACCCAATTATAAAATGGGAAAAAGACTTGAACAGACACCTATCAGAAGAGGAAATACAAATGGCCAAAAGGCACATGAAGAGATGCTCAATGTCCCTGGCCATTAGAGAAATGCAAATCAAAACCACAATGAGATATCATCTCACACCCACCAGAATGGCCATTATCAACAAAACAGAAAATGACAAGTGCTGGAGAGGATGCGGAGAAAGAGGCACACTTATCCACTGTTGGTGGGAATGTCAGATGGTGCAACCACTGTGGAAGGCAGTTTGGCGGTTCCTCAAAAAGCTGAATATAGAATTGCCATACGACCCAGCAATACCATTGCTGGGAATCTACTCAAAGGACTTAAGGGCAAAGACACAAACGGACATTTGCACACCAATGTTTATAGCAGCGTTATTTACAATTGCAAAGAGATGGAAACAGCCAAAATCTCCATCAACAGAAGAGTGGCTAAACAAACTGTGGTATATACATACGATGGAATATTATGCAGCTTTAAGGCAGGATAAACTTATGAAGCATGTAATAACATGGATGGACCTAGAGAACATTATGCTGAGTGAGTCTAGCCAAAAACTAAAGGACAAATACTGTATGGTCCCACTGATGTGAACAGACATTCAAGAATAAATTTGGAATATGTCATTGGTAACAGAGTCCAGCAGGAGGTAGAAACAGGGTAAGATAATGGGTAATTGGAGCTGAAGGGATACAGACTGTGCAACAGGACTAGATACAAAAACTCAAAAATGGACAGCACAATAATACCTAATTGTAAAGTAATCATGTTAAAACACTGAATGAAGCTGCATCTGAGCTATAGGTTTTTGTTTTGTTTTGTTTTGTTTTTACTATTATTACTTTTATTTTTTTCTCTATATTAACATTCTATATCTTTTTCGGTTGTGTTGCTAGTTCTTCTAAACCGATGCAAAGGTATTAAGAAACGATGATCATGCATCTATGTGATGATGTTAAGAATCACTGATTGCATATGTAGAATGGTATGATTTCTAAATGTTGGGTTAATTTCTTTTTTTCCGTTAATTAAAAAAAAAAAGAGAGAGAAGGGGTAATTGGAGCTGAAGGGATACAGACTTTGCAACAGGACTGGATATAAAAACTCAGAAATGGACAGCACAATACTACCTAATTGTAATGCAATTATGCTAAAACATTGAATGAAGCTGCATGTGAGGTATAGGTTTTTTTTTCTCTCTCTCTATTATCGTTTTAATTCTTATACTGTTGTCTTTTTATTTCTTTTTCTAAATCGATGCAAATGTACTAAGAAATGATGAATATGCAACTATGTGATGATATTAAGAACTACTGATTGTACATGTAGAATGGAATGATTTCTAAATGTTTTGTTAATTTTTTTAATTAATAAAAAAAAAAAAATCACAGAAGACCTAAATAGATGGAAGGGCATACCGTGTTCATGGATTGGAAGACTAAATATAGTTAAGATGTCAATTCTACCTCAATTGATTCACAGATTCAATGCAATACCAATCAAAATCCCAACAACTTACTTTTCAGAAATAGAAAAACCAATAAGCAAATTTATCTGGAAGGGCAGGGTGCCCCAAATTGCTAGAAGTATCTTGAGGAAAAAAAAACGAAGCTGGAGGTCTCACACTGTCTGACTTTAAGGCATATTATGAAGCCACAGTGGTCAAAACAGCATGGTACTGGCATAAAGATAGCTATATTGACCAATGGAATTGAATAGAGAGCTCAGATACAGACCCTCCCATCTATGGACATTTGATCTTTGATAAGGCAGTCAAGCCAACTCACCTGGGACAGAACAGTCTCTTCAATAAATGGTGCCTAGAGAACTGGATATCCATATGCAAAAGAATGAAAGAGGACCCGTATCTCACACCCTATACAAAAGTTAACTCAAAATGGATCAAAGATCTAAACATCAGGTCTAAGACCATAAAACAGTTAGAGGAAAATGTAGGGAGATATCTTATGAATCTTACAACCAGAGGCGGTTTTATGGACCTTAAACCTAAAGCAAGAGCACTGAAGAAAGAAATAAATAAATGGGAGCTCCTCAAAATCAAACACTTTTGTGCATCAAAGAACTTCATCAAGAAAGTAGAAAGCCTACACAATGGGAGACAATATTTGGAAACGACATATGAGATAAAGGTCTAGTATCCAGAATTTATAATGAGATTGTTCAACTCAACAACAAAAAGACAGCCAATCCAATTACAAGATGGGAAAAAGACTTGAACAGACACTTCTCAGAAGAGGAAATACAAATGGCCAAAAGGCACATGAAGAGATGCTCAACGTCCCTGGCCATTAGATAAATGCAAATCAAAACCACAATGAGATATCATCTCACACCCACCAGAATGGCCAATATCAACAAAACAGAAAACGACAAGTGCTGGAGAGGATGTGGAGAAAGAGGTACATTTATTCACTGTTGGTGGGAATGTCAAATGGTGCAACCGCTGTGGAAGGCAGTTTGGCAGTTCCTCAAAAAGCTGAATATAGAATTGCCATCTGACCCAGCAATACCACTGCTAGGTATCTACTCAGAGGACTTAAGGGCAAAGACACAAATGGACATTTGCACACCAATGTTTATAGCAGCGTTATTTACAATTACAAAGAGATGGAAACAGCCCAAATGTCCATCAACAGACGAGTGACTAAACAACCTGTGGTATATACATACGATGGAATATTATGCAGCTTTAAGACAGAATAAACTTATGAAGTATGTAACAACATGGATGGACCTTGAGAACATTATGCTGAGTGAGTCTAGCCAAAAACTAAAGGACAAATACTGTATGGTCTCACTGATATGAACTGACATTAGCGAATAAACTTGGAATATGTCATTGGTAACAGAGTGCATCAGGAGTTAGAAACAGGGTAGGATATTGGGTAATTGGAGCTGAAGGGATTCAGACTGTGCAACAGGACTGGATACAAAAACTCAGAAATGGACATCACAATACTACCTAACTGTAATATAATTATGTTAAAACACTGATTGAAGATGCATGTGAGACTAATCGAGGGAGGAGAGCTGGGGACATAAATGAAATCAGAAAGAAAGATAGATGTTAAAGACTGAGATGGTATAATCTAGGAATGCCTAGAGTGTATAACAATAGTGAAATGTACAATGTACAAATTTTAAAAATGTTTTTGCATGAGGAAGAATAAAGGAATGTCATTATTGCAGGGTGCTGAAAATAGATGGTAATTAATATTTTAAAATGTCATCTTATGTGTGAGACTAAAGCAAAAAATATTTATTTGTTTCAAAATTTATATTTTGACTAGAGCATTTCCTAATATAACTTATGTAGATAGTTTGACTGAACGTCATAAGTACTTGGATTCTCAGGTAGGACATGAGATTTTGTTGGTTTGTCCAGAGTGATGCCCCAATGAATCCAAGAGTGATTTGATCAGTGACTGGAAAAGTATTTGCAAGCCCCCTTTGGGGAATGGTGAGAGTGGGGAGAAATTCCCAAGTCGAATTCTTGATAGTCTCACAATCAGTGTGGACAACCAAAGCTCTAGGCTGAGCCCCCAGTCTTGGGGTTTCTTCATATGAAACTTAACCCCACAAAGGACAGGTCAAGTCTACTTAAAATTTAGGCCTAAGAGTCACCCCCAAGAGAGCTCTTTTGTTGCTCAGATGTGGCCTCTCCCTCCAGCCAACGTGAAAAGCAGTCTCACCACCCTCCCCCTCTCTGCATGGGACATGACTCACAGGGGTGTTGACCTTCCTGGCAACGTGGGACAGAAATCCTGGAATGAGCTGAGACTCAGCATCAAGGGACTGAGAAAAACCCTAGAATGAGCTGAGAATTAACATCAAGGGATTGAGAGAACCTTCTCAACCAAAAGGGGGAAGAGTGAAACGAGACTAAGTGTCAATGGCTGAGAGATTCCAAACAGAGTCAAGAGGTTATCCTGGAGATTATTCTTATGCATTAAGTAGATATCACCTTGTTGTTCAAGATGTAGTGGAGAGGCTGGAGGGAACTGCCTGAAAATGTAGAGCTGTCTTCCAGTAGCCATGTTTCTTGATGATGATTGAACAATGATATAGCTTTCACAATGTGACTCTGTGAATGTGAGAACCTTGTGTCTGATGATCCTTTTATCTACCATATCAACAAAAGAGTAGAACATATGGAATAAAAATAAATAATAGGGGGAACAAATGTTAAAATAAATTTAGTTTGAAATTCTAGTGGTAAATGAAAGTGAGGGGTAAGGGGTATAGTATGTATAACTTTTTTTTCTCTATTATTGTTTTATTTATTTTTCTGTTGTCTTTTTATTTCTTTTTCTAAATCGATGCAAATGTTCTAAGAAATGATGAATATGCAACTATGTGATGATATTAAGAATTACTGATTATATATGTAGAATGGAATGATATCTTATTGTTTTGTTCATTTGTTGTTAATTTTTTTTAATTAAAAAAAATAAAAAAATAGAAAATCTAGGAAGAAAATGTGCATAAGGAGCTTTGAAAAGCCACAACATTTTTCTGGGGATCTAGATAGCTATGCACACGTGTAGGTCTGTGTGCATTCCTAAGAACCGATAAGGCCCTAATCTCTCACATATTACTGATGGTTAAGCTCTAAGTAAGCAGGAACTGAAATCTAAAGCAGAATTGTAAACTGCATGAATAATAAAGTTTCACCCCTACACGTACATGAAGCACTGGGCAAAGAATGGAAGACTTATTGATTCAAGGAGTTTAAGGAAATCTCTATCCAACCATTAGCTGACCACTAAGCTAATCAGTCAGGGACATCAGTAGCCACACAAGACAAACTTCACTGACTAAACTGAATTAGTACATGTAAGATATTTTTAAAGCAAACAAAAAGCAGTGACATTAAAAAACAACAAACCCTGAGAAAGGAAGAGGAATCTGCTTCCAGCATGGCCACATTATATTATTTTAAATGTCTGATTTTCAACAACAAAAAATTGCAGGATATGCAAAGAAATAAGGTTGTATTTCTCATACACAAGGGAAAAATAGTAGTCAACAGAAAATTTGCCTGAGGACATGTAGATGTTGGACTTAGTAGACAAAAACTACAAATGAACGAATATAAATATGTCAAAAGGAAACCACATCTGAAGAATTAAAGGAAAGTAGGGAAATGATGTTTTCCCAAATGGAGAATATTAATAAAGAGGTGGAAATTTTTAAAAAATAACCAAATAGAAATTCTGGCAAGAACAATAACTTAAATAAAAATATTAAGTTGCACATCCTAGAAGTTCAGTGAATTCCAAGTAAAACAAACTCAAAGAGATCCATACATATAGATAGATCATATTCAAACTGTAGAAAGACAAAGAGAGAACCTTGAAAGCAACAAGCATAAAAACAGCTCATAATGTCCATGGACCCTAAATAAAAGAAACAACTGGTTTCAAATGAGAAATCATGGAGGCCAGAAGGCAAGAGAAACACATACCTAAAATGCTGTAAGAATTCTATATCCAGTAAAACTATCCTTGAAAACTAAGACATTCCCAGATGAACAAAAGCTGAGAGAATTCATACCTAGTAGATCTACCCTTCAAGAAAAACTAAAGGTCGTCCTTCAGGCTGAAATGAAAGAGCACAAGAAAATGATTTAAATCCACATGAAAACATAAAGAACATCTGTAAAGGTAACTACATAGGTAAATACAAAGATAGCATACACGTATCTTTGTAATTCTTCTCCTATCTGATTTAAAAGAAAACTGCAAAAAGCAATAATTATAGAACTGTGCTATTTGGGCTCATAATGCATAAAGACATAATTTGCATAAAAATAATAACACAAAGAAGTGGGTAGGGAATGAAACTATATTACAGAGAAGTTTTTGTATACTAGTGAAATTAAGTTGCTATTACCTGAAACAAGATGGTTATATGTTATCTCAATTGGAATCCCCAGGGCAATCATTAGAAATACAACTCATAAAAATATACTAAAGGAATAGAATAGAATGCTAGGAACTATCTATTTGAAACAAAAGAAGGAAGTACTAGGAGAAGAGAGGAATAACAAAAGACACCAGATATAGAGAAATCAAATAACAAACTGCCAAACATAATTTGTGTATGATAATAGTAATGAATGGCAGATATATATGGTGTAGCCATTCAATGGGACATAATTTGGCAGTGAAAGGAACAAAGTATTAACATATGCTACAACATGCATAAATCTAGAAAACACTATGCTAAGTGAATGAAACTAGTTCCAAGCAACCACATATCATATGATACTGTTTATATAAAATGCTCAGAATAGGCAAATCCACAGAGACAGAAAATAGATTACTGATCGTAAGCAGATGTGGGGAGGTTAGAATAGGGAGTGTCTGGTAACAGATTTGGGATTTCTTTTTGGAGTGTTGAAAACTTTCTAAAATTAGATAATTGTGATGGTTTCACAACTCTGTGCATATGCTAAAAAAACACTGAATTATACCATTTAAAAGGATAAGTTTTATAGTATGTGAATGCTACATCAATAAAACTGTTATTCAGGGTAAAAATGAAGGGGATTTTGTCTATAGGATCATAGTCACAACTGAGTTAGGAAAGTATAGAAAACAAACAGAAAGGGCACTGTTCCTAACCTCCCCTGCTTTTATATCTGAGAGTTATTGAAGTAAAAATCACTTTACAGTGATTCATTTGCCTAAAATGTATTCTTTATTGTAATCAAAATAATAAGAGGTGCACAGATGAAAAATTAATTAGTAAAAGGTATGAAATGAAGAAGCCTCCTGCTTTTGACTCCATCTCCTGAATCACATTCTCCAAAAGAAACACATTCAACTTTTGGGGAGTATTTAGTTTGTGTCTTACTTTCATATTTTTTAATGTCATGCTTACATGGCTAACTTGCCTTTTTGCTGATAATGTTTCAGAACCAAGGCACTCAGTGTAGTATGATTACATTGCTTTTTTTGGTGGGGGGGGGGAGTTAATTTTTTCTTGGAGTTGATAACGGCCTTCTCTATTTGCTCTTTTCTTTGTTCCTTTGATTTATGCAGGAAGTCTCTGACAGGCCTGTAAAACTCCTTCCAATATAGCCACCTCTATCAGGCCATCTATCAGTTCCAAGTCTTCTCCTAGAGCCTCCATGTGCCCCCTTTCTCACCTTCCCCTCCCAGCCTCTGCCCTCTTCCCTTGTGCCCCATTGCACCATTTGCTCTCCAGTCCTGCTACGTAGGAATTGCCCTGGGAGGCCCCATCACCATTATTCTTGGATTCCCTTTTCCTCTCTCAGGATTTCATCCCTGTTTCCTGCTCCCTTGTCTTCTGCTTTCTGCTGGAACCCAGAGTCTCCTGGGCTCTATTTCCACAAAAAGTAAGATTCTTATTTCTTGTTGGGACACAGGAGGCGTAGTAGCTCATTTGCTCATATTCATGAAGTGAAGGGAAGAATTTAAGGACCCTAAGGTGTGTTATACAGAATTTAAAAAAAAAAAAAAAAATCATGCTGTCGTCAGCCCCACCATGACCCTGCCTTCAGAGACCCCCGGTTCCTGAAGGAGTGCTGACGGGCACACTGACTCGCTGTCTGTTGACTAAGCCTTCTGCTGGCCCCTACAACTCACTTTCTCATTTGCTAAGTTGCGCCACCATGTATCCAACCATTATCCAGCTTCCAAAATTTATTAAAATCTCCAATCTGGAGTGATCTCCTTGTTTCTGGATAAAGGCAGTGGATTATTTAGCCTTGCACTCAAATGACTAAGTCCTGAGACACTAGGGTTTCAAAGAAAGAAAAAGTTTATTGCTAGCCATGAAGCCAGAGATCAGATGGTCTATCGGTCCAAAATCTGTCTCCCTGAACTACAGTAATTCTGATCATTTTATAGCATTAAAGGATGGGCAGGTTTTATAGGTTCAAGTCTAAGGTACTGTGCATATCAGGCAGGCCCATTTTGGTTAGCACCAGTCTTGATTTTCAAGATAACTTTGGACTTGGGGTGGGTTAGTTCTGGGCTGACCCAAGACCCTTCATTAATAAACAATGAGGGAAAAATAAATAAATAAATAAACAATGAGTGGCTGTCTTTAGTGACAAGATAATGACGGGTTATCTTTAGTGATCACAAGACTCTAAAGTTGAAAAATTGGATAAATGGGTACTAGTGAAGGTTAGTCACAAGGTTTTCATAATCACTAGGGCACAAGATAAAGGCTATACAAGCATTATCAGAAGTCAAAGCAGTTGGATTATAATATAAAGATTTCTGGTATTTGCCTCTGTCTACTTCAATATACCAGAAAGTAAAAAAGGAATCTCTATCGAATCATTCACTAATCATAATCACTCCTTAAATCCTAACTTTTCAGTTATATCCTCTGTAGTCTCTTTGTCTCTGAGCTTTTATGCCTTTTTGTTCCATTAATGTCATTCAGTGACATTAAAGGAGGGAACAGAGTTAAAACAATTCATCATGTTTATATGGTTTATCTCAGTAACTGTGCTTTCTTTTCTCTCTACAAAGACAAAAAGACTTCTGGGAAGAAAACTATGCTACCAAATACTGAGAGGAGCTAGAAAAAGGCAATAACAAAAGAAAGGTTAGATTGTCACTTCCAGGCCTTCCACTCCTGGGAGATAAAGAAGGAAGCATGTTCCTTTCGCTGCCAGATCTGCGAATTTGATACACCCTTTATAGTCCATGGGTCTTTTCTGAATAGACGGGAATTCCTACTGTTAGTATTTTGTCTGATGTTTAAGTTTTTCATCTTTAAAACTGCTTCTCTAAATACTACACAACAAAACTATGAACGTCAAATTGATTGATTTAACATATTTGATTTTCCTATTCAAACTATAATTGTGAACATAGATAAATTGTAACAAAGATGTTAGGATTGAGGGGATGATTATGATTACTGAATCATTATATAGATATTCCTTTTTAACTTTCTGGTATATTAGAATAGACAAAAGGAAATACCTGAACTGTAATCCAGCTGCTTTGATCTCTGATAATGATTGCATACCCTTTATCTTGTGCCCTTGTAATTGTAGAATCCTTGTCACTTGTACACCCCTTAGCTAGTTTTTTTTAAATTTTACAGTCTTGTTATTACAAATGCAACCCCCAAATGCTAATGGAAGAAATTGAATCACCTCAGAACTAACCATTGACTTGTTCCTATAATGGCTAAGAGCAAAGTTCGCTGTTCTAGCCAGATCCACTCCTTTTCATTTGGAAATTGTTTCTGCTTATTCTTGCTATTGAGGTGGTAACTTCATCTTCCCCTTGTTTCTGCGTATACTTGTTATAGAAATGGTAGCACATTCATCTTGCCTTGTTTGAATCCATAAAAACCTTGAGCTCCTTGGATTCCAGGAAACAGAATTTCAGACCAATAGGCGGTCTGATCTGCTTCACACCTAGTAATAAACTCCTTCTCTCTTTAAAACCCCTGGTGTCATGGATTAGCTGTTATGGGAATCAGTCAGAGAACCCACTGCTTTTGTCTGGTATTAAAATCATTCAAAATTCTAATAAATCTAAGTTTCCTTGAGGCTTAATACATTTGAAAAAATAAAGGGAGACTTCAGCTTCTGGTCATGTTTTAGTTAAATGGAATGGATTTACCCTCCTGCATGAGACAGATGAAAATACCAAAAGTAAAAAATGAAACAATAATTCTGAAGACATAGAACATCAGGAGGCAAAGAACAGTGATCCCTGAGAGATGGGTAATAAATAAGGTAAGCCCTACTATTGGCTCAGCTTACTGTCAGAACAAAAGTTTCCAGGCTGCAACACAGGTTGGGAAACCCAGGTGGATCCAGCAGGGGCCTAGCAGTTTTGAATTGAGGAGACTGGAATGAGAGCCCAGGGAAACCAATGCTGCAGGAAGATGCAGGACAGAATAGCGGAAGAGGGGATGGTCGGGGAAAGTATTCTGGTGTTCTGTACCTCTAATTTAAGGAAAAGTTGAATTGTTCCATAATCCCCCTAGACCCCACCACTGAGTTCCCAGGCTGCCTAAAACCTCCCTCAGCAAGGCCTGCCTAGGATGTCTGACCTTCACATTCAAGTCCTTTCCCAACTTTCTCTTCCTCCACACGACTAATTATTTCATGTTGCATTCCCTCTGGGTTCTCCTTTCTGTGATATTGATCTGTGCCAGACTGCTTCAGAGCTGGAGACCCAGAGGCTCATAGCTCATAGTTCAAACTTGTGGTTACCACAGCTGAAGAATTTGGCTGCATTCAAAATAAGGCCTTTTGGAGATAAACACCTTACCCCCAAAATGAATTAAAGGTAGGAAATTCTGGGAAAGAAGGAGGCAGGTCAGCCTTTTCTCCCTACTTTTGATTGTTTTAGACAGGGGCCTGACCTCAACAGCAATAAACAGAGAAAAAAACAGCTAATAATTTCTACTGTCCTCCAGCTGCTTGAATTAGAAAGTTTGCACCATTATTGGTTGAATTAATGGATGCAGGTTGCTTTGATTGATTAAGCAGTCAATTGGTTTATAATATGGCTGAAAACAGTACATCAACAGCAAAGCAGCATTGTCACCGTACACAAAGCCAGCTTTGGCAGCTAAGTTTTCTACTGGTAAATGAATTGGAGCAGTAATATTCCCTCATGGCCTAAAACACAATTTTCACAAGGAGAGAATCTGGTTTCAGACACACTATGCACATTGAGTTCTTTTGAAGTTCTTGATATGCTATCAAGATCACCACCTTCACCTTAAAATGTGGTTTTTGACTGGACCTCTTGCACTAAATTTAGAATTCTAAAATAAGCATTGTAGTGGAAACAACAAATAACCCTTTACTAAAACTATAACTCCTGGTGGGATGTAACACCTCCACCAGAATGAAAATGGAAAAGTTAGATTGCTTGGAAATGTTAGTGAGTGTTGCAGGACTTTTCACACTTTCCTTTCTCAATTCATTTTTGCTAAGAGTGTAAGTCCCTTTCACATCATCTCTGACTACATTGGTTGCCATGGTTTTTCTAGCTGTCACTACTTCTGGAAATAAACATCTCATTAGATTTATGTCATTGTTAATTTGTCTCTTTGTACAACACAGATAGGTGATTTGTAGCCTAAAAATCAGGATGTGTTGTCCTAACTCTCCTTTAGTGAAAAGTTGGTATATATATATATATTAACAGAAGTTCTTTTAGGGGACCTAAAAGAACCTTATATATATATAAGTTGGTATATATATATATATTAACAGAAGTTCTTTTAGGGGACCTGCCCTCGTGAAAAGATACTATATGTAATTAGTATGTCAATTCTGTGTGGTTCTGAAGTTGCTTAAAACAGTTTATTTTATTAATGTTTCATACATTTTCAGTATTAGTTTATGTGCAGGCCCCTTTTTTCATAGATAATGTAAAAATAAAAATTAGCTTAAATTGTCCCCTAAAAATCACAAATTCCAAAGTGATAGACTTCAATTTAATGAGATTTTTAAAAAATCCATTACGTGAAAGTGATATTACAAAACTATCCAATGCTTTTCTTGGAGATGCATCAACTCTTTCAAGCTGCAGAGGAAACGAATCCTTGCAGCTGGTAAACATGACTCTCCCAAATGACCTCAGCCTGCTTTAACCTCTAACTTCAGCCACCCATTCCAGGACCCAAAGAAAACTCAGTCAGAATATAAACAGCTTCATAACCACTAGCAAGAAGGCTTAGGAAACAGTTTATGATCTCTCAAGGGGCCGGGTCCTATATCCTGTCTGCCTTATTGACTTAAAAGCTCTAATAGGCATCATAGAGAACACTATAGCCTAATGATCTGCTTTACTTTCTGTCTCCCTGATTAGATTAAAGTCCATGAAGGGAGAACTAACTTCACTTGGCTGGGTCCTCCGCCTTGTATCTGTGCAGGACCTGGTGCATAGTAGGCATGCAATGAATGTTTTATATGGATTGGTTTATTCATCAACCAATGCAGAGCCCATTTGAAGAGCTTCAACAAAATAAGCTGAAATAACAATTGAGTGGCCAACTGCTCTTCAATCTGAATGGGGTTGAAAATGGATTAATGCAACTTTTCCACGCCAAATATATACTTAGAGGCTATAGGCCCTGCCACTCATGTATGGAAAGGGGTTCCTTGGTACCAGCAATAAGTCACAGAGTAAATGGAAGTCAAGAGATCATTTGAAACCCAAAATTATCCAACATTTTTTATTCCTACCATTAGTTTCCCTACCACAATTACCTTGTAATAGAACTACTAATTAAAAAGGCAGAAAAAAACATGCCTTAACTTTCCTCTCCTCTCTTTTCTGCCTTCTGTTTCCTGGGAGCCTTGAGAGCCAGCAGGCAATAGCCAGAATGAGAATGAGGAATAAAGAGCATGAATAATCCCAGCATTTCAGCTTTCACTTGTTATGCACTGTCAGTTTCCGACAAAGGATCAGAGTCATGCCCAAGGCTTGAACAACCTGGGGAGCTAGCTTTCAGGGCTCCATATTCCCAGTCCTGGTCACCCCCATACAAGCCCCCTCTCCACCTAAGAAGCAGACTACCCTGGGTTCTGGGGTCCAGCATCCCACAGCATCACAGTGTCCTGTACACACCTGGACAGCTGCTGAATGTGACCCTGAGTGGCCAGATTACCACTGGGATGAAAAAAAACAATGTGTACTGCACTTTTCAATGGAAATGCTCCCATTTGATCTGTACCAGTGCAGACTGCTTTTCCTACAAGCCTGTCACTGCATGTGATACCTCTATTATATACACAGCCTCTGGCAACATAGACAAGACAGGATCCCTGCCCAAAATCAAAACGTGCCAAAGCAGATCAAAATATGAAGCTGTGCTTAAGTTGAAGTGGAACGCAATTCACAGACACTGACATTTAACTCGCATGTGTTTTTTTGCATCTATTGTTAACTTCTGAATGCCACAACACCACCCTCTTAGCACCCTACCCCAACATCTCTGCTCCTCAAAGCCATTACCACGACCAAAAGCCACCCATATCCCATTACATCACACAATGCCGTTCACCGGATTCCAACAGAGAGGTGATGGAAACGCAATGTACCTCCCATTTCCAAACCAGGCCCAGAGAAAGCATGGCTCTGCTGACAAATGCTTGCTTCCAGGTGCTCCCACATCTCCCCAGTTAGAGAGTGACATGTTCCAGTCTAGAGCAGCTGCTTAACTGATCCGCCCTCAGAAGGTGACCTCAGCTAAAAGACAATTTTCATGGAAATTCCCACAGATTAATAAGGTATGTGCAAAGAGACAGCCTGCCAAATAATTAGCCTAACTATTGCAGATCTTGGAAATTCATGACTGCTTCAAGCCTGTCTGCAATTCTGGCTCCTTTAACCAGCACAATTGTCAGCAAATATGGTCTTTTGTTAAGTACTTCAGGTGCATCTCTTAAAACAAATGACAGAGTAACTTCTTCAGGCTCTCACCCTCTGTGCTTCTCTCTCTCTGAACTGGTTAGGCACCAGTGGGGTCAGCTTCAATACTTCCAACTGTTACCATCAGTAAACACCACCCTAAATAGTCAGACACACCTGATGCTGCATTAAACAGATGAACAAGTCTCTTTATTTTGATGAGAAGGTGAATTGATTGAAGATGCATCATCAAGGAACTGGAGGAAAAAACTTTCTAAGGCCATTTCAGAGTGGGAAGTATGGTTTGGGCTTTTATAACCCCCCCAAAGGCAAAAAAATGGCAAAGGTCCAGAAGAAAGCAGGAAAAAAATTTTTGTAATATTTTTAATGTAAAACCTTAACTTACAAATATACATTCTTGACATACAAATATTCTATATGTGATGCACAATCAATGGCCCACAATATCATCACATTCCTGTGTATTCATCACCATGATCATTGTTTTGAACATTTGCATCATTCCAGCAAAAGAAATAAAAAAGAAAAAACTCATACATACCATACCCTTTACCCCCCCCATTGACCACTAGTATTTCAATCTACTCAATTTATTTTTAACTTTTGTTCCCCCTATTATTTATTTTTTATCCATTTTTTTACTCATCTGCCCATACCCTAGATAAAAGGAGTATCAGACACAAGGTTTTCACAATCACACAGTCACGCTGTGAAAGCTATATCATTATACAATCATCCTCAAGAAACATGGCTACTGGAACACAGCTCTACAGTTTCAGGTACTTCCCTCAAACGACTCCAATACACCATAAACTAAAAAGGGATATCCAGATAATGTATAAGAATAACCTCCAGGATAACCTCTCGACTTTGAAATCTCTAAGCCACTGCCACTTTATTTTGTCTCATTTCTCTCTTCCCCTTTTTGGTCAAGAAGATTTTCTCAATCCCTTGATGCCAGGTCCCCGCTCATCCCAGGATTTCTATTCCACATTGCCAGGGAGATTTACATCCCTGGGAGTCATGTCCCACGTAGCAGGAAGGCAATGAGTTCACTCACCATGTTGGCTTAGAGAAAGAGGCCACATCTGAGCAACAAAAAAGGTTCTCTGGGGGTGACTCTTAGGCCTAATTTTAAGTAGGCCTAGCTTACCCTTTGTTGCTCAATAATTAGATCACTTCTAATTACCTCATCTAGAACCGTTGTGCCTATTGTCCTAAAACCTGCCCATCTTTAAATGCTATAAAGCTATCAGAATTACTGCAGTTCAGGAGACAGAGTTTGGGCAATAGGTCATCTGCTCCCCTACTATGCACCCAGTAATAAATCTTTTTGTCTTTGAAACCCGGGTGTCTCAGGAATTGGTTATTGAGCATGTGGGGCAAAAGAATCCACAGCTTTTGTCAGGTAACAACATTAAAATAAAACTGGGTGTAGACTATATACCAGATGTGAGCAGTGCAGGAGGCTGTTTGTTGGGTACCTGGAGTTGGTGGTGCAGCACATTTGCTCTCCACAGGCAGAGCTGACCCTGGAAGATGTGCCTGGTGACCTGTTTACACAGAGCCCTGTCTAGCCTGGTTTGAGATGGCAACTGAAGCCATCTTATGTCTTCTTGGGATGAGGATGGTGGCGGGGGAAGGGGAGAAGGAAAGGAGGAGAAGGGAGACCTTATATAGCTTATCTCTATGTCTCGGTTTCCTCATTTATAAATGGTAAAATTTATAAGTATCTAACTCGGAAAGTACCTGTGAAGAACAAACAGGTAATGCAGCAAGGTACTTGGCTTAGAAAATGTTAGCTATTATACCAGAAAGTAAAAAAGAATATCTATCTAATAATCCAGGAATCATAATCATCTCTTAAATCCTAACTTCTGGGTTACAGGGTAGGAGACACATAGCACCATGGTCTGTGCAGTACTCCCTGTGCATCACTGTTAAGTGACAATCATGGTCACTACCTCCGTCTTGCCATGACCGAAAATTATGTTCACCATATGTTCTCTTTATTTGAAGGGATTTAATCTTGTTCTTCCCTGTTGTTCACCTATTGTTTTAAATTTTTTCTTACATATCTCTTCTCTCTGACTCTACTTTCATTTCTGCTGATCTTTGTAAGACATTATTTATTCACTTCTCTTCTTATGTTCCCTTTGTTGACTCCAACTCTTTCCCACCTAACCCCAGCCAACTCCACTGACAACTGATTTCTGTTTCACTCTCTGTAAACACTGCTTTTCTGTAACAGGGTTCCTTCCTTTTTCCCTTAATTTAAAAG
Organism: Tamandua tetradactyla; assembly: GCF_023851605.1. Lineage (NCBI taxonomy): Eukaryota > Metazoa > Chordata > Mammalia > Pilosa > Myrmecophagidae > Tamandua > Tamandua tetradactyla. The sequence continues at coordinate 63,597,450 of NC_135328.1, read as the reverse complement.
CTCATTTAAAACTGCTTCTGGCTCATGAGCCCCAAATTGACAAATCCCACCCCATATAATGAAGGGAGGGTGGAAAATTATCCCATCTGGAAGAACCTACAGGCTGCTCCCACACATAAGCACACATTATCTTTAAAGCTGCTTCTCTGACTTTCAATCTGCCTGCATTTTTCTTAGGTAACTTCAAGTTCTTTGTTTCCCACACAAACCAAACCAACAAGATGTTGTTCTGCTAAAGGATCTTTCCTAGAGCCTCTCAGTCAGCCTTCTCCTCCACAATGGAATTTATTCCATAAATGCAAAGTCAAGTAATGAGTACAGAAATAGTACAATGCACCCTCTAGGTACCATCTGGATTCAACTCTGCTTAACTTTCTGACAAAGGCCAAGGTATTCCTGAGACATTTCAACTGCAGTCCAACCTGCTACCTGGAAACCAGGCTGCCTCGTTTCAGTCACCAATAACTCAGTTTTAGGAGTCAGATATCGCAGCAGTTTAGAGAGTGAGGCAGAAACAGTCTGAAAGGCAATTCATTTTGCTCTCCAGGCTGACTCTCTAGCAAAGCTTTTGGGAATACTTGTTTTTCAGTTTGATTATATTCCTTTACCATTCCAGTGTCTCCAGCTCCACCTGTCTCTTCTCTGTGCCCTGCCTGTCCTCATCCCAAATCACACACACACATGCACACGCACACAAAAATATGAGCCAGGACTCCAAGGATTTTTTTTCAAAGTATCCACTGCTAGGAACAAAGCACTGTTGAAAAATGAGGGTATTTTTGAAAAATTTTTTACGGTAATGGAAAATAACAAAGGCAATTAAAGACAGATAGAGCTTGTAATAAGGACAAATCCCAGACAATATCGCTGAGACCTGACCACGGAAAATCTTCTCAGAGGACTGTACAGCCAGAATCGTCTTGACAGGCTTACTGCTTTAATGTCTTGAAAATGATGGATGAGCCGAGAGTGCGTGCTGGTGGCTACCCACTGGGTTTGCTCTCTAGAAGCATATGTGATCCTGACCTGTCCTCTGATGGCAACACTGGGAACCTATTTAATACCCTGGAGTGTTAAAGCGGACAACACAGAGGATCCCACTTGATAATGCAGATCGAAATCATGCTGCTGCTTTACCTCAACCCTCAGTCTTTTTAACTGAAATAATAGTGGCACAACTCTGCTTTGCATTGAATTAGGAAAAAAATGTGCATGATTTTCTCAAGGATGAGAGAAACACACAAAATATGTTATGTTGCAAACTTCTCACTTAAAACTGAATGTAGAGGATTAAGACAGTCCATGGAGAAATCAGAAGGATCATGATTTAGGAAGATGTCAAGCACAAGTGAGTGGCAAGGTTTTAAACAGCTACCGCTGGCCATAAAAATAAGTGAATTGTAAAATCTTCTGAACGTTAAGCTTCCAAAAATAGCAGAGATGGAAATATTTCTGAAATTCTAATACAAGGAAAGTCACGCACATAAATATTTTTTAAGGGAGTTGGTGCATTAAGAGGAAGGATTTGTAGACTAAAAGCCACATAATACACAAAGGTTTCATCCTGACAGGACATTTGTTAAAATAATTCATTTGCAGCTACAATATTCAGGTTCAGTGATTTCTTAGCAAAAAAGGTTAATGGAAACAAAACCGAATTCAGGGCACCATCTCTCAACCACTGCGCAGAAATATAGGCAGAAATACCCCCTTGGCATAGGCTCAGGCTATAGAAGGTAAAATAATTGCAACATAATATTTGGTACAGGTTTATTTTTTACATACAAGATATTTATGGGAACAAAACCCCTCAGGGAGTGAGGGGAACAGGATAGGGCAGAAGAAGAGGTTGAACTGTGATGCAGCTGCCCCAGAGACTTCAGCTGGTGGCATGAGGAACTGTTAAACTGGATGACCCTTCAGTTTTGTCCCAGACTGAACCAGGAGAGTCAGGTTCAATCCTATATCTATGTTTACCCATTATTGCCAGTAAGTCTAGCTGGGAGATAATGTAACCTTGGATGAGGCAGTTCCCTTTGGCCAACGGAGAGTGACTCGGCTTTGAACTTTTAGCAGCCAACATTCCCAGTTTCTGGAGTAATCAACACATCGAACTACAGCATAACCTAAAGAATTTACTGGGGCCCAAGACTGTTTTGCAAGAAGTCTGATGCTCCAGAGCAGTGTGAGAGCTTGAGGATTCCTATCCTAGCACAGCCACAGGGATAGACAGGTTTAAGGCTGATGATTAGTACCGGACAGATGTGGGCCACCTGGACAAGTGCAGGTGCCACTTCCTGCACTGCCTTTCCTGTTCACCCCCATCCCGGGGGCAGAATTCTCAGCTTTATGTGCCTCCAGTCAATCTGGAGGCTAACTTCCTCTCTGTCCAGGTGTGCCTGTGACTCCTCTGGGATCTCTAATTGGTAATAATAGCCTGCCTCCCCAGTGCTTTGTTCATAGACATTAGAACTGCCTTGAGGAAGTATCAGGAATGGGCTTGCCTTTCAGCAGGATGAGAATAGAACCAGCTGGGAGTTGATTCATGGGATTTCAAGTGTGGAAATAAGGTCTGGCTTGTAATTTAGGGCTGGGGGAATACCATTAAGATCTGACTTTGTCCTTTCTCATAGTCCCTGGGTTATTTCTTTCTTGGTTTGGTTAGTGTGGCTCCGAGTCTCTTTAGTGAGTTTTTAATCAATACAAGCAGAGAATAGAGGGAGGATATAGATGGAGTGGGCATTTGAGTGAGTGATTGGGGGCAGGCAGAATAAATGACCTCTGATTACCTCCACCTGGGGTTGCAATAATTCCGTGTTTGAAGGCAAAGAGCATGGATATGTATAAACCAAATGGTGGCTGGATGGAGCTGAAGAGACCTTTTCAAATCAACTCCCAGCCCTAGAAGCTGCCCTGAAAAATTTATAATTGTCACAGAAACACAAAAATTAGGGAAAGTTGATTAAGAAAGAAGCCAGAAAGCCTATTGGCTGTGGTCTAATCTCCCTTCCTGGACGAAAAGGGTAACCTGAGCTGGGGGTAGTATTTTAGAACGGCTGGGAAAGTGGGAGCCTGGCTTGCACTTCAGGGCTTGGAGCAGCAGTGGTCTGTGGAACATCACAGATAGTGAAGATCCCAACAAGAGAAGGACCAAGTAAGAGACAATGCCAAGGCAGTGCAGACGCACCCGCAGGACAGGGGAGCCCTGTGCACACTGGTCTGGAACCGGATGAAGAAGCAAACATGAGGCTGGAAGGGATCTTGTCAGAAACAGATGTCAAGGCTGTCTCAGCTCAAATGGCTCTTTAAAAATACATATCTGCACTTAATAGGCAACCCAGATATCCACACGGATCCATCACAGCAGATGTTATGTTTTCTTTGGTTGAGGGTGGAATGTGGTCCAGGCTGGTCCTGGGTAGCTGTGTTGAGGCCTCACTACCTGCCAGGTGCAGGGCTAAATCATCTGTATACATGTGTTATTTAGTCTTCACAGTAACCCTCCATTCTTATCAAACCATCAGTTAGAGTAATATGTAGGGGGACTGATGGCTTCTAAATTGTATCCTTTGATTAAATTAGACAGTCAAAAAGCCATACTCCAAGAAAGTGTCTGTGCTACATGGCACCCCCACACACACTCCTTTAATTAAATAGCACTGTGGTGATACCCACTACCTGACTCTGTTAGAAGCAGTCATTTAAAAAGTATCATTTGTGCTTAATGTAATTATATTGCCTATTGCATTATACACTATCCTCTTTATGAGTCCCCAAGGGAAATAATCCCTGGTCTTAACACTGAGAATTATCATATCTAACCTATCAATAAGATGATACAATAATTTTAATGTTATGGACACTGGATCATGCAACTGATCTTGTTACCTACTTGCACTGGCTATTAGGAAGCTCAGAGCCAGATATATCATCCTACATAAGGCATGCCATTACCTTAGTTTCATTCCATTCTTTATTGTTCAACTTGTTTTATTTAATTGTGTTTTATCTTTTTTTGTCCTGTGAATTTTTGTGCCCTGTTTAAAATGCTTTATGTACAAAGGCAGATATAAATACATGCATGCATATATTTATATATAAATTCATACAAAGCTAAAAGTGCTATGGCCATTTTAAAACAGTACAAGGAATAAGGGTTTTGTGTACACGTAATTGAAATTAGTGAAATTTCTGTCCCCTATTAACATTATTTCTTGTTAAAATTGATAAGCAATCCAGTTTTCCTGCTTCACATTTTTATTAAAGAAATCTATTTTCAACTTGCCAGAAACCTGAACTCTCTATACCTCATAGAGGAGCCAAGCTGTCTGGTTTATATGGAACAATTTCTCCATCTATTGGCACAATTTAATATTGCAAATATCTCAAAACCAAATGCTTTCTTGTTCATTCCATGGAGATTTTTTTTCCCCATTGAGTCTTTCTAAAGTTTTCACTGTCAATAATTAAATGCATCTCTGCATTAAGCTTTCTGCCTTCTAGAGTCATTAAACCTATAGAGATTAAATCCATGGCTGAGCTCAGGAGCTTGACCATACTTTCCACCTCCTAAAGGAAGCTAAGCCAAATTTTCCAACATAAGATATAAAGGAATGAACCATTATGTACTGTACAAACTTAGCAAGCAAAATAAGTTTAGGATGTGATAATCATTTTAAATCATGTTTAAGGGCTAAGTGAAATGTTAGAAATGCCATTTTAATCTTCATTTTGGAATAGCATATAAATCACAAAGCACATGGGTATCCAAAAGGGCCAATCAATTTTATAAGTATCATAAATTAGTACTGAATATCAAGACTGAGTCAGTCTTACCATTCCTCACCCACCAACAAATCTGTACCTTCAACTAGTCTATCCTCTTCATCAAAGGCAATCCCATTTTTCTCTTAAAGTTTATTACCATTGAAGATTCTTTTAGTCTAAAATATTTTACAAATCCCTCTCATGTTCCAGTCTCTAAATGACCCCATACATCTGTAGTGAATCTATTTATAGGTGCCTTTCTTGTTCAGCTTAAAGCCTAACTCTTCCATTTTATGAAGGGTACAGCCTTGAGCACTTTTATCTTCATGAGTTCTTTCCTCATCCATGAAATGAAAAGAATGGAAATTTTATGTCTACGATACTAGAATTGTAGTGAGGACTACAGAATACTTTTTAAAACTACCTAGCACCTAGTAAACACTATATAAATGGTAGATTTTAGTTGTAATAGTAGGAAGAAAAAGCTTTATAAACTTTTTCCCATCAGTCTCTTGCCTCTCAATCCTCTGACAGCATGTTGAATTTCTGACCTAAAGAAACTATTTAAGAGGACCTAAAATCTAGGGGTGGGGTGGGGTTGGGGAGTGGATCCCATAAAGAGCAAGAAATAATGGTTTTGACAAAGATTCTGAATATTCAGAAAGGAACAAGAAGCAACTGAGAAGAAGCAGTCCCTTCATTCCCCTCTGGCCTTCCAGTCTCCCTCAAGTGCCATTGTTGGCAGAGCCTCACAGGGAGCAGTTGGTCAAGAACTGGGGTGTGCAGGGCCCAGCCACAGCACCCCAAGGTGGAGGGTAGAAAAGTGGGCTTGAGCCGGAGATGATAGCTCTACTGAATAGAGGGACTAACAGAAAAAAATCCTTGTCAGTTTCTCGGTAAGACAATAAACAATAAAATATGTAAAAGGTATTTTCATACAGTGGTAAAGTCTGTGAAGGAAATAACAAAGAGGCTGGGCGATAGAGAGTGACTTGGGGCTCTATGTTAGGGTAATCAGGGAAGACTTCTCTGAAGAAGTGGCATATGAGCTGGGTCAGCGTGATGAGAGGAGCCCAGCAGGTGAGGAGGAGCAAAGGCCTCGAGGGAGGGATGTCTGGAGAGCATGAGGATTAGGAAGACCACGATAAATAAGAAGGGGTCAGGGTAGGAGATGAAATCGAATGCAAAACCCAAACAATGTAACGGCTTGATGGTGAGACGAGAGAGTTGGATTTTATTCAAAATGCCATGTGAAGCCATTAGAGAGATTTAATGATAGAGTAATGTAATCTGATCAGGAAAGCTCTGGAAGTTCGGTGAATAAGCGATTGTAGTGGGATATATGTGATGCAAGCAGGGAGCCCAGATGGAAGGCTGTTGAGCTTTGTGCTGGTTTGAAGCTGTTATGTACCCCCAGAAAGAGCCATATTCTTGCAATCCATTTCTATGGATACAGACCTGCTGTGGGGGGAATTTTTGGTTAGGTTACTTCAATTTGAGATGTGGCACATCCTATTCTAGGTAGGTCTAATCCTTTTACTGGAGTCCTTTATGAGAGGATAAAGGATAGAAAAAGCCAAGAGAGCTTAGAGAGAAAAAGCCCTGGGGAAGCAAGCAAAGACCCACAAAACTTCACAAAGGAAGCCACTGCAACCAGGGAGCTGAAAGCAATAAAACCCAGGAGAGAAGGACCAACAGACATTACCATGCGCCTTCCCATGTGACAGAGGTGTCCCAGATGCCAGCAATCTGTCTTCAGAGTCCACGTGTCATCCTATTGATGCCTTAATGGGGACATTTCCATGGCCTTAGAGCTGTAAATTTTAAGTTAATAAATAAAAGCCAGTGTAAAAGCCAATCCATTCCTGGAATATTGCATTATGGCAGCTTTAGTAAACCAAAACAAGCATGCAAGAAGGGAGATGTTGATGGATTGCTTTGAAGAGGTGGTTGTAAAGATGGAGAGAAGTAGACTTATGGGGAGGGATTTTGGAGATAAAATTGACAAGAACTTAATACAGATGGAATGTGGGATGTGAGGAAGAGAAATGAATCAAGAATGACTCCTGGGCGGGCCACGGTGGCTCAGCAGGTAAGAATGCTTGCCTGCCAATCGAACCCGGGTTCAATTCCCGGTGCCTGCCCATGTATGAAAAAAAAAAAAAAAAAGACGACTCCTAATAAAGTTATGAAGTATGTAACAACATGGATGGACCTTAAAGACGTTATGCTGAGTGAGATTAGCCAGAAACGAAAGGACGAATACTGTATGGTCTCACTGATACGAACTGACATTAGTGAATAAACTTGGAGAATTTCACTGGTAACAGAGACCATCAGGAGATAGAAATAGGGTAAAATATTGGGTAATTGGAGCTGAAGGGATACAGATTATACAACAGGACTGATTGTAAAAACTCAGAAATGGATGGCACAATTCTGCCTAACTGTAATACAATTATGTTAGAACACTGAATGAAGTTGAATGTGAGAATGATAGAGGGAGGAGGGCTGGGGGCACAAATGAAATCAGAAAGAAAGATAGATGTTAAAGATCGAGATGGTATAATCTAGGAATGCCTAGAGTGTATAATGGTAGTGACTAAATGTACAAATTTTAAAAATTGTTTTTGCATGAGGAAGAACATAGGAATGATATTACTGCAGGGTGTTGAAAATTGATAGTCATTGATATTTTTAAATTTTAACTTATGTGTGAGACTAAAGCAAAAAATGTTTATTTGGTACAAAATTTATATTTTCACTAGTGCATTTCCTAATATAACTTATGTAGACAGCTTAATTGAGCACCATAAGTACATGGAACCTTGAATAGGGCATGAGATTTTGTTGGTTTATCCAGAGTGGTGCCCTGATAAATCCCCGAGTGGTTTGAACAGTGAATAAAAAAGTATTTGTGAAGTCCCCTTCAGGGAATAGTGAGAAAGGGGGAAAATTCAACTTCCCCAAGTTGAATTCTTGACATTCTCACAAGCAGTGCAGACAACCAAAGCAATACGCTGAGCTCCCAATCTTGGGGTTTGTTCATATGAAACTTAACCCCACAAAGGATAGGTCAAGCCTACTTAAATTAGGCCTAAGAGTCACCCTCAAGAGAGCCTCTTTTGTTGCTCAGATGTGGCCTCTCTCTCCAGCCAGCACAACAAGCAAACTCACTGCCCTCCCCCTGTCTATGTGGGACATGACTCCCAAGGGTGTAGACCTTCCTGACAACATGGGACAGAAATCCTAGAATGAGCTGAGACTCAGCATCAAAGGATTAAGAAAACCTTTAGAATGAGCTGAGACTCAGCATCAAGGGATTAAGATAACCTTCTCGACCAAAAGGGGGAAGAGCAAAATAAGACAAAATAAAGTGTCGATGGCTGAGAGATTCCAGAGTCCAGAGGTTATCCTGGAGGTTATTCGTACGCATTAAATAGATATCATCTTGTTAGTCAAGATGTAATGGAAAGGCTGGAGGGAACTGCCTGAAAATGTAAACTGTGTTCCAGTAGCCATGTTTCTTGAAGATGATTGTATAATGATATAGCTTTCACAATGTGACTGTGATTGTGAAAACCTTGTGTCTGATGCTCCTTTTATCTACCTTATCAACAGGTGAGTAAAACATACAGAATAAAAATAAATAATACGGGGAACAAATGTTAAAATAAATTTAGTAGTTTGAAATGCTAGTGATCAATGAAAGGGCGGGGTAAGGGGCATGGTATGTATGAATTTATTTCTGTTGTCTTTTTATTTCTTTTTCTGAATTGATGTAAATGTTCTAAGAAATACTCATGATGATGAATATGCAACTATGTGATGATATTGTGAATTACTGATTGTAGATGTAGAACAGAATGATCATATGTTAAGAATGTTTGTGTTTCTTTCTAGCATATTTTTTAAAAAAGTTTTTAAATTAACAAAAAATTTAAAAACAAAACAAAAAACTTCACTGAATATATGGAAAAACAAAACAAAACAAAAACAACAACAACAACAAAAGAATGACTCCTAGATGAATCCTAGAATGACTCATCAGTTTAAGCAAGTAGATGGAGTGTGAGACTTATGTGTGAGACTAAAGCAAAAAATGTTTATTTGGTACAAAATTTATATTTTCACTAGTGCATTTCCTAATATAACTTATGTAGACAGCTTAATTGAGCACCATAAGTACATGGAACCTTGAATAGGGCATGAGATTTTGTTGGTTTATTTCTTGAGTTAAAGATAACTGAAAGGGGTAGGAGTCAGGTTCTTTTCTAGGCCCATTAAGTTTGAGACGCTGTCAGAGTATCAGGGTGAAGATCTCAGATAGGGAGTGGGTTATTAAGTGTAGAGCTTAGGAGAAAGTTCAGAATTGAAGACATGGTTTCAAGAGTTATCAGTATATATCACCAGATGAGATCACCAAGGGAGAGAGAGGAAGTGGAAAAGAGAAGATGACCCAGAACAAAACCCTGGGGCTCTCCAACATTTAAGTCTGTGAAGAGATGAGAATCCAAGAAAACTAATAAAGTGTCACCAGTGAGGTAAATGGAATATCCGGAGGGTAAAGTATCAATAATACAAAGAGAAGAAAGTGTAATTAGAAGGCAAAGAGGCTATTGTGTCTAATGCTGTCAAGAAGCAAACAGAGATGACTTTTGGCTTGACCCATGGAGGTCATCTGTGACCCTGACAACACAGAGGTCATTTGTGACCAGACACCAGTAATTTTCGATGAATGGAAACAATGGAACCAAACTGGAGTGTTTTGAATAGTAAATGAGAGCCTCTGTTAAAATAGCAAAGAAGATTGAAACCTCTAGCCATGCTGGACAAACATGTTTTAAATTTTTAATCCATGACCAAACTAGAAAAAAGAGACAAATCCCCAGGAGGCCAGAAGTGATGAGGAAGTTGAGAGCCAGAGTAGTCTAGGCACCCAGGTTAAAGTAGCAGCAATCCCATGAGAAAGTGAAGCCCTCGGCTTGCACCTTGAGGAATCTGTACTCTAAATGTTAGTGCACATGTGATGCGGGAAATCTCAGTCAGAGAAACTAGCCCATAAATTGTAATGGCACCAGTGATGACCCTGGGGCCCCTGCCAAATGTAATGTAAGCCTAGTACGTAGGAACACTTCAACAAGTCAAGGATGTGGGAGTCTCAGAGCAAAACCAAACAAACAAAAAACAACCAAGTCTGCTCAAGGCACATGTTTTAGTTTGTTAATGCTGCCAGAAATGCAGTATACCAGAAAAGTGTTGGATTTTATAAAAGGAATTTATTAAGCTACAAGTTTACAGTTCTAAGGCCATAAAAATGCACAAATTAAGGCATCCAGATAAACATACCTTAATTCGAGAAAGGCCAGTCTGGGAAGGCACATGATTGGCATCTGCTGGTCCTTTGGCTTCTGGTTTCAAACAGTTCCTGGGGAGTGTTTTCTTTCTGCCTCTCTAAACCTCTCTCTCTCTGTGTTATCTCTGAAGCGTTTCCCAAAATGGTTCCCTCTTAAAGGACTTTGGTAAGCAACCCACCTTGAATGGGCAAAGATACATCTCTATGTAAACCACCTAATCAAAAATTCCCACCCACAATTGTGTAAGTCACATCTCCATGGAAACAACTTAATTAAAAGATCCCACCCAACAGTATTGAATCAGGATTAAAGAACATGGCTTTTCTGGAATGCACAACAGTTTCAAACTGGCACAAAACACAAAAAAATTATTAAATAAATGAAGGAAAAAATCTATTAACGACTAGCTACCTAAGTTAGAAATGTAATCTAATAGAAACTGTAAAATAAGTATTTAAATTTATTAGATATAAAGTAATGATTTCTCCATGTTTGCTATTACCAATATTACCCTTAATATTATTGTTATTATTAGTCATTTTATGGAGGTGATTTGACTTTCTCTTTGGTGCCTTTTTAGTCTGAAAGGAAGTAGGAACACTTAATTTTACAGGTATTAAGAAGTGCTCTTGCAATACCATTTTTTTTTTTTAATTAACGTTGTTGCTACTACATGTGCAAATCCTTAGTGGTGTGGATTACCAAGCATCTTGCCCAACATATATGGAGGATAATAAGACCTTCTTAAAAGTTGCCAACAAGAAAAGACAAACTACCTAGAGAGAAATGAAAATTAATATGGCAATACTACTACTAATATTAATAATAATAAATATTTATATGAGTATATTAAGTGCCAGACACTATTCTAAATATTTTACAAGCATTAAGTCAAAATTTAAATAATATATGAGCTACTATGAGGTAAGTGTTCTCATTATTATCCACATTATAAAGAGGAAAACATTGTGAACAGAGAGTTTGTGTAAACTATGCAAGGTCATACAGCTTATATGCGTCATAACCAGTTAAAGAAACAGATGTTTTTCTCAATAAGAGAGGTGCCAGAATACTATGGAGTAGTGTCTTTAAAGTTCTGAATGACAATATCAAGAATAGAAATAAGAATTTTTACACTCAACTAAATATTATTTGAGAATGAGGGCAAAACAAAGATATTTTTGTACCTACAAAGATCAGGAGAATGTACCACCCTTGCTAAAAAAAACTACTGAGTGATTATTTCAATAGAAAGAAATTATGAAGTACAAGAAGCAATGTTAAACATAGAAATTGATGTATTATGTTTAACAAATTCAATCAAATATTTACTATGGGGGAAAAACACTTTTTTTTAGGGTAACCATGGTAGGGCCCTTGTATTTAGGAGAAAGTTAACAATAATAAATAACCATAGATTTTTGTTAGAAAAATTAATTATATATAGATGTGTGGAGACCTATAATATTTTCTGCTCTAAACTCACACTGACCACCCTATACCAAGAAATAACACACTCTCTTAAATTCCTTCTTTGAGTCATTTATTCTGAGAACACATAATGGACTGAGATGGGCCAAATCACAAAGGAAAACAACTCTTTTCTGCAAAATCGCAACATGTGCCTGACAAAAGCCCACCAGACTAGCCTATGGCATTTAGCCACTTTCGTTTCTTTCCCATAAAATGCTCTTCTCAGTATTTCAGGGAAATACTCTCTTTGAGTGTTATCCATGTCGCAACAACCTGAATACATTCTCTTACCTTTTAAATCTTGGGGAATTTTGAAAGTTTGAGCTATCCTAATATTTAAAGGTAATAAGCGAAATGATGAATAAACAATTTATAGCTTCCAATCTATAAAAGGGGGGGAAAGGAGAACAGAGAAAAAATTATTAAACTAATAGGAGACAGTGAATGTTTACAAAAAAAAAAAGTGAAGAAAGAAGACGGTAAAAACAAATCACAAAATAACCTTTAAAAAATCTGAATATATGAACAATCACTTTAAATGTTAAGTTTTACTGAATGAAGGCAGGGGATTTTTTTTGCCTGATGCACTCAAATAATAAATTCCTGAGACACTGGGGCTTCAAAGAGAGAACAAGTTTATTACTAGGCACATAGCAGAACAGATGGCCTTTTGGCCCAAAATCTGTCTCCCTGAATTTAGGAGCTAAGGTTTTTATGGATTTTAGCAAGGGAAGATGAGGTCATTACAGTTTCAAATAGCATGTTCTAAGCAGAAAAGGAACAGAGTTATCATTTCGATGGGAAAACATAAGCAGAAAGAAGGAGAGGCAGAATTATCATTTTAAAACTAAAGGTATAAGCCAAAAGGAAGAGAGACAGTTATCTTTTCAATAGCAGAATCTAGCCATACAATTTACAATGTAAGGGGTTGAGAACAGTAAAGGGCTGACTTGAAATTCTTATTAGCATGAGGACTTTACGCTACAAGCTACTTTAAGAAAATGACCAGATAAAGGGAGTAACAGCTCTTATAATCACAAAGGCACAAGATAAGGTCTTTTCCAGTCGTTTCAGATATCAGGACAGCTGACTTATAGTATAGAGGAGATTTCAGGTATTCCGCTCTGTCTACTCCAATATACCAGAAAGCATAAAAGAATATCTGAATAATGATTCAGTAATCAAAAGCATCCCTTAAATCCTAATTTCTTGGTGACAAAGTGACTGCATTCACCTATTAGCAGACAGAAATTTTCAGAGTAGATGATGAAAACAACAAAAAAGATACAGCCATACGCTACTTGAAAGAAAAACACAAAACAAAACTGCACAGAAAGGTAAAAATAAAGTATAATTAGATATACAATGCATTTATTGAAGGAAGTGCTAATACATCAATATTAACATCAGAACACATACTTTAAAACAAAAAATAAATAGAAAACTAAAGGACATTAAATATAATAGTAAATAATATACAAAAAAGATTAGAATATTTACTTGTAACATTTAATAATAAAATCAATAAAATATTCTGCCATTTATTACTATAGATTGGTCTGCATTTCCTAGAATTTTAAATAAATAAAATTATACAATACATTCTCATTTTGGGTCAGGAATTTTCCACTAAGTAATCATTTTAAAGTTCATCTATGTTGTGGCATCTATCGATAGTTTATTCCTTTTAATTGCTGAGTAGTATTCCATTGTGTGGAATACCAAAATTTGTTTGTCCATTCACCTGTTGAGCCTTCGGGTTTTTACAACTTTTGGATATTGCAAGTAAAGCTGCTTGAACAATCATGTACAAGTAAATACCTGGTAAATGCTAGTAAATACCTAGCAGTATAATGATTGAATAGTATGGTGTCTATTTAAGAAATGCCAGCTCTCCAAAGAGGCTGTGCCTTCAGACGTTCCCACCAGCAGTGTGATTTCAGTTGCTCTACCTCCTCGCCACACGTGGTATGGTAAGTTTAGCCATTCTAGCAATGGCCTTGCAATAGTGCATTTTCCTAATGACTAATGATGTTGTCATGTTATTATTTGCCTTATATATTTTTTTCTCATGCTATTATTTTCCATGATGTATCTTCTTTAGTGAATTTATGTTCATCTTCTGTCCATTTTGGGGGGTCACTTGTCTTACTGAGTGTTCTAGTTTGCAAAAGCTATCAGAATGCAATATACTAGAAATGGGACAGCTTTTAAAAAGGGGAATTTAATAAGTTGTCAGTTACAATTCAAGAATGTGAAAATGTCCAAATTAAGGCACCAACAAGAGGTTACCTTCACTCAAGAAAGGCCGATGTAGTCCAGGGCTTCTCTCTCAGCTGGGAGGGCACATGGTGATGTCTGCTAGCTTTCTGCCCTGGTTTCTTCTTTCATGAAGTTCCCCCAGGGAGTTTTCCTTCTTCATCTCCAAAGGTCTCTGGCTGCCAGGGCTTTTTTGGACTCTGGCTCTAAAGCTTTTTCGAAATGGCCCACTCTTAAAGGGCTCCAGTAAGCAGCCTCACTTTGAATGGGTAGAAACACATCTAATCAAAATTACCACTCACACAAAAAAAATTTTTTTTTAAGTTACCACTCACAATTGGGTGGGTCACATCTCCACGGAAACAATCAGAAAGGTCCCACCCAGAAACACTGAATGAGGATTAAAGGACATGGCTTTTCTGGGGTACATAATACCTTCCAGTCAGCACACTAAGTTTGAAAAAAATTCTTAATTCTAGATCCGAATCCTTTGTCAGGCACATCTTGCCAATATTTTTTCTCAGGGTCTATGGCTTGTCAGTTCATTTTTACAAGGGAACAAACTTTTTTACTTTGGATAAAATTAATCTTATCCTTTATGATTTGTACTTTTAGTGTTGTGCCTAAGAAATCTATGCCTAACCCAACATAACTAATATTTTCTTATGTATTTTCCTCTTGAAGCTTTATATTTTATTTAGATTTAGGGCTATGATCCATTTTTAAGTAATTTTGAATATGATTCAAGGTGTAAATCAAAGTTCATTTTTCTATATATGGATATCTAATTATTCTGGCACCATTTATCAGGAAAAAAACACCTTTTTTTTCATTGAATTGCCTCTGAATCTTTGTTGAAAATCAATTGGCCATGTATGCACATTTATTTCCAGACTCTATTCTCCCATATTGATCTATATGCCTAACCTTTTGTCAATACCATGCTGTCTTGATTAATACAGTGATAGAGTAAGTCTTGAAATCAAATGGAACTACTTCAGATTGAGTATTCTTTTTCAAAATGTCTATGGCTATTCTGTTTCATTTGCCTTTCCATATAAATTTTAGAGTCAGCTTGTCTTATTTCTACAAAAAAAAAAGACCTTACTGGCATTTTGATCAGGTCTGTTTTGAATCTATAATTCAGTTTGAAGGTAATTGACCTCATAACAATGAGACTTCAAATCCATAGCACCACTTATCTCTCCATTTATTTGAATCTTCTATGATTTATTTGACCAGCATTTTGTAGTTTTCAGCATACAGATCCTACACACATTTCTTCAGATTTACACCTAAGTATTGTATAATTTTGTGCTATTGTAAATGATGCTGATTTTTTATTCAATTCCCAATTGTTCATTGCTAAGATATAAAATTGAATTTGAATTTTATTTATGACTTTGTATCCGCAGAGATCGCTAAACTCTCTTTCTAGTTCTAGTAACTTCTTTGTAAATTTTTTCAGATTTTCTACAGATCGTGTCATCTACAAATAGAACATGGTTTTATTTTGTTTTTTTGAAATTTGCATGATTTTTCTGGGTTTATGTCACTGGCTTTTTCGTGGTTTTTGTCACCTAGAACAAAGTTGACTATGAAGGATGACAGTAGACTTCCTTGCCTTGTTTCTGGTCTCACAGGGAAAGCATTTAGTCTTTTACAATTAAGTATGTTAGCTGTAGGTTTGTTATGGATACCTTTCATCAGATTGAAGAAGGTTCCCTTTGATTCCTAGTTTGTTACAGTTTTTGTTACGAATGGATGTTGAATTTGCCAAATGCTTTCTCTATGTCTATTGAAGTCGAAGTGTTTATAGTTTTCTTTGTTATTCTGTTGAAATGGTGAATTATACTGGTTGTTTCAAATGTTGAACCAGGCTTGCTTTCCTGATAAAAGCCCCATATGCCTCATGATATATTATCCTTTTTATATATTGATAGATTAGTTTAACTAATATTTTACTGAGGATTTTTTCATCTATATTCCTGATGAATACTGGTATAATAGGTATTTTCCTTATAAGGGATTTGTTTTAATTTGTACAATGCAGGCCTCATAAAATAAATTAGGTAATGTTTCCTCATCTTCTATTTTCTGGAAGAGTTTGGATAAAATTGATATTATATTTCCCTTAAATGTTTGGTATAATTCCCCAGTGAGTCATCAGGACCTGGGATTTTCTTTGTCGAAAGTTAACTATCAGTTCCATTTCATTAATAAAAGACTATTCAGGTTATCTATTTCTTCTTAAGTAACATTTGGTCATATATTTCTTTTAAGAAACCTGTCCCTTTCATCTCAGTTGTAAAATTTATAGGCATAAAGTTGTCTAAAATATGCCCTTATCCTTTTAAAGTCTGTGGAATCTGTAGTGATGTCCCATTTTTTATTTTTGGTACTGAAAATTTATGTCTTTATCTTTTTGGGCCAGGATGGCTAGAAAATAGTCCTTTTTTTTTTCTTTTTTCAGAAAACAAAACAGCTTTGACTTCATTAATTAATGCTATAGTTTTCTGTTTTCTATTTTATGATTTCTGTGCTTCCTTACCCTGATTTTTAGTTTAATTTACTCCTCATTTTCTATTTCCTTAAGACAGATTTTGAGAATTTTCTTCTTTTCTAATATGGTCATTTTAGTGCTATGATTTTGCCTCCATGCCTGGCTTGAGTTTCATCCCACAAGTTTTGATATGCTTTATCTTCATTCAGTTTGAAATACATCCCATTTTTCCTTTGATTTCTTCTTTAGCTCATGGGTAATATAAAAATTGGGGTTTTACTTTCAAAGACTTGGTGAGTTTTCAGAGATCTTTCTGCTATTTTTTTCTAATTTAATTCTACTCTGGTCAGAGAACATACCATAGCATTATTTGAAGCCTTATAAATTAAAGGAGACATTTTATGGCTCTAAATATGACCTATCTTGGGAAATGTTCCATGTACATTTGAAAAGAATGTTTATCTGCTGTTGGTGGTGGCATGTTCTACAAATGTCAAACAGATTAAGTTGGTTGTCTGTGCTGTTCAAGTCGTCTATATTCTTACTGATTTTCAGTCTACTTTTTATTTGTATTGAGAGAAGTGTTTGAAATCTCTGAATATTCTTGTGGATTTTTCTATTTGTCTTTGCAGTTCTATAAGTTTTTGCCTCATGTATTTTGAAGCTATATTATTAAGTGCATGAATATTTAAGATTCCTCTTGATGAAGTGACCCCTTTTCAGTATGGATTGATCCTCTTTTTCCCTAGTAATAGTCTTTGCTCTAAAACAGGAGTCAGCAAACTATGACCCAAGGACCAAATAAAGTGTGGCCTGTTTTGTAAATAAGCGTTATTGGGACACATCAATGCACATTTGTTTTTGTATTGTCTATGGCTACTTTATGCTACAATGGCAGGTTTGAATAGTTGCAACAGAGACCATATAGCCCACAAAATCTAAAATACTATCTGACTCTTCAGTAAAGGTGTACTGACTCTTGCTTTAAAGTCTACATTGTCTGATATTAACAAAGCTTCTCCAGCTTTGTTTTACTAGAATCAGTGCAGTATGTATTTTTCTATCCTTTTACTTTTGACTATATTTAAAGTAGTCTTTTTGGTAAGGCATACATAGTTAGGTCTTGTTTTTTTAATTTTTTTGTTATTAAATATAACATATATGCAAAGAACAGAAAGAAAAGCAATGATTTTCAAAGTATACGTCAACAAGCAGGTATTACAGAACAGATTTCAGAATTTGTTATGGGTTACCATTCCACTATTTCAGATTTTTCCTTCTAGCTGCTCCAAAACACTGGAAGCTAGAAGAATATTTTTTTAGAAGAGTATTTTTTGAGTGTGAAAAATAACATATATGCAAAAAAGCAATAAATTTCAAAGCACATCATAGCAATTAGTTGTAGAACAGATTTCAGAGGTTGGTATGGGTTACAATTCTACAATTTTTACGTCTAGCTGCTCTAAGATACTGGAGACTAAAAGAAATATCAATAAAAAAATTCAGCAATCAAGAAGAAATTCAGCAATCATACTCATTTGTTAAACCCTATGTTCTCTGTATAACCCCACCATCATCTTTTTTTTTTAATTTTTAAGTTTTTTTTAAATGTAACAACATACAAACATGAACATTCTCACCATATGATCATTCCATTCTTGGTATATAATCAATAACTCACAATATCATCATATTGTTGTATATTCATCACCATGACCACCTCTCAGAATATTTGCATCAATCCAGAAAAAAAAAAGAAAAACAATTGTACATACCATACCCCCACCCCCTCCCCCTGACCAATCACCAGGATTTCAATCTACTAAATTTATTTTAACATAGGTCTTGCTTTTTTACCCTACCTGGCAATCTCTGCTTTCAGAATGTTCTGTCCTATGCCCCATGTATTATGAGGTATTTCCACTCATGCTGGTAAAAATAAAAACTATTCCTGACCATCTATGAGTTCCAAAGATTGTTTTAATTGTCCCATTCTGGTAGTTCTTTATTCAGTCTCAGACAGTTTCCTCACACATGCATTTTACATTGATACTCAGGAGAAGAGAAGAGAAGTACACTCTGTAAATAGCATTCAGTTCTTTGTGCATTTCTTCTCTCAATGTAGCCCTCTCTGGTATTTGGCCCTATAAATTTTAGCACCCATTAGCTTCTCTAAAATCTCAGTTCAGTTTCTTCAACTCAGGAAGACCACCTGGGTCTGTTTAGGTTCCCCTTCTCCAAGCAGCAAGGTTGACTAAGTATAGGACTCCCTTCAATAGTCCCCCTTCTTTCAAAGATTATTGTCCTGTCCAATGACTGGAAACCATTGTTTCATATGTTTTATCCCGTGTTTGAGTTGTATCCTAGTCCCCTTTATTCCATCATGTCTAGAAGTGCAAATTTGTTTGTTTTTCCTTTTAATTAGCTTTTTTTTTTTTTTTTGATGCATAGACCGGGAATCAAACCCAGGTGTGGATGCATGGAAGGCAAGCATTCTACCACTGAACCACTTGTGCACCCCTTTTAACAGCTTTTTAAGATAAAACTCATATACCTTGTCATTTAAATACTGTGCATTTAAAATGTAAACTTCATTTTTTTTTTGTATATTCAGTGTTATGCAAATGTTTTATTGTGTAAAAGCTACCGGAAGGCATACACCAGAAGCAGAATGGCTTTTAAAAGGGGGAATTTATTAAGTTGCAAATTTAAAGTTCAAAGACCATGAAAATATCCAAATTAAAGCAAGGCCCTAAAAATGTCTATAAAGCATCCAGGGAAATATACCCTGGTTCAGGAAGGTCGATGATGTTTAGGGTTTCTTTGTCAGCTGGAAAGGCACATAGTGATGTCTACTAGCTTTCTCTCCTCATTTCATAAGATTTCCCCAAGGGCATTTCCTTCAGCATCTCCAAAGATCTCTGGCTGTGTTGGCTCTGAAGCTTTTTCAAAATGGCTCCCTCTTAAATGGCTCCAGTAAGCAATCCCACCTTGAATGACTGGAGACACATCTCCATGGAAACCACCTAATCAAAAGTACCACCCAGAACTGGGTGGGACATATCTCCATGGAAACAATAAAAAAGATCCCACCTAGCAATACTTAATGAATATTAAAAGACATGGCTTTTCTGGGGTGCATAATAGCTTCAAACTGGCACAGCAATGATCACCACAACCTAATTTTAGAACAATTCATCCTCCCAAAATGAAACCTCATACCCATTAGCAACCAGTGCCTTTGTCAGCTCTAACCACCTGCAAATCTATTTTGTGTCTATATAGATTTGCCTATTCTGGACATTTAATATGAATGGAATCATACACTATGTGTTTATGTGTGTGTGTGTGACCGGCTTTTACTTAGCATAAGATTTTCAAGGTTCATCCATATTGTAGCACATGTTAGTACTTTATTACTTTTTATTGTCAAATAAAATTCCATTGCATGGATTTACTAAATTGTTAAAATCCATCCATCAGTTCATGGACATTTGGGTGGTTTTCTATTTTTTGGCTACTATCAATAATGTTGCTATGAATATTCATGCACATATTTTTGCATGGACATATGTTTTCATTTCTCTTGGGTGTATAACTAGAAGTGGAATTGCTGGGTCATGTGGTAACTCTATGTTTAACATCATGAAGAACTGCCAAACTATTTTCCAAAGCACCTGCAGCACTATTTCGAATTTCCATCAGTGTGCTGGTTTGAAAGGATGTATGTCCTCTAGAAAAGCCATGTTTTAATCAAAATCCTATTTCATAAAGGCAGTTCAATACTGTACATTTGAAACTGTAATCAGATCATCTCCCTGGAGATGTGATTTAATCAAGAGTGGTTGTTAAACTGGATTAGGTGACGACAAGTCTTCACCCACTTGGGTGGGTCTTGATGAGTTTCTGGAGTCCTATAAAAGAGGAAACATTTTGGAGAATGAAGGAGATTCAGAGAGAGCAGAGCAGAACAACATAGCCACAAGAAGCAGAGTCCACCAGCCAGTGACCTTTGGAGATGAAGAAGGAAAATGCCTCCCAGGGAGCTTCATGAAACAGGAAGCCAGGAGAAGAAGCTAGCAGATGACACCATGTTCACCATGTGCCCTTCCAGCCGGGAGAGAAACCCTGAACTTCATCAGCCTTCTTGAACCAATGTATCTTTCCCTGAATGGATACCTTTGATTGGACACTTCTATAGACTTGTTTTAATTGAGACATTTTCTTGGTCTTAGAACTGTTAACTAGCAACTTATTAAATTCCCCTTTTTAAAAGCCATTTAATTTCTGGTACATTGCATCCCGGTAGCTAGCAAACTAGAACAATCAGCATTGTATGAGAGTCCAAAATTCTCCACATCCTTGTCAATACTTGTTACTGTTTGTTTTATTTTTTGTGTTCTGTTTTTAAATGCTTCTGCTTTAAACATCTTATATTTCCACTGTGCAGCCAAGGTAACTCCAAGAGGATCTACAAAAACCTTTTATACAGTTTAATTATACTAAGATCAATAAAG
Source organism: Tamandua tetradactyla (assembly GCF_023851605.1). Classification (NCBI taxonomy): domain Eukaryota; kingdom Metazoa; phylum Chordata; class Mammalia; order Pilosa; family Myrmecophagidae; genus Tamandua; species Tamandua tetradactyla. Next base: position 63,576,574 of record NC_135328.1, on the reverse strand, counting down.
CCATAATTAATGAAATATTAGAAATTCATATATAAATGTAAAAGTCTATAATCTATATAAAATTTATAAAATGTTCTAATCCAAATAGTTTTTAAAAATAATCTCAAGATCAGCATGTCACTGGAGAATGTCTTGCTGAAAAACTAGTCAGATTCAAATAGATGATGACCAAAAAAATATTTTTTGAGAGAAACTATATAAGAAAATATTGACAAGACTCTTATTCTCCAACCTAGCTAATATTTATGTTTCAGAAGACTTATATATATCTCCAGCTTTTATGCTATCTCTTTAATAATGTATATAGACTATCTCAATGCTTTATATTCTTAAACCACCCATGTTAACATTTGCTTTTCCTCTCAAGAGTCTCGCTATTGAAATGTGTGACCTCTGATTTCAACAATAATTTTAATCAAGATAAGATGAGGAATATCTTTTTCTTATAATTTTATTCCTAAATTAGTAATCAAGAAATACACATTTTAACAAAGAGATATCAATTATGGATTTTCCCCACCAAATTAACAAAAAAATTAATGATTTTAGCCAATGTTGCAAAGAATCCCAAAAGATAATTACTCTGCCCAGACTGGTAGAAATTTAAACTGATACATGTTTTCTAGGCACAATTTGGAAACACAATGAACTTTAGGAAGGTACAAACCCTGTGTGCTAGCAATTCTTTTTAAAGGAATTTAAGCTAAGAAAATAATTAGAAATATGGTCAAAGTTTTATGTTAATCTTTATAATGAAAAAATAGGGAAAAAATTTAAATAGTCAAAAATTGAAGATGGATAACGGTTAAATAAAATACAATCTATTTAAGATGGGACAGAGACTGATAGAACTAAGTGATAAATCATCCATGGGTGGTAGGATTATGGGAATTTTTAATGACATGTCTGAGTATTCTCAGTTTTTTTGCAGTGAGCCTGTTTTTTTTATAATCAGAATAAAACTGAAGTACAAAAAAGAAATGCTTTTATTTCATCTCTGTTTAAAACCACTTTTATATTTTACTACACAACAATAATTGTCTCCTTCAAGAATACTTCAAAAGCAACTTAGATAATAAGGAGTTTATTTGCAGTAAAAACACATTGGCAATACTCAGGGAACTAGCTCACAGAACTTTTCCCTGTGGCAAAACAAAAATGTCATACACAGAGGCATTACAGTGTTTATGCTAACTCTGGCATGTTATACACTTGTGCTCATTATTATTCTCATTAATATCTTTATTCTCATTAACTTTTGATCGTTAATATCATTGCTATTTATAGATGATTTAGCCTTTCAGATTTCAATCAAAGGTTTCAAAACTTAATAGAGACTGTGTCTAGATTTTAAGGGAATGTATCTCTGAGTGATTTTCCCTAGAAGAGAAGATATTTGAAGACTCAGTATACTTAAACTACACTGATGCCTAGCTAATATATTCATTCATATTATGGTTTTGTTTTTTTATATATTTTTATTGAGATATCTTCATACACCATATAGGCCATCCAAAGTATACAATTAGTGACTCACAATATCATCACACAGTTGCGCATTCATCACCATGATCATTTTTAGAATATTTACATCATTCCAGAAAAATAAATAAAAAGACAGCAGAAAAAAAAAAACCATACATCCCATACCTCTTACCCCTCCCTCTCATAACCACTAGTATTGTAATATACCTAATTTCTAAAACCCTCTTTCCCCCCTATTATTTATTATTTTTTGTCCTTAATTCTTTACTTATCTGTCCATACTCTGGAGGAAGGGAGCATCAGATACAAGGTTTTCACAATCACATGGTCACATTGTAAAAACTCTGTCATTGTAGAATCATGTTAAAGAGTCAAGGTTACTAGAATAAGTTGAACAGATTCAGGTGCTTCCCTCTAGCCACGCCAATATTTCATAAACTAAAAATGGATATCTATATAATGCATAAGAATAACCTTCAAGATAATTTCTTGACTCTGTTTGAAATCTCTCAGCACTAAAACTTTATTTTGTCTCATTTCTTTCTTCCCCCTTTTGGTCATCAAGGCTTTCTCAATTCCATGATGCTAGGTCCCAGATCATCCCTGGGAGTCACATCCCATGTTGTGAGGGAGATTTACATCCCTGGGAGTCATGTCCCACATAGAGAGGAGGGCAGTGAGTTCACCTTCTGAGTTGGCTTAGAAAGAAAGACCACATCTGAGCAACAAAAGAGGTTCTCTGGGGGTGACTCTTAGGCATAATTATGAGTAGAATTAGCTCCTTTATTGCAGGAATAAGTTTCTTAGGGGCAAACCCCAGGATCAAGGGCTCAGCCTATTGAATTAGTTATACCCACTATTTCAGAGAATATCAGGAATTTCCCATTATGGGGAAATTTAATATTTTCTCCTTTCTTGCCAAACTTTTTCTTGCCAATAGGACTTGCAAATACTTTCTAATTCTCTGCCCAAATTACTCTGGAATGTATCGGGACATCACACTAACCAGTACAAACCAACAAGATCTCACACCCTACTCAAGAGCTCATGTAATTAGGGTGTTCAAATAAATTGACCACACAGGTTAAAGAAGATCATGTGCTACCAAACGAAAAATTTTGCATTAAATAAACATCAATTCCTTTGCTCTCACACAGAAGTTGAAGTTTTAAAATATAGACCAAATCATCCTTTACCTTGGATTCTGATCAATTTCTCAAGTTTTTTTTTTTAACTATTGCTGTATGGGGTAATGTTGAATTTCATATCTTCAGAGCTTTAACTCTGAGTCTCAGGTGTCACACAAATATCCAAAGTTCCAGGGAACAACCAGGTTATACTCAAAGAGATCAGCATCCCAGAATTTAGAAATAAAAGTTACAACCCCGAAATAGATGTGACTGCTGTAAGAGCCTACAATCTAGGAACCTTTAGAATAGGCCCCAAACTGATAATCCATGCCATTGACATGCTCAGTTCTGAGTTTGTATATTATAGTTAGTCCATATTAGTGAGGCATGATAATATTTGTCTTTGTGTTTCTGATATTTCATTCAAAATACTCTCCTCAAGGTTCATTCACCTAGTTGCATGCCTCACAACTTCAATTATTCCTGCAGTTTCTCAGTAGTTCATTGTATGTATATGCCACAGTTTCCTGTTTCATTCCTCAGTCAATATACCCTTGGTTACCTCCATACATTGTAAATCATGAATACTGCCACCATAAAAACCAGTATGCAAATGCCCATTCGTGCCCTCATTCTCAGTTTCTCCAAGTATGTACCTAGTAATGAGGTTGCAGAATCTTATGGCAACTTCACTTGGAGCCTCCTGTGGAACCATCAAACGGCCCTCCAGAGGGGCTGCACCTCTCAGCTTCCCAACAAACAGTGAATTGTGCATCTCTTTCTCTACATTTTCTCTAGCACTTTTATCTCTCTGTTCATTTTTGAACAGTTTTATTACACATCATACAATCCAACCCAAATAAAATATCAATTCTTCCCATAATAATCACATAGCCCTGCCTTCGCCACCACAGTCTATATGAGGACACTTGCTATTCTTCCACAAAGAATCCCATACTCCTTTCCCATATTCCCCACTTATTGACATTTAGCTTTGGCATATTGCCTTTGTTTCACTCAATGTAAGCATATTACAATGCTATCGATAACTATAGAACCTATCTTGCATTGTATGTATTTTTTCCTGTACACCATCCCATTTTTAACACCTTGCAATGTTGGTATTGATTTTTCTCCCTCATGCAAAAGTGTTCTTGCATTTGTACATTTAATCACCATCATTGTCTAGTCTAGGCATGTCTATGTTATATCATCTCAGTCTTTATCCTCTATCTTTCCTTCTAATGTCATCCATGCTTCCTGCCCTTCTCCCTCAACCATACTAACATTCAGCTTCATTCAATGTACTTATATTATTGTGCTACTATCAGATAGTATTGTGTTATCCATTTCTGAATTTTTACAAACAGTCCTGTTGCACATTCTGTACTGCTTCAGCATGAAATACCCAGCCTCTACCCTCTTTCTATCTACTGATAATGTGTGTTCTTAACTTTAATTCTCAAAGTTCCCTCATTAAGGTTAATATTAATAAGACCATACAATATTTGTCCTTTGGTTTCTGGCTAATTTCACTCTTATAATGTCCTCAAGCTTCATTCACATTGTTATATGCTTCGTGATTTTATTCTGTCTTACAGCTAAATAATATTCTTTCATATGTATATACCTCAGCTTGTTTAGCCACTTTTCCATTGTTGGACATTTGGGCTGTGTGCCAGTTTAAATTTGTTGTGTACCCCGTAAAAGCCATGTCCTTTAACCCACATTCAAAATTGCTGTGTGGGAGCTTTCTGATTATCCATGGAGATGTGACCCACCAAATTGTGGGTGGCAATTTTTGATTAGATGGTTTCCATGGAGATGTGTCTCTACCCATTCAAGGTAGAGTTGTTTACTGGAGCCCTTTAGGAGGGAACCATTTTGTAAAAAGCTTTAGAGCCCACACAACCAGAGACCTTTGGAGATGAAGAAGGAAAATGCTCTAGGGGGAGCTTCATGAAACAAGAAGCCTGGAGAGAAATCTAGAAGACATTGTCATGTTTGCCATGTTTTCTAGTTGAGAGAGAAACCCTGAACATCATCAGCCTTCTTGAACCAAGATATTTTTCCCTGGATGCTTTAGGTTGGACATTATCATAACCTTGCCTTAATTTGGACATTTTCACAGTCTTAGAACTGTAAACTCACAACTTATTAAATTCCCTTTTTTAAAAGGTATTCCATTTCTGGTATATCACATTCTGGTGGCTTTCAAACTAGAACAGGCTATTTCCACCTCTTAGCAATCAGGAATAATGCTGCAATATACATCGATGTACAAATGTCTGTGTTCTTACCTTTAGCTCCCCTTAATATATACCAAGTAATGGGATTGCTGGATCAAATGAGAATTCTATTCTTAGCTTCCTGAGGAACCATCAAACTGGTTTCCAGAGCAGCTGCACCATTCTACATTCCCTCCAACAGTGAATAAACGTGCCTCTTTCTCTACAACCTCTCCAGCACTTGATGTCTTCTGTTTGTTTGTTTGTTTGTTTGTTTGTTTGTTTATAATGGCCATTCTAATGGGTATAAGATGACAGCGCATTGCAGTTTTTTTTAAATTTTTTTTTAGAGAAAAAAAATAAAAGTAATAATAATAGTAAAAAAAAAAAAAACCTATAGCTCAGATGCAGCTTCATTCAGTGTTTTAACATGATTACTTTACAATTAGGTATTATTGTGCTGTCCATTTTTGAGTTTTTGTATCTAGTCCGGTTGCACAGTCTGTATCCCTTCAGCTCCAATTACCCATTATCTTACCCTGTTTCTAACTCCTGCTGGACTCTGTTACCAATGACATATTCCAAGTTTATTCTCGAATGTCGGTTCACATCAGTGGGACCATACAGTATTTGTCCTTTAGTTTTTGGCTAGACTCACTCAGCATAATGTTCTCTAGGTCCATCCATGTTATTACATGCTTCATAAGTTTTTCCTGTCTTAAAGCTGCATAATATTCCATCATATGTATATACCACAGTTTGTTTAGCCACTCTTCTGTTGATGGACATTTTGGCTGTTTCCATCTCTTTACAATTGTAAATAACGCCATTATCAACAAAACAGAAAATGACAAGTGCTGGAGAGGATGCAGAGAAAGAGGCACACTTATCCACTGTTGGTGGGAATGTCAAATGGTGCAACCACTGTGGAAGGCAGTTTGGCGGTTCCTCAAAAAGCTGAATATAGAATTGCCATATGCATTGCAGTTTTGATTTGCTTTTCCTTAATAGCCAGTGAAGTCAAGCATTTTTCATATGTCTTTTAGTCATTTGTATTTCCTCTTCTGAAAAAATGCCTGTTCAGGTCTTTTGCCTATTTTTTAATTAGGTTGTTTTTCTTTTTGTTGTTGAGTTGTAGAATCCCTTTACATATTCTGGATATTAAACCTTATCCAGAAATCACCTTATGTCATTTCCAAATATTGCCTCCCATTGCATAGGCTGCCTTTTTACTTTTTTGACAAAGTTCTTTGCAGCACAAAGTGTTTAATTTTGGAGAGATCCATTTATCTATTTCTTTCTTCATTGCTTGCATTTCTGGTGTAAGGTCTAGGACACTACCTCCAATCACAAGATTTATTTCCCTATGTTTTCTACTATAAGTTTTATGGTCTTAGTGTTAATCCATTTTGACTTGATTTTTGTATAGGGTGTGAGATATGGGTCCTCTTTCATCCTTTTGCATATGGATATCCAGTTCTCCAAACACACTGTATTAAATAGGTTGCTCTGTCCCAGTTGGGTTGACATGACCACCTTATCAAAGATCAATTGTCCATAGATGAGAGGGTCTATTTCTGTACACTCAATTCAATTTCATTTGTCTGTGTATCTATCTTTATGCCAGTACTATGCTGTTTTAACTATTGTAGCTTAGTAATATGCTTTAAAGTCAGGTAGTGTGAGACCTCACACTTCATTTTGCTCTCTCAAGATATTTTTAGTTATCCAGGGTACCCTGCCTTTTCAAATACATTTGGTTATTAGTTTTTCTATCTCTGGAAAGTAAGTTGTTAGGGATTGTAGTTGGTGTTGCATTAACTCTACAAATCAAGTTGGGTAGAATTGATATCTTAACTGTATTTAGCCTTCCAATCCATAAGTATGGTGTGCTTTTCCATTTTCTTTGTATAGGTCTTTTGTGTCCTTAGTTAACTTTACTCTTAAATATTTGATTCTGTTAGTTGCTATTGTAAAAGTGGAATTTTTTTCTTGATTTCCTTCTCAGATTGCTCATTACTAGCTTATAGAAACACTACTGATTTTTGGATGTTGATCTTGTTCCCTGCCACTTTGCAGTACTCATTTATTAGGTCTAGTAATTTTGCTGTTTTTTTTTAATTTTTTTTGATTTTCAACATATGTTATTTGCAAACAGTGAGAGTTTTAGTTCTTCCTTTCCAATTTGGATGCCTTTTTTTTTCTTATCTAACTGCTCTGGCTAGACCTTCCAGCACAATGTTGAATAATAATGATGACAGTGGGCATCCTTGTCTTGTGCCTGATCTTAGAGAGAAAATTTTCCATCTTTCCCCATTGAGGATGATGTTAGCTGTGGGTATATCATGTTGAAGAAGTTCCCTTCTTTTTCTACTCTTTGAAGTGGTTTCTTCAAGGAAGGATGTTGAATTTTGTCAAATGCCTTCTGTACCTATCAAGATGATCATGTGGTTTTTCTGCTATGATTTATTGATGTGATGTATTACATTAATTGATTTTTTGTGTTGAACCAGTCTTGCATACCTGGAATAAATTCCACTTGGTCATGGTGTGTAATTCTTTTAATGTGCTGCTGGATTTGATTTGCGAGTATTTTGTTGAGGATTTTTGCATCTATATTCATTAAAGAGATTGGTCTGTAATTTTCTTTTCTTGTAGAATCATTATCTGGTTTTGGTATTAGGGTAATGGCTTGGCCTCATAGAATGAGTTAGGTAGCTTTCCCTCCTCTTCAATTTTTTTTGAAGCGCTTGGCCAGGATTGGTACTATTTCTTTTTGAATGCTTGGTAGAATTCACATGTGGAACCATGTGGTCTTGGATTTTTCTTTCAGGGGGAGCTTCTTGATGACTAACTAATTCAATCTCTTTACTTGTGACTGGTTTGTTGAGGTCACCTACTTCTTAAATCAATGTTGGTTGTTCATGCCTTTCTAGGAAATTGTCCATTTCATCTACATTATCTAGTTTATTAGCATGCAGTTCCTCATAGTATCCTCTCATTACCTCCTTTATTTCTGCAGGGTCAGTGGTTATGCCCCCTTTCCCATTTCTGATTTTATTTATTTGCATCCTCTCTCTCTCTCTCTCTCTCTCTCTCTCTCTCTCTCTCTCTCTCTTTTGTCAGCCTAGCCTAGGGTCCATTGATTTTATTGATTTTCTCAAAGAATCAACTTCTGGTTTTGTTGATTGTCTCTATTGTTTCCATATTCTCAATTTCATTTATTTCGGTTCTAATCTTTGTTATTTCTTTCCTTCTGTTTGCTTTGGGGTTAGTTTGCTGTTCTTTCTCTAGTTCTTCCAGGTGAACAGTTAATTTCTCAATTTTTGCTTCCTTCTTTTTTGATATAGGCACTTAGGGCAATGCTTTTCCTTTTAGCACTGCCATTGCTTCATCCCATAAGTTTTAATATGTTGTGTTTTCATTCCCATCTGCCTCCATATATTTATTGATTTCTCTTGTAATTTCTTCCTTGACCCACTGGTTGTTTAGCCTCCATATATTTGTGAATTTTCTGGCTTCTGGCCTGTTGTTATTTTCCAGCTTTATTCCATTATGATCCAAGAAAGAACTGTCCTCTAGTTCATTAATCCTTTCTTCTGCCTCTTCAAAGAAAGCATTTTATACAATTTCAATCATTTTAAATTTGTTCAGACTTGATTTGTGACTGAGCATAGGGTCTATCCTTGAGAATCATTCATGCACACTTGAGAAAAATCTGTATCCTGCTGTTGTGGAGTGTAATGTTCTGCAGATGTCTGCTAAATCTAGTTATTTTAACATATCATTCAAAATCTCTGTTTCCCTATTGATCTCCTGTCTAGATGTTCTATCCATTGATGAGGGCGGGGAATTGAGACCTCCAACTATTATTGTAGAAGTGTCTACTTCTCCCTTCAGTGTTGTCAGTGTTTGCCTCATGTATTTTGAGGCACTGTGGTTCAGTTCATGTTCTAGTTTGCTAGCTGCCAGAATGCAATATACCAGAAACAGAATGGCTCTTAAAATGGGGAATTTAATAAGTTTCTAGTTTACAGTTCTAAGGCTGAGAAAATGTCCCAATTAAAGCAAGTCTATAGAAATGTCCAATCTAGGGCATCCAGAGAAGGATACCTTGGTTCAAGAAGGCTAATGAAGTTCAGGGTTTCTCTCTCATCTGGAAAGGCACATGGCAAACATGGCATCATCTGCTAGCTTTCTTTCTTGGCTTCCTGTTTTATGAAGCTCCCTGGGAGGCATTTTCCTTCTTCATCACCAAAGCACTGGCTGGTGGACTCTCTGCTTCGTGGTGCCACAGCATTCCCTGCTCTCTCTGAATCTCCCACTTTCTCCAAAATGTTTCCTCTTTTATAGGCTTCCCATAAACTAATCAAGACCCACCTGAATGGGTGGAGTCTCCATCTAATCCAGTTTAACAACCACTCTTGACTGAGTCACATCTCCAGGGAGATGATCTAATTACAGTTTCAAACATATAGTACTGAATAGGGATTAGAAGAAACAGCTGGATTTATAAAATGGAATTAGGATTAAAACATGGCTTTTTTAGGGTACATACATCCTTTCAAACCAGCACAGTGCATAAATATTTATGATTGTTATATCTTCTTGTTGACTTGTTCCTTTTATTAGTGTATTAATAAAAGACACTGTGTATAGTGTCTTTTGTCGTCTCTTTTCATTGTTGTGTATTTGAAGTCTAATTAGTTCGATATTAATATACCTACCCCCTCTCTTTTCTGGTTATTGTTTGCATGAAATATCTTTTTCCAACATTTCACATTAAATCAGCTTTTGTCCTTGGGTCTAAAGTGAGTCTTTTGTTTACAGAATATAGATGGGTCCTGTTTTTTAATCCATTCTACCAGTCTGTCTTTTGATTGGGGAGTTTAATCCATTAACGTTTAATGTTATTACTGCAAATGCAGTACTTTCTTTTACTATTTTGCCTTTTGGATTTTATATGCCATATTTTTTTTTCTTTTTACCTTTATTCATAGTCTTCATTTGTACACTCTTCTCCAGACCTCTTTCTCCTGTTTGTCCATATCTGCCTGAAGTGCTCCCTTTAGTGTTTCTTATAGAGCCAGTCTATTAGTCACAAACTCTCCCTGTGACTGTTTGTCTAAAAATGTTTTAAACACCCCTCATTTTTAAAAAGTATTTTTATTGATAAATCTCCACACACAAACATTCCATACATGGTGTAAAATCAGTGGCTCACAATAGCATCACATAGTTCACCATGATGATTTTTTTGGAACATGTGCCTCACTCCAGAAAAATTAAAAAGAAAAAACTCATATATATCATACCCCTACCCCTTCCTCTCATTGACCACTGGTATTTCCATCTACCCAATTTATTTTACCCTTTGTAACCCTTATTATTTATTTAATTTTTATCCTTTTTTTTTTTCTCATCCATCCATACCCTGGAAAAAAGGAGCAACAGACACAAGGTTTTCACAATCCCACAGTTATCTTATAAAAGTTATATCTTTATACAATTGTCTTCAAGAATCAAGGCTACTGTCATGTTTCTTGAAGATGAATGTATAATGATACAGCTTTCACAATGTGACTATATGAGTGTGAAAACCTGGTATCTGATGCTCCTTCTATCTACAATATTGACAGATGAGTAAAAAAATATGAATTAAAAATAAATAAATTATAGGGGGAACAGATGTTAAAATAAATTGAGTAGATTGAAATACTAGTGAACAATGAAAGGGAGTGTTAAGGGGCACAGAAAAAAATAGGGGGAACAAAGTTTAAAATATATTGAGTAGATGGAAATACTAGTGGTCAATGAGAGGGAGGGGTAAGGGGCATGGTATGTATGAGTGTTTTCTTTTTTCTTTTTATCTTTTTCTCTGGAGTGATGCAAATGTTCTAAAAAATGATCATGGTGATGAATATACTACTGTGTGATGATATTGTGAGCCATTGATTGTACACCATGCATGGAACATTTGTATGTTAAGAATGTTCATGTTTATATGTTGTTTTGGTTTGATAATAAAAAATAAATTAAAACAAAAAAGAATCAAGGCTACTGGAGCACAGCTCAACAGTTTCAAGTACTTCCCACCAGCCACTCCAAAGCACCATAAGCTGAAAATTCCCCTTATTTTTGAAGGACAGGTTTGTTGGGTCTAGAATTCTTGGTTGGTAGCTTTTCTCTTTCAGAATCTTAATATATTATACTACTGCCTTCTCACCTCCATGGTTTCTGCTGAGAAGTCTGCACATAGTCTTATTGAGCTTCCCTTGTATGTGATGGATTGCTTTTCTCTTCCTGATTTCAGAATTCTCTTTGTCTTTGACATTTGACGATTAGTTTGTGTCTTGGAGTCAGTCTACTTGGAAATATTCTGTTTTGGGGTATGCTTCTCTTCTTGGATCTGAAATTTTATGTATTTCATAAGAGGTGGGAACTTTTCAGTGATAACTTCCTCCATTAGTTTTTCTGTCCCTTTCCCCTTCTCTTCTCCTTCTGGTACACCCATAAAAGTATATGTATGTGCTTCATGTTGTCACTCACTTCCTTGAAACCCTGCTCATATTTTTCCTTTCTTTTCCCTATCTGTTATTTTGTGTGTAGGATTTCAGATGTCCTGTCATCTAGTTCTTTAATCCTTTCTTCTGCCTCTTCAAATGTACTGTTGCAGGTCTGCACTGTTTTTCTCATCTCTTCTACTGTTCTTTTCATTCCCATAAGTTCTGTCATTTGTTTCTTCAAACTTTTGAATTTTTCTTTATTTTTGCCCAATGTCTTCTTTATATTTTTCATCTCTTTTGCATTATTGTCCCTTAACTCTTTAATTTGATTTTTGATGTGATTTTGCATGTCTGTTCAAACATCCTTGATTAGTTGTTTCAGCTTCTGTATCTTATTTGAATTGTTGGTTTGTTCCTTTGAATGGGCTATATCTTCAATTTTCCTAGTATAACTTGCTATTTTTTGCTGGCATCTATGGATTTGATTTCCTTAATTAGTTTATCCTGGAGGTCGTTTTCACTCTTTCACCTAGAGTTTTCTTATTGGCTGGTTTTGTTCTCTATCTGTTCTTTGGCATTTAGTTCAACTTATTCTAGGCCTCTAACACAGCTTCTGTTTAAACAGATCAAAATGTTTCAGCTCTTGTTTTTCTGGTTCTTGCCCGGCCTATATGGAACCTTTTTTTTAGGAGGGTCTCTTCAGATATGATTGACCCCAGTCAGATTTTTCCAGACCAAACAGGTACACATCTCAGGAGGAGAGAGTAGCTGGTATCAAGTTTCCCTGAGGGTGAGACCAGAAGGTTGTCAGACTTTCCTATGAAGCCTCTAGACTCTGTGATTTTCCTATCCTGCCCAACCTGTGGCCCTTATCAGTCCAAAGCTTCCCACTAGCATAAAGTGATGTGGTGCCTTAAATTCTTAGCAGCCTCTCCCTGCCAGTGCTGTGGTTGAGACAGAAGCTGAGGTGAAGGCTGGCTTAGGTTGGTTCTGTTTTCTAGCCCTTTGTGCCTATAATTCTCTGAAAGCAAATTTAGAGCTGGACCTCACCCCCCTTTTCTTGGGGAAGATACATCTTTTAGGGAATTATTCCCATTTATCTGACTAGTTACTTTGTCTCTCAGACATGTTTTAATTCCTCCCTTGCCTGGAGCAGGGCTGAAGCCTGACCCTTCTCCTACTTTTATCTAATGAGTTGTTGAGAAGTTAAGAGAGAGAGAGAGAGACAGAAAGACAGAAAGACAAAGAGACAGAGAGACAGAGAGAGAAATGGTCTTTTTAGAGCCAGACTCTAGTTCCCTGGGTTTGCCAAACAAGAGCTGGAGTTGGTATATGGCTATATGTGTCCCCAAACTGTATGTGCCCCCTTTTCTTTGGGCCCAGCCCTTTTCCAGTATTTTGTGCTGTTTTCTTTTGCTCTTTTTCCCCATCAACCCTACCCTCTCTCTTCTAGAGCAAAAACTCCTGGTTCCTTTAGTGCTTACTCAAGCTTTATCTATGCTCAGGGCCTATTTTCAGCAGTCGGAATTAGTTAATTAACTCCAAAATTGGAGCTTGGTTGAACTACCTCTCTTTCCTTCAGGAACCAGCCTGCCATGCCCATGGGGGAGGGGCGCCAGCCTCCACAACCTGGGAGACTTGCAGTTCTGTGTGGGATCTCAGCTGTTCCACCCATTCCAGACTGGCGTATCATGTGTGTCTGATCACTGATGTCCCCCCAATAGTTGTTTATACTATGTTTTTAGAGCAAACCTGGCACAATGTTTTAGTTTCCTTATCTAAAAATAGGAAAAATAATGTTTTTTAAAAGGGATCTCAGATTCTGGAGACCAGAAAAAGTTAGGGAGACAGGTAAGGGTATAAAAATCTTTAACACAAACTGGCTTTCATGAAAGTGTGTATGATATAAAATAAACTTAACCTCGATGGGAAGCTCCTAGATATTCCCTTTTGTGTGGATAATCTCAAAATAAGCAAGGAATAATAAGTTATTAACAAAGAGCCTTATTTTATAGCAAAATCTGTTTTAAGCTTACATCTGAGCAGAATAAAGTATAAAAATTCAAAGGGATAAAAATGCAGAGGATTCTCTAATCAATAGGAAGAAAGCTTGATTCCCAGTGAAATCATTTCACTCTTACCAACTGATAGTTTTTGCTATCTTGCACAGTCATTTTGGCCTTGGCCACAGACTTGTTCATTAGTCTGTGTCTCTGTGAGGTTTTGATGGGCTTTACAAGCATTTTTAATGCCACTGTATATGATAAGCATAAAAGCAGTAAGAATATTGAACTATTATTATATTTTCTCTCTTTTCCTATACTTTAGGACAATTTATAAAGTATGGTAACTAGCTGTTTAAAAGAACTTTCAGATGGCAAAATATCTAAAAGTTTAATAGAACTAGTCTATGGCCTAGACTACGCCGAAACAAGTAGTCTCATACTTGTAGATGGAAAGGCATAAGAGTTCTACCACATCTAGGAAGATTATACCTGTGGAAATTAGTAAGCTGTTGCTTCTCACTCCAGGTCTGGCCTTTTATTTTATACTTTTCAATGCTGGAGCTGAGTGCCTCAATTCACCTTTCTGCTTTGTCATCTAGCTCTACATTAGGCTCTGTCAATAGGGGCGCCAGAGGGAGGCTAAGGGACAAGAGGAGGAAGAGACTTGCGCCTTCCTTTTTCCTATGAGGGTCCTGTCTACTTGCAGTACCCAGGAGCCAGCCCTGCAAGGCTTCTTCACCCTGCAGCAGCATTACCTTGTGTACTAGCAGTCAAATCCAGTTTGCAGCTTTTCCCACACTTCCCAATCCTCACTCCCCAAAGATTCATTGTAACTGAGAAATCAGAATTTAAGGGATGATTTTGATTACTGAATCATTATACACATATTCCTTTTTGCTTTCTGGTGTATTAGACAGAGGGAAATATCTGAAATCTCTAAATTGTAATCCAGCTGCCTTGATCTCTGATGATTGTATAGCCTTTATCTTCTGCCCCTGTAATTGTAAAAACCTGTAGCTGACCTTCATTTGTACTCTGTCATCCAGGTTTTCAACTTTAGAGTCACAAAGACAGCCTCTAATGTCTATTAATGAAGGCTCTTGGGTCAGTCCAGAACTAACCCACCCCAATCTTGATAACCCAGACTGGATCTAACCAAAATGAGCCCACCTGACGTGCAGTAGCTTAGACTTTAATCTACAAGTCACCTATTCCTCATTCCACCATTTTATTACATACGTTCTCTAAGCACGTAATCAGTTTGCACGTGCTCAGTAATTAGATCCCCCCTAATTACATCATCTGGGGCCACTGGTGTTCATTATCCTAAACCCAGCCCATCTTTTCTCTAATAAAACTATCAAAATTACTTCAGCTCAAGGAATACAGCTTTTGCAATGGGACTGATAGTAAATATTCAGAAATGGATAGCACAATACTACCTAACTGTAATACAATAATGTTAGAACATTGAATGAAGCTTAATGTGAGAATAATAGAGGGAAGAGGGCTGGGGGCACAAGTGAAATCAGAAGGAAAGATATATGATAAAGACTGAGATGGTATCATCTAGGAATGCCTAGAGTATATGATAGTGAATAAATGTACAAATTTTAAAATGTTTTGCATGAGGAAGAACAAAGGAATGTCAATAATGCAGGGTGTTGAAAATAGACGGTAATTCATATTTTAAAACTTTAACTTATGTGTGAGACTAAAGCAAAAAGTGTTTATTTGGTACAAAATTTATATTTTGACTTGTGCATTTCCTAATATAACTTATGTGGATAGCTTAATTGCACACCATAAGTACACGGAACCTTGAGTAGGGTATGAGGTTTTGTAGGTTTGTCCAGAGTGATGCCTTGATAAATCCCAAAAGGATTTGAACAGTGAATAAAAAAGTATTTGCAAAATCCCTGTGCTGGTTTGAAATGATGTATGTTCCCTAGAAGTCATGTTTAATCAAAATCCCATTTCATAGAAGTAGAATAATCCCTATTCAATACAGTATGTTTGAAACTGTAATCAGATCATCTCCCTGGATGATGTGATTTAGTCAAGAGTGGTTGTTAAACTGGATTAAGTGACGACATGTCACCACCCATTTGGGTGGATCCTGACTAGTTTCCTGGAATCCTATAAAAAGGGAAATATTTTGGAGAATGGGAGATTCAGAGAGAGCAGAGAATGCTGCAGCACCACGAAGCAGAGAGTCCATGAGCCAGTGACTTTTGGAGATGAAGAGGGAAAACGCCTCCCGGAGAGCTTCATGAAACCAGAAGCCAGGAGAGAAAGCTAGCAGATGACGCTGTGTTTACCATGTGCCCCTCCAGCTGAGAAAAGCCCTGACTGTGTTCACCATGTGCCTTCTCACTTGATAGAGAAACCCTGAATTTCATCGGCCTTCTTGAATCAAGGTATCTTTTCCTGGATGCCTTAGATTGGACATTTCTATAGATTTGTTTTAATTGGGACATCTTCTTAGCCTTAGAACTGTAAAGTAGCAATTTATTAAATTTCCCTTTTTAAAAGCCATTCTGTTTCTGGTACATTGCATTCTGGCAGCTAGCAAACTAGGACAGTTCTCTTGGGGGAATGGTGAGACAGGGGGAAAATTCAACTTCCCCAAGTACAGAATTCTTGATATTCTCACAAGTAGTGGGGACAAACAAAGCAATAGGCCGAGTCCCCAATCTTGGGGGTTGTTCATATGAAACTTAACCCTGCAAAGGATAGGCTAAGCCTTTTTAAAATTAGGCCTAAGAGTCACTCCCAAGAGAACCTCTTTTGTTGCTCAGATGTGGCCTCTCTCAGCCAATACAACAAGCAAACTCACCACCCTCCCCCATCTCTACGTGGGACATGACTCCCAGGGGTATGGACCTTCTGAGCAATGTGGGACTGAAATCCTAGAATGAGCTGGGACTCAGCATCAAGGGATTGAGAAAACCTTCTCAACCAAAAGGGGGAAGAGAGAAATGAGACAAAAAAAAGTGTCAATGGCTGAGAGATTCCAAACAGAGTCGAGAGGTTATCCTGGAGGTTATTCTTATGCATTAAATAGATATCACCTTTCTAGTTAAGGCATAACAGAGAGGCTGGAGGGAACAGCCTGAAAATGTGGAGCTGTGTTCCAATAGCCATGTCTCTTGAAGATAATTGTATAATGATATAGCTTTCACAATGTGACTGTATGATTGTGAAAACCTTGTGTCTGATGCTTCTTTTATCTACCTTATCAACAGATGAGTAAAACATATGGATTTAAAATAAATAAATAATAGGGGAAACAAATGTTAAAATAAATTTAGTAGATTGAAATGCTAGTGATCAATGAAAGGGAGTGGTAAGGGGTATGGTATGTATGAATTTTTTTTCTGTTTTCTCTTTATTTCTTTTTCTGAATTGATGCAAATGTTCTAAGAAATGATCATGATGATGGATATACAACTATGTGATAAAAAAAGAAGGTTAATATTGTATGTTGATTGGTTTTATTAATAAAAGTTAGGGGAAAAATTACTTCAGTTCAGGGAGACAGACTTTGGGCTGACAGGCCATCTGCCCTCCTACTACATGCTTAGTAATAAACTTTTTCTCTCTTTGAAACCCCAGTGTCTCAGGAATTGGTCACTAGAGCACATCGGGCAAAGAATCTATCACCTTTGTCCAGTAACAACATCTGTATCAGTTCACTCCAGGTCCACAGGGCGCCCAGACTCAGAGACACCACATCGACTGGGCAGCCAGCACCAGCTGAGCAACACCATGTCCTTAGAGGTCTGAGTTTCAGCTCCACAGGACCCCTCTTCTAAATTTCCTCAGCCCTCAGGGCTGGTAGCTGCTTCCCACAATTCCTACCTTTTTGATACATTCTAGTTTTCTTTTTGCCCTTTCAGTGGTTGACATTTTATCTGGTGAACAACTATTGATGTTAAATTCTCCTGGTTCAAATAACTGCTGCAAGTTCTATTTCTGGATTTGACCCTGATACAGGGAAGAATTTGACACTATCTAGCAAAATTTTAAAAGGATTTACCCTTTGACCTACCAAGACCACTCGCAGGACTCTATACAAAAGAGACTTGTTCTAGGATTTTCTTGGAGCACTCTTTATAATAGCAAAGATCGGGAACATAAATGTCCATCCGTGGTACCAGGGCATGATGGAGTACCTGAACGACGGTACAAAGGCACGAGAAACGGCGCTGCATGCCACTTTGGAGGGATCTCCATGATACCCCATTAAGTGAAAAATAATAAAGGGAAGAAGCGTGTGTGCTACTATTTAAGAAAGGGAGGAATATAAGTATATACACATGCTTTTGTTAAGTAAAATAGAAGGGTAAACCAAATAAATGAATGAATACCTATTAGAAGTGGGAACAGGGTGAAGAATGGAATAGAAGATAGACTTCTCTGAACATACCTCATTTTATAGATCTGACTTTGAAACCATAACAAATAATTTACATAATTATAAGATAAAATTGTCTTTAAATTCACTCCCTAAAACATCTAAAGTAAAATGAAACAAATGAATATAACCATTCATTGAGTTGGTGGCATAACCACACAGAAAGAACCATCTCCAATAACTTTAAAACATGATTATTTGGCTGTACATTCCTAGTGTAATATACCCTAAGAACAAAAACAACTGAACACTTTTTAAAGTAATCTTATTGCTGCAGTAGTGATGGTTTCTTGGACTGGCTATATGTGTAACAGACCAAGTAATTGATTGATTTTGTTGATATCGTTGGGGAAACAGAGTTTTCAAGATGACCTATAAGGTCACTTTAATTTCCCTTCTTCACAGGAAATGTTGCCCAAACTCCATCAGTTGAATTTGGGTGCTTTTCCCCACGTGGCAGGGTTTCTCAGACAGCACTAATGACATTCTGGGCTGGATAAGTATTTGCTGTGAGGAGTTGCCCTACGCACTGTAGGATGTTTAGCAGCATCCCTGCCCTCTACTCACTGGATGCCAGTAGAACACCCTCCCTCCAGTCAAGACGACGAAAAATGTCTTCAATAATGCCAAGTGCCTCCTGGGAGGCAAAATCACTCCTGGTTAAGAGCCACTGTCTAATGGGACCAAGGACCAAGGATTCTAAAAGTCACATCAGGGGATACAGCAACAGTGCCAGAAGTGCAAGAAGTATTGGAAGGGAAAGAGGCTGTGGAGGATTTATTGTTTTCAGCCTTTGTCTCTTCAATCCAGGCTCAACCCACTTCTCTCACACACGTTACTGCAGCTCTGCCCCGTTGTTCTCAGTGCCTTTAGTACCTGTGCCTAGCACCCTCTCCCTCCAAGGCACCCAGTCCGATTGTGACCTAAAAACCTGTATCCAAAAAGAGCATTGAAATATATGAATTTGTCCCTTTTCTGAACTTTCTCAGCATACTCAGAGTTTTCCTTAAAGCAGGTAAGATTGAGTAGAAGGAAAGGGAGGGATCATAGGTGCAGAGGAAAATAGCAGTTCCATGTCAATAAGCAAAGCTTTGCCTTAACTTTCAGTTTCAAGCAGCTGCTGGCAGCTTGGGTTCATCTGAATGAACATCTATTTTGGGCCCACCTAAAGCTCTATTTCCTTATTGCTGACATAATTTATTTAAGCTTTGGTATCTCTTGACTCAGTACAGCCACTTTTGGCAGGGGTCATGGGACTCGCTGCTCCATCATTATGACAGCACCCCCTTCTTCCTCCTGATCCAAAGAAGAGTAAGCAACAGCCAAAGTACCATTTGCATCCACAAATTGGAAGAGAGCATTCACTACTGGATCCTGGAGAGTCTTCTCACATCCACCAATCCAGCCCACGGGGCGTCATCCTTCCTATTCTGGAAAGGCACGTCTCGGTCAGCATCACATCCTTGTCACCAAAACTATCAGAGTCTGGTATTTTACCCTACATACAAGCTAGTAAGTTAGCCTGTTCCTATTTCTTAGTTGTTGGCAGAACATCCATACAATGAATGGGTTAGAGACATAATATTTCCTTATTCATGGCACAGCAAGTTGCATGGGAATAATTTGTATCACTTCCCTGTGCCCCCAAATCCTATGGGGGCAACATGCAGGGTTATATAATAGGTTTCTGTTGCAACTGAGGAAAAATGATCTTGGAGAATCCACTGTTTTTATAGGAGACAATAAGCAAGCCTGCTCTCCATCAGGAGAGATATTACCTCATCCCTCAAGGTTGTTTGCTGTAAACACAACTCTGATAAATGGTTCTGGTAATCTAGATTCTTGGGTGATCAAGGCCTTGCATTCCTGTAATAGCCACAAAGAACATATAGAGACGCTTGGGGTCCACGGTGCTTTGCCTCGCCACAACACGTTGTGGATATAATCATTTTTTCTTCACTATGGGTAAGAACAAGTTTTCTATACAAGGCAAGAAAGTGGAAAATAGGAATACTGTTCACTAAAATTCTTAAAATTTGGTAAAAATGGTAAAAAGAAAGCCTCATCTACTTCATAGTCCAAGAGGTAAAAAAAGTTACTACACTGCATCTTTGGAAATTCTCAGGCAAGCTTTAATATATAAAGGTCTCATTTGTTTTTCAAGTAATGTTATTTTGTATTTGATATCCTCTTCAAATCCGTATTTACTTAATAGAATACCTAATTTCAAAAGAGATGTGGTTTTGAAGCCAGATTTTTGTTAATTCCCAAAGATTCTGGAAGGAATGTGCATTCTGTTTTCAAGGTCCAAAATTTCAAAAATGCATATATTCTATGCAATAGATATTATGTTTTAAATTTTTCTCTGTTTATTTTAATGTTTTTATCTATTTGTTATATCAGATCCTGATAGCAATGTGCGGAAATTTACTAATCAGTGTGTTGTTATCAATTTTTCTGTTAATTACAACTTTACTTCACACCACATTTCACTGTTTATAATACATATAATTTTTCCAAATCATGACCTTTCTTCCATCAATATGCTTTTTACAATTTATGACAGCATTTCTTCTTTCTTAATGGTACATGAAATAATCGTGTGCCTTATAATCAATCTTAAATTTGATGAAGTAAGATGTATTTGGATGCTATACAATTCAGTGCATAAAGGTTCATATCACTTGTCTTCTTTATGAATCAATGTTTTCAAAGTAAATGTGTTTGTGGCATATTCACATTCTATCAACAGAGGGCAGTAGCTGACCACCATGTTAACTGAAACTTCATGGTACTTTCAAGGGTGAATTTGTATTAGACAAACTGTACCTATTTTTGTTGTGGTGGTGGTGGTTTCCTCCCAAAAACCATCACAGACAGTTTAAGTAGCTCTAAAATGTACTTAAATTGATATGTGAGAGCAGCCTCTTCATGAACTAGAAATGGAAATGAGCCAATTAATGACAAATTAGCTCTTTTTTACTCTCATTTGCCAACATTACAAAATCATTTTCTTGAAAAAAAATTAAATCGGCAGCAGCAACCTTTAATGAACCAATCTTGCAGAATATTTCCCTCTTCGCCTGGAAAAAAAGCTAATACATTAAAAAAAAGTCCCCAGAAAATTAGCATCTGTGCAATATGGTACTGGGCACAATAGGTATTTTGTGTCAATTCTGAAAATCACACTCCAGTTGCCCCTGATTTCCAATATGTCAACTGGGTGCCTCTAAATTACAGGGATAGAGTAGGGATCTCTGAATTACAATCTTGAAAAATAAACTCTGAAAAGAAATGAATGAAGAATTCTAGACTATATGGTTGTGATGGTTAGGTTCTGGGGTCAACTTGACCAATTGACAATGCCCAGTTGTCTGGTCAGGAAAGCACGGGCCTGACCATTGCTGAAAGGATATTTCATAGCTGGTTGATAAACCAGAAGGCTGGTGTATTAAATCATCAGTCAGTTGATTGCATCTGTGGCTGATTACATCTACAATCAACTAAGGCACGTCTCCCACAACAAGATAATCCAATCAGCTAAGGGCTTTTAAGGAAGACGACTCTTTCACTGCTTCTTCAGCCAGCAAGCCTTTCCTGTGAAGCTCATCCAGAGCCTTCATTGGAGCCGCCAGCTTCACAGCCTGCCCTGCAGATTTTGGATTCTTCTATTCCCATGGTTGCATGAGATACCATTATAAATCTCATATTTACAGATATTTCCTGTTGGTTCTGTTTCTCTAGCGAACCCTGACTAGCAAAATTGTGATAGCCCAAAGTTCCCTTTTAGACCATTTAAATCCTTCTTTCTGCCAGTTCAAAACTGGTTGTGTACCCCAGAAAAGCCTTGTTCTTTAATTCTGACTCAATATTGTTGGATGGGATCTTTTTGATTAAATTGCCTCCATGGAGATGTGACACACCCAATAGTAGGTGGAACTTTGTGATTAAGTATGTTTCCACCCATTATAGGTGGGTCACTTACTAGAATCCTTTCAGAGGGAACCATTTTGGAAAAAGCTTCAGAGCCCACAGAGAGAAACCTGTGGAGATGCAGAAAGAAAACGCCCCCAAGGAAGCTGTTTTAAACACAAGCCAAAGGACCAACAGACACCAGCCATGTGACTTCCCAGCTGACAGAGGTGTTTGGGACCAATTGACCTTTCTTGAGTCAAGGTATTTTTCACTGGAGGCCTTTTGAGTTTGGACAATTTTTATAGCCTTAGAACTGTAAACTTGTAATCTAATAAATTCCCTTTATAAAAGCCAACTCATTTCTGGTACATTGCATTCCAGCAGTATTAGCAAATCAAAACACTCTTCTTTTCTGCAAAGAACAAATAATTTATAACAGAGTGCTTGATGGTCTCACTTTAAAATTACATTTGGTTGCATAGAGGTTAACAGCACAAGCTCTAGAGTTAGACCAGCCTTGGTGCAAACCCAGTGTCACCATGTATGAACTTACTGAAGCAAGTTCTGTAATTGTTCTGAATCTCTGTGTCCACATCCGCACAATGGCAACAGTAATGTTACTAACCTCAAAGGGTTGTTGTAATCATTAAATGGGGCATTTAATGACATTTGTCTTTTATTATTAGTGATATTGAGGGAAATGGCACTTAGCTGTAAACAACTGCCCAGAGAGTCCTGACTCCCTGAGATGGCAGGTTGGGATTCTAGCACTTAGGCAGTAGGAAAGAGAACACAAAAATTACGTAGATGCCAGGGCAGGGGTGGGAGTGGGAGGTGGCAGGCAGTCAAGTGGATGCTAAGAACTATCTTTCCTTATTATGAATATAGTCTTTTATTTTTTTAGAGGAACAGGAAACATTTATTTCAAATGCTGAGGGCCTTCCTCAAAATAAGGAAGAAAGAAAACATATATTCAGCGATGAAGCTGGGCATTCTAGAGTTCCCTCAAAAATGAATTTCAGGAAAGATCATCTTATGCTTTGTTCTAGGTGTCTCCCCACCAGCCCATGTTAAACACCCTGAAGAGCAAACAGGCCATACAGGAAAAGAAAGGGTATGTAGAGGAAAGAAAGTGACGGTCAGTAACTCAGAGCCCACAGACTTGTACTGAGCACCTACCACGCACTGGGTTTGGGGTTGGGGTGATGAACACACTGCCCTCGGGGAGTGCAGAAGCTCCTTGGAGCCAATCTGCAGACATGCTAAAGCAGAGTCACCTGAAGTAAAAATTTAGATTCCTCAGAATCTGAGCACAGATTCCATCCTGGGCACTATTTTTAATAAGTGCTCTGACAATTCTGAGAAATACCCAGTTTGGTAACCACCACTAGTGTTTCTCAAAGTGTGATCTGACCAGCTACAACAAACTCAGCCCCTCTGGAGTGCAGCATGGGGGTGTTTATTTTCATACACACCCTGAGGCTTGAGAACCACTATGCAAGACTTTCTCTTACAGTACTTCTTTTCCATTAAGTGTGTGTGAAGTACATGCAAAGTTAGTTGGGTATAGTTTTTAGAACCTTTCATGTCTTTCCCATAAAGCTCAGATCCACTGAAAGATGGATTCTCAATAAATTAAGAAAGTCCAGTTGATACAAGTAACTGAAGTCAGCTGGAGTTAGGTATTCCTCAGAGCTTAAAATGTCTTCTGACTCATGGTTGTTCCTATAGTAGCAGAAGCTTCTGGCAGTTGAGACTGCTAAAGTACTACTGTTACCTCAACTGAAGTCCCTTCTGTCTCTAGCCCCAGGCGCAGAGCTGTGGTGCCTGAGCCCTTGCCACACCTGGGTGGCTTC
The DNA here is from genome assembly GCF_023851605.1 of Tamandua tetradactyla. Taxonomy (NCBI): domain Eukaryota; kingdom Metazoa; phylum Chordata; class Mammalia; order Pilosa; family Myrmecophagidae; genus Tamandua; species Tamandua tetradactyla. The sequence continues at coordinate 63,553,028 of NC_135328.1, read as the reverse complement.
CTCTCAGAAGGTCTATAAAGTGTAAACACTCCTCTAGGTCACTGGCAGAACTGTTAGTATCATGACAGAACTATTTATTAAGAGGTCCCTGTGTGAGTAAAGGAATAGGTCCTAAACTCCTAAAATATTTAACTTTCGTAACACACAATGAGAGCCAAATTCCAGATGTGGAAATCCGGATAAGGAAGAAACTGGATGGATGGGAGGGGAAAGAGATTGTTAAAGATATTGAATTCCCACTTTAGATGATGAACGACAGGTCCAGGGGTGACGCCCCATAAACGGCTGTAAAGTGTGCAGATCAGAAGGCCGAGCCCAATGATGGGGACATAGCAGGGTTCTGTTAGAGGTGGCAGTGGGTTTGCATAGAGTAAAAAATAAAGGAAAACTCATCGACGTAAAGATAGGGGAAAGAGAGTCTGAGAGACAGGGATCAAAGAAGAGACAGGATCATTAAAGCAGAGGTTAACATTTCAGGAGAAGACCAGTCACCAGTGTCAAATACCACAGAGCAGCATCTTGTCAACAAGGACAAGAACCTAAGAGAGGCCACTGGATATGCAGTCAGGAGGTGATGGTGACATTTCCAAGAGCAATGGAGTGTAGTGAAGGAATTATTTCCTTTATGTTTTTGGCCAGTGTTTCCTAGTAAATCTCAATTCCCTTTATAGTTCTGATTTAAATCTTTTCTATCAAAAGGCTTATCAATTATCATATTATTATGCAAAGTATCAAGGTTGTCATTGAGAAATTTTGCTTTCTGAAGGACTGTCTCACTAAGAATTGGAATTTAATTGGATGTGTTCTCTCCCTAGACCCATCCTTCCATCTATTCCTGCCCTTCCCATACTCTCCCTAACTTCCACAGGTACTCTATTACTATTCTTTTTCAGGGTTTGTGGTGAACGCCTGGCATATAGTGTACACTCAAAGAAAGTTTATTAACTGGTTATGAATGGAAGGGAATTAGGAATTGGGTGGGAAGAAAGTTCTTCTCCCACAATGGAAATACAGTAACTCCTCCTTTTCAAAATTTAATATAACTATTTATATTTCAAAATTAAATATAACTAGGAGATGGCTGTACTAAAGGGTAGCATGGGGAAAATGTAGGTTTGCAAGTCAGACAGGCCTGAGGACTGAACCTTCTGCAGAACATTTCACACCTGCATTATGGGGAATTATTCCTCACTTCCCAAAGCTGTAGAAAGAGTTGAATTACAGTGCAGAAGATGGGAGCAATCATTATTAGGATAAGCTATTAATTATTCACACTATAAGCTGTTTATCCACATACACAAGATAATAAAACCACAACTCACCAAATAATTTGGGCAAGAAAACCTTACTACCCTTGATCTATAAAGACCTAATAGCTTTTTTGGATTCAAGGATCTCAACATTTGCCTAAGAGGGCTTAGGCCATAACTTCAACGTACTTGACTATCAAGGCGGGTCCTGTGAGGGGCACTCAGTGCCCTTTCTCAGTTATTTCTTTGACTTCAGACTGGTGAACAAAATGCATTCTAAAGTGTTGTTACACGCTAAAACTCTTCTTTTTTAACACATAGAAACTTTGCATGACAAGCCAAGGAAACGTCGACTTCCTACCCAGCCAAAAGAATTAAAGAGTGGCGTGGGGGTAGGCGATGAGGCTAGGGGCGCAGCTGCAGGCAGTGCGGGGGAGGGGGGCCGGGGGGAGCCGAGGTGACTGCACATACTCGGAAGGTCGGAAAATGAAGCCTCTGACGTTGTGGCCAAATCAAATACTTAAAAAAAGAAAGAAAAGGCAAACAAAAAATCCGCATTTCTTCTCCACCCCTTCGGCTCATTTCCTAGCGCGGCCTGGGCAATCAAAACCTATTCCTCAAACCCAGCGAAAGGCACCCGGGCCCCAGGCCCTAGGCCCGTAGAGGTTAGCCCGGGCCCCAGGCGGTGTCCCTCCTCTTCCGGCCGCTCCACCATTGGCAGTCCGCCCTTCCAGCCGGGATCGGGGTGGGGGTCGCCCCGCCGGGACCAAGCAGGGCTGCGGTCGGAGGGGCGGGCGCCCGGACTGGCCGGGTCCGGGCTGCGCGCTCCGCCCCGCCCCTACTCCGCCCAGCGGTCGGCGGTCACCGAGGAGGCCGGAGGAGGAGCGCGGAGGCGGCGGCTGTACCCGCGCAGCGCCCGGGAGCGCGCCCAGCACCGTGGTGGCGGTTCGCGTGTCGCGGGACCCCTGTCGTGCAGTCCACGGTGAGTACCGACTCGGCCTTACAGACGGCCCCGGGCAGGAGCCGCCTCCCTCCTCTCCCGCTGGGGAGTCGATGAGACCCTTTTCCTCCGCGTCCGAGGCACTTTCCCGGAGCCCGGCTGAGGCGCGCAGAGCGGGTGGCCCGGCTTGGGGGCTGGGGGGCGCGAATTCGGGATATGGGGCGTGGGGCGAGGGGAAGCCGGAACGTATTGCTGGAGAGCGATTGACCGCTCTGCCCCAGCAGAGACTGGAAATGGCCCTTCTCGCCGGTCTTGGCCGAGGCAGACCGGGCCGCTCGGGGAGTCTTTACCCTAAGGCTGTGCGGGCCTCCCCCGAGACTCCTCACCCGAAGGGTGTGCGGGCCGCCCAGGGAGACGTCACCAAGGCCAGGCGGGTCGTATCGGAAAATCCTCATTGAGGTCGTGCGGGCAGATCGGGAAATCCGCACCAAGGGAGAAGGGACCCCTCGGTGGAAGCTCTGAAGCCTGATAGATTCAGAGCTCCAGGAAGGAGCGTGGGCTGCCCTGAGCCCCTCTCTCTAGTTTCGCCAGCCTTTCCCAGTTCATCCAGGACATCAGAATGGTGTTATCTGTCCACCTCTCTCCCCACCGCCGTCAAACATAAGCCTGCTCACGGGGAACAACCCCTAGGGACAGCAGCTTTCAAACTTTTGGGAACTCATTACTCATTAAATTCTTAGAAATTAGTGAGGCCCTGAGGAGCTGACATAATTTTACCATGCTAAAAATAAAACCGATGCGTTTTTAATGTTTAATCATTTAATAGGTTAATAATTCGTCTGAAAATAATGGTCAGCATTATTTCATGAAAAAGATGTATATTTCCCAGAACAAAATGTTGCTGAGAGGAGTGGCATTATTTTACATTTTTTGTAAATCCCTTAAATGTCAGACTTAATGGAAGAGGGCAGTATTCTCAGTTTTGTTTCTGCGCCCAGTCTGTCCTAATACCAGGTGTCGTGTAGCCTCAGGGAAACTCCATTAAGTACATTTGAAAACCTGGGAGTGAAAAAGGCAGAAGTGCCCTGAACCTCACTTTGAGAACTATTGGTGTAGGATATGCTTCAGAGGCTTAAATTCGCTGGCCCGGTTTCTTTTTGGCGAGCCTTCCTCTGAATGGGGACACCACCACCACTCCAGTCCATGAACAGTATTAACCTCAGTGTTGACCTCACTTTGGGGTCCACGTACTGGGTCTCTACATGAAAGTGATAGTGGAGAGTCGTGTTTGCCTCCTGAAAACGTGGCATGGTTCAGACCTGACCTTGCTGGTTTCCTTGTCTGCAGAACTGACTTGTCTGTGCAGCTGGATTACAGCAATGATGTAGCACACAGCACCTGTGGGCTCAGAGAAATGCCCATGGGAAGATGCTGCCAAGTGTGTAGGAGTTTGTGGGGGAGCCCTTTCGCCTTCCTTTTCATCATTTTTCTGTTCACAGCTGTGGGGTTGCTAGCCTTGAGTTTGTTGGGATTCGTTTCCCCAAATCTTGGTATTCTTTCTGCTTTCAGAGGTGTCTCACTATAAATGGCCCTTCGTCAGCCCCTGTCAGGAAGAGATTTCCAGCATCCTGGAGTGTGGTAGTGGGATTTTCCAACAGATTGTTTTCTTGGCTTCACGCTCAATTAGCACAAGTTTAAGACAAATTAAATCTATAAATCAAAGAAAAAAATGATCTGACCTCTCTTTTCCTCCATCCAGAGTCTCTCACACTTATGAGTCAGCTTGGCGCGCAGCTGATGCTTTAGAAATGTTACAAACACAAATAAACTTGTTTGCTGTTGCCCAGTCCACAGATGAGAAGGGAATGGGATCTGACCTCTGAGCAGCTCTGTTTTCTAGGGCCTGCTTGTTCTTCCTGTAAGACTCCGCTTGATGGTAGGATCTCATTCATTCATCCCTTCAGTCGATATTTATTAACCATTACTTATTATGTTCCCAGTTCTGTGCTGGACACTGGGAAAAGTTGTGAGCAGTCCCTGTCTTTCTAGAGCTTTTTCAGTCTTAGGAAACTGTTGGTTAATTGAGACAGCCGATGTGGTCCTGTGTGTTGAATCCTACCAGAAGTGTGATTCAAAACCATGTGCTGAAGAAGCTGGGGTTCTAACGTGACAATAATGATTAAATACAACCTTTATTCGGCACTTACCATGTGCGTGGCAAAAAGTTCCTTTTTCTTCTTTCCCCTACTCCTGTTACAGAGGAAGTAACTGCTGAGAGGCAGCTGGATTCCATACAAATGAGCCCAGGCCTGCTTCTAGTCCTTGGGGCCAGCCTTAGGCAAGATACTTTCTCTCTTTGAGCCTCAGCGTCCTTGTCTTTACAAGTGAGGGGGTTGGGCCTTTGATTGTAGGTGTCCCAAGAAGCCAGTGGTTTGCTGGAGCTGCTTTGTACTGACCTTTGTGCACGTTTCCCTCCTCCGAGTTCAGTGACATCATGTTGGTAGCTTGAAATAAGTTATTTGCGTCCATTTACATCATGGAATAGGGCAAGTGCTACACAAACCACCTGCCGCCCCCTCGCCCCCCACCAAATTGTCTTTTAAACATTTACCAGTGCACACCTGCTACTGTCAAATCCAGGGTACTTTCTGTTTTAATAGAAGAGGGATTCTTCAGGCTGGATGAAAACACTGGGCAATGCTGCTCCAAAGCTTTTGATAGGGAGAAAATATGCTAGAGCATGGGTCAGCAAACTGTTTCTCTTAAGGGCTAGTAAATATGTTGGGCTTCTCCAGCCATTCAGTCTTTATTGGAACTACTCAGCTCTGCTGTTGTAATGTGAAGCAGCCATAGTCAATATGTAAATGAATGTGTGTGTCTGTGTTCCAATAAAACTTAATTTATAAAACAGGTGCTATAGTTTCCTATCCTGGAATATCAGAATTGGGGCCAGTGCTTTAAGGAGTTTGTCTTATGGAAAAGGAAATTCTTCAGAACTTTGTGCATAAATACCAGGACTTGATACTCCAAGAAAGATATAATTTAAAGTAGCACCTGCAGAGGATTTGGAAATTATTGTAAAAGGATCATCCACAGTGGTTTGTTTAGAGAAAGGCCGGGTATGTTCAAGTTTTGAGGACATGGCCGTAAAATGTAGTGGGAATCTTTATTCCTGATCTCAGATATTATGCAGGGAGGGGTGAATTTCAAATCTAACCCAGTGTGTAAAATTTAGTTCTTCTTTATACAAAAACTAATAATGTCTCTAATAGCTATCCTGATTCCAGGGGCAGGGACAAAGGAAATGTCAAAAGAGGGAGGAAAAGCCTTGTTATTATGTGTGTGTGTATATATGTATATTAGTATAGCATAATAATATATAATATATATTATAGTAATGATATATATGTTATTAGTATATTAGTATAGCTATACATATATATGTATAATAATGTATATATATATAGTATAGTATTGCCTTTCTGTTAGAATAGCCTTATAAATATTTGGAAGGCAGACATACCAAATTTTTAACAGTAGCCACCTCTGGGCAGTGGAATGGGCTGGAAGGAAGAAAGAGAAATTTTACGTGTTACTTTTTATAATATTATATGTCTGCCTATCGTGCACCATTCATGTATTGCTTTTACAACTTAAAAACAAAAAATTAAAAACCAACAATCTACACATTTAAAAGGAAGATTGGGTTGTTTCTTTGGAAAGAATGTTCCTGCCTGCCCCCTTTTTCCCAATAAAATAACTTTTAATCTTCACATCACAGTATTGAACTACTATATATGATCTTAATATATAGTAACTCAAAGTAATATTGAGAGAGACCCCTCTCAAGTAAAAACATTTTGTTAAGCAGTATTAACGTCTGACCACAGTCCTGTGGAAGATTACTAGTGTTAGATCAGAGTGCTCCTTAATGAACTAATGTGCAGTCCTTAACCTGGTGTTGAAAACACTGTTTCATAATGATGTGGTGAAGAATTGTTTTTAAATTAAAAAAACATTCCGCAAGCTTATTTCCCTTTGATCCTATTTTTATGAGGTGAAAAATGTGTTTTATATATATATATATATATATATATATATATATATATATATATATATATATGAGTGTGCACATTCATGGACAAAGGTAATCCCCAAATGAGTGATTTTTCTCTTGGTGGTGGGACACAGTTGTTTTTTTTTTTTCAAAGAGAGAAGTCCTGGTTTACAGAACAACTAGGTATAAAATACAGGATTCCCATATACTACCCAGTTTTTAACACCTTTCATCAGTGTGGTATGATGAAAGCACATTTTTATAATTGTGCTATTAACTGTAATCCATGGTTTAATTTAGGGTTCACTGTGTAGTGCAGTTCCATGGATATTTAAACAATTTTTATTTTATTATCATATTAAAACCCAACATTTCCCCTGTTAATCACATTCAGATAGATATTTCAGTGCCCTTAATTACATTGACAATGTTGTGCTATCACCCATTACCAGAACATTTCCATCATTCCATATAGGAACCCTGTACATTCTAAGCCTTAACTTCCCAACCCCTGGTAACCCATATTCTAAATTCTGACTCTAGGAGTCTGCCTGTTCTAATTATTTCATATCAGTGAGATCATACAATATTTGCCCTTCACAGTTGATTTTTAAATTTACTTCCCTTTGCTTATCAATATTTCCTAGGATGAACAAGTATTAAATTTGATACGACCCAAAATAACCCCTTTAGTTATTTTTACACATAGTGCGTTGAGGACACAGTTGCCTTCCCCTTTCTTAGGCTGACTTAACTGCCAACCAGCCTGGTATTAGACCCCTGTACTCTTGCACTTGAGAAACAAGCAAGGAGGGTAAAGAATGGGGGATTTGAAAATGGGCACATCACCAGATTCTTAGATACACTGTGCTGTGTCTCCTTCCCTTTTGGAGTCTGCTCCAATCTTGCACCTCGCCCTCTCCCTCTGGTTCACCCAGAGCTTAGAAAGTTCTTCATGGAACTTACACCATCACTGAGAAGTCATTAGCTGGCCATCCCTTCAGATTGACCAGCCTTCATTTCTTTTTTGGAAGTTTAGTTTTTTGTTTTGTTTTGTTTTTTTCTTTTTCTGCTGTTTTTAACAGAAGATTCCAGACATCCACACCTCCTGCTTCAACAGTTACGAACATTTGGCCAAACCTTGTTTCATCTGTACCTTTCCTCACTTCACCTTTTTTCCTCTCTGCCAGGAGTTGGTATCTTCATTTTCAACTCCATAAATTTAGGAAAAAAAAAAAACAAAAAAAACCTTTCTCATTGTGTCTTTTTACTGATGGGCATGTACTGAGTGCTCAAAATCTTTAAACTGTCCTACCATGATGTCAGCCTTATGGAATTACTGAATGGTCCTTGAATGCTTTCCTGTGTTTCCCACTTCTCTACTTTTGCATTTGCTCTTCCTTCTGCCTCCATGTCTAAGTAGGTCTTTCTTCTTTCCTTTTTCCAGTTCATCTCCTCTGTAAAACCTTTCTTGATTCCTCCAGTTGTAGATGTCTCTTCCTTTTCACCTTGTTATGACCCTCATCATGTTATAGTTCCCTTTGTGCTCAAGTCTTCTTTTAAGATTATATTTTCCTATAAACAAGAAGAAATTTCTTTACCTGCTTGTCGCCTTGGTGCTTAGCAATGCTAAATGCAAAGAAGATGCTCCGGAAGTATATGCTAAATTAATTTGAATTGATCAAGTTTATTTGGGGTAACCTCAGACAAAGCCTACAATCATTTTGCATTAATTCCCCATTGCCCCTGCTCCCAACCCTGATAACCTGTGCTATACTTTCTATGTGTTTGTATACCCTCTGTTATTTTCTTGGTAGTTACCATGGGGCTTAAATTTAACATCCTCAATCTATAACAATCTCATTTGTTTTGATACTAATGTAACCTTGAATAGCATGTAGTCACAAATTACATATTTTACATTATGATTCTAAAACCATTGATTTATCATTGTATTTTATGCATTTGCCTTTTAGATACTGTAAAAAGTAAAGTTACAAATCAAAATACAGTAGTCATGGCATTTATATTTACCCATGTCATTATTTTTTCAGTAGATCTCTGTTTCTTCATGTGGTCTTCAGTCAATTGTCTAGTGTCCTTTCCTTTCAACCTACTCTCTCCAGCATTTATTGTAGGGCTGGTTTAGTGGTCATGAACTCCCTCAGCTTCCATTTATCTTGGAATGGCTTAAACCCTCCCTCGGTTTTAAAAGACAGTTTTGTCAGATATGGAATTTGTTGCCAAGTTTTTTCTTTCAGTACTCTGAATATGTCTTCCCAATACCTTCTTGCCTCATGGTTTTCAATGAGAAATTGGCATTTAATTTTACTGAAGCTCTCTTGTATGTGACATGTTGCTTCTCTCTTGGGACTTTCAGAATTCTTTTTCTTTGACAATCAACACACACATGGTATATGTCTATTTGGATTTTTCGTGTTTGGAGTTTGCCAAGCATTTTGGATGTGTATATTCATGTCTTTCATTAAATTTTGGATTTTTTAGCCATTATTTCCTTAAATATTCTCTGTTCCTTTCTTTCTTTTCCCTCTAGAACTCCCACCATGCTCTATTCACTTTTCTTCATTGCTTTCTCTTTCCGTGCTCCAGACTGGATGATTTCACTTGTCTAGTCCTCAAGCTGTGAGTCTTCTGTCTGCTCCAATCGACTGCTGAACCCCTCTAGAGAATTTTTAATTTCTGTTACTGTGGTCTTTAGCTCTGTTTGGTTCCTTTTCATAATTTCCATCTCTATATTGATAATTCTCATTGTGTTCTTCTGTCATTTTCCTAATTTCCTTTAATTCTTTGTCCATACTTTCGCTTTTTGAGCATATTTAGGACCATTTTTTTAAAAGTCTTTATCTGGTATTCCCCAGGTCTGCTCCTTCTCATTTGATGGTTTCTCATGTTTTCATTTTCACCTTTACCTGGGCCATCACTTCCTTTTTCTTTGTATGTGTTGCAATGTTTTGTTGAAATCTGGACATTTTGTTATTTTAATGTGTTATCGCTGGGATTTAGACTCTGATGTGGCTGTTCCTTAAGCTTGTGTAGAACTAGTGTTATGACACAGCTTTCCTTGAATGCCAGGAACTAAGAACAAAAAAAAGAAAAAGAAAAGACCTTTCCCAGTCTTTGCAAACTGACCTGTAGAAGTGCTGTCCTTTAGAGCTTATACGTATAGTGAGTTTAGCAAATAGCTGCAGACAAAAGTGTTAGGTTTCTGTGGTCCCTTCTGAACACATCTCTGAACACATCTAAGCACCTTTAGAGCTTATACGTATAGTGAGTTTAGCAAATAGCTGCAGACGAAAGTGTTAGGTTTCTGTGGTCCCTTCTGAACACATCTCATTTCTGGAGCATGCACATGTGGCAGTAGGAATTTCTGTTTATACAGAGACAAATGCCCCCGTTTCCTAGGAAACTGTTTTCTCATGGTCCCAGGCACTGCGCTGTGTGTCCCATAGCCAGCAGTCCCCTGGCTCAGGCATCCCCTGGACTGCTCTCCCATAGCGCTCTGTAGAAGAGCTCTCTCAGCTACCTTCTACACACAGGGGTAGATTCTAGGACTGTGAGTCTTCTGGCAAGATTGAGTCAGACATACATGCTTCCAGTATGTGCATGAGGGTTACTCTGCCCCCTCAGGAATCAGGACCGAGGACCCACACTTAGAACATAGGCTGGCTCAGTGCCGAGCTGGTGAGGGGTCGGGAAAGGGGCAACCAGGGTACCACAAGAGCCTACCATTTTTAAGTAGCCTTTTTCTTGATATGGTGCTTACCCTGATAGTATAGTCCTGTTTTGTGGAGCTTTGAAAAGATGTTTCTCCCTATTTTTGCTGGTTGTTCTATGGGGGGGACAGAACCCTGAAGCTTCTCACTCAGCCATCTTCATTGAGTCTGAAGTGTCTTTTATTCCATTTTTTCACATATATGTCTAGAACCCTTAGGTTTTCTCTGATTTTAGAATACTTTTTTTTTATTTCCGTAGGAGAAAAACCTGAGAAAATAAGACTCCACTCTGCTAGATTACTTTTATTGGATAAGGGCGATTCTGTATCTATTTTTAAATATTTATTGGATTTTTAAATGTAGACTTAAATCTTCAATAAGAAATGAGCTACATTTGGAGCCCACTATGTACCATGAAGTAAGTTGATATCAGTTTCTTTCATGCGTAATGGTAACTTGTAGATATAGAATTTCCAGTGTCCACTGTACTTTTTGTATTACCTCATTTAATTTTAACAGCAGCCCTTGTGAGCTGGACAGAGCAGGGCAGTACAGGTATTATACCTTAAATCTGCAAAGAAATAAACCGAAATGTAGGCAGGTAAAGTGAATCTTGTATATGGCAATAAGTGGCAGAGTCTGATCATAAACTGTATTAGTTTGCTAGCTGCCAAATGCAATATATCAGAAACAGAATGGCTTTTAAAAAGGGGAATTTAATAAGTTGCTAGTTCACAGTTCTAAGGCTGAGAAAATGTCCCAATTAAAACAAGTCTATGGAAACATCCAATCTAAGGCATCCAGGGAAGATGCCTTGATTCAAGAAGGTTTATGAAGGATTTCTCTCTCAAGTGGAAAGGCACATGGCGAACAAGGTCAAGATTTCTCTCCTATCTGTAAAGGCACATGGCAAACACAGCATCATCTACAAGCTTCCTCTCCAACTCCCTGGGAGACGTTTTCCTTCATCTCCAAAAGTCGTGGCTGGTGGACTCTCGGCTTTGTGATTCTGTGGCATTTTGAAGCTTTCTCCAAAATACTTCTTCTTTTGTAGGATTCCAGTAAACTAATCAAGACCCACATTGAATAATGGAGCCACGTCTCCCATCTAATCAAGTTTAATACCCACAAGTGAGTCATCTCCATGGAGATAACCTAATCACATTTCCAACCTATAATGCTGAATAGGGATTAGAAGAAACTTGCTCCTACAAGATTGGTTAAGATTAAAACATGGCTTTTCTAGGGTACATAAATCTTTTCAAACCATCACATAAGCATAGGATTGGAAACAAAAGGGATTTGGGATTAAAAGTGAAGCACATGCAAAGACACAAAACATTTTTTTAAACAGTAATGTGTTTGGGAGACAGAACACATCTTTGGCTCCTTAATGCCATAGCATTGTTAAATGATATCACACTCTGAACCAGTTGTTTCTCAGATTCCTCATATTCTGTTTTACTCTTGGCAAAAGTTAATCCACCTTCTGATGGATTAGCAAGGCTGTGCATTAGTGCTGGTGTGTTCTCTGTTATTTTCTTAACCTAAGGAGAACTCTGGGCAAGACTATATTTGGATAGTGTGACTTGCCTGGACTGTTGCTCAAACAGATATGTATGGAAAACTTAATTATTGATTAACCTTATCTTTTCTTTATATGAATGTTATTGTAAAATTACAAAACAAGTTTAAATTGTGGCATATTTCATGAAGAATCTGTATCAGCCTAAGAAAGTGTCCTCCTACATGATCACCATGTTTGAATTTTTGACTGAGAAAAGGAAAGGTGGATAAGCCATTGCCAACAGTCTGTTGTTTGCTAGAACTATACCAGGGCAGCTGTACTCATGGTACACCCAGCAGGAATTGTGGGGTCAAGACCAGCCTCAGGGTTGGTTTAATGGGTGTTATATTCCATGCACACCTTATTGCTTAGATAGGGAATCAGGCGCAGTTTAAGCGTTGATGATGCCTACGTTATTCACATCAACCTATCCTTTGAAAGTTACTATCATCCAAATTTTGCCAGAATCAAAGATATTTTAGGGAAATTGGGGTTGACTTCTTGATCCTCACATATGAACCTTAGAGTTTAAAGACTGTTTTAAAATGAGATTTAATTTTTTTTAAGTTCATTTAGTTAATCTGGATCTTCATATATGGAGTGACTAAAAAATGATGCCAGTTTTGCAGCCTGTTAGGGAGCAGCAGGGTACAAAAGAGAGCCGGCTCTAGAATGAGGAACCCTGGGTTTGACTCCCAGCTTGGCCGCTTACTAGCCTGAGATCCTCTGATATTCTTTCTTCTCACCTGTACAATGGAATGGTGATGCCTTTGTCACAGAGTTGTCGAAGGATTGTGTTAGACAAGGTGAGTGAGGCACCTGATCCCCTGCTGTAGTATGCATGGCAAAATGCCAGCATGTTGGTGCTATTCTTTTGAACTTCTGTCCCAGTCCAGACCCTCCTCTTGAGCTCCAGACCCATATAAGCAATTGCCCACTGGACATCTTCATACCAAATTCAACATGTCTCATCCCAGTTCCAATCTTGGTCAGTGGCTCTACCTGGTTGCCCTAATGAGAAACTTGGGAGCAATCCTATACTCCTCTTTCTTCCTCACCTATCCTAGTTCATTCTACTTTCTTAACTTACCCTGCGATCTTTTCCCTCCTGTACCTTCTCATTGCCACTGCCTTCTTTTTCTTACTTGATTTCTGTAGGAGCACTACAAGCTGCCTCTCTGAACCTGGTCTAGCATCTTTCCCCTTCTTTCAGTTTTCCACACACTGCTAGAGCGATCTCTGAAAATTAAATCTGGTCCTGATCCCAGCCTGGAAGCCTTTAAAGGGACCTCCTTGTCTTCAGGATGTATCCAAATCACTGTGCTGTTGTCTCTGTCTTCCTCCCTCTGCATAATTCCTGAAGGTTCATCCATGGGGTTGCCTGTTCCTGGACTTCCCTGACCCTCTCCCACACTGGGTTAGGCATCCTGCCTAGATGCTTCTTTATCACCCTCCATTCATCATGCTGTAGTACACACTGCTTACCTCCTGACTGTTCTCCATTCTCAGTCTGGGAGTAACTAGAGGAGAATAGGGGTCCATAAATGGATGAATGAATCTATGTCAGTCAACTCTCAGACACTCCAGAGAGTTTAGATACCAGATTTGTCATGGCTTAATGCTATTCTTCTACTTGTTACGTCTTTGACCCAATGAAATGGCAGTAGCATATAGAAGCTGTTGTACTGTGTGGGTCACTGAGAGGGGACCATGGCATAATTGCTTAAGATTTGGGCTTTAGAGTCTGTTAGTCTTGAGTTTGAGTTCTAGCTCCCCTCAACACTCCTGTAGCCTAGATTCAGATTTCCTGCTCCTAACTACACTGATACTGCTCTGGGGAAAAAATGTACTGGTTAGAAAATAGGAACATCATGTCCTCCAGCAATTGCACTTCTCATGGAAAAATCAGTGAATATATGGATTTATACATCGAGCTTCTGGGATCTTAACTAGCATGAGTCCAAGTACTTCTGAGGTCCTCGTGAGATCAGGTTGGCAAACCAAGTGGGGATAGAACCTTAGAACCCAAGTAAATCACAGCGCTAGATGCTACCCTTTGAGACCCGGAGTAGCCAGACACCCAGCCTTATGTTGTGACATCCTTTTCTTTGTAATTCCTAAAGTTTTAGTTAGAAAATATTTCACTATCATGAAACTATAAAAGGAAAGGAGTTCGGGGACTAAAATGCAGTTCTCAATAAGGGCTGCTCTGTCACACTCTGAGAAAATACAGTTGCCTTTCCTCTCCCTTTTCATAAATTTAACATAAATTTGTTTGTAGTCTGTCTCCAATAAAATGAAAGAACTATGAGAACAGGGATGTTGTCAGTTTGGTCACTGGTGTATCCACAGAGCCAGAACAGTTCCTGATACATATTAGACACTTCATATAAATATTTGTGGGCCTAATGAATGAATGAAAGCATTTTTCACTTAAATGAGACTTACACTTAAATTTAAATTTTTTAATTAAAATTTTTAATTTACTCTTAAATGGGAGAGAGTCAGGAAAGTCCAGGGACTAGTCTTATTTTACAAATTAGAAAACTGAAGTATGGAAACTTTATAGGCTTACTCAGAAGGGAATGGAATCATTTAAAAATAACTGTTACAGCTTTTTAAAAATTTATCAGTATGTGTGGAACATCTTGTCATTTGTCTTCGGGTGAATGGAAGAACTAGTGAAAATAGGTTGATAAAATTTTAGCTACAAGAGAATTTTGCAAGTTGCTCTGTGAAGGCAAAGACTTCTGATATGGAAAGCAGAGTCTTACTCATCTTCCTAACTTATGGTGTGCCTCCCATATAATTAGTGCTCAAGGAAAATGTGGTGTCCGTTTGATTATTGTTCCTTCAAGACTCTCCTTCTTTACCATTCTATTTTGTTTTTCATTCTCTCCCAAAGTGGACAGTTGCTCTTATGGCTTCTTTATCAAAGTTATTTTAGTCTTAAGATCACATTTAAGAGTTTGTTTGCTTCTTTCTGTCTTTTTTTTTTTTAAATCTCTTTTATGAACAGCTAAGATGAACAAACAGCAGGTGACCTCGGTCTCTGGTAAAATTCAGAAATATTTAGTTAGTCTACTTTCCTAGATATATCCACACCAAATACAGGACAAAACTGAAATTTCTAACTTTCTTCTTTGTGAAGGAACTAAGTTGACAAGCCTTGGTGATTTTGCTGGCCTGAATGGTTCTGACCTCAGTGGTTGTTTATGCTTCGCATAGACATCCGTGGAATCTCATTTTTTACAGAAAGTTGTTTATAAGCAGCATGATGTTTAAATACTTGACAGTCCGTTTGGTAGTGGGACCAATTAATTTCTCTTAAAGCAGAAAAATAACTAAGCATGACTTATCTTTTTAGTGAACTCAAATAGACCCTAGAAATGCAGTGATCTTTGTCTTTGAAGATGAAAGCCGTGAAAACTCAGGATGGGTGTATTTAGGAAGGTGTGAAAAGAGAAGGGAGGTGGACAAGTCACATGAAAATAGAGAAGAAACTTCTTTCTGTTGTTTGCATAAGTTTAAATATTCTCTCCATATGTCTGTAGATATCATAAACAAGTGAGTGGGAAATGTATTGTCTGTACTTTAGACCCTAAACCAGAGATTCTTAACTAATCACCTGAAAGCTCTTTCAAATACAGGCACCCCTGGAAACTGAAATGTATGCACCCTCCCCCCCCAAAAAAAACAAAAATAGACAAACAACAACCAAAGCCTCTATCCTTCCCAACACATTGCTGAGAGGAGCTCTGCTTCATAGAGTTACTGTCCTGTTCTGTTCATTGCTATTGTGTGTGGAAATCCTGTGGTTGGTTGTAGATCCTGTTAGTCTCTACACCTCTGTGTATCAGATGGTGTGCTGGTTTGAAACTATTCTGTACCCCAGAAAAGCCATGTCCTCTTCATCCTAATCTATTCTTGTGGGGGCAGACTTGTTGTTTAGGGCATAACCTTTTGATTAGGTTGTTTCCATGGAGATGTGACATACCTAATTGTAGGTGTGACCTTTTGATTAGATGGAGATTAGACTCCACCTATTCGCGGTGGGTCTTAATTAGTTTACTGGAGTCCTTTAATGGAGGAAACATTTGGGGAAAGCTCAGATGCAGACATTTGGAAGTGCTTAGAGACTGACAGAAGCTCAAAGACGAGGCAAGGGAACCAGAATGCTGCAAGCAATGAAACCCAGGAGCAAAGGACCAGCAGATGCCAGCCATATGCCTTCCCATGTAACAGACATCAGCCTTTCTTTGTTGTCAGGGTATCTTTCTCTGGATGCCTTAGTTTGGACATTTTTAAGGCCTTACAACTGTAAACTTGTAAAAGCTGTTCCATTTCTGGTATAATTGCATTCCAGTAGCATTAGCAAACTAAAGCATAAGGCAACCTAAGGTTCAGCACTGACAATGGAAGCAGCTAAGTCAAACAGTTTATATACTCTAGAACATGGAAGGAAAACCTAAGAGGGGAATCATTTTAAGCTAAAGAAAGTCCGCTATTCCAATATTTCTGCAAACCTGGCCATGACAGATGAACATTATCATGTGCTATCCTCTTCAGTGCCAGTGCTAATGTTGAGTCATTCATTGTCAGGGGGACATATGGCCTGAGATAATTTTCTAGCATAAGTGATGACTTAGTAGTACTGTTCATTTGCTCTGCTCAGTCTCCTCATGAAATCCATTCACAGGATTGCTGCCTAGGCTTAGAGGTTCAGCCTGGGGCTATGGATAGCAAGGCTCATGACCCAAATGGGGATCTTGCCCATGATTTAAGCTAATCAGCCTCCTGCTCTGTTGTAACCAACTGACCAATGATGCACTCAAGCAGGGGGTTAAATTATCCAACAGATTTGGCTGCCTGTCATTCATTTAAAGGGAAATCTTGTAGCCTGCAACTCTCAACGCCATACTGGGGCCAAGAGCATTTGCAGCCTCTCCAGGTTAACAAGGCCGAGTCTTATCCACATTTATAGCTCAGTCAAGTCCTCTGGGAAATGAGAACATTGAGTCACCAGAGGCCATGTTAGTGTCATTCAGTTTGGCTATCTGGCAGACAGGCAGTTTATAAAAGAAGAAATTCAGATATCTAACAGACAAATGGAAAAATACTCATCTTCACTATCTGTCAAAGAAATGCCAGGATTGGTTTTTTAGCCTCTTAACATGGCAAAGGGTTAATGGATTAGGAGTTTGGGCACTTCCCTTCACTTCTATAGAGAAGTTTCATGACTTTGGTATAGACTTTACCAGAGCAACCTGGAGGTTGTAACAAAATGGGGCGATGCAAATCCTTTTACTCAGCTGTCCTATTTCTACAAACTGTAAACTAGGAATTTATTCTAAAGAGATGATTAAGAACCTACTCAAAGTACAGGAGTCTCAACTTTATTTGAATAGGAATGATGGGAAACAACCTAAGTATTTTTATAATAAGGGTTTGCTTAAGTAAGCTCTTATATATCTGTGTGGTCTATACTGAGTGGAAAGGGCAATTTATAAAACACGAAGTCTAATCCGTTAAAAAAATCCAAATGCATTTAAAACGCATGTTAAATGAAACTCCAAATCATGATATTACAAATGACTTTTATTTTCTTCTTTTGGCTCAACTGCATTTTCTGAGGTTTTTAGAATGAACACGTTTCTTAGTGCAATTATTTTAAAAGTTATTACCCAAGAAGCGGTGGTTCAGCCACAAGTTTGGTATACTGCTGGAATTGGCGGGGAATGAAAGGAAGCTGGGAAGGGGGTGAGAGAGGAGCAGTTACAGCTTGGGCTGGTTTGTTTTACTGTATGAAGTATTAGCTCTCTAACTGAAACTAAACATGAATCATTCAGGGAGTCTCTTCAGAACCATTTCACTCCATTGGTGGATAATGAAGAACATATTTTGGGGATAGCAAGGTGGGGTTTATCTAAAGTAATAGTCACAAATTTACTTTTAAATAAATTCTCTAACAACATTATTAAAGAGAGAATATACATTATATGTCCCAAGAGCTTGATGAACTGTTCTATCGTCCTTTCGGAGGATGTAGCGAAGATGCCTATCAAGTCCTCATTTTATGGAAATGCTATTCCTTCGGTATCTGTAATGTCCTCTATAGGCTTTGTGTACAAATTTAAATGTGAGTGTGTCTGAATGACTATATACTAATAGTCTTGAAGTTATTTTTTTAACTTGAATTAATTCCCGTTATGCATGTTATTCTGCAAACTTTTATTTCACTTATATCACTTGATATGCCCACATTTCCTATGTTGAACCTGAGAAAGAATTGTATACTTGATATTTAAATCTATAGAATTGATTTACTCTTACTCCTGTTTCTCTTTGACTAACCTGGTCACCCAGGCAGAATATCAAAATTCAAGCGACCAGAGTTTAGCTGTGAGTCAGTTCTCAGGAATTCTGAACCAGATGGAAGGTTCAGTGAAGGATTATAGAGCTAAATTCACAAAAGTACCTAAATAGTCCCTTTTTCAACTCTACCTAGGAAGGATTTTAAACTTTTTTTTTCCTGTGGGAAATTTGCATTTCATTGGAAGGAATATCAGCCATGTTTTCTTCACAGGTTTTACCACTTACAAGTCTCTATTTAGCTAAGGAACTCCAAGCTCAAATTATGATACCGGAACCTAAAAATGTTATCAATGTTGTTTAAATGACCTTAGTTTCAAAATCATGTTGCTCATTTACTATTGCAACAAGGATGAAATGGTTCATCTCATAATATGATCCATAAAGAAATTTATCTTTTTCTACTTGCTGAAAAGCTGAGCCTTTTGGATTAACTGTGCATATGCAACAAGGTGGTAGACAAAACACATTTTAAACTTTCAGATGCTGAGACATTGATAAATAATTCTCAATTATAAATTAAATATAGATAAATTTAATTTTTCAAAATTCTAATTTTCTAAGAGTTTTCACACTACTATCTAATAGAATTTTATGATGTCGTGTAATCCCAGGTTAGTCACTTTCTTTTCAGGGCCTCTCTTTCCTAGCAGGGGAATGCTACATAGTGTCTAAGGTTCTTGCACAAAGCACAATATTCTCTGATTCTGTCTCATTCCCAGGGTAATGTCTCGGTTGGAGGAGGGATCCCAGCTCTGAACTTCCTTCCCATCTTTTCATCAGGAGTATGGCTCATTTGTTAAATGTCTTACCTCCAGTTTGTCTGCCTCTGCACTATTTTGCAGAGTGATTGACTTTAACATCTGTTGTCCAGACACTCTCTCCCTCAGGCCCATGCTCAGACATACCTGTGGGGATCACATTAATACACAAGTCTCCCAGCTGGAATTTCCAGATGGATGGCTTTGAAACTGGTTTATTTTTTTTTATTTTTATTTTTTTAACATGGGCAGGCACCGGGAATCAAACTGGGGTCCTCTGGCCTGGCAGGCAAGCATTCTTGCCTGCTGAGCCACCGTGGCCCGCCTGAAACTGGTTTAATTTTAAAAGACACTGTTTCTGTACCAAAATAGTTGTCTTGACTTGCAGAATGTGAACTCAACAGAAGGCTTTTAGATACAGTGCAGGTGTCCCTTTTTTAATTCCTGCGTAAGAACTATTCATGCCAGGAGCAGGATTCACTGGCCAGGAACAAATGTTCAGCAGTCTTAAGCATTCCAAAAGCAAGAACCCAGAAAGGGAAGGAAAGTTTTGAATGAGTGCTCCAACCTCAGTGCTTAAAAGCTATCATTTTCCTTTTTATTTTTTTTCCTCTGTCTCCATGCAGTATCATCTCATTCTGTAGAACAGGGAGAGCAGCAACCTGAACATATTGCTGTCTATTCTAACTCTTCCCTCTGCCAGGCTGTTAACAGTCCACCCCTTTCCAAAAAGTCCACATATACTCTCCTTGTTTGTTCATCTCTGTCTTCCATTAGTATTAAATGAGTATTAGAGAAAAGAGGCAGCAACCAAGTGCTGGGTGGGTGGGTGATGGGGTGTCAGTTGGGAAATAAGGAAGGAATTGAAACAATGAATCTCTGTTTTATGTGGATGTGAGACATAAGGAGAGCTCCTTGGCTGGTTGCTGGACTTCAGAATGAAACCCCGGATTTTGAGGTAGTTTTGGGGTCTGCAGGGCTTGTGGTAATGCTTGAGATTTGGGGGTGGTGTAGGATTCTGGCCAGGATAAATCAGACCTAGAAAGTATTCATGATTCTTAGAGGCTCCTCTGGTTCTGGACTGGTTAGTGAGCTGAAGATCGATCTTTCCCTTCAACCCTCCTTGGAACTGGGTGTTTGAGTCTTCTCTTTGCATTACTAAACCACTGAGGACTCTTGTGAGGAAAAGAACTCTTTCAGAGGCTCTAATCTCCCAAGCCCTCCAGGTTTATATGGAGGGGATGTTTCCCAAACTTCTAAGCAAACAATTTTTTAGCTGCTATTCTAGTTTGCTACCTGCTGGAATGCGATATACCAGAGACAGAATGGTTTTTTTTTAAAGGGAAATTTAATAAGTTGCTAGTCTACAGTTCTGAGGCCAAGAAAATGTCTTAATTAAAGCAAGTCTATAAAAATGGCCAAGTTAAGGCACCAACAAGAGGTTAGCCTCACGCACGAAAGGCCGATGAAGTTCAGGGTTTCTCTCTTACCTGGAAAGGCACATGGCAAACATGGTGACATCTGTTAGCTTTCTCTCCAGGCTTCTTGCTTCGTGAAGCTCTCCTGGGGGCGTATTCCTTCTTCATCTCCAAAGGTCTCTGGTTGCATGGGCTTTGACTCTTGTCCTTCTGCTAGATCTGCTCTCTCGGAATCTCAAGCCTTTTCCAAAATGCTCCCTCTTTTAAAGGATTCCAGAAAACTAATCAAGCCCTATGTGCAATGGGTGGAGTCACATCTCCCTCTATTCAGTACCCACAATTGGGCGAGTAACATCTCCATGGAGATAATGTAATCAAGTTTCCATACAGTGCTGAATAGGGATTAAAAGAAACGGTTGCTCCCACAAGACTGATTATTATTAAAACATGGCTTTTTTAGGGTACATCAATTCTTTCAAACTGGCACAGCTGCAAAAACATGGTTGTTGTTGCTCCCTACTGCCCTGTGGCTCAATAAAGGTTGGGGAAAGGACAATGTGGCAATGCCTGGCTCAGGTTGAGGTAACCCCTGGAAAGAATTAGAGTCAGCTCCAACATTCAGTCACTGAGTCTTGTGCAGGAGGATTTCCCAGGCCCATGAGCCTCTTCTGGCTTCCTCCTCTCTTAGGGTTAATCCTGACCTCAAGCCAGCATTACCTTCAGAGCAGAAGACTTTGTACCTTGAGAGGTGGTAAGGGGTGGTAGAAAGAGCTGGGATTCAGAACCTGGCTTTACCTTTTACTAGGTGTGTACCCTTGGGCAAGTTTTTCTATACCTCTGAACTGCAGTTTCCTCAATATTAAAAGAGGAATAATGTTATGCTTTATTTACGGGAGTGGTCCCAGGATTAGAGAACATGGTATGAAGCAGTTGGCATATGCTGGTACTTAATAAGTAAGCAGTAACTGGCTCATCTCCTCCCCTAACTTCTGCAAGTAGAATTTGCTTCATTAGCGTAATGAAATTAGACAGTCGTCTAGTTTCTAAGAAAAAAGGAAGGCAAATGTGGAGTGCGTTACTTAAGCCATTTTCTTTTAAGAGCCATATTGAGCATTATATCATCCTGAAATACAAACTGGCTTTTTAGGTGGTAGAAATAGCAGGAACCATGTGAGACTCCCATAATTTGCCCAAGGCATCTGCAAACTACAAGAAAGTAAATCCCGTCATTTGGTCTCTACCATAAGATTTTGGCAAACTTGAGTCACCTGGCTCCTTCAGTATGTGACAGTAGAGATAGAAATGATTCAGAGACTTAGGGCCTTTGAAGATGAGAATGACCCATGTTGCTCAGCTCTACAAGAGTGTCCCATCACCTTCCCTTGCTGCAGAGATTCTGAAACATCCCATGGTCCCTATGGAGACAACTGTTCTGCTGATCCATTTTCTAGGCAGACGAAACAGCAATTTTACTGTTGCAATTGCTACTGTTTAAGATGGGAAAGTTATGTCTGGGACAGTATCATGAGCGGTAAAGCAAAGGGAGAGTGACATTACTGCCGTTTTAAATTTACATCCTCTTCAGAATTCTAGTCAGTGGAATTATCGTCTCATTTTCTGAGCCCACAGATTTGTGAACTTCTCCTGCAGACAAGGTAGCATGTTTCTTACTGATCATGTACATATAAGTTTTTCCTTCTTAACTGATGCATCCTGATTTGCAACCAATTTAATGGGAAATAATAACAAATCTATTACCTTATATTCTAATATACTCTCACCTCAGAAACTTAAGCCACAGTCTTCCCTTCCAAAGCAGTCCTAGCATTCTTTCAACCATCTACATTTGGTGCCTGTTCTAGTTTGCTAGCTGCTGGAATGCAATATACCAGAAACAGAATGACTTTTAAAAGGGAGAATTTAATGAGTTGCTGGTTTACAGTTCTAAGGCCGAGAAAATGTCCCACTTAAAACAAGTCTATAGAAATATCCAGTCTAAGGCATCCAGGGAAAGATACCTTAGTTCAGGAAGGCCAATGAAGTTCAGAGTTTCTCTCTCATCTGGAAAGGCACATGGCGAACACAGTCATAGTTTCTCTCTCGGCTGGAAGGGCACATGGCAAGCAAGGCATCATCTGCTACTTTCTCTCCTGGCTTCCTGTTTCATGAAGCTCCCCGGGAGGCATTTTCTTTTTTCATTTCCAAAGGTTGCTGGCTTGTGGACTCTGCTTCGTAGTGCTGCAGCATTCTCTGCTCTCTCTGAATCATGCATTCTCCAAAATATTTCCTCTTTTATAGGGCTCCAATAGACCACTCAAGATCCACCCAAATGGGTGGAGACATGTCGTCCCCTAATCCAGTTTAACAACCACTCTTGACTAAATCCCATCATCCAGGGAGATGATCTGATTACAGTTTCAAACATATAGTATTGAATAGAGATTATTCTACCTTTACAAAATGATATTTTGATTAAAACATGGCTTTTCTAGGGGGCATAGTTCCTTTCAGACCAGCACAGTGCCCCAGAGGCGTTTTGGTAGTTTCCATTCCAGAATTCCTAGAGAAGGAATTTGGCCCAGATTGAGTCAGCATATCTTCTCCCTTTCTCACCAGGTGGTAGAAATATGTGGGATCAGGAGAGAGAAACAATTCCTAGCAAAGAGGGGCTTGACAGAAAACTTGTGCTGGTCTCTGCATTCTCTTGAGCCAGTTACCTGCACTGTTAACTCTAGGAGGGCAGGGATTGCCTTTCCCCAAAACTTCCTAGAACTGGACTTCGGACAGAGGAGATGTGCGAGTATCTGTATCTTTTTAACTTTTAACTAGGATTTTGTTGTTGTTTTTAAGCTATATGTGTGCACAATTAAAAATGCAAACCACACTAAAGAATATAATGAAAACTGTTTCCTCCCAGTCCTGACTTCTGGGCCTCTGTCTCCCTGGAAGGAACTATTATCTGTCCCTTTTGTCCTTAATAAGAAAGGAACATGTGGATAGAGATCAGGTGGGCATGTAACTTTTTACCCCCACAAACCGTAGATTATACTATACGCAGTAGTTTTTTAAAATTTTAAGCAGTATGTCATATTGATCATTCCATACGTCTTCCCATAAATATGTTGAATGTTTAAATTTACTCATAAAAACCTTAGGATTAAGCAGGTAAATGTTACTATTCTTTTTCTTAAAGTTAAGAAAATCATGGAATGGATTCATTTAAGGATTGTGTGTGGTGAAGGCCAGAAACAGTCCACAACTAGGGTAGACGGCCCCCTTCAAACATATCTGAGGAGTTTGGGCCTTTATTCCAGCACAGTGTAATTTAAAGATTCCCTCTGTCAAAACACTCTTGCCACTGTTTGCAAAAAGGAATTAGGAAGAATCTAAGTCTAAAACTGCCACAGAGACTGTAGCAACAGGAAACTCACAGGTACCCGAAAATGCTGCTTTCCAGTCCTCCTTCCAAAGTTAAAATTTTATGCAATCGTGTAATATCACCTGCTGTGGATTTCTTACTTCCTGCTAAGCAGGCCTGAATCCAGCTCAGAGGTCTTGTCAGATACTCAATTTATCATAAGACACATTTTTTATTCCTCTTCTTCCTACATCTTATCAGTAGAAGAATGTTGGGAAGTTACAGAACTATGACTAGAGAAGTTCTCTTCTGAGTGGCAAGAATGCAGGTTTTACAACAGCTTCACAGAGGCCTGTTTTATTTGCTGAGAATACCATTCATGTGTTCACCTGCGTCTCACCCTCACCCTCCTTTGAAAAGATAACAAGTGATTTTTTTTGAGTGACTGCACCATAGTCATTAAGAAAAGTAAATACTCGTAAGTGTAAATGAGGTCCAACTGTAAAGGAAAACAGGAAGTTTTATCTTTCCTTTTCAGGGACACGTGTTCATCAGTAATCATGAGCAACCCATTCACACACATTGCTGAGCCACTGGATCCTGCACAACCAGGAAAAAAATTCTTCAATTTGAATAAATTGGAAGACCCAAGATATGGTAGGTGAATAGTTCTATTATGCAATTGCCTCAGCAATTGGAATCTTATTCGCATAGTAATTAATCTATGTAATTAATTAGCTTCTAGGAGAGTTGGAAGAGGCAACTAAAAAGCAGCATTTTTTGTTTGAAGATGGAGCACAGGCTTAAGAAGCCAGGAGACCTGGTTTTTGAGCTATGCCAAAGAACAGTTAAATATTCATGGATTTAGGGTGCAAGCACAAACTCTCACATATATACCTTTCTTACATAACTCACTTTCAAGTAGATAATAATGATTATATACATGTAACATTTATATAACACTTTATGGTATATAATGTGTTTGTACATATTTATATCATTTTAGATATATATATATTGCCTTTGTATGTATGTTCCCACCTTGTGGACCTTGTTTTTAAAATGTAAGAAATCTTGAGGAAGCTGAGGCCCAGATAGTATCAATGACATGTTCAGGTGACAAGTATGTGGGTAACAGTAGAGAACAAGAACACAAATCTTTTAGCTACAAATCCTATTCTTTTTCTAAGATAATGTTGGTGAATAATTTTCACATATTATGATAGAATTTTTGTACATAAAAATGTAATCGTTTTTCTTATGAGTTTTACCCTGGAAAGCCTGCCCGTCAGTTACCAGAGACCATACTACGTTATGTTTAGGGTTTTATTTCCTTTGAAAGACAAATGTGCCTACAGCTTGGTCTTAATTATACTGATTGTGAAGGGGTTATTTTTTTCATTTCATGAGTACTTGTTTTTCATAAGAAATATTAGTGTTTGTTTACATGTTTATATTTGCTAACAAGTAATACAGTAAAAATCTAGGCTGACATTTTTCATGGTAAAAAATGACAACTTTAGGGAAATTTCCTATTTTTGGAATCCAAGGCAGGGCAGCCATTTAATATGTAAAAATAAACTGGAATATTTTATTTTTGCCTAGGCTCTGGGTATTTTCTACTATTGAACCTCTCTTAAACTCATTCAATATCCATATATTTTACAGTATGATCACTTTAAATTTTGCATTCTTTCCTTTTTGGAAAAATGGCCCTATACCAAGTTTATATAGAGACTGGCTTTTTAAAAGGCTTATATAGCAAGGTGTCTTGTGGCTTTTATCTGTTTTATTATGCTTTCTCCTTTCACCCCTAGGCTGCTTACCATTTTCTATCAGAGTTCTCCTGGAGGCAGCTATTCGGAGCTGTGACGAGTTTTTGGTGAAGAAAAATGACATTGAGAATATCCTAAATTGGAATGTCATGCAGCATAAGAACATAGAAGTACCGTTTAAGCCTGCCCGGGTCATCCTGCAGGACTTCACGTGAGCCTAATGTCAATTCACTCTCCTTGGCCTCCGTGGTCACAGGGTCCCTTTAGAGAAAGTTTTCTCTAAGTCGGAGTAACTGTATAACTTATCATCTAATATCTGGACACTCCTGGAAGTGAAAGGAGGTTTTTACCCTGGGGCAGCAGGAGTAAACTGAGACCGTCTCAGGCAAGCTGGAATTTATAGTCTCCCAGCCTTTTCACAACGCATGGGTCCTTGTTCCTGGCCTTGAAGATCCTAGTTCTGAGTATCCTCGGGAAGGTGAACAAAATAGCATAGAGTGAAACTGTCCTGGATGGAGTCTCTTCTCCCCCACATCCTCTCAACTGTGAAATCAAGTCTCAAACAGTTGTCCTTGGAACACTGAGATGCTGTCTTCTGAGGGAAAATATGTACTTCACTTAGACTAATTTGTTAGTGTTAAGTCTGCTCATATTCCGCTATTCCCAGGAATCCTCCCCATAACTGTTTTGAGATACTACCTTTCCATTTTTAAATGATGTTATTTCATTCCCGCTAGAGATCAGATTTCATTTTTCTAGAGAAGGATCATCCGAATTTTGTACTCTTAAGGATTCACTTAACATAAATCTCATCCACAGCCTGCTTCTCTGAATTATGTCTGTTTCTTTGAATTTAGTCTGAAGTTGAAGATTGGACCCTTATGTCTTCTCCAGGTTTTTGTCAACCCACCATATGGATGGGAAGTAGTCACATCAGTAAAATTTCCAGAGTTTTAAAGTGCCAGTTTTCTCACAATTTTGTTCACACCACAGTCATTGTTAAATTTAATGCAGTGATGAAATTGCATATGAAGATGCCACTCCGTGGTGGCACTTGCCACCCATGTGACGTCTGCTCAAGGAAATATGATTTAAAACGTTCACTTTTCTAAGCCACCCATTGTTAGTTCATCTAATAAGATAGTCATATTGCCACAAATATCATTAAAGGAAAGACTGAAAAAGTCATCATTTGTTTAAAAGATTTACTTTCCACTTAATTTTCTTTCTTTTCTTAGGGGTGTGCCAGCTGTGGTTGACTTTGCTGCAATGCGTGATGCTGTGAAAAAGTTAGGAGGTGATCCAGAGAAAATAAATCCTATCTGTCCTGCTGATCTTGTAATTGATCATTCCATCCAGGTTGATTTCAATAGAAGGTGAGAGATTAAAATAAATACCTAAGTTTTCGTCTTTGTGCAAAATCATGGCTTACAAGTCTGTTTTTATATACTTAATAGAGATTTCGCCAGTGAAGATATTTTTAGGGGGTGAATTTTATAAAAGCTTTATTTATTTCTTGGGTGGGAGCAGTGTGTGGCTAAATGCAGCTTAAAAGTCTAATTGAAATGCGCGCACATGAAATTCTGCCATCAAGCTTATGAATGCAAGTATGTGCTTGACTTTAAAGTTTGGGGTTTTTCCTCTCTTTATTCCATTTTGGATTCCATAATAGGCTTTGTATCTGGTTGTGTGGATTTCCATAATGCCTGTTCCCTTCTTTTCCATTGTGCCTTCTGTTGCTTACGATATCCTCTCTTCCTGCTAAAATCCTATTATACCTCAAGGTCAATTTAAATCTCTCATTAGACATCTGTATTAGGGTTCTTTCAGGAAACAGATCCAACAGGAAATAAATATAGGAATTGACTCACATGACTGCGGGGATGGGCAAGTTCAAATTCCATAGAACAGGCTGCATCCTGGGAACTCTAATGAAAGTTTTTGATGAACTCCTCAGAAAATGCAGGCTGGCTGAAGTAGAGATGGAAATTCTCCTTTCTGGCTACTAAAATCATCCTTCTTTTAAAAGCCTTCAGCTGATTGGATGAGACCTTTTATTGTTGAAGGCAATCTCCTCACCTTATTGTAGATGTCATCAGCTATAGATGCAATCAATTGACTGATGATATAAGTCCACAAAATATCCTCACAGTAACAATCAGGCAAGTACTAGCTTGACCAGACAACTGGACACCATAACCTGGCCAAGATGACACATGAACTTAACATCAGAGCATCACTTACTCTCCAGCCTCCATCAAGCTCCCTGTTTCCCAGTATGTTAGAAGACTTAGTGCCTATTGCAGGCCTGTAATCCTTAAAGGTCACTCTCAGCTGTCTGAGTGCAAGAATTGAGCACACAATAGGCAGTTTTCTTGGGAAAATTAGTTATTTGGTGGGGGGAACAGTTCATATGAAGCAAACATTAAGGGTGGGCCACGGTGGCTCAGCAGGCAGAGTTCTCACCTGCCATGCCAGAGACCCAGGTTTGATTCCTGGTGCTTGCCCATGAGAAAAAACAAACAAACATTAATGCTAAAAAAATTAAATCATGAGAAAAGTTAACAAGAAAATATATATATACATATATGTCAGATGTCTTAATGGGAAAGAACTTTCTACATTTAAAGCAGTGAGTGAAACAAAAAGCAAAAAATATATAGATTTAATGACTTCAAAGTTAAGAGGAAATAACTAGAAAAATACTTGCAACAAATATAAGTAAATGTTATGTTATCCTTAAAACAAAGAATCTGTGTGATCCATTTAGAAAAACAGTAAGACCCAACAGATAAATCAGCAAAGGAAAATGGACATTTCACAATAAAAGGAAATTGAGAGAGGCACACAGGTAGTTCAGTAGTAGAATTCTTGTCTGCCATAAGAACCTGGGTTCAATTCCTGGTCCATGGGCTCAAAAAAAAAATCAGCAAATGGTGATGTGAGAACAGGCTATGTACATGAAAAAGAATGAAATGTGACCCCCACTGCACAACATCCAAAAAAAAAGGAAATGGAAATGGTAAACAATATAGAAAGTCTTTTTGATCTTACAAGTAATAAAAAAGCAAATTAAATCTTGGATTACCATTTTCCCTTATCAATAAAGTTAAGATTAGAAAATAAAAATTGTAAAGGTGTCATGGGGAGACACCTTCGTACACTGATGATAGCACTATGAATTAGAAATGACAAAAACAATATATATTAAGCACCTTAGAAATTTCCCTAACTCTGATCTGGGATTCCTGCTTTTAAGAATACTCAATAAATATCTGAAATTCAGGAAAAGCTTAATGGCTAATAATGTTCATGAAAGTATTATTTATTAACAGTGTGAAGCTAGAAGAATTCAAAATATCCAACAAAAGAAAATAACTTGTTAAACTATAGTACATCCTTAAATAAATTCTTATGTTAACTGTTACAGTTATATTTATAAAGTGTCTAATTACACTTAGAATATGCTCATGTTGTAACTGAATGAGCTAGATATTAAATTACAGGTGTAGAGTGATCTCAGCTAGATGAAAATTTTCTAGAGATGAAAAACTGTAGAGATGTGCCAAACTAGTGAGTGATTTTCTCTGGCATTGTATTGACTTATTTTTTTTTTAACATTTTTTATTGTAAAATATAACATTTGTACAAAAAAGCAATAGATTTCAAAGTACATTTTAACAAGTAGTTATAGAACAGATTTCAAAGTTTGATATGGGTCACATTTCCACAATTTCAGGTTTTTCCTTCTAGCTTCAAAGACCCTGGAGAGTAAAAGAAATATTAATAAAATGTTTCAACAGTCATACTCATATTCTAAATCCTAACTTTTCTGTTACAACTCCTCTTTTTCCTTTGATCCTTTTCCAAATCTTTAGAGATATCTGGATTATGCCCATTCTAACTTTTTTTCATGTTGAAGAGGAATGTTTGCAAATCAGTATTGCAAATATCCAAACCAGATAAATTTGGGATAAAGACAATAAGGGACAGTGGGATGGAAATAGCTGATGTTCTTGGAGAGATTGCCCCTCTCTAGGTTTCAGAACTTATCTGGCTTATGAACCATCTGAAGGTTTTAGGTTTCTGAAAAGTAAACTTACTACGGGAAACTTATAGGATCTCAGATAGAGCCCTGGGTTTTCTTTAGAGTTAACAGGAATGATGTTGGTTAGGGTTTGGCAAACCATGGCAATTAACAATATTAAGCTGAAGCTTGCATAGGAGTATCCTCCAGAATATCCTCTCCACTCTATTTGAACTCTCTTAGCAACTGATTCCTTATTTTGTTACATTTCTTTTGGTCTAGAATGCATTGTCGATCCCACTGTGCCAGGACCAGGCTCATCCCTGGGAGTCATGTCCACGTTGCCAGGGAGACTTTCACCCCTGGATGTCATGTCCCACACAGGGTGGAAGGTAGTGATTTTCCTTGCAGAGTTGGGCTTAGAGAGAAAGAGGCCACATCTGAGCAACAAAAGAGGTTCTCTGAGAGTAACTTTTAGGCATAATCATAGATAGGCTTAGCTTCTCCCCTACAGAAATAAGTTTTGTAAGAGCAAGCCTCAAGTTTCCCTAGTGTTTGAGAACGTATTGTATTTCCCTGGTGGTAAGGTTTAATAGTTCTGTATTTTTTCTCTAGTCCTTCAAGGGACTTTGCCAGTATTTTTTAATTATCTGGCTAATATACTCTGGGATGTATTTGGGTATTACAATAAGCTATACAGAATTACAAGCCATTGTTTGCATTCTGAGTTCCATGTGTTGGGTTGTTTAAATGAACTATCCAGACAGGTTGAGTTAGATTGTGTGCTACAGAAAATTTAGGTTTTGGACAAAATAAAGCTCTTTGCCTTTGGTCTCATATAGTAGGTAAAGTTCTAAAATACAGACACTGTCAGTTTTTATCCTGTATTCTGATTTACCATAGTTCTAAACTAGTATTTACTTTTACAATAAGCTATTGTTTTAATAATAAAGTCATTTAAGAAAATGAAATAAACCACTCCAAACAAAAACCACATTTGCTTCCTTGAGAACTTAAGTGGGTCTCGTATAATCTCAACAGAATATAGAAACTGGTCATTCTCAAATCAGTATTGCAAATATTCAGATCAGGTA
The DNA here is from genome assembly GCF_023851605.1 of Tamandua tetradactyla. Taxonomy (NCBI): domain Eukaryota; kingdom Metazoa; phylum Chordata; class Mammalia; order Pilosa; family Myrmecophagidae; genus Tamandua; species Tamandua tetradactyla. The sequence goes on along the minus strand of NC_135328.1, from coordinate 63,522,675 downwards.
AATTTGGGATAAAGAGAAATCTGCTTTGTGTCCTGAATTGACAGTATTCTTGGATCAAACAGATTGGATTCTTGCCAGCTCTTTCCTTCCATTTGGATTCTAAACCCATCTTTAGGCTACATATCATCTTTTTTTTTTCTTTTAAAAAAATTACATGAGCTCAATTTGATGTTTTGGTTTCAAAGGAAAGAGTTAAAAATATACCTCCCAAATGTTACCCTATTCGAGGATAAGGATGTTTCCTAAAGCCCCACTTCAGAATTTATAAAAGTCACTTCACAAAATCTTAGCCAGTTTCTTTCTTGGAAACTCATTAGCACTGATGGACTACCTTCATTTTGCTGACACACAGGTGAAAGTACTGATGGAGATGGAATTTTAATGTTTTAATGTCTAAAGTCTATTGTCTCAAAATGCAAAGAGTTTTTGGCTATTAGACAGCTAATGAGCCTGTCATTACCAAGTTCACTGTGAGTTTTTGTCCTTCAGACTCTGGCTTCCATCATCTCTGGTTTCAATTTTTTATGGACCTTTTTCAATTTTACTGGAATTCTGAAAACATTGTAAAGACAGAAAAATTTGGGGTGAACTTTAATCCAGATTAATGTCCAAATCTAACAAACACTTTTTTTTTTATAGTTAGAATATTTATGTTAGAAGTGTTTCCATTGGTGGTGTTTTGTTTTTATTTCTTGAGTTTGGTTTTGCAATCTGACCTCCTGGTCTTCCCTTTTTCTTAGGAATTAAATGTGATATGTCTCAACCCTTGTGGAACTGTACTGTGGGCTTTTTTCCAGGTTTGTTTCTAGAAATAAGCTAGAAGAACTAAACCGGAGTGGTGGGATGGTAAATTTTCTCAGTGAATTGTTTCTGAGCTCTTTGTGTGATTTGAATAATATCAGTTGGCCTACCACCAAGTTAGGGAATTGAGGATATAACTAACATATTATTGAAATGTTTTATAAAGTTATCTCAGAAATAACCTTTAATATTTTTTATCCCAACGAGAATATCCTAATGATTTCTGACCAGATTTCACAATCTGTAAATACTTGGTAGTGAATTTTTGCAGCACTATTGAATGTAATTCTCAGAAACTGAACTATGTCCAAATTTGAATTTAGAGTATGTAACAAGGGAAAAATTTTCCTCTTTAGTTGTATTTAGAGAATTTAAAAGGTCACTTTTAAATTAGATTGATCTAATTTATGAAAGCTCTGAGTGGTGGAAAAAATCTTAATTCTAGAACTGTTTACTCATTTCAGTAACCAGAATGAAAGGCCCATTAGCCAATGAGGCTGAATGAACTTGAGGGGTGGAGTCCTCAGTGTGCTTGTGAGACGAGGATGGCGATGCGTGTGAGGATTAGCTGCGTCTAGGCCGGAGCGCCCAAAGCATCTGATGATTAAGGGGTTTCCTGCCTTATACTAGGATGTCCCCTTTCTCCATTCTCCCTTTGGCTTTTCTCTAGCATATACACACATTCACAGATACATGTTCTCTAAGGCAGGGGCTGGCAAACTTTTCTGTAAAGGGCCAACAGTAAATAGTTGAGGTTTGGTCAACCATATACTGTCTGTGTCACATATTCTTCCCTCCTTGCCACCACCCCTCCCAAGTCATTGGAAAACTCATTCGTAGGTAGAGGGTTAACTGTTACGGATTTGGCCCATGGCTGAGGTTTGTGGACCCCTCCTGTAAGCACTGTCAGAGATTGATCCCATTAGAGCAAAGGACAGTTAATCTCAGAGAATATTAATATTAAAAAAAAAAATCAGCGTGGTAACTGAATGTAATTTTTTGTAAAGTTAATAAAAAGTGCTTCCAGTCCTTTTCTCCCCAAGGAGTGCCTACCCATTTTTTTGGCTCCCCTCATCCTTCAGGCTACATAGATGTCATTTCCTTCTGGGAGACGTTCCTGACCCCTGCTTCTGTAAGGGTGTTCCGAAAGCACTGTGTACTTCCTCTGTCGTGGCGCTGATAGTCACACCTGGTTACTTCTGTAACTCCCATCAGGCTCCGAGCTCCAGATGTGCAGCTTTAACCTTTGCACCATCATTTCTCCCAGAGTGTGGCACATGATAGACCCTTAGTAGATGGTTAATGAAGGAAGGAAGTGGGTGGGAGGTGGAGCGTAGTGGTTCAGGTAGAGGCCCCGAGATCAGTCAGACCCAAGCACCAGTGAAGCTCCTCCGTGTACTAGATGCCAGACCTTGGACAAGCTCCCTCTCACCTTCTGGGCATTAGCTTCCTCCTTTGTATTCTGGGGATAATAGTAGTCCCTACCTGAGGGGTTGCTGTGTTGATGGAATGAGGTCTTGTGTGTAAAGCACTTAAAGCCTGTAATGTAAGGTACTTTAACTGCTGCTATTGTTGTTGCCTCCGCCACCCACATTACTGCTTCAGTTTCTGTAACTTCTGTTGGAAGGCAGTGTGGCCTAGGGATTAAGGCTTCTGACTCGAGTCAGGCTGCGTGGCTTTGAACTCCACTTCCGCTGCTTACTAGCTGTGTGATCCTGATCAAGTTTCTTAACCTCTCTGTGTCTCCGATTTCTCATTTGTAATGTGGATGTTAGTTGTACCTAACTGACACTGAATGGGAAAATAAAGCATTTATAATTGTGACTGGTTCTTAGCAATGTCAGTTATTGCTAGCTATTATCTTACTAATAGTGTGACTTTGGTCTCAGCTACTAATTTTACCATCCTTTCCTATGTTCACTGAATCCATGATAGACAGTTTATGAGCAAGTGCCTTTTGTGTGCTAGACATGCAAAGTTGTGACTGTGACTTGTTCTACCTTAACTCCAAATAATGCAGATGTTCTTGTTCTTGGGTTACTCCCTCCTCCTAGGAAACTCCTGACCTGAGAACTAGGAGACTGTGATTCTGTAAATGACTGTGCCTCGTGTCATGGTGGTTCACTGCCTCCCCACATGAACAGATTAAAATGCCAGCCCAGACATGACTCAGCTCAGAGGTGTTATAATGAGGTCACAGATGAGAAAGGGATTCAGAAACAAAGGTTACGTTGCTGTTGTCCTCATAAATACCTTGATCTGTTCCTAAGAGTCAGACTTCAGATCAGATTCATTTTAATTTGAATTCAGTTAATGTTTTCTGTCCAGGATGTTTAAAGGCATTGTAGGAATCACTTGAACCAAATAATTATTCCTTTTACTTTCACTAATTACCTCTTCCTTTCTACAGCGTGATAATCATGAGTGAATTGCATAATACCTCCCAGCAAGCCTGCAGATGCAATTGCCATTTTGTGTATTCATCACCAATAAAGTTGGCCAGTAACATTTTTAGCCTTAAAGTTTATACATTTAGTTTTTCTCTCTGACAGGGCTGACAGTTTACAGAAGAATCAAGATCTGGAATTTGAACGAAATAGAGAACGATTTGAATTTTTAAAGGTATGGGCAGAGCTGGTTCCCTGTGTTGGGTCTTGAAGTGTGTGGGATGTCAGTGCCAAGGAGATGGGCTGAATGGAAGTGTATCAGGCATTCACAGTGTTCTTTCCGTTGTTCAATTCTAGTGGGGTTCCCAGGCTTTCCGCAATATGCGGATTATTCCGCCTGGCTCAGGAATCATCCACCAAGTGAATTTGGAGTACTTGGCCAGAGTGGTGTTTGATCAGGATGGGTATTATTACCCAGACAGCCTCGTGGGCACGGATTCGCACACTACCATGATTGATGGCCTGGGCGTTCTTGGTTGGGGTAAGTGTCCTTCCAGGTGCCTTTTCCATGTAGCTGTTCTAGGGCATGCACCTGAGCTGGCTTCGATGCTGTTACGTCCCAAGAGCATAAATGTTCACGACCAGGAAAATCAGAGAGGTATTTTTGTCTGCATTGTTTGCTGGCTGTACTTCCAGTGCCTAGAAAAGTGCCTCGCGCCTAGTAGCTACTCAGTGAATTAGGTTTTTGGTTTGTATGCTATATGGTGGGGGTCACATTTCATTCTTTTTCCATGTGTTTCCCTTTATTACGGCATCTTCGTTAAATTTTTGTTTTTTCTTTCTTCTTTTCGCTTGTTTGTTTGTTTTTGGGAAGTGCATGGGCCGGGAATCGAATCCCAGTCTCCCACATGGCAAATGAGAAGTACTCCTGCATCCAAGTAATTAGGTTTTGAAAGAACTGGAATAAGAGGTTAGGAAACAGTAGATAAATGAGATTCACGTGGGTTGTTCATTAAACACAAAGGTTCCTGAACGCCCTGTCCAGTGGGGTGACGTCAGGGAGTTCTGACACAAGAGTTTGGGAGAACCACACTTTGAAAAACATTTGTTAAAAGTTCTATAGAGAGAAATAGAGAAAAGGTAACTGCTCTTTATAAAAACATGACTCAACTCTGTACTAGAAAAACCTCGTAACTGGGCTTATTACCTGTTAATGACATGGAATCTATGCCTGAGGGATATAGTGAGGCTTAAGGAAAGAAAGCATTGTTCTGGCGGAACAATTCATTGCAGGTGTGGGTGGCATCGAAGCAGAAGCCGTCATGCTGGGCCAGCCCATCAGCATGGTGCTCCCCCAGGTGATTGGCTACAGGCTGATGGGAAATCCCCACCCTCTGGTAACATCCACTGACATCGTGCTCACCATCACCAAGGTAACCATCTGCTGCCTCCTCTGTGGTCTGGGAAACTTGCATTGACAACCAGGGAGAAAATACATGATGAATCCCCCTTGTTTCCATGTGCTCTAGAAATTTTAGCAGACAGTATGATTAAAAATGAGATGCAATAAGAAGAGTATTTGTGGTTAAGTGGTAGACATTTATGTTTGTTTTACTCTTTTGTTGCTACATGGATCTTTAAAAAATTTTTTTTAGTTGTGAAATCATTCAAATATACAGAAACTAAAAAGGCAGTCATATGCCCCACTTAGACTTAAACAGATATTAACATTTTGACATATTTCCTTCAGAATGCTCTCTGTATGTGTGTGTGTGGGTATGTATATATATATATATATATATATATATATATTTTTTTTTTTTTTTTTTGCAAGTGCAGGCATTGGGAATCGAACCCAGGTCTCTGGCATGGCAGGCGAGAACTCTGCCTGCTGAGCCACCGTGGCCCGCCTTGTATGTATATTTTTTAAGAAGTAAAATGTAATATTTACAGCTAAAGCCACCACTCCCTATTTCTAGAAATAATCACTATTTGGAAGTTGTGGGAATCATTTCAGGCACATATTTTTATTTTTTACTACATTTTTTCCACATGGCTTGTCTTTACATGTAAATAGCAAATTAGTTCCATGAATAATATTTAATTTTTTAAGCCTCTTCTCTATAATATGATATATTGTAACAGATTTTCTCAAAGCTAGAAAATATGTTTTTTTTTTTTCTTCTTCAGCTTTTTTAGGAATAATCTTTCTTTAATGATTTGCTTGCTTTGCAAAAAGAAGGCAGTTTCTATTTGGAAGACTTTTGGAAATGTTATGGTTTTTTATTGGCACAAACAACTTGTTCTGTTTGTATAGCTTGCAGGCTTGGAGTCTTTTCAAAGGCTACTACTATACTGTAAAAAGCCATGAAAGTTTCTATTTGATTTAATCTTTGTGGAATTTAGAATTGGATTTATTTGAACACCATAAATAATTCTAGGTGTCTGTGCACTGTCCTTCAAATGTGGGATAATATAAAACGTAACCAAAAAATTTGGCAGAATCCTATGTAACCCAAAGAGCCCGTCTGTGTGTCTGTCCACAGTTCACATGGGGCTTCACGTGAGGCCAGGTCTGGGTCGTGGCTTATGTAGAAAAGCTGTGGGAAGTCAGACTGTCTCTGTCTTGGACCACACTGGACTTGTACCTGCATTCAAATTTGTTCATTATACCCTTGAAGATAACCCATCTACTTATTCAATTGGTGCAAGTAATAGTTTAGCATATCTAGGCACTTCCAGTGATCTCATTAAAGAAAGGGAATGTTTCGCATTTTGAAAAAGTTTTCTTAAAGTTACTTGTTTTAGGGGCATTATTTTACTTTTTTTATCAAAATTCTTTTGACATAATTAGATTTATAAACAAGTTGGTATAAAGATAGTGCGGAACTATGTACCTTTCTTCCAGTTTTCCCTAATGTTAACCTCTTCTCTAACTGTGGTATACTGATATTTTTTAAATCAAAACTAAGAAATTAAACTGATATGACTCTTTAAATAAACTACAGATTTCACCAGTTTTCAGTAATGCCATTTTTCTGTTCTAGGACCCAATAATCCAAGATACCACATTTCATTTCGTTAACACTACTTATTAAGTTTTATTTTTTTAATTATTGAAAAATAGGTTGGGTTAATTTATTAGAACAAATCTGGTAAGAATCACAAGGTGGTGGTTCTACATTTTAATATGAACTCTCAAGTGCCTCAAACCTCTTCTATTGTTTCTCTGCTTAGCACCTCCGCCAGGTTGGGGTTGTAGGAAAATTTGTCGAGTTCTTTGGGCCAGGGTTAGCCCAGTTGTCCATTGCTGACCGAGCTACGATTGCCAACATGTGCCCAGAATATGGAGCGACTGCTGCCTTTTTCCCAGTTGATGAAGTTAGTATCAAGTACCTGTTGCAGACAGGTAAGTGCAGGACCAGAAAGCTCCTTGTAGAAGTTTCATAGAATGCTTAGCCTTGGAGCACTGGCTTCTTTCTGCCTTTGCCCCTCAGAGTGCATTGGGTCAGATTTCCACTCTTTTTTTCCTTCTGTGGAGTCCAAATAGTTGTTAGAGTTGAAAGAAGGCTGTGGTAGAGATGGTGTGGCTGATTGAAAGAGCTTGGGTACTCTGGGAGCCTGATGTCATACTGGTCTTCTGCTACTAGTTATTTCACTTTAAGCAAGTGGTCTTAATAACAGTGACCAGCATCGATGGAGCACCTGTTGTGTACCTGCTGTACCAGGCCCTTGATATGCATTTGCTCTCATCCTCTTTGCAGACTGATAGGGTTGATTGATTGGTTAGTTGCTTGATTAATGAATAAGAAGGAAAGCAGAGGATCAGAGAGGTGGGGTATATTATTCAAGGCTAATAAATCATGGAGCTAGTATCCAAACCCACAGCTGCCTGGCTCCAAACGGGCAGCATGCCTCGACTCCCCGTTCAGGCTCTCCAGTAGTTAAAAAGTGATCCTGCATATGAGGGCATTTTGAAACATCGATGGTTTTTTAACTTAGTATTTATTTGTTTAGAAATTTGACTTTAAATTTGGAAAAGCCTTTTTTAACATTTCTTAAGCTTATTTTTAAAATATAAAGTGTTCATTCAATCTGTCAAGGTCAAGTCAAGATCCCAGATATATAGTAGTATATACAATATATAGACACTACCCTCATGGAGCTTACATTTTAGTGGGGGAGAGAGTGAACAAAAAACCACATAAATACATCAGCGTAATAGTGAAAAAGAGAGCAGGGGAGGTGGTTGAAATAGCCAGAAGGTACTATTTTATATGTAGGAAGATCGGTAAAGGACTCTTGGAGAAGATAAAATTTGAACAAAACCTGAGTAAACCGAGAGGACAAACCTTGGAAAGTGGAAACCACAAGTACAGAGATCTAAGACAGAAACAGGCTTGATGTGTTCAGTGGACGACAGGGAGGTTTGTGTGGCTATAGCCCAAGGGTTGAGGAAAGGTGACGGGAGGTGAGCTGTCAGGGAGTGGTTGGGGGCCAGTTTACTGGGTCATTCTGAACAAGAGAGTGACATGAAATCATTTTTATTTTTAATACCGCATTCTCATTGACAAAGATGGGAGAGAGGACCTTTTATTTTCCAAAGGACTTTTTAAATTGCAGCTACATTATTAAAGAGAAAAGGGAATATTACAAACACAGGCCGCCTCATCCATGTCAAGCATTTACTATTAAAGGGTTCCAGTGTCTAGTGTTTGCTGTGAGTCATCAGGAGTAGTGGACATTGAAAGTAGGCGCTGGGTCCACTTACCCTGGCTAAACTGAAGGACAGAAGCAGTGCACATGTCTTGATAATGTTTCATGAGAATCTTACTCCAAATAAAACTTTCTTCTATAGCCCGAGGAAAATCCTCTGGAAGTAGTGAAGATTTGACCAAAAAAAAGTTTTAAAAAGTGTCCTTATTGAATAAAGCCACTTTGGAATTGATTAATTGATACCTCCCTCATACATCCAAAGAATTTAAAGTTAAAAAGATGTAGAAATAAAAGGACAGAATAAATAATTGAGGTAATCAGCCTACGGAGGGGCTGTGGGTTGGGAAAGGAGGAGAAAGGTAGAAAAATAAATCCAGAGGTAAAATTAGTTTTTATGGCACTCGAGGCATCCAGTAAATGTGGTTCTCAACTTCTTAGTGATCTGGCACCAAATTCATAACATCTGTTAAACTGGGGAAAAAAAGCCTGTGGTTTCAGAAAAGGTCTCATACTGAGACCTGAGAGAAATTTCTCCTGTGCATCTTCATGAACAGCATTGCCAGGGATAGCGTGAACATAGGCTCAACAACAGATCCTAGCAAATGTGTTAATGAAGCTCATACAGCTGTCTTTTATGAGGTCCAGGAAAACTGAAGACCTTTACAAGTCGGTTCAATCAAATACACGAAACATGTTCATTATCTATGGGTCCAAGAATCAAGCTCTTACACAGTCTCATTTGACTATAGGAAATGGGTAGACTGTGTGCCATTGGGCACACTTTGTGACTATTATCTCCTACAACCAGAATCTTGATAAGGATTAAACAGCAGAGGGTTCAGGGTTATATTCTTGGTGATACAGCATAGTCAGTTAAGACTTTGGACTTTGGAGTCAAATTCGGCTTTAAATCTTGGTTCTTCTGTTTACTGGCTGTGTTCTATGAGAAAGTAAATGATGACTTAATCTTCTTGAGTCATGATTTCCTCATTTATAAATGAGAAGGATAATAGTGCTTGTCTCATAGAGTTGCTGCAAAAATTAGTTGAGATAATGAATTTAAAATATTAGTACACGCTGCCAGATACATAGGAAGTGGTTGATAGCTGGTGGTTTGCAGTGGGGGGTATTATTTTAATAATAATGAGTAATGCAGAGAGTCTTTGTGACCAGTTGAAGCATATGCAAAGTGTACTTGGATAATTGGCTAAGGTTTGGGATCCTCTTAATTAAGGGCCATAACAAAAAAAGAGCGGTAGGGGTGGGGTCATACCTTAGAACCAGAATCTTCTGAAAATATAGCCTCTTTGGAAAGAACAACAGGTCAGTTAATGCAATAAACAGCAATAGCAGCAGCTGGAGAGTTTCAAACTTATTTGCCTGAAAGCTGAAATATCAGCAAAGCTTTTGGAATGTGTTTAAGTGAAATAAATGAGTATAACTTGTATAACTGTTGGTGGAGGCATTAGTTTATAGTCTTTAACCAGGAAATATTAACATTTGTTACTTATTACTCCTTAAAATGCCTGTTTAGGTCGTGATGAAGAAAAAGTTAAGTATATTAAAAAATATCTTCAGGCTGTAGGAATGTTTCGAGATTTCAGTGACTCCTCCCAAGACCCAGACTTTACCCAGGTATGCGAACACCTTCCAGCAAACATGACTCCTCTTCTTCAAGGCTCCCGTTTTAGTTGTGTGGTGCTTTTTCCCTTAGGGGCAAGGAGAGGGACTGTACTTGTAGGAAATTAGTAACTGCCTAGTCATTTCAGGAGACAAGGGTGTTAAAAGGTTGAAAAATTGAAAGGACAGGAGAAGTGCAAACCTAACAAAATAACATAACTTCTTACATTTGTGCTCTGATCTAATCATTATAAATTGGGTGTGCTCCCCTTTGCAAATTACTGATCCACCCTCTTATACAGAGGACTGTTGAAGAAGGACATTACTAGAGGAACTAAAGGTATTTAAAGGTCAAGCCCATCATTATTGTATGTGGGGAAAGAAATGGAAGTGTGAGCATATCAGTACTTCTGTTTATCTGGGGACAAGAGAGGTTCCTTCCTCCTTTTTCCTTATTCACCTTTATTTTGTAGAATACAAACTGAATTCACATTTTCCCCCGCAGCCAAGGTTGGCAGGTAAACTAATTATAGGACCCTTATTTTGTTTTATACTGTGAGGGAAGGGATTAATCAATTAAACTAATGTCGGTTTGTTTCCTGGCATTGACAGCTTAATATCTGCATCCCCCCCCCCCCCCAAAATCATCTTAGAAGAAATATAATGGTTTAGGTATCATTTCCATAGATAACCTAACTCAGACTAACTTAAACAACAAAAAGAATGTACGAGCTGCTTTACAAAGGTCGATGAATGAAGGACGCTGGGCAGCAACTGCTGGTCTTGCTGAGAGGTAGCAGGACTTCCTGCCTGTTCCAGGCTACTTAAGCACCCATCTCGATACTGGGAAATCAGTCAGTGAAGTGTTAAGATGGGCATTGGCTTCCTTGCCTGTGAATGTGGTGGTTTTCTTTGTTGTTTTTGTGGTGGTGTTTTAAATTCTCTGGCATGGCATATATTTCTTCTTTGTGAGTATAATGAATTTTACAGTTCCTTTTCTTCTTGGGTGAACAGGTTGTGGAATTAGATTTGAAAACAGTTGTGCCTTGCTGTAGTGGACCCAAAAGGCCTCAGGATAAAGTTGCCGTGTCTGACATGAAAAAGGACTTTGAGGACTGCCTTGGAGCTAAGGTAGGGGCTGGAAGAGGCCAGTGGAAATCCTCCCAAACCTACCCAGGTTGATAGTGCCCAGTGCCTCACTCACCGATGACTCTTCCTGCAGCCTGGTGTGGAGGGATCCACTTCTCCATTCTCCAATCCTTACTGACTCCCCCACTAACTGAGGGCTGGGCAACTTCCTTAGAGCACATGACCGTCTATAAACAGCTCAGCCGCTCAAGTGACCTTTTTAACCACATGATTCTCACCACATTGTTTGCCCTACTCGCCCCAGCTTTTCAGGCCATTGTACTTTTGGTCAAGCCATTTCCTGCCTGACTGTTTCTTCCCCATCACTACATGTCCCAGGCTGTCAGTTCCTAAAGACTCAGTTCACATACCAGCTCATTCACAATGTGGTCTCAGACTGTCGCGGCAGAAAGACACCTTTCCCTCGTCTGAATCTTTGTGCCACTTCATGTGAAACCCTTTCATGGCATTTCATATTCTCTACCTTACATGTTGGTACTTTATATTATTTACATGTCTGATTTCCCTTACTGGACTATAGATTTGAGGTTAAAGTGTGTGTTGGAATTGCCTCTGTATTCTACAAAGTACCTACGTAGTGTGACATCTTGCATGTAGATTTTCAATGAATATTTCCTGAATAAGTGATTAAGATGGGATGGATTTTATCTATGGGACTCCAGCATTGTATCAAATGTTCAACTAAACTTTGCATTATTGTTCATGGTTAATTGGATCTGGCCACAATGGTACTTTTCCCCACATTTCCATAATGTGAGAACAATAACCACAGTCTGTATCCATAAACCAAACCATAACATCATTGAGTTCTATTTACACTATGAACTTAATTTGTCGGTTTAGCTTGTCTATGTTTGAGGTGAGAAGAAAGTAACTGTTAATAATTTCCAATCAGAGCAAAAGATTCAGAAACCTTGATTGCCTTTTGTGAAGATTTAAGTAAAGAGAACTTCACTTTAATTTTTCTGTAGCATTTCAGAGTTTACTGGCCAAGATATTTATGTTTTGTTAAGAATTGGGCTTTAAAGTTATAGTTGTCAAAATATTTCTTCTTCCAAAGTGAGAACTTTTGACCACATATATGCATATTTTTTCCCTACAGCAAGGGTTTAAAGGATTCCAGATTGCTCCAGATCATCATAATGACTATAAGATGTTTACGTATAATAATAGTGAATTTACTCTTGCTCATGGTTCGGTGGTAATTGCTGCCATTACCAGCTGCACAAACACCAGTAATCCCTCTGTGATGTTAGGAGCAGGTAAGTGCATTTGACTCCATCCCCAAGGTGCTATGGCCAGGTAGAGAGACGTCTTCCAAGGCATGACCCAAGGCCTCGACTGAGTTCAGTGTGTAGTTCTCTGAACCCTGTCTTTTCCAAATGCAGAGATTTACTGGCCCAGAAATATCTACACAATAAATAGTATCCAAAGCAAAGTATTTCAGGTAGAATACATAATGTGTTTTTTTCTTTCTCTTTGGAATTGACTCAGAATATCATAGAAGAAAACAGAAGACACTGAATTTCTGAAGCACAGAATCTTATTTTAAACGTTGGAAGGAAAAAAATCTTTTCATTTCACAGACTTTGTTCACTGTAAAACCCCTGATGTAGCTTTTTGTACAGCAGAATTTAGTACTGTCTTTAATGCATTGGCAAGTGGTGTCTGAATTAGGGCACAGGGCACTGGATAAAAATCAGCGTATCTGACCTGTTATGCAACTCCGGTTAAGTAGTTAATATTTAAATGCATGGTTTCACTAACATAAGGTCTCGTTAGTTTCCAAATTTTTAATCATTCCCAAAAGTTTCTCTTGAGTCTGTCTATAGATCAAACAATGTCAACAGTTCTTTCTTTGATGTGCACAAATGCATAGAGAAAACCTTCTTCATCTAAGACTTCATCTCTTGCCACCTACGTGTCCCTTGTCTGGAGTTTTATACCCTCACCCCCACTCCTAATTTCTTTCCTAATTCTAAAATGATAACTTTCTAAGACAGAACACTCAGTGTTCCAGTAACGGTTTTTGTATTTGCTGAAAGCCCAGTGGCCCAGGAGCACTTGATCTTCTCCTTAGAGAATTATCTGTGTGCTATATTTTTACTTCTACGTTGTCTGTATTCCTCGCCAACTAGTACACAACTGCTAACTGAAAGGGCCCTTCCAGTTATGATTTTCATCCAAATAAAATATAAGTAGAGGGTGCACAGGTGGTTCAGTGGTAGAATGCTCACCTGGTACGCGGGAGACCTGGCTTCGATTCCCGGACCATGCACCCCCCCCCCAAAAAAAACAAGACATAATTAGAAAGATCATTTTCCCTCCCAAAATTAAAATCTCATTCTGTAATATATTCCTAAGTGATTTACCTCTTAAAAAAGAAAGGAAATTTCCTTCCTTATTTCCATAACCAATTTTGAGTTTACTGTATACAGAAAAATGATTTTGGGCCAGGAAGCTTTTGATTTCTGTTAGGCAGCAGAACTAGCAGAAGGCACCAGCATAAGGGGGCTTTGTCTGGCAGTGGCAGGAAAAACAGACTGAAAAGTCAGTCTCTTTCCTGAACTGTCCCCGGCACCCAGAGCAAGTGGCAACCCACCGTCTTATTTGTGTTTACCATTTCACAGGATTGTTAGCAAAGAAAGCTGTGGCTGCTGGCCTGAACGTGAAGCCATACATCAAAACGAGCCTGTCCCCTGGAAGTGGTGTAGTCACCTACTATCTAAGAGAAAGTGGAGTCATGCCTTATCTGTCTCAGCTTGGGTGAGGGGGTGTTTTTCTTTTACACCATTGCTTTGTTGTATTTTATTCCACATGTATCTTGCTATAGCACCTTATCAGACTTATGCTTGTCTGATAACATCTAATTGCATAGTCTTTTACCAGATGGCAAATCACCTTAAGCCCTTAAATACCAACTAAGCAGGCCCTCCTGTATAGTAGTGCTGGCTGTTCATCACACAAAGCTGCGCGGGTGGAGGGGTTGGGGGGAGCTGAAATCGGGCCTGTGCTCTGCATACCAAGCCTTGTTCTTGTGTGCACAGACTCGTGGAGGAGGGGGTGCCTTTTTCTCATTTGCACAAAGGAATCCCTAGGGCTAGCAGTGGCCTTCAACTGAGAGTCTGCCCTTCTGTGTGAAAATAGGTATTTACCATGGCTAAAAACATGCACATTCCTTGAGGTTAGTTATTTGTTGCCTAAATACAGTTTAACCGTTTTCCCCATTATTCATAATTTGGTTGATGCTGATTTTAATCAGGTGCTTCATAAAATAGTAAATGCGAGACATTAAGTGGTATGTCTGATGTCAACTTTTAAAAGTTCTATATCACTCAAGAATAATGTTTTAGTTTGCTAAAGCTGCCAGAATGCAGTATATCAGAAATGGATTGGCTTTTATAAAGAGGATTTATTAAATTACATGTTTACAGTTCTAAGGCCATAAAAATGTCCAAACTAAGGCAACCGGTGAAGGATACCTTGATTCAAAACAGACCGATGTCTGCCACGGGGAAGACCTATGGCTGCCATTTGAGGCCCTGGTTCCCAGTTCCATTGCTTCCAGCTTCTGATTCCAAAATGTTACCCTTTTTCAAGGACTCCAGTAAACTAATCGAGACCCACCTTTAGTGGGCAAAGTCACATCTCCATCGAATCAAAAGGCCACACCTTCTCCATAGATACTATTATGTGGTCAAAAGTCATGCCCAAAATTGAGTGAGTCAATCTCTATGAAAGCAATCTAATCAAAGGTTTACATCCTACAGTAGGTCTGCCCCCACAGGATTAGATTAGGATAAAGAACATGGCTTTTCTGGAATACATAACAGTTTCAAACTAGTGCAAATAATGATATTGATATATTTATATATATATTATCAGCAGGGGTCGCTCACTGAACCTTGGTTCTCCTTCTTGTGCTTCCCTTTTGGTGTCTAGGTTTGATGTTGTAGGCTACGGCTGCATGACCTGCATTGGCAACAGTGGGCCCATACCAGAGCCTGTGGTGGAAGCCATTACACAGGTATTACAGCGGAGCGTGTGGGTCTTCGGAGCTGTTGTTGCTTTTCATACAATAGGTCACAAAAATGCTGGTAGTTTCAAGAAGGTCCAGGAAAGCAGGGAGTATGTTGAAGAGTGTGGTCCTTAGAGTCAGGTTAAACTTACCAGCTTTATAACCTTGGCCAAATTAACCTCTTTGTGTCTCAGTTTCCACATCTGTTAAATGGAAATGGTAATAGTACCTGTCTCTTAAAGTTGTGAGAATAAAACAATAATGGACATAAAACACAGTGCAGTGCTGGTACACAAATGCTCAATAAATGCTGTTTTTTTACTACAGAGGGTTCCAGAACTGTTGGTTCTCCTGGTAACTTAAAATTTGTTCAAAGTCAGACAAGTCTCCATACAAATGAATCTAAACCAAATTGCATCGGCTTCGTTTTGGTCCCGCAAAATTTGTAGTCTTTAGAAATATTATTTGGTTTGCTGTGCATTAATTATAGAATCCATGCAGGTCCTTGTGGCTTCCTTTAACTTCCAACCTTTAGTCTTAACCGTCTATTCTTAGAACCCTGGCAGCAAAATCCAGATATTTCCTCTGACACGTAACCTCTTGTTTTCTTGAGAGCAGAAGCCACTGGACATGTCTGTTTGCTTCTTTCAGCCCAGAGCATCTGCTGCAAGATGCCCTGTGTACTCTTCTCCCCTGCAGTAGAAGAGGACCAGATGAAACGGCAGCTTAAAGAACACCATGCTGTGATGTAAAGGCTTTTGCCAATGGTCTGAGATGAGAAGCCTACACAGTCTTCTCTGTGTAACCTGATTTTTCTTTTGTCACATACAGGGGGACCTTGTAGCCGTTGGGATTCTGTCTGGGAACAGGAATTTTGAAGGTCGCGTCCACCCCAACACACGGGCCAACTATTTAGCCTCTCCTCCCTTAGTAATAGCATATGCGATTGCTGGGACCATCAGGATCGACTTTGAGAAAGAGCCATTGGGTAAGATTTGATTTTTTTTCCCCAGTGAAAGCCAAAACATTAACTGAAAGAAAGTTGCTTATTTCCTTTTCCTTAATAAAAAATAAAGGATGGACCCTCCAAGATAAGAAAGGAGAATCTTTTCTTTATTCCCAATACACAGCTAAGACCCAACTGAAATAGTCAAAGAAGAATTTACTGAAGGGCAAGGAATGACAAAAGGGAAATAAATACCAGAAGTTCGTGGTATTCTGGCTTCTTCTCCTGTGTTCCTCTTTCCAGCTTCTATGTTAATGATTGATAACGTTTTAAAATATGCTCTGTAGGTATACATTCCAGATATTTCAGCTTCTCAAAATTCAGGGGAAAATGATGTTTTGTCTCCTTTTCTCTAGTTTTCTTGATAGCGTCAACCTCCTGAATCTGTTCTAAGCAGATTGGATAATGTGGAAACAATGCCCCTTAAATTTACTTTTAAGAAATCATAACTTAGAGGTAGATAATAATGAAAATCGTGAAAATTTTCTCACTAATAACCATTTCTCCCCCCTCAGGGGTAAATGCAAAGGGACAACAGGTATTTCTGAAAGACATCTGGCCAACTCGAGATGAAATCCAGGCAGTGGAGCATAAGTATGTCATCCCTGGGATGTTTAAAGAGGTCTATCAGAAAATAGAGGTGAGGCCCCTACTGCCCACCCCGCCCCCCAATTACCTAAGGGAAAGCTGCTCCTTTGCATCCTGTCTGTACACCTTAAGGCTAACAGGAGTGTCAACTATAGAAAGTAACATCTCTTTCTTCACACAACCTGAGAAGTGGTTCTCAGTCATTGTTCTCCTGCCTCTCACATTTTTATAAACCCCACGTTCCCTCGTGTCCCGAGATATGGACAAAGGTAGACGGCATCCTCAAGAGAAAAGCCTCCACTAGCTTTTCTGTAACTCCACCCTTTTCTCAGATGCCTTGAGATAGTGTGTCATTGTGGTTGAGGAGCCTGGTGTCGTTCTTCTGTTACTGAGATTAAGTCAGTGGTTTGGCTGCATTTCTCAGAATATATTATTCTGGCCTTAGCCGGTGGCTTGAAGTGAGAAGACAGCGTTTTCTGGGGAGCAGGGTAAAACGGGGATCACGTTCAAGCTCTGAGCCCTCCCTCAGGCTACTCATTGGGAAATCAGGGAGGCTGGCAGGCACTGAGTTAAACGCTTTTCTCCAAAGACAGAGTTAATGGACCCGTGAAGAGAATTCAAGCCAATTTTAGTGCATGGCAGCTATCATTTCCTATTCGGTATCTGAGCGACCTGGACGTCCACTTCCCAAAATGTCCAGAGAGTAAAAAACTTCCCCTTTGATACAACCGAGATTATTATTTCATAAGTTATTTATCAGAATATATGTTTATTGCCTATTGCCACACAACAAATTATCCTAAGACTTAGTGAGTTAAAACAACATATATATATATTATCTCACAGTTTCTGGTTCAGGAATCCAGGTGCAGCCTAGTTGGATGTCTCTGCCGTCACAGGACTCCAAACTTGGTGCCACCCAGGGCAGCGGTCTCGTATGCAGGCTCAGCTGTGGGAGGATCCACTCTGAGCTCACTCGTGTGCTGGCAGGATAAAGCTCCTCGCTGGCTGTTAGTAGACACCTCCCCTCCTGCCTTGCCACATGGACCTCTGCACAGGACAGCTCACAACACGGTAGCTGGCATCTGCCACAATAAGGGAGGGAGAGATCAAGAGAGGAGCCCCGTGGCTCAGCCCACAGTCAGGAAGAGATCCCCTAGGGCGTGACAACCAGGGCATGGGCTCCTTGGGGAGGTTTTAGAAGCTGCCTACCACAGGACCTGTGCAGTTTAAAGTTACCTGATATGGCATTAGCATACTGTAAAGGAACTCTTTTGTTTGACCATGTAGAATAAGAAATGTTTTTATTTACTTTCGGGCTGAATGTATGTTTTGTGTTTACATGTTAAATTTTTCCTAGAATGGAATGTGACTAGGTCTGACTTTTTTTCTTTTCTTTTTTTTCTTTTTTTAAGACTGTGAATGAAAGCTGGAATGCCTTAGCAGCCCCATCAGATAAACTGTATTACTGGAATCCCAAATCTACATATATTAAATCACCACCATTTTTTGAAAACCTGGTATGGCTCCATATTTTTTAATAAAATGGGTTCTTCAAAAGGTTTCTTCCCTAATAAAAATTTGCTTTATTACCCATACTCTTGCTTTGACCATGCTCTTGCTCTGACCACTCATTTCATTAAAACCCCTTGCAAGCCACGTCAGATGCTGCTGAGGGTAGTTTTAGGAGGCTAGGACATTTGTAGAAAGCCAAAAATCTCTCTGTCCAAGGATTCTGCGTGGCAGTGTAGATGCACTAAACATAGGCTCAGTAAAGTCTGAGGGACTGTTCCAGGGAAGCATCCCCAGGGCATGCCGTATTTGAATCTTATACACATAAAAACACGTTCTTTGGGATGGGGATGGGAGTTGAAGCCAGGAATCTGGTTGTCCTCAGCATCTGAGGAGTTCTGCAGATAGGAAGAAAGACTTATTTGCAGCTGCAACCCTATTGCTTTTAAGGGGATAATGCCAATACTTTTCCCTCCTTTCAAGGATGAGTTATGAATGCTTTGAGTACATTCACCTTTGTATTCTAAGCATCCCTGATAAAACCCAGAAGACTAGAATTTTCTGTGCTTATGTGAAGCGCTGTCATTTAGTTTGGGTTCTCAACAGAACCACTGCTGTTGAGGCTCACTGGTGGCTGGTTTGAAAAAACTTGGGCAAACACTGACTTGTATTCCTTTCTAGACTTTGGATCTTCAGCCTCCTCAATCTATAGTGGATGCTTATGTGCTCTTAAATTTGGGAGATTCAGTAACAACTGACCACATCTCTCCAGCTGGAAATATTGCAAGAAACAGCCCAGCTGCTCGCTACTTAACTAACAAAGGGTGAGTGTGAGTGGGGGGAGGGGGAACAAAGAGTAAGAGACAAAAATGGAGTAAATTAGACCTGTGTTCCTCTTTTCACATATGCATCTCTTTGGAATCACACTCTGGTTTTATACTGAACCGTGGGGCTTGGAAGTTGCTCTTTCTGTTTGCTGCTTACTACCTTCCCTGGAGAGTCCATCAGCACATGAAACCCAGCAAGAGGAGAGGAAGGAAGAAAGATGACCTTCTTTTTGAGCAAGTGCACTTATTAGGCTCAGCTGCCATCTCTGTCCCCAACTTGGCTAATTGTTAAAATAGCAGGCTCTTCTCTTAACCTGTGCTATAGCCTGGTCGTTCTTCAAGCACATGGCAGGGATATAAACTGAACTTCATTGCCATGTCCCCTAATGTTTATGGAGGACTTTTTGGAGACTGTGCAGTTTATGCAACAGTGCATTGATCCTTCTGGCATATACTGATATTAGTAGGTATTATATCAATATTATCTACTTTTACCTAATATGCCAATATTAGTTGAGGTTTGACTTTATATGAAAGTCATCTGGGGACATAAAAATTCCTGGTTCCCATTCCCACCTTCTGAATCAGCCTCTTCCGGGAAGGAACCCAGATAATTAGTGTCTAGACAATCCCAATACAAAATTGAGGAATAGAATCCAAATACTTCAACTTCAGATTGGTGATTCTTGACTTCTTTTGAGACGGGGTCTCTTAAGGGAATTGAATGAAAGCAAGTTTAACTTCCTTCCCAGAAAAACACACATTCCCACAGTGTATTGGATACAATTTCAGGGATTTGTAGATACACACATCTGCTCCTAAAGCCTGTTTATAGAATCTCTCAATTCACAAATTAGATCTTATTGGCACTCACACCCACCCCCTAGCATTCTACAGCTCAGTGATCTGGTCACCGTGTTCTTTATAAGAGGTTGTTCTAATATCACAAGGTTTCCTTTCATTAGGTCCATCTGCAAAATTTCTTTCTGGCTTCAAGACCAGGACAGCTGTGCTGCTTGTCTGTACACTGCTTTGTTTTTTAATCTTCTGAGAATTGTAAAGTATGTTGCCAGTGGAGTGTCTTCTTTTCTCTGCATTGATTTCTGGTTAGTTCAGGGACAAATTTGAACCTCCCTCTGCCTGGTTTGTAGGATGTTATCTGTGTTTTTCCCAACTCTTGGCACCATCTGACTTGTCTACCCTGCTTATTCTTTTTCCTTCCATTTTCTCACTTATTTTAAATTTGTTGTAGCTTATCTTATATGAATTTTTATGGGCTACCTAAATGAATAAGTAAAATACTCCTGTTAGAATCCTCCTGATTTTTCTGCCCAGGTTTTTAAGATTGTAAATTGACCTCAGGAGGTATTGATTTCCACGCTTCACCACCCCTCTCCTCAACTCCCGCCCTGCCCTCAGTTGAAACTATGGGAACAGCTTTTTCTGCCTTGAAGTACAATGCTTAGTAGAGTTAGAGAAATAAGCTAGGTTTATGATTGTATTTTCCCTTTCTTGGTGTAAACTTTAATCTTCACTCAGTTCACTAAACTAGCCCCCTCTCGCTTCGTATAATTAGCCTAACTCCACGAGATTTCAACTCCTACGGCTCCCGCAGAGGTAACGATGCCATCATGGCACGGGGGACATTTGCCAACATTCGCTTGTTAAATAAATTTTTGAAGAAGCAGGCACCACAGACTATACACCTGCCTTCTGGAGAAATTGTGAGTATTGTTTCTTCTGCTGTTTCCAGAAACCAGCATTTGCCAGGCTCTGGGTGGTTGGATGTTTACATGGTTACCTTCGTTTTGTTCTTAATTTTTCTTCACAGCCCTATACTGTGAACTAAACCTCTGGTTTCCTATAGTCCCTCCTGACAGCTGTCCATATGTGTTGAGTTTAGCATCGATGGCAATGCCCTCGAAACTGCAAAACCTCCCCTCTTAATAGAGCCACTGCAAAAAGGAGGCCCGAAGCTGGGATCCTGCTGGCTAAAATGGAGAAGGGAGCTACAGTAAGTTTTAATCAAGCCTAAGAATTGGGGAGATAGGAGGAGCATCCCTTATCCAAAGATAAGTTTGCTAGTCTTTGTCAGGAGTTTGCAGTGCTTGGCTCCATGGAACACCTTGTCATGTTAGAGGTGTTTTTAGGCCTTTTATTTTACTCATGTATTCATTCACTCAATATTTGTTCAATCCTTAAAAAAAACAAAAACCCTCCCTTCTTCCTAATTAGCAATTTGTATCATGGATAAACTAATCCTCTTCTGATTTCCTGGGAGGTGAGCCCAAAAAACTTCTGAATGAAACGTCATTAGCTCGGAGTACTAGTGGGGAGAAGGGGACAGATTCTGGGCTAAATAGAGGATATTAATGAAGAAATACTGTTGTATGACTCGGTTAGCATTTAATTTAATTCACTCTATCCACTAGGTAAAGAGGTTGTGGAGAGGTCCTTGGGGCCTTGTCTGGGTCTTAATTGGTCATTTGTAGTTATATATTCCAGCAGGAATTGTTTATTTACAGATGGGAAGCATGTGGGAGGTGGGGAAAGCCTACATGTGGGGTCAGTCAGACCTGGGTTCAAGTTCCCACTCTTGACCAGCTGTGGAGTCTTTGGCAAGTTATTCCTTCTCCAAGTCTCATTTACCTGTGAAGTAGAAGTAATACCTGCCCCATAAGACTCTGAGGCTCAAAATGAAGTGAAACAGGGCAGGCCACAGTGGCTCAGTAGGCAGAGTTCTCGTCTGCCATGCCGGAGACCTGGGTTCGTTTCCCAATGCCTGCCCATGCAAAAAAAAAAGAACAACGTGTAAACTCTAACACAGTCTCTGGCACATATAGTAAGTCCTCAACTTCAGTTCCCTTCCCAGCAAATCCTGTGAAACTGCTTGGAAACTGATTAAGCTACTGCTAAATAACCCCAGCAATTTAATTTAATTTTTTAACTTTTTTTATTGTGTAGTATAAAATATATACAAAGCAGAGAAAGAAAAAAGCAGTAAGTTTCAGAGCACTCTTCAACACGTAGTTACAGGACAGATCCCAGAGTTTGTCATGGGCTACCATACCATCATCTCAAATTTTTCCTTTTAGCTGCTCCAGCATATAAAAGGCTAGAAGGAATATTTTTTTATCATCACAATTGATTTTTTTTTTCTTTTTTGTGAAAAAAAATATATACAAAAAAAGCAATAAATTTCAAAACATGCCCAACTTATTTTTAAATAATATTAGCTGATATTTATGTAGGACTTAATATATTCCAAGTACTGTTCTAAACTCTTTGCATATATACCTTGTTTAGTCCTCATAACAACCTTTAGAAATATGTACCATAATTGTCCACGTTTTAAATTGAGAACCGGAATCACAGAAAGGTCATATAACTCTCTGAAGCTGCACCTAAGATAAACTGAGATTAGAACCAAAGGAATCTGGAGAGACACCTGGACAAAGAACAGAGGGATTAAAAAAAAGGAAGAAAACAGACAACGTCGATAAAATTTTCAGGAAAAAATTTTTTGTCTCCTCAAATAAATGAGATGGTTTTCTGTAGCTATAAAATAACATTCAGAGGACAAGAAAGAACTCTTTAAATAAATTTTTAAAAAATGCTCCCCTCAAATTTTTTCAAAGAAATGGTTGATTAGCTAAGAAAATCTCCCAAAAGGTAGAACAGAAAGGCAAAGATAAAGAAATTAGACAGAAAATGTAAGAAAGTTTCAGACTGAACTTGAGAGGCCCAATATCTGATAGAGAACAGAGAAATAGAGGAGAGGGAATGATCAGAGATTACAGAATTACACAAGATTATCAAAATCACACAAGAAAAATTTCCCAGACTGAAGCATCTGAGACTCCAGGTGGAAAAGGCCCACGGAGGACCCAGCCAGATGACTAGGAAAGGCCCACTTCATGTCAAATCAGGAAGTCAAGAACCACAGGGATAAAGAATAGCTTCCGCAAGAAGAGTTTGGCAAGAAATAAAAAGCACACATACAAAAACTGGATCAGAAGTGCACCAAGTTTCTGACAGCAATGCTGGATAGTTAGACGAGGAAGTTGATTTGCACCCTTAAATTCTGTGCCCATCCATCATACTACCAGTCAAATGGAAGTAAAGTGATGATACATTTACATGCTTAAATGCTTAAAAAATAGCCCCCATTCACTCTCTCAAGAAACTGCCTTGTGAATGTGTTCCCTCTAAAAGGGGGGTAAATTTAAAAAGGATAAGATGTGGGATCCAGGTAGCAAAATGACAGGGAACGCACAGGATGTTGGTGAAGGAAGATTCCTCTGTAACAGCAATTACATACTCACCAGCAGGAAAGGGCCCTTGGCTGCCCAGAAACAAATTCTCTTTTCCAAGCCTAGAGAGCAGTTACTCTCCGCTGGAATAGGACTGAGGGATGTCCCCAGGGAAAAAGATTTTAAAATGATGGATCAACTGATATGTTTGAATGTTTTGAGAGAAGATATGTACTTTAGGTAGGGCATTTGGGAATTAATTACTATGTAGAGATTACAGGAGAAGCTTTAAAAATTGTCAAGAAAGGAAATCATAGTACATTGTGTGGCTCAGCTGTTGAGAGCATTTACATAATCATGTAAACCCCAAATATTGATGTACCTATAATATGAGGTAACTCCATCTAAGGAGGGGAGGGGTCTGGAAGGGGCAGGGTGTGATTGAGCAGGCTAAATCCTCATCAGAGTAGGAAATCGGTAAATAGTAAAACTGGAGAAATCAAGAACTAGCAATATAAACATGATACTTGGTGATATTGAGACAATAGAAGATACATGTCATCTTTTTTAGAAGAGAGGGTGAGTCTAAGGAGCTATCACTTTAGAAGCTGTTTAGTTACCTCCACATGGCTCATGAAATAAAAAAGAAGGGAAACCAGAATTCCAGACCTGCTTGGTCCCTGTGGTTTTAGGTAAATAAACTACTTTGCCATGAGATTATCAGCTTTGCAGTTGATTTGAAAGCACTTTTTAGAACACTCTCACATTCTTAATACTCAAATGCAGTAACAAATACCTGCAAATATCAGGTAGGTTGTTTCTTTCTGGTCTTTGAAAGGACCAAAATGTTGGTTGGCAAAAGGTGGATTTTACTGTTTCTGTATTCATAAGTTCTGTCCCAATGGAAACATTACAGATCCTACTCAGATTTAAGTAATGCCACAAGACATTAGCCACAGACTCCATCAGTCTACCAAAATACTAATCCGTGGATGCCTACTTGAGAGTCTGGATAAATACCTTTCTTGGGCTCCTTTCAAATGAAACACTGTCTTTTGAGGGATTTTTGTTTCCTCAGTTACATAGCCGAGAAAAATAATTGTTTCATTACTCAATCACTAGTGATAATATCAGATGTCTTTTTGAAGTCTCAGCTCAGCAGAATATTCAGTGTCCCAGTGAGAAGTAATGAATCTATTTATGTAAGATGTTTCTTATATATTAAAATATTAGTTCATCTTTTCCTCACCTCTGTGTAGATGGGTGACTAATACAAGAAAAGTTTACATTTTGTATGATTTCTGAATATGTTCTACCTTTTTTTTTTTAAGTTTTAACGTAACTAGGTCATTGGAGAAGAAAGAATTCAGTTCTAGTTTCCTTTTTCTCCTCATGCCCTAGGATTTGAATGTTTATATAATACCAGAGCAGCACTTTAGTGTTTCAGTCAAGATAGCAAAATTCAGTTATCACGGTAATTGGGAATTTGTAAACCAGGTAACGGCTTGGTTGAGTTTTCCATTGGCCTCATGTTGACTTGGCCATCTGGAGACCCTTCTGAACCTGCCCTACTCACCAGCTCTTGCCGGGGCCTGCACCACACTCTGTGCCTTTGCTATGTCTGTAAAACCTTCCTTCTTCTCTTCCTCAGCTCGATGTGTTCGATGCTGCTGAGCGGTACCAGCAGGCAGGCCTTCCCCTGATCATCCTGGCTGGTAAAGAGTATGGCTCGGGCAGCTCCCGTGACTGGGCAGCCAAGGGCCCTTTCCTGCTGGTGAGTATGAAGTGGAGATATCTCTAGCAGGCTCCTGCCCCTTTGAACATGCAGGGAAGCTGAGAGGGTTCCCAGGAACAAATTCTCTTGCTTTGCTTTTTTTTTTCCTATCTTGGAAGAACAAACTCAAGAAAGCATGTAAAATTTATTCATTTACTTCTTGAGGGATCTGAATTTATTTCATTTGGTGAAAGGTAATCTAGAGTTGAAGTGGGTCCCTTAGGGCAGACATTCTTGTCCTAGGAATCATGGTTGGGGTGGGTGCGGGGCCTGTCTGTAAAGGAACTTTGATGGAGGAGAGTCTGTGAACTTCTGGAAATTATATCCAGAAATGTATATGTGATCCAAAGGCCACTGTCTCAGATGAACTGTAAGGACTATTGCTACTGTATGTCTGACAGGTTTGGAGCGGGGCAAAAATGAGGAGGCTGGCCTTCTTTAGGAGTTACTTTGATAGCATTGGATTCCAAGTCTCTTAGATAAGCTAGGAAAGTGCAGTTTTTACAATTGTTTTTCACTGCCTGTGAAAATCTACTTATAAACTCTAAGCAATGAGAAAAAGAAGCGCTCTCTGTAATCTTCAGCCATTTTTTGTTTGTTTGTTTTGTTTTGTTTTCCTTTTTTTTTTTTTATTTAATTTTATTTTTTTAAATACCAAAAAAACACCGAATAAACACAAACATTCTTATTTTGATCATTCCGTTCTACATATATAATCAGTAATTCACAATATCATCACATAGTTGCATATTCATCATCGTGATCATTTCTTGGAACATTTGCATCTATTCAGAAAAAGAAATAAAATGAAGACAGAAAAAAAAAATTATACATACCATACCCCTTACCCCTCCCTTTCATTGATCACTAGCATTTCAAACTAAATTTATTTTAACACTTGTTCCCCTTATTATTTATTTTTATTCCATATATTCTACCCGTCTGTTGACAAAGTAGATAAAAGGAGCATCAGACACAAGGTTTTCACAGTCACACAATCACATTGTGAATGCTACATCATTATACAATCATCTTCAAGAAACATGGCTACTGGAACACAGCTCTACATTTTCAGAGAGTTCCCTCCAACCTCTCCATTACATCTTGAATAACAAGGTGATATCTATTTATTGCGTGAGAATAACCTCTCGACTCTGTTTGGAAAATCTCAGCCATTGACACTTTGTCTCATTTCACTCTTCCCCCTTTTGGTCGAGAAGGTTTTCTCAATCCCTTGATGCTGAGTCTCAGCTCATTCTGGGGTTTTTCTCAGTCTGTTGATGCTGAGTCCCAGCTTATACTAGGATTTCTGTCCCACGTTGCCAGGAAGGTCCACACCCTGGGAGTCATGTCCCATGTAGACAGGGGGAGGGTGGTGAGTTTGCTTGTTGTGTTGGCATCTTCAGCCATTTTAGGGTTTGACCTTCAGGTGCCACCGTGGGAAAGACCACTCAAGGAACAGAGAGCTTTTACTTTCTTAAGCATCTGCTTGCCCTGAAAGCAGAGATGAATCCTCTTAATTCTGCTTTAGAATTAAAGCTAATTCTAGCTTTAATCCTCGGGGTATGGTGGAAATGGTTTAGCTAATGTCAATTTAAATCATTTATGGCTTAAGCAAATAAATTATACTTAAGAAATACTGAATAAGTTTGATATCTAAAGTACAATGAAAATATGGCTGGCTCTCTGGCAGGCAGACGTCAAGGCTTCAGAAAATGTCTTAGGAATATCACACCTGGTTTTTGTTTTTGTTTTTTTTGGTTTGGGGTGAGGGGTTGGTGCATGGTCTGGGAATTGAACTTAGGTCTCCTGCGTGGCAGGTGAGCATTCTGCCACTGAACCACCGATGCCTGTTGTGTTTTTTGTTTTGTTTTATTTTTTTTGCATGGGCAGGCACTGGGAATTGAACCCAGGTCTCTGGCATGGCAGGCGAGAATTCTGTCACTGAGCCTCTGTTGCATGCCTGTTGTTTTTGAATCGGTCCTTTTGCTCTGTAACAGAAGAGATTTTCTCTGAGTAGTTAGTAATTTATCAGAGGCCTGCTTTTTCTGGAAACTGCTGAGAAGAAGAGAAATTATGGAAGAGGAAAAGGAATTTAAGAAGGGAACTGGAGGCCGACAAATGAGACCCAGGCAACAAGCAGTGGGGTGGGGAACTGTCAGATCAGACTGAGGATATTGGGATTGAATCACGTCCCTCACAAAATGCACGTTCACTCCAGCCCCTCTTCCTGAGGGTGTGAACCCTGAAGGTCCGTTAAGCTGTTATAAGTTAATACATACTCAAATTGAATGAGGGTGGGAATTAATCCAATAGGGCTGAAGTCCTCATAAGCAAAGGAAATTGGACATGGAGATAGAAGCCACAGGGAACAGCCAAAAGCTAGAAGTCAACTGAATCCAGAAAAACAGGAGGAGACACCACCATGTGAATTTCCATATGACGAAAAAGCCAAGGACCAAGAATCTCCAGCCGCCAGGCCCAGAACACCAGCCTTGGTGCTCAAGAAAGCATTGCCTTGGTTACGCCTCAATTTTAGACTTCTAGCCTCAAAATCACGAGCCAGTAAATTCCCATTGTTTAAGCCAAACTCACTGTGTCATATTTGTTTTAGCAACCAGGAAACGAAACTATTCCAAGTTGCTATTCCAGATACCTAAAAATGGGAAAATGACTTTGTAATAGAGAATGGATAGTGGCTTGAAAGTTGCATGCTTGGATATTTGGCCGAGGAGATTTCCAAGTTAACTGTAGAAGGTACAGGCTGATTTCTGCTTGCAGCTTATAGTAAAATGCATGAGGAAAGGGATAAACTGCAGATTTAACTCTTCAGCACAAAGGAACTAGAAATTGATGATTTTGAAAATTTATACCCAGTCCAGATAGTGTGCTCTGAGACTAGTGTCAGAAGCAGCCCTCACCGGGACCTCCCTGAGTTTCTGGGAAATGGGTCCCTGGTTTACTAACAGTCCTTTGCTAATGAGGGTCCAGCTGAGTGGGAATCCAGTCAGCCATTTCAGTGGAAGTCAAGATTGGAAATGCAGTTATCCAGGAAGTTATCTATAGAAAGTTTTTTTTAGCTGATGATTTTGACCCCCTTGAACTATACACAGAACCAACAAGGAGTTTTGCAAAATATTTGCAAAATACAGCAGAACTTTTGCCAGCTTAAGAAAGAGAAGGAATGAATTGAAGGAAGAATGACTTCAGGGGCAAAACCATGGAAGCAGAGGTCTGGATTGATTTCTTCAAGCCACTAGAGTAGGCCCACTTGCATGTGGAAAGGGCAGATTCACCTCTGTGCTTGGAGGTGGTGGGCCTTGAGCCCTGTAGTTCAGGGATAGTATAGGCACCCCAGTGCTCAGAGGTGGTAGGTTCTGTGGACTGGCATTCACAGAGAGCCTGGCCACAATTCCAGTGCCTGGAGGCATTGGGGCCTATATACCCCTGTGTTCAGGGAAAGTATGACCACTGTGCAAGTGCTCAGAAGAATTGGGGCTACCACTCCATCAGCCTGCAGGATAAAGAATTAGGCAGAAGAGGCTTGCAGACCTTGAAATGTAGTCATTTTTCCTGCTGGGTTTTAGAATTGTCTAGGACCCATGACCCCTGTTTTCCTCCTAGTTCCTCACTTCTGGAATGGAAATGTTATCTTGTGTCTGTCCCACCATTGTCATTTGGTAGCAGATAGCTTGTTTTCTAGGTTCAGTTTCACAGACACAGGAATTTTTCTCCAGGGCAAACCATGCCCATAACTAATTTTGATGAGACTTTGTGCCTAGCATTGTTACTGAAGTGACTTAAGGCTCTGGGGATGTTGTAATGGAGTATTTTGCATGTGGAAAGAAAATGTCTTTGGGGGGTCCAGAGGATAGAATGTTGGGGATTGAATCAGTTCCCCCACTAAAGCCTTGCTTACTCCATTCCTTAGTCCTGCGGATGTGAACCTATTTGTGCTAGGACCTTTGAAGATGTTATTAGTGTGCCCAAACTAAATGAGAATGTGAATTAACTCAATATAGCCGAAATCCTTCTAACCAAAGGAAATTGGACATGGAAACCGAAGCCATAGGGAGCAGCCCAAAGTTAGAAGTCAGTGGAACCTGGAAGAGAAAGGAGAAGACGTCTATCATGTGACAAAATAGCCAAGAATCAAGGATTGCCAGCAACTAGCCCCAGAAGGCTAGTCTTCAGGACAAAGCATCACCTTGCTGACACCTCAGTTTTGGTTTTCTCCTGTCCTTGAAACCATGAACCAGTAAATTCCTCTTGTTTAAGCCAAACCATTATTCGATATTTTGCAAACTAAAACAGAGGATAAGGTAATTAGCCCCAAAGGTCGTTGTAGAGTCTGGACTTCTATCCAGAACGCTCTGGGTCTGTGTACACCTCTGTTCTATAGCTGCCTAGCCTACACCACTCCACAGCCCTGGACTGTGCCTATGGTGGAGGTGGATAGACAGTTGTGATCTACAATATCTGCAGCACAGCTCGGCCATTGAAACAGGAATGTCAGCGTATGGTTAGAAGATTTCCCACCCTATAAGTTAATTTGTACAAAATATCTATTGTTCAAAGGATCTCCCTGTCCTGTATAGCAGTGGTTCTCAAATTTGGAAACCCCTGTACACTTATGCCTCATCTCATCCCCACAGAGATTTTGATTTAATTAGTAGGGAAGAGGGCCTAGACATCGAGATTTTTAAAACCTCCCCTGGTGGTTCTAATGTGCAGCAAAGTTTAGAACCACTGCTCCATAGCTGTGGTTCTCAAAACTTATCAAAATCACCGTCTCACATCCTGCAAGAGAATATGGTTCAGTAGATCTGGAGTAGTGCCCAAGAATCTACATTTTTACTGAGCTCCCCCAGATGATCTTGACAGAGGGGGGTCTTAGAGTGTGCCCTGGATATCAAGAAACCATAGAGGTATAAGGAAGTCCAAATCAAGGCATCATCAAAACAATGCTTTCTCCCCAAAGACCGTGGCATTCTGGGCCTGGCTGCCAGTGGTCCTTGGTTTCTCTGTCACGTGGCATGGCACACATGGCATCTCCTGGCCTCTTCCTTCTTTATTATTTTTTTTTTTAATGGTGTTTTTGTTTAATGGAGTACTCTACAGCAATGAAAATGAATTAAATACAGCTAACTGCATCAACTTAGATGAATCTCAAAACCTCTTCCTTCTTTTCGGGGTTATATGTCAGCTTTCTGCTTTCTGTGACTTCCTCTCTGTGTGTTTGAATTTTATTTCACTTATAAGAACTCTAGAAATAGGATTAAAACCCATCCTGATTGAGGTAGGGCACACCCTACATGAAATAACCTCATCAAAAGGTCCTGCTTACAATGGGTTTTACACCCACTGGAATGGATTACATTTAAGACCATGCTTTTCTGGGGTACGCACAACTCCAAACCACTACACTTAATATTATATTTCAGTTTATTATTTGAGAATGGGGAGTTCAAGTTAATTGAACTATGGTTTATTGATCACTGCTGTATGTTGCCATTTATGGATTACCAACAAAATATGTTTTATAGGAAGCTTAATATCAAGACTGTATTGAAAGAATTTAAGCCTTTAATAGGTAATATAAAAGCTGTGCCCTATAGGTAGTCATTTACTTTCTCCTAAAGCATGTTCTAAAAGTTGTTTTTACGTTGTTTTGTGGGGGTGGATTCCAGATACAAAAGGAAGTTTTGCTGAGAAATGTTGTGTCACAGAATGGTTAAGTACATGGAATGCATGGGTTCAAATACCAGATCTACTACTACCAGGCCGTGTAAGGTGCAGTAATAGCATCTTCCTCCCAGGGTTGGTGGCGGATGGAAGGAGATAATTCATTTAAGTGCTTAGATGGTGCTTCTACCTTGTAGGCAGTCAGTGGTGACTAGCTGTTACATTTGTTACTACAGAATAACACGTTATATATAAAAGGTTAATTAGTACTTATAAAGAATTTATGTATGAGAGCAATTTCAATTTTTTAAAAGCCTTTTGTACTTCTGTGTACCTAAAGATGAAATTAGAACTGTGTCCAAACTACTCTTTTGATTTATCAGGGAATCAAAGCTGTCCTGGCCGAGAGTTATGAACGCATTCACCGAAGTAACCTGGTTGGAATGGGGGTGATCCCACTCGAGTATCTCCCCGGGGAGAATGCAGACACCCTGGGACTCACCGGACAGGAGCGGTACACGATCACCATTCCAGAAAACCTTAAACCACGAATGAAAGTTCAGGTTAAGGTAAGCAGGAAGCTCTTCTCGGCAAGGCCTAGCTGAAATGGACTGTGTGTTTGTAATCAGTCCTGTTAGAAGGAAATCATTAGAAATTGGAAGGAAAATAAATCACTCAGTAGGACGGTGTTAGACTTAGAAGTTCTGTTAGCACCTTTTCCACCTGCATCATAACATAATCTTGGATGATGGTTTTTACTATTTGTCTGTTTATTCAGAATTATTGCTAGTTCCATTCTTACCTACCAACCCGATCTCTCCCCCACTCTTATTCTCCCATTTCACTCTACCGAGAGAATGGTGACCAGAGCTTAAGGACACTTTTAGTTTACCTAAAAATCATTTTTTTATTATAAAATTGTGCACAACAGACATGCTCACCTTGTTCCTGAGCCTCAACCCAAGCTTTGATTAGCCCAAGCATGAAAATAACAGATCTCTAGGCATGAAGGGGATGACGTACCCAACATCAAGAGCTCAGGGTAGGTTGGCCATGAAGGTAGAGGCAGCTGCTGAGGTGTCTGTACTGTGCCGAGATTGTGCAGGTTCCCAGGTGCTCCTCGTGCTGCTGGTGCGGGCCACACTCTGAATCTCCTTCGGACAGCTGTCTTGCCTTCTGTCTCAGCGATTCTCTCTGCTTCTCTGTCCTCACAGCTGGATACTGGGAAGACCTTCCAGGCTGTCGTGAGGTTTGATACTGACGTGGAGCTCACTTATTTCCACAATGGGGGCATCCTCAACTACATGATCCGCAAGATGGCCAAGTAGGCCCACGTCTCTCAGGAGACCCACCCATCGTGCTGCACCCCAGAGGAGACATCACACCACTGACCAGCTGAGTTCCCTGTGGGGGACGCTCCCTCCCTGCCTCCGTGGCAGGGAGCTGCCTTGCCGGCAGAGCAAGTGAGCACTGGGGATTTGTTGCCCTTCCTCCAGGCACGAGATCAGAAATTTCTACATTCTCTACTTTTGTTAATCTTTGTATCTTTTCTAAAATTTGGAGACTAGGAGGGTGAGAATATCAATCGTACCAGAAAGAGAATTGAGCTCCTCTTTAAAGTTACTGATCACAGGCTGTTGATTTTCACTCTTGGCCTGGTAGTGTTAGTCGAACACAAATAAGTCGTCTCAGAAGGCATCTCTCACCCTTTTTAATGTACCCTCTGCTGTTCTCTGCTCAAAGGACCCTTTTCATTGAGGGTCATTTTCCTTTGCATATCACCCCAGTGTTAACTGACATAAGAATTTTTTCATGCCTGAAGTCATCATAGTGATTTTGATTCTCCATCCTTTCCCTCTTCTTTCAAAGGGAATGATCTGAACACTTCATAGACAGGTCTAAAATTGAAATTATTTGATTATGTACCTTTTTTGATAGAGGAACATAAAAAGAAATGTGAAGTTTTCTTTTCCTATCTTCAAAAATTTTCTCCAGATAATTTTATATTCGTCAAGAGGAGACCTTTGCTTGGAAATGGTTTGGAAGGGAGACACACAACATTTCTAATTTGAATAAGATTAAATCTATTTTCAAGGAAAACTTGTTGACTTTGGAATTCTGTTTTGCTGTGTGTTTGGCTGTTGGTTTGAGAGTGACTCTTGGAACACAGTGTCCTGGAGCCAGTTTCACAGGTGCATCAGTACTGGGCGGACGGAATGGGAGTGTTGAGGAACCCTGTGCTCCCCACCTTGTTTTGAGAGCAGACGTGAAGGAAGGATGGCCAGGTAGCACAGCAATAACGTAAATATGGTGAGCCAGTCCGAGTTTTTTAATTTTTCATATCCTGAGGTTTATCTGCTTATTTTTATTACTTGTTACTTCATTGTATAGCTTACAAATTCATGTTATACTGAATGTCTAATCTCAACTTGACCAGGATGTGGCCTGGTCATAAGAACACTGGAGTCTAATCCTATCTCCACAACTTGTGCTGAGGACCAGAACAGGTTATTTAACCTTTGAGATCTTGAGGATTTAACTTGTATTTGTGGATGAAAAATTACAAACAGAACCCAGTTGTAAAGAAAGAGACTTTGACCCTCAGATTATGGTCAATTCCAGCATGAAAACACTAAGAAAACGTACCTCCGCTCCCTTAGCTCTCCACGGCTGAGCTTCTGGGGAGCTACTTAGTGCTCCACTCTCAGTGGTTATGGAAAAACAGATTCTAGTAGCTGTCATCTCTGCAATGGGCTTTCTGGATGTCCCAGCCACCTTCCACCCCTAAACAAACACACACCCAGCTCTCTGTCCACTTTATTAATGCCAGTGTCACATACTTGCCCACAACAAGCCTGAACAGACTAACTCCTTTTATCTGGGTCCCCAGGAAGACAATGGCTGTCTTACTCTGCACACGGAGAGTACACTGCTCTTGCTGGTCCATCCTCCCCCTCTAAATGGGATTCCTGTCTCCTTTGTTCTTACAGTTTTCTAAATCCATTACTGCCTGGGATCCCTATTAGGGAAAGCGAAGCATTTCTTGGTGTCCACAGTGAGTTAACTGACAAGAGTATTTAATGCCGTAAGTAGGTGCCTGCATCCTTGACTGTGGGACGACTTTCATGCAGTCGTCGGCGCCTTCACACTACGTCTTTGTGGTGCTTGGAGAATGATCTAGGGGATGGGTGTGTTAGTGATGATGACTGGTTATGGTGTCAGAAGCACAGCTCAGACTGGCTTAAGCAAAAGTAAGAAGAAAGGATTAATTGGTTTACAGAACTTGAAGAACAGGGCTGGCTGTGGGCACAGGCTTGATTGGATCTAGAGATTCAAACTCAGGGAGCTCCCTCTATCTTTTCATCTCTTATCTTCCTTTCTGTTTACATGCCTCATTCTGGGCCCCTCCATGTGCCAGGAAATGGCTGTGGCCACTAGTAACTCAGTAATAGTTGAGAATCTGTGATCTTAGAGGTTTGGCTCCCAGAATTCCTTGGGTAAAAATATTGGGAGTTTCCCAGACACCTAAATGAAGAACCTTAATTTTTGGCACAGCTTCCATTACAATACTGTATTAAGACAATGTAGAGTGTTCCACAGTGTTACCTAGTAGCAGTACAGAGCTGTTTCTAGATCTAAACAGTAGTAACCAAGGTTCCACCAGCGGCCTTAGGAAATTGTTAGATGGCATAACAATAAATGGAATTTAATAGCCAAGTATTTCTTGTTCTCCCAGACAGTTTAATTATTATGAACTATAATTATAGCTGTTATTTTTATAAACATTTTAAAAATTTGTGCTTC
This sequence comes from Tamandua tetradactyla, assembly GCF_023851605.1. Classification (NCBI taxonomy): domain Eukaryota; kingdom Metazoa; phylum Chordata; class Mammalia; order Pilosa; family Myrmecophagidae; genus Tamandua; species Tamandua tetradactyla. The sequence continues at coordinate 63,488,535 of NC_135328.1, read as the reverse complement.
CAAAAACTAAGGCCTACATATTAAAGATGTCTTGAGTAAAATTAGTAGTTTTATTATACAGTATAATGAAACAGTTAGTAGCATGATCCTAAAGTTAATACTCCAGTTTGGTTCTGATTGTCAACACTCACGCTAGATACCTGCTGCAGTACTTGTACAGCATATTAACATGGTTCTGTGTATGAAAGCCTCCGAGGTTGGTGTGGGCTAAATGGGTGTTGCTACGGAACTTTAGCAATGCTGATGTGTGCTGTACATCACTCATGTGAGGGGAGGGGGCGGCCTATGGTAGGAAGTGCTTCCCACACCTGCCTAACCACAGACACTTTCCTCAGAGCTCTCACGGCACACATGAGGAAATACTGACCTGATGGACTGTTTGTTTTAATTCATGATTTATGGGTGGGAATCTGAGTTTACTGACCTCATTGTACAGTCGGGCATTTGATTGAAGGCAGATTTTAATGTCAAAGTGAAAACACGATGTCAACACTGGCAAGGACTGTAGAGATAACAAGCTCCTGTTGTTGTACAACTGGAAGTATTTCTGAACTGCTGGACGAATTTCAAAAAATACACATTGCTGTACACCAACTAGGATATTCTGATGTGGCTGGACATGTGCCCACAAAGAAAGAATCCCCAGATGGTTTTGATTGTCTTTGATCTACATGTCCAATGACCAGATTTGGGCATCCGTCAAGAGCTGGCCCTTAAAACCCTACCTACTTTCATTTAGTCAGTATTAACCATGCACCTACATTGTTCCACGCTCTGGGCCTGACTGGCTCAACTCCATGCAAAAGTTAAGCAGGGAAATGCTAAGTTACTCTTGTTCTAGCTTTCGTGTGCCTTCCTCTGCTGGCTGAAGAAAAAGAGGACTACTTGCCTTCATTTAAAAGGTGCTTAAAAGGACATTTCTCTTCTCAAATAGATTACCAGTAAATATTTTGCACATTCTAATGGAATTCATAGACAATATTTAAAGAAAAGCAGTCACAAATAGAGATACTATAGTAAAATCTAAATGGAGATGGAAAGAAATCAGCTCTCAGCAGGTTGACTTAGCCCACTGTTATTGTGCCTAAGAATTCTACTAATGGTATCCATTATTAAGCAACTACTATATTTCATGTACTTTAAATACATTATTTCATTTAATCCCCCACTAACCCTTACAGTAAGTATCATCCTTCTTTTACAAACGAAGAAAACTTATGTCGCTTGCAAATTTCTCTGGCCCCCTGCCAGCACTGTTCCTCATCAGATCAGAGGAAGAGTGAAGTGGCAATAGCATTTTACCCCATTGATCTCCAGGGTTGATCTGTGTAGTCTGGGTGGGTGGCTGCTTCTTGGATGGTCTCATAGGAACTGAATGCTCGTGAGAGGGAAGGACCTTCCCAAACTATTTCTTCAGATGTAAATAGGTACCACTTAAAAGTGATGTGTCATATGTGTTAATATTAAGCAGGTTTCCTAACTAGCTTTCCTCAGAAACTAAACAAAACCAGAAGCAGTGTCTCCCCCAGTTTTTGGATTATTAACATTCTCAGACATTTGGAGTTTTGGTAAGCCATTGATGGCCTGGTACATACAATTAATCTGAATCTGACTTAGGAAGGTGCTTAAATTACTGTGGAACCTACCCTGACCCAAACACAAAATACTGTGGCCTGGATGGAAACAGAACCTAGGCATTTGTCTCCATGTCTGGAAATCCCAATCTGAGCTCTCTGAAGCATCGGCAAAGCTTGCTAAATGATACAAATGCCATTTAGAGGTGTACTCGATTTTTCAAATAGAAAGAACAAATTAAACTGCCTTTTCAGTATCATTCAAGGGACCTAACTGAGAACAAACAATCCAGATGCTACATCAACCTTGTTGGGAAACAGCTGGAGATGACCATGGCAAATGTTAGGAAAACCAATTAATAGGACAAGATGTACAGTAAACTAAAAGAAAGAAACCAACTTCCCGGTAAGAACTATATCATTTACACATCCCCCATACCTAACAGCTGTCTACTACTGAGCTTTGAGATCAGCATCCCAAACACTGCTTATAGATATGTTTACCATATCTACTGTGCATAGAGTAAACAACTATTATATGTATATGTATGCGTGTGGAACCTTTGAAATTACCAGAACGTAAGGGATCAGCAAAAAGAAACCATTCCAAGGGCGGTGCGAAAGTGGTTCAGTGGCAGAATTCCCACCTGCCATGCTGGAGACCTGGGTTCGATTCCTGGTGCCTGCCCATGAGAAAAAAAGCCATTCCAAAAGACGAGGATCTATGAAATACTTACAGATAAAGGGAAAATGAATAACTTCATAGTGAAAAGGCCTGGTCAACACACCTTAATCAAGTGATTAAAATGAGTATTACTGGTAAGGTGAAAAACTATGTGTCACCTGATAGGATGCAAAAAGGATCCAGTATTGCTTCAATGATGTTCCCACCAAAGATGCATAACCTGAATTTAATCCTAAAGAAATACCAAACAAGCTAAAATGAGGGTTACTATACAAATAACTGCCTTGTAATTTTCAAAAGTGTCAGCATTGTGAAAGTCAAGAAAATGTTGAGGAATTGTTCCAAATTGAAGGAGACTATAGAGACATGACAACTAAATAAAATTTATGTTTCTGTACTGGATCTTTTGCTATAAGGGACTTTATTGGGACATCCGTGGTCATTTGAATGGAGTTGAAGATTAGACAGTAGTAATGTATCCATGTAAATTTTCTGATTAGGGAATATGTGAAAATGCCTTTGTTTAAGGACATATTATGGAGTGAAAGAAGATAATGTTACCAAAGTACCCTTAAATAGTTGCCCCCCAAAATTAGTTATTTGTATTGTATGTGTGACTCTTCTCTAAGTTTGAGGATGTTTAAATTTAAAAACAAACACACTTTTGTATATTTTTCACAAATAAAAATAAAATTTCTGGGGATGACAAAAAAAAAAAAGGCTGGGACAGACATGGCCAATAAGGGGAAGTTTCAAGAACGGAGAGCTCAACAGTGCCAAAGGTAGCAAAGAGTTTGCCAAGTTAGAAGGACAAAGTAGTACTCAATGAATTCTGCAACTAGAAATAAGGGCAAAAGCCATTTTATTATAGGTTAAGGAAAGAAAGGGAAGGTGGAAAATCAGTATTTATTTCATTAATTCAGTTATCCCATTGCATATTGAGCTACTGTGTGTACACTGGCAGCTGGCTCTGAATGAGAGGCTGGAAACAGAGGTAAAGCTTTTAAATTCTCAGGTGTTGTGAGCTCTGTTGATGGCCTACAGTGTGTTCAGTGCTATGGCTCACCCGTGCCTTTCATATGTGATAATACTGCAAAGTGTTGAAAACATTAAAGAGAAAACAAATTTAAGTGATAAATATTCAATATAGTAAAAGCTGTAAGTAAAATATCTTCAGAGGGGTACACGTGATCCATGATTGTACCAAGAGGGCTAATTTCTTCTTCACTCGAGGTCATCCATTCACTGTAGCTGAAGACTGGGACTCCGAGGTCACATGGACATTTCTCTGGGATCAAATGCTATTTTCTCAGGATGAAAGTCTTTCCATTTGGCATACACCATCTGTTGTCCAGTTGCAATATCCTCCACCACAAAACTTTCTATTTTTATTACTGGAATCTCAAATGTCTGATACTTTACATGGATACCCCAATCATGCCTGCAGTTCTCTCTGGCACAGAATATTTTTTCCCTTTTATCAAAACTCCCACAGATCTTTGGTTTGGGGTGTGGTGCTCTCACAAAGCGCTCCCTAAAATCAGCTCCAATAACAGTATGATGAGAGTCCTACAGATGATGGGACAGAACAGCACACAAAAGAAAACATTAGAACCAGTACAAAACTGATAAAACACCCCCCCTAATTATCTGAGAAGAAAAACAGGTAGGATCCCACTTATTTTACAAATGGGGCAAGAAGCAAATATGGATTCACCTGAAGGCTGCTCAGAGACTAGAATCAAAGCAGCCTGACTCCCACATATAAAATGGGGCCAGGGGCGAAGGTGGCAATGAGGTGTCACTGTACACCTCATGAAGAGGATTAAGATGTTTTCAATTCACCTGGCTTCAGAAGGTAGATACTATTTACTAATTCAGAAACAAAAATGGTATTTATTGAACATCTGTGAAACTTGAGTTCACTAGTGCACAGTCCAAAGGGTAAAAAAAAAAAAAAAATACCAAAGGGCCAGTGTGGATCTGAAAGAGCCAGTGACTGATGTGTCCACAGTCCTTATCTATAATTAACTTTAGGGTAAACCTGAAAAAAGGTCAGTACAGAAACAAAAACAGATCCAATTTACCAGTGCCTCAAGAAAACACAGAATCTAAAATGGCTATTTCCAATGGGAAAAAATTACAGCTGGAGCTGAAAGGACCTTTTACAGTTAAAGAAGCAGAATCAGAAAGATAAGAGAATCTGCCAGTAACAACCCTAGTAAGTTTTCTGGCAAACACTCCAACCTTCTGGGATTAGAGACTTAGGCTTCCTAAAGACAAAGACAAACGCTGAAGTAGGAATACCTCATCACCTGAACTGCCTAGCCATCCCACCTTCCCCTCCACGTCAGCAACAGGGTTACGTACAACTTCTGCCTTTGGGGATTTTTCTAACCCTTAAGCTAAAAGTTTTATGAAAAAAAAATACAGAAAGCGAGCCTAAAGACATCATGTTTTAAAAACATTACATATTTTGTTTCATTACAGAAGCAATTTATGTCCCATAAAGAAAGTTTGAAAAACATTAAAATAGTAAAAAGGTAGAGAAGTAATCACAGAATCCCACTACCACAGTTTTGATACACTTTGGCATTTTTCCCCTGATCTTTTTTCTGTACAAAGGTAGATATTTTTGCTTGGTTTTGGCGGTGGTGGTGATGGCGGCACCGCTACTGCTGTTTCATTGCTGTGCTTATTATGTATGCAGTTTTGTGTCTGGTTATTTTTTTCTACTTTACCATTGGTTTTATAAGCATTTTTTTTTTTCACTATACTACATGGAGCTTCTTAATCATTGTTTTGAAAATAAACTTTATTTGGGAATAACTTTAGATTTACAAAAATGTTGCAAAAACAGTCCAGAGAGTTCCTGTATATCTTTCACTCAGTTTCCCCTAATGCTAATATCTTACATAACCATAGTATGTTTGTCAAAACCAAGAATTTAACAATGGTAACTATTATTAACTAAACTACAGATTTTGTCAATTTTTCCACTAACGTTCTTTTTCTGTTCCAGGATCTAATGCAGGATATCACAGTGCATTTAGCATAACCATTATTTTTAATGGCTGCATAATATTTCATTAAGTGGTTTGCAGCAATTTTACAAAATTATTTCTTTATTGTTGAACACTTAGGATTTCTTTTTCACTTTTAGCTTTTGGTAATATGTGGGCTATGGCCTCAGTAACACTCAAATCATAATAATAGTAAACTTACTCTAAATAGCTCACTGATATAAAACTTTATTGCTAAACAACTGACTGGGTACACTTTATAAAGAGACTGCTTACCTCTATCACTCTTATGTCAGCTGTGTAACAGGCAAAGGCTTTACACTTTCTGCAGAGAAGTTTTTTATTTTCCTTATCAGGTTCAGGTTTTGCTTTTTCTTGATTATCTCTGATGAATTTTTCTTCAATCTGTATGGAGTGAACCTACATGTGAAAAAAAAAACATAAATGCAACTGAGTATAACAAATACATATATGTTAATCATTCATATACAACTCCCATGGACATGCAGTCCCTGGCTTTGTTTGCTAAAATCCCATAGATATTTTTATTAGTTCCCTTAATTCTTTATTAGTTAATGTTTAACTGTGACCACAATTAACCTTTCAATTTTTTCATCAAAATGTCCAACAACATGCCAAAAATGCCCATAAAATTAATCATGTGGATCATGCTTTCCACTTCAGTGGATGGGCATTAAAAATCCTTCACAAATAGATACATAACATGCACTGGCTTTTCAGGTGTAATCAAACCACTGCCGGCACGTATACCCAGTGAGAGGAGCAGCCAGAAGAAGAGGTCATGCCCCACCATTTAAAGTCTTTTTCTCCCTTTCCAACTACAAGGAAGTTGTTAAATTACTACAGTTGTTAAATTCTAATAAAATTAAATGTTTGTATAGTGTGACTGCACTCAATTTTAAAATTTAGACCTCCTAAGTACAACTAAACACCCTGGACATAATAGATAAGGCAAATATCAGAAGACTGAAGGATGAAGAGAAGAATGCAAGCCACTAAGGATATCCTGAGACCTGAGGAACAACACAGTAGTGAGTTCTGTGGATTTTCTTTTTACCTTATATATCCCAGACTTGGAGCTGAAGAAGCCAGCAATCCAGAAATGCCAATGGGTGCAGACAATCCCCAATAACAGCCTAATCTTCCTAGTCAAAAGACCAGGAAGAGGACAGCCTTCCAAGACAGAAACTTGTAAACAATAACCACTTTACTCCAGCCAACACTACAGAAAAAACTGGGGCCCAACCCCGACTTGTGCCAGCAAAGGTTGAGGGGGAGCCTAGATTTCCACCCTTGTGCGGCTGCAAAAAAGCACCTCAACACCCCCACCTGGGATGGGGGCAGGGGCAGTAAGCGAAAGCCAAGTAGAGAGCCAGGACCATCACCTCTGCCATCTAGTAATGACCCCTGCCTACTGCAGTGTAAACAGACCAAATGAGCCAGGAGCCACACCCTCACACACCTGACAAGGATCCTTACCCTTTCATGGTTTTAACAAAGGGTTAGTGGGGAACCTGAACTTCTGCCTCCACCTGAACTTCTGCCTCCACCTGGCAGTGTCATTGCTTCCCACCAGAGTGATGTCAGAAAGAGCCAGCTGAAACAGAAGGCTTAAATAAGATCCAGAGCCCCATAGCATAATGTGAAAATGTACACATTTCAGTCAGAAATCATGTCATACCATGAATGAAGATCTCAATTTGAATAAAAACAGACAATCAATAGATGCCAACACTGAGATGACAAGAGATGTTAGAATTATCTGGTTAAGATTTTAAAGCAGCCATGATAAAAAACACTCCAACAAGTAATCATGAACACTCTCGAAACAAATGAAAAACTAAATCTTCAACAAAGAAATGCAAGACATAAAGAAGAACCAAATGGAAAATTCAGAACTGAAAAATAGAATAACCAAAAAAAAAAAAAAAGCTCTGTGGATGGCCTCAGCAGCAGAACAGAAAACAGGAAAGAATCAGTGAACCATAAGACAGAACAATAAATTGGATAACTTAAACAACAGAAAAGACAAAAAATCAATAGAAAATTTATAATTAATAGTCACCCTCCGGTACCTGTAGGAGTAAAACAAAAGATCTAACATTTATCATCTATGTCACTGGATTTCAGAAAGAAGAGGAGATAAAGGTGGGAAGGCTAAAAAAGAACTTGAAGAAGCTATGGCTGAAATTTCCCAAATTTGGAGTCAGAACTACAAAATCAAGAAGCCAAGCAATCCCCAGACAGTATAAACCCAAACATCCACACTAAGATACATCATAAATGTCTATGCACTAAAGACAAAGAAAAACATCTTGAAAGCAGCCAGAGAAAAATGACACCTTACCTAAAGGGGAGAGGCAGTTTGAATGAAAGCAGATTTCTCATCAGAAACTTTGGAGGCCAGAAAGAAGAGGCACAATATTTTTCAAGTGCTGAAAGAAAAGAACTATCAACTCAGAATCCTATGCCTAGTAAAAATATCCTTCAGAAATAAAGGGGATATCAAGACGTTCATAGATGAAAGCAAGCCTTATAAGAGATTTTGTTGCCAGTAGACTTTTCCCCAAAAGAATAGCTAAAGGAAGTTCTTTAAACAGAAAGGAAACCATAAAAGAAAGGAACCTTAAAACTTCCTGGAAGAAGAAACAGGCTGATTTCCTTAATATTGTTTATGCAATGAGCTACTCTAATCCACTGGTTTGTGATGCTGTGTCTCCTTTATCAAACTGAATTTTCATGTATTCCAGGTGGCTTCAGGTAGCCTAAGTGCAAATCTTGCCTCTGCCACTCACTAACTGCAAGATTTGGGGCAAGTGCTTCGTTTTCCTCAAGTACAAATAGAAAACAACAGTAGCACCACCTACTTATGAGCAGTTGGGAGGTAAAAGAGTTTATAACTGCTCAGGACCACTTGGTACAAGGTAAATGCCTGCCAATGTTAGCCTCGGCCTAGTAGGCCAGCCCCGTGCCAAGAGTCATGATAGTGTTAATGACAGTGCCTTGTCCTTTAGCACTGGGTGGGGCAAGCCTTGCTTATTATTATTTTTCCAAAAATGTCATAGCTATCGTCATCTATTTATTCTTCTCTGTGAACCCTGTAACCATTTTATCAATTTAAAAAAATTGTTTATACTTTAATCAGGGATTGTGACACACCTTTAAGAGAATTTGGGGGTGAATACATATTTAAAATATTCAATCATTCCATTAAAGAGCATGATGTGTCTCTTCTTTTGGCTTAATTTCATCCATATCTCTCAGTTACATTTTTGTAACTGTCATTTTTTATGCCTTAAACATTTCTGGTTTGGGTGGCAGGCATGGTGCTTAAATGGATAGGTTTTACCAGACAGCCTGGCTTTAATCTCAGCTCTATCACTAACTAGCTGTTTGACTTAGACGTACAGAAACTCTTTATGCCTCAGTTTCCCTCCTATAAAGTGATACAGTAAGAGACTCTACTGTATGGATGGCTGTGTGGTATGAATGAATTGATAACAGCAAAGCATGTTCAGGACCTCGTGGAGAATCAGTGTTCCCACATGTGTGAGTTAGAGTATCTCCCTCCCCCTTATATCATCTCACTGGTTACTGAGTATCCATAGTGAATCTACTGATCTCTGTACTGCTTCAAATGCAAATAAAATTTGATTAATATAAAAAATTAGGCTCCTCATCCCATCCCAACTAAAATTATATTCATTGTTTTTGTAAAAATAAAGGATGTTTATAATTCCTATTTTTACTTCAACTTTTCACTATTATAAAACTGTTACATTCTATGTACTTATCCCATTCTTTCATTTGGACAAATTCCTAGGTTACATGATAAATATTTCCCTAAGAACAATTTTAACTTTAATTTCCTTTTCTTATATTATGGTTCTAATAATTACTTGAGGCAATTTGAGGTTAGAAGGTAAGTATTTGGAAGAGGGTAAAAATATAAACTTGCCTTCTTAGTTTTAAATACTAAAATTACTAGTATTAAATACTAGTAATATCAAATATTTAAAATGTTACTATAGGCAACAAATATAAATCTTAGTTAAAACTATTACTGCTATACTTAAAACTAAGTAAAAATTAAATAACTGGATAAAGAGGCCCAATCGAAGCCACAAATTAAATCTACACACACAAACACACACATACACACACACACCTGTGGTTGCAGAAGAAGTCTAACTCCAGGCATTAAGGTAAAGAAAACCAAAACTACAAAACCCAGGTTGTGTGCAATCATGGATACACATCATGTTGATGAAAATGAACTTTCTTTCCCCTCATATCTTGTTCTCTATTCCATGAGGAAGGAAAAATAGCCTTCCTCATTTTGACTCCCAGATAACTCTTCTAGACCAGAACTGGCAAAAAATGCCCTTTATGCCATCTTCTTCCACATGAAATACTGCAATCCTGAGGCTGTCATCATGGAAATTATGTCTGGGATACATGTGGACCCTCTACATGTGAAGATGGCCTCAGAGGAACCACAGGGTGTCCCAGTGCAGCCCTGCCACAGGGAGATAACAGACGACACAGCTGTGGGCTGGGGAAGACGCTTACAGTCTGCAGGCACTCCTTGCCTGTAGGTCTATCTATTCCCAGGATGCCCCAAGGAGGTCCAAACATTTCCCCTCTTTTCTGCAGAGTTTCTTCCTTCTGTTCCAGCTGATATGCAGAGATTGGTGCTCAAATCCAACCCAAAAGGGGGTCTCACCCTAACAGCCATAATTCCTTTTAGGTTTCAGACTATTAAAGTTTCTCTGTTTCGTTCCTTTTAGCTTTAACACTATTAAAGTTTTCTCTGTTTCATTATACTTCCACTAAGCCTTTGAAAGCAAAGCCTTCTTTCAGCAAAGCAGCTGGGACTGGTCGTCTATGACAGGAAAGGGATGTCACCAAGATTCTAGCCCCCTGGCTGTGCCACCAGGGCCAATCCAGTGTCCAGTGATGCCTACAATGCTTGTTCTGGGCTTCCTCTCATTCTTTTATCATCTCTACCTGCCTTCTAGCTATGGGTGTCAGGGAAACCCAAAATTCTATTAAAAACCTGATTCTGCAGATACACCCATTTTTCCTCACTGCACTACCTCATCTTAATACTGCCTACAAAATAATGCCCATAACTGTCTAACCTACATCCTGTTTCATCAACCGACTTCCACTCTATTGCTTCTGTCACATATGAGTCTAAGTACTATGTCACTGAGTGGAAGAGACAAAAAGTAGGTTGTGGTTATGAAGGTTCAGTATGGTCTTAAAGCTTTTACTGGAAATATCACTATTTTTTTAAATATAGGGAGGAAACTCAGTGAAAAGAACACTATTCTCAGTAAAATTAAAAGAAGAGGTCTTTAGGCCAAGATGGTGGCTTAGTGAGGTGTGGGATTTAGTTCGTCCTCCAGAGCAACTAATAAATAGCCAGAAATAGTACAGAACATCTGTGTGGAGCCACATTGGTGACTGGACACAGAGTGTACACCAGTCTGGACCGGATGGACCGGCTGCGAGCCCACCCAGAACCGTTGAGTTCCCCAAGGCACGGCAGCCAGCACCCCTCCCCGACAGGCTGTTCCTGAGGGGAAAGGAAAGAGACTTTGTCAGCAGCAGGGGCTGAGTGCAACCAAACACCAATTGTGGAATTAAATGACAAATTCTGACTACTAAAACTAGGCCCCCAACTCAACTGAACCTCGAGTAAAAGTGGAGGGCACTGGTTTTTGCCCCTGCGCAGAGGGGGCAGGGCTGATGGAAAAAGGAAAAAAGAAAACCAGGTTTTTTTTGGATTTGAAAAGGTCTGGGCCCTGAAGGAAGGGAGAAGGCACAGAGGACCCGGAGATACACAGAGCAATGTACCAACTTTGCTCTTGATTGCAAACCCGAGGAATAGGGATCCTGCTCTGAAAAGATTTTTCATTTTCTTTTTTTGTGGCCGTGTTTCTATGGCTTGGCTGCTGTTTGGATACAAACTGCAAGGCTTCTCAGGTTCCAACTGCTCCAGGCATAGGCAGAAATGGGCTTGTCTTAAGAGTTTGTCTGGAGCCTGTGCCTTCCCTGGGTGAGGGGTGGGGCCCAGCTCAGCTGGAATCCCTCCTTCAAGGAATTTAGACCCTAGGGCCTGGAAAAGTGAAGAGATTAAAGCCAGCCTACAACTTCTCCTCTGTCTCAACCATACTCCCAGAAGGGAAAGTCTACTGAAGTTAAAGGTACCACATTACCTTATGCTGGTGGGACCCACAGGCAGACAAGCACCATGTACCAGGCGGGATAGCAAAAACAGAGTCCAGAGGCTTCGTAGGAAAGTTTTTCAACCTGCTGGGTCTCACCCTCAGGGAAAAATGACGCAGGTGACACTTTCCTCCTTAGAGGAAAAGTGTCTGGATTTGGTCTGGGAAAATCTGGCTGGGACCTATAATACCTAAGTAGACACTCCTTAAGTGGAGGCGGGGTGGGGGTGGGGGAAGGCACCATTACAGGCAGGGCAAGAACTGAAAAATTCTGATCTGTTAAACAAAACCTAAGCTAGAGGACTAGAATAAGCTGGACTGAATGTCAAAGAACAGACAGACAACACAGTCATCCAGCAAGAAAATCCTAGGTTAAAAAAAAACTGAAAACAATCTCCAGAATAAAATAATTAAGGTAATTAAATGCCTAGACACCAGCAAAAAAAATAACGAATCATACTAGGAAAATTGAAGATATGGCCCAGTCAAAGGAACAAACCAACAATTCAAATGAGATACAGGGGTTGAAACAATTAATTCAGAATGTTCAAACAGACATGGAAAACCTCATCAAAAATCAAATCGACGAATGGAGGGAGGATATACAGAAGGCAAGGAATGAACAAAAAGAAGAAATTGAAAGTCTGAAAAAATAAATCACAGAATTTATGGGAATGAAAGGCATAGTAGAAGAGATTAAAAAAAATGGAAACCTACAATGTTAGATTTCAAGAGGCAAAACTTAGGATTAGTGAACTGAAGGATGGAACATCTGAAATCCAACAAGCAAAAGAAAATACAGGGAAAAGAATGGAGAAATATCAGCAGGGACTGGGGAATTGAATGACAACATGAAGCGCACGAATATACGTGTTGTGAGTGTACCAGAAGGAGAAGAGAAGGGAAAAGGAGGAGAAAAACTAATAGAGGAAATTCTCACTGAAAATTTCCCAACTTTTACAAAAGACTTAAAATTACAGAACCAAGAAGCGCAGAATACCCCAAAAAGAATAGATCCAATAGATGTACTCCAAGACACTTACTAATCAGAATGTCAGATGTCAAAGAGAAAGAGAGAATTTTGAAAGCAGCAAGAAAAAAGTAATCCACCACATACAAGCAAAGCCCAATAAGACTATGCATAGATTTCTCAGCAGAAACCATGGAGGCAAGAAACAGTGGAATGATATATTTAAGTTACTAAAAGACAAAAACTGCCAACCAAGAATTCTATATACAGCAAAATTGTCCTTCAAGAATGAGGGGGAAATAAAAACATTCTCAGACAAAAAATCACTGAGAGAACTTGTGATCAAGAGACCAGCTCTGCAAGAAATACTAAAGGGAGCACTAGGGACAGACAGGAAAAGACAGGAGAGAGTGGTGTAAAGAACAGTGTAGAAATGAAGACTATGAGTAAAGGTAAAAAGAAGGAAAATTAGATATGACATATAAAATTCAAAGGCAAAATGGCAGAAGAAAGTACTGCCAGTATGGTAATAACGCTAAATATTAATGGATTAAACTCTCCAATCAAAAGACACAGACTGGCAGAATGGATTAAAAAACAGGACTCATCTACATGCTGTCTACAGGAAATGCATCTTAGACCCAAAGATAAACATAGGTTGAAAGTGAAAGGTTCAGAAAAGATATTTCATGCAAATAACAATCAGAAAAGAGCAGAAGTAGCTATACTAATATCCAACAAATTAGACTTCAAATGTAAAACAGTTAAAAGAGACAAAGAAGGACACTATGTATTAATAAAAGGAACAATTCAACAAGAAGACATAGCAATCATAAATATTTATGCACCAAGCCAGAATGCTCCAAAATACATGAGGCAAACAGTGAAAAGAGAAACAGACACATCTACCATAATAGTTGGAGACTTCAATTCACCTCTCATCAATGTATAGAACATCTAGACAGAGGATCAATAAAGAGACAGAGAATTTGAGTAAGACAATAAATGACCTAATCTAACGGACATCTAAAGAACATTATACCCCAACATACCTTTTTCTCAAATGCTCATGGATCATTCTCATGGATAGACCATACGCTGGGTCACAAAGCAAGTCTCAATAAATTAAAAAGATTGAAATCATACAAAACACTTTCTCAGATCATAAAGGAAGTTGGAAATCAATAATAGGCAGAGTGCCAGAAAATTCACAAATATATAGAGGCTCAACAACACACTCTTAAACAACCAGTGGGTCAAGGAAGAAATTACCAGAGAAATCAGTAAATATCTTGAGGCTAATGAAAAAGAAAACACAACATATCAAAATTGATGGGATGCAGCAAAGGCAGTGCTAAGAGGAAAATTAATTGCCATAAATCAAAAAAGAGGAAAGAGCAAAAATCAAAGAATTAATGGTCTACTTGGAAGAACTAGAGAAAGAACAGCAAACTAACCCCAAAGCAAACAAAAGAAAAGAAATAATGAAGATTAGAACAGAAATGAATGAAATTGAGAACATGAAAACAATCAAGATAATCAACAAAAACAGAAGTTGGATCTATGAGAAAATCAATAAGGTTGATGGACCCTTAGCAAGGTTGACAAAAAGAATAAGAGACAGGATGCAAATAAATAAAATCAGAAATGGAGGAGAAGACATAACCACTGACCCCACAGAAATAAAGGAAATAATGACAGGATACTATGAACAACTTTATGCTAATAAACTTGACAATGTAGATGAAATGGACAACTTCCTAGAAAGTCATGAACAACCAACATTGACTCAAGAAGAAATAGACAACCTCAACAAACCAATCACAAGTAAAGAAACTGAATCACTCATTAAGAAGCTCCCCAAAAAGAAAAGTCCAGGACCAGATGGCTTCACATATGAATTCTACCAAACATTCAAGAAAGAATTAGTACCAGTCCTTTCAAACTCTTCAAAAAAATTGAAGAGGTGGGGAAGCTACCTAACTCATTCTATGAAGCTAACATCACCCTCATACCAAGGCCAGACAAAGATATTACAAGAAAAGAAAACTACAGACCAATCTCTCTAATGAATATAGATGCAAAAATCCTCAACAAAATTCTTATAAATTGAATCTAGCAGCACATTAAAAGAATTATACACCATGACCAAGCAGGATTCAACCCAGGTATACAAGGATTGTTCAACATAAGAAAATCAATTAATGTAATATACCATATCAACAAATCAAAGCAGAAAAACCACATGATCATCTTGATTGATGCCAAAAAGGCATTTGACAAAATTCAACATCCTTTCTTGTTGAAAGCACTTCAAAGGATAGGAATACAAGGGAACTTCCTGAACACGATAAAGGGAATATATGAAAAACCCACAGCTAAATCACCCTTAATGGGGAAAAACTGAAAACTATCCCCCTAAGAGCAGGAACAAGACGAGGATGTACACTATCACCACTGTTATTCAACATTGTGTTGGAAGTTCTAGCCAGAGCAATTAGACAAGAAAAAGAAATACAAGGCATCAAAATTGGAAAGGAAGAAGTAAAACTCTCACTGTTTGTGGATGATATGATACTATATGTCGAAAACCCCGAAAAATCCACAGCAAAACTACTAGAGCTAATAAGTGAGTACAGCAAAGTGGCAGGTTACAAGATCAACACTCTAAAATCTGTAGTGTTTCTATACAATAGTAATGAAAATCTGAGGGAAATCAAGAAAAAAATTCCATTTACAATTGCAACCAAACGAATGAAATATTTAGGAATAAATTTAACTAAAGATTCAAAAGACGTATAGAAAGAAAACTACAAGAAATTGTCAAAAGAAATCACAGAAGACCTAAATAAATGGACGGGCATACCGTGTTCATGGACTGGAAGACTAAATATAGTTAACATGTCAATTCTACCTAAACTGATTTACAGATTCAATGCAATACCAATTAAAATCCCAAAAACTTACTTTTCAGAAATAGAAAATCCAATAACCAAATTTATCTGGAAGGGCAGGGTGCCCCGAATAGCTGAAAGTATCCTGAGAAGAAAAATTAAGTCAGAGGTCTCACACTACCTGACTTTAAGGCATATTATGAAGCTACAGTGGCCAAAACAGCATGATACTTGCATAAAGATAGATATACTAACCCATGGAATTGAACAGAGTGTTCAGATATAGACCCTCTCATCTGTGAACAATTGATCTTTGATAAGGCAGTCAAGCCAACTCACCTTGGGACAGAACAGTCTCTTCAATAAATGTTGCCTAGAGAACTGGATATCCACATGTAAAAGAATGAAAGAGGATCCATATCTGACACCCTATACAAAAATTAACTCAAAATGGATCAAACAGCTATACATTAGATCTAAGACCATAAAATTGTTAGAAGAAAATGTAGGGAAATATCTTATAAATCTTATAATAGGAGATGGTTTCCTAGACCTTACACCTAAAGCATGAGCACTGAAGAAAGAAAGATAGAAATGGGAATTCCTCAAAATTAAACACTTTTGCACATCAAAGAACTTCATCAAGAAAGTAAAAAGACAGCCTACACAATGGGAGACAATATTTGGAAATGATATATTATATAAAGGTCTAGTATCCAGAATATATAAAGAGATTGTTCAACTCAACAACAGAAAGACAGCCAACCCAATTACAAAACGGGCAGAAGACTTGAACAGACACTTCTCAGAAGAGGAAATACAAATGGCCAAATGGCACATGAAAAGATGCTCAACCTCTCCGGCTATTAGAGAAATGCAAATTAAAACCACAATGAGATTTCATCTCACACCCACCAGAATGGCCACTATCAATAAAACAGAAAAATGACAAGTGCTGGAGAGGATATGGAGAAAGAGGCACACTTATCCACTGTGGTGGGAATGTCAAATGGTACAATCACTGTGGAAGGCAGTTTGGCAGTTCCTCAGTAAGCTAAGTACAGAATTGCCATATGACCCGCAATACCACTGCTAGGTTTCTACTCAGAGGACACAAATGGACATTTGCACACCAATGTTTATAGCAGCATTGTTTACAATTGCCAAGAGATGGAAACAGCCCAAATGTCCATTACCAGATGAGTGGCTAAACAACCTGTGGTACATACATACAATGGAATATTATGCAGCTTTAAGACAGAATAAAGTTATGAAGTATGTAACAACATGGATGGACCTTAAGGACATTATGCTGAGTGAGATTAGCCAGAAACAAAAGGACAGATACTGTATGGTCTCCCTGATATGAACTGACAGTACTGAACGAACTTGGAGAATTTCAGTTGGTAACAGAGACCATCAGGAAATAGAAATAGGGTAGATATTGGGTAATTGGAGCGGAAGGGATATAGATTGTGCAACAGGACTGATTGTAAAACTTCGGAAATGGATAGCACAATACAACCTAACTGTAACAGAATAATAATGTTAGAACATTGAATGAAGCTGAATGTGAGAAAGATAGAGGGAGGAGGGGTGGGGGCACAAATGAAATCAGAAGGAAAGACAGATGATAAAGACTGAGACGGTATAAGATTTTGTAGGTTTGTCCAGAGTGATGCCCTGATAAGTCCCACAGTGATTTGAACAGTGAATAAAAAAGTATTTGCAAAGTCCCCTTGGGGGAATGGTGAGAAAGGGGGGAAATTCAACTTCCCCAAGTGGAGACTTCTTGATATTCTTACAAGCAGTGGAGACAAACAATAGGCTGAGCCCCCCATATTGGGGTTTGTTCATAAGAAACTTAACCCTGCAAAGGACATACTAAGCCTACTTAAAATTAGGCCTCAGAGTCACCCCCAAGAGAACCTCCTCTGTTGCTTAGATGTGGCCTCTCTCTCTCTCAGCCAACATGGCAAACAAACTCACTGTCCTCCCCCTCTCTACATAGGACATGACTCCCAGGGGTGTGGACCTTCCTGGCAACATGGGACAGAAATCCTAGAATGAGCTGGGACTCAGCACCAAAGGTTTGAGTAAACCTTCTCAACCGAAAGGAGGAAGAGTGAAATGAGATAAAATAAAGTGACAATGGCTGAGAGATTCCAAACAGAGTCAATAGGTTATCCTGGAGGTTATGCTTATGCATTAAATAGATAACACGTGTTTAATTAAGGTTTAATTGAGAGGCTTGAGGGAACTGCCTGAAAATGTACAGCTGTGCTCCAGTAGCCATGTTTCTTGAAGATGACTGTATAATGATATAGCTTTTGCAGTGTGACTGTGTGCTTATGCGACCTTTTGCAGTGTGATTGTGTGCTTGTGTCTGATGCTCCTTTTATCTATTTTATCGACAGACGAGTAAAACATATGGATTAAAATAAATAAATAATAAGGGGAACAAATGTTAAAATAAATTTAGTAGATTGAAATGCTAATGATCAATGAAAGGGAGAGGTAAGGGATATGGTATGTATGAAATTTTTTTCCATTGTCTTTTTACTTCTTTTTCTGAATTGATGCAAATGTTCTAAGAAATAATCATTATAATGCATATACAACTATGTAATGATATTGTGAGTTGTTGATTATGTAACAAGAATGGAATGATCATATGGTAAAAAAAAGAGTGGGAGAAAGATCAAAGGTCACGGAATTATTCAGAAAAGTTAGAGTTTAACAAGCTAATATGATTGCTAAATCATTATATTGATATTTCTTTTCAGGTCCAGTATCTTAGAGGAGTTAAAAGTAAAAACCTAAAATTGTGGAACTGTAACCAATACCAAACTGAAATGTCTTCTACAACTAATTGCTGCGATGTGATTTGAAATTTATTGCTTTTTTGTATTTATGTTATTTTTCACAAAAAACAAATATTTCCTCTAACCTCTAGAGTTTTAGAGCAGCTAGAAGAAAATATCTGAAATAGTGGAATGATAACCCGTAACAAACTCTGAAATTTGTTCTGTAACTACTTGTTGAAGTGTACTTTGAAAATCATTGCTTTTTCTTTTTTTCTTTCTTTATATATTGTGCTAGACAATAAAAAACGTTTTTTTAAAAAAAATTAAAAGAATTATATAATTTCTTCTTCTAATTATACAGTTCATTGAAAATAAGGAAGAGGTATTTTTAAATGTCTTGGTCTCCAAACTTTAAGAAATGTTTTTTAAAATGAGTAAACACTGACATGATGTTGTAATTTGTCCCTAAAATAAGTTATTAACTTGCTTTAGCTTATTACTTCTCAATACGTTACCAAGCCTAGAGATTATGACTTTTTAAAATAATGGACACTATGGAGTGGTCTAATGAATTGTAAGGTTCGTCGTCATGAAGTGAATGTTTACCATACCACTCTGCCCAAGTAATGCTCACTTTTTGAACACTTACTTTATACTGGGCATGTGCTATGCATGTACTGTATAGCTCTCATTTCATCCTTACCACTGCCCTGTGAGTTAATTAGATACCTTTATTTCCCCACTTTGCCAATGAGAATACTGATGATTCAAAAGGTAGAGAAACTGCCCAAGGTCACACAGCTTGTTACAGAACTGATATTTGTTGAAACTTTTGTTGGAACTCTCCCCAAGCCCTGCCATGTTAATAATTCACCCAGAGATTCTTTGAGATGAAAATCTCTGCCAAGGAACTGGAGAAAGTATGTGTGCATGCTATATGTATATGTTTCTTGATTTTCTCCAATCTGGTTTCATGCTTTTGTGTTATAAAGGAAATTGCAATAAAATAAAGGTCACTACCAAGAGGCTGAACTGAACAGGTGTGCCACTCCCATGTAAGCTGCTGTCCATAGCTGCAAAGTGAACTGGGAGCTCTCCTCTGAGTACGCTTCAGATATTAGACAGAGAGACTTGAGGAAGAAACTAAGATCTGGGTCTTGTAGGCTTTGGTGTTCCCAAAATGAACTGTCAAATTAAGGGCAATTCTTGCTCAGTTTGCCTTTTAGTTCTCACTTACAAGATGTAAAAAAACAGATGGAGTTGATGTTTGCTGAAGGACAAAACTTTAAGCACAAACTTGGTGTTTTAATGCACCCTCTCTGACCAATATGCTAAAAGGTATCCACCAGGCATGTATCCTCTGTTTGTTATTTATGGTCAGATTCTGAAAAATTAACACAGATGAAAAGACTTACCTTTTCTTTAAATACTGCTTCATCCCATTCCTGGAGGCTTAAAATGGAGTCATTCATCAACTTTTCTTTGTATATGTTTATCTTTTCTTTGGCAATTACATCAGCATTACTGGTCAAAAGAAAGCACTTGCTGCCTTTTGCTCTTCCTCTGCCTGTCAGAAAATACATATTTGATTTGCTGCCTTTGACTTAAGAATATAATACGATCTGAGAAACATGAATAAAAGGATAGAGGTATTTCTAAAATTCATTTTTGGTTCACTGAATCCTACTTTCTAAGGAAGCTGAGCTGCTGAAGTATGTACTCTTATGGAGGTGTGACCCTCACATTAAACATATGGATGATCCCTACCTACTTTAGACTTGCTCTACCTTAGACTCGGGTCTCCAGGAGTGCAGGGTGACTGGACATTATCAGAAGCAGTGTTTTGAGGAAAATCCATCCCGAACCCTTCTGTAAAGCAGTATGAGGCCTCTATGATGAATAAATAGATCCTCTCTCAAGAACTAAAGGGGGAAAATTCAACTTCCCCAAGTTGAATTCTTGATATTCTCACAAGCAGTGCGGACAACCAAAGCTATAGGCTGAGCCCCCAATCTTGGGGTTTGTTCATATGAAACTTAACCCCGCAAAGGATAGGTCAAGCCTACTTAAAATTAGGCCTAAGAGTCACCCCCAAGAGAACCTCTTTTGTTGCTCAGATGTGGACTCTCTCCAGCCAACACAACAAGCAAACTCACCACCTTCCGCCCTGTCTACGTGGGACATGACTCCCAGGGTGTGGACCTTCCTGGCAACATGGGACAGAAATCCTAGAATGAGCTGAGACTCAGCATCAAGGGATTGAGAAAACCCCTAGAATGAGCTGAAACTCAGTATCAAGGGATTGAGAAAACCCCAAGAATGAGCTGAGACTCGGCATCTAAGGATTGAGAAAACCTTCTCGACCAAAAGGGGGAGGAGAGAAATGAGAAAAAATAAAGTATCAATGGCTGAGAGATTTCAAACAGAGACGAGAGGTTATCCTGGAGGTTATTCTTACGCATTAAATAGATATCACCTTGTTATTCAAGATGTAATGGAGAGGCTGGAGGGAACTGCCTGAAAATGTAGAGCTGTGTTCCGGTAGCCATGTTTCCTGAAGATGACTGTATAATGATACAGCTTTCACAATGTGACTGTGTGATTGTGAAAACCTGTGTGTCTGATGCTCCTTTTATCGACCTTATCAACAGACGAGTAAAATGTATGGAATAAAAATAAATAATAGGGGGAACAAATGTCAAAATAAATTTAGTTTGAAATGCTAGTGATCAATGAAAGGGAGGGGTAAGGGGTATGGTATGTATAGTTTTTCTTCTGTTTTCTTTTTATTTCTTTTTCTGAACAGATGCAAATATTCCAAGAAATGATCATGATGATGAATATGCAGCTAGTGATGATATTGTGAATTACTGATAATATATATGTAGAATGGAATGATCAAAAGTTAAGAATGTTTGCGTTTGGTGTTTTTTGGTATTTTTTTAAAAAATTTAAAAATTAATAAAAAACAAAGAATCTTCTAGGCAAAAGAAAATGTGATATTTTCACAACCACCAGGTCACAGGTGGAAAATTATGAGTACCATAAGAAAAAAAGATATAAACATTTGGGCATGCAAAGAGATTATTTCTGGTTGGGGACATTAGCAACAGATCATATGGAGGCAGGAGAAGAGGTAAGACAAAAAGCACCAGCAGAGGTACAGAGGAAGATGTCCACAGACTTCTACAAGGAATAAATTATGAAGTAAGATTAGCTGGAGTGAACAATGAATAAAGGGGAAGAATGGAGAATAAGACTGGAAAGATAATTGGGTGCTAGATTTTAAAAATTCTTTAACATCAAGTAATTGGGGGAACCACTGGAATTCCTATATAATGAAGTGGCATACTCAGAGCTGTTTTTTCAGGGAAAGTAGTGCGGCAACTGTTACAGAAATTGGAAAAAGGGAAAGAAAAAGGAGGAGGAACTATTTAGGAGGCTGTCTGTTCTGGGAACTCCATGGAGCGTCTCTTTCGGAATACAAAGGGCCCACCAGCACCACAAGCACAACCATGAAAGGTCCAAGTGCTGACTGGCAAGGCTTCTACCCAAGCTGGAATTACTTTTGCATGTATATATCAGCCAATGTTGGGCAATTAAGCAGCATATAGTAGGAACAATAAGCAAAATAGGGTATATGCTAATGGACATAAACTGTGACCACCCAGGCCTGACCAAGTAAGCTACCTTTAGGGCCAGTGATACCAGAGTCATCCATGCCGTGGTCACACACGAACTACAGCTTGGTAAAGGAGAAAGACCAGAATGGCAGACACACAAACAAACCAGATAAAAATGGCAGTCATGTAGTAAGTGTATCCAAGTGTCTCTCACCTCTGGTTTGGATCATTTTGATGACGTTGCCCACATACTCATATAGGATGACTAGGTTACACTGAGCAATGTCAATGCCTTCATCAGCAACTGAGGTGACAATCAAAATCTTGTTATCGCCACTGGTTCTGAAAATGTCCAATATACTCTTCTGAGCTGGGAGGGTCATACCTGTGCCGGAGTCAGAAGGTATTGTTCAACTTAACGAAGAGGTATGTTTACCTTGATAAAAGTAACTATTAATTAAGGAATGCTTATATATATGTATATATGCCAAGTATTGTGGTAAGTGCTTTATAGTCATGATCTCACAACAACCAGGCAGTAGGGTCTATTTCACTCATTTTAGAGAGGACATTTGGGGTGACACTGAACAGCTTGGATTCTCTTGCAACATTGCCTGGATTCACATTTCAGCTCTGGCACTTACAAGTTGTGTGACTTCAGACATGTAATACCAAGAAAGACAATGATTCTTCTAAAAAATGCCAGTGGCTAAATAGTATCACCTTTATATTTGTAAGTGGTTTACAGGTGACAGAACATTTTCATATCTACTTAATTCACTGGAGCTTCACAAAGCACCTTTAGATAAATGGGGCAAATGCTATGATTCCCTTTTATAGGTGAAATTCCAATGATAAGCTAGTAGCAGCATCAGGTCTTGAACTTAAGTCTAGAACCCAAATAGTGTGCACTTATATTTTGGGGATCTGCCCTCACCATACTTCTGTTCCCTAAGAATTGTTCCCTGCCATACCCATAAGGTTGAAACTCTGGGTACCTTCAATTTTATTATGTTTCTCTATGGCAGAGGCAATGTTATGTGTTCATCACCTATTTCTTTCTCTGCTGGGCACACACCTAAATTATATTTCCCAGCCTCCCTTGTAGCTAGGTGGAGTCCCATGATTTAATTCTCACTAATATCATGCAAACCTGGCCCCTAAAAATCCTCATTCTTCATCAGCAGGTCAAATGAAGGTTTTGGAGGCCACAGGGAAGGCAGACACATACTATGGAAGTAGCTGGATCTCCAAATGTGGAGAGGTACATGGAGCAGAGCCCTCACCCCCACCTATCTGCAATGAACTGTGACAGAAGCAAGAAATAATTTCTACTGTGTTACACCCCTGAGATTTGGGGGTTGTCTATTAGAGCAATTAGACTATCCTAATTTATACAAATACTGTCCCTCTGGCTAGACTGAAATAAGTATTTGAACCAAAATGGGCCAATCAAATTCTCCCTTTTGGAATTATTTGGAAACAAGTATAGGGTAGTTCTAAGTGGAGATGCAGAAAGAGCAGCCTGGGGGAAACAACAAGGCAGAAGTGCTTGATCTGGAAAACTTTCTAGTCTCTGGTTTCATTTGCTCATGAAACACAAATGTACTTCCTGATCTTGGGTTCCAAGGGAACCAACCTCCCATTTGCTTGGACTAGTCAAAATGGATTTCTGATACTTGGGGAGAAGAAAGGATCTTGATTAAGATAGTCATCACTGCCTTCTAATATCCTAATGATCTTGCGACTAAATTTAAATTATCTGAATACAGAGTGAAGTTAGAATGTGATAATTTCCCAGTTGGTGTAATTATGGCAAACATCCAAAATGGTGGCTCAAAGAAAATGCATACTAAAATTCAAACTTTATGGGTCCTAAAGAGCCATCTATATTTATGTATTAGTTGTACCACCTTCTGATCTCCATCTTCACAGGGCAGACCCATCTCAGGCAGGAAGAAGAAGGTAATATCACCTTCCTTTACCTAGCTGACAGTGAGCTTTCAGAATTTGTAGAAAGATCTATGGATCTTTATAATTCAAAGTTATGAAAATTAAAATGCCACCAGTTTCGTTTAGAAAGTTGTTTAAAAAAATCCCTAAATATTATTTGATTTTATTTTAGAGTTTTCTTTATCCAGAGTCCTCTTTTTTAAAGATACATAGCTCCTATTCCTTTCAGATCCACATGGTCTCAGTAAAACCAAAACCAAACACACTGTAGACCACTGTATAAAACATGTATATATGACTAATAGCTAACATTTAATATTTATTGAGCACTCAACATATGCCAGGCATTTATCTAAACCTGTTTGGCAAATTCTTCTGTAAAGGGCCAGAGAGTAATTATTTTAGTATTCACAGGCCATATGGTTGCAATTCTTCACCTCTGCATTATAGCCAAAGACAATATGTAAACAAATGATACAGCTAAGTTCCACTAAAACTATCTTTATGGACACTGTAATTTGAATTTCATATGTCATGAAATATTCTCTTTTTGATTATTTTCAACCATTTAATAACCTAAAACAGACAACCAAATCAATAGGCTGAGCCCTACGAAACTTATTCCTGCAAAGGATAGGCTAAGCTTACTTATAATTATGCCTAAGAATCACCCCCACAGAACCTCTTTTGTTGCTCAGATATGGTCTCTCTCTCTAAGCCAACTTGGCAGGTGAACTCACTGCTTTTCCCCCACTATATGGGACATGACTCCCTGGGGTATAAATCTCCCTGGCAATGTGGGACAGAACTCATGGGATGAGCCAGGACCCAGAATCATTTCATTGAGAAAGAAGGGGAAAGAGAAAAATGCAACAAAACAAAGTTTCAGTGGCTGAGAGGCTTCAATCAGAGTCAAGAGGTTATCCTGGAGGTTATTCTTATGCATTATACAGATATCCCCTTTTTAGTTTATGGTGTACTGGAGTGGCTGGAGGGAAGCACCTGAAACTGTTGAGCTGTGTTCTAGCAGCCTTGATTCTTGAAGATGATTATATAACAATACAGTTTTTACAACATGACTGTGTGATTGTGAAAAAAAAAAAAAATCCTAAAAATCATTCTTAGCTCAAGTCATACAAAAACTGGTGGCGGGCCAGATTTTGTTACTGACATTATCCCTTTGAGGTACTATTAACATTTCCATTTTACAGATGAGGAAAGTGAGTACAAAGAGGGTACAAATTCAGTGGTCTCTACCTCAGAGTTAACAGAATTTATAAAATCTCCAATTTTTTCTCCTAGTCTCTTGCCAGTCCAAAGTATATTTTGTTAAGGCCAAAAAAATTCTTTTCCTCATCATCTTCCACTAGGCAATAAGCATTCCCAGGATAAACATCATACTTCATTAATTTCTAAATATTTATCCATTCATTCATCAACTAATCAAAACTTTATTTGGCAATTATGCTTAGCTAGATGGGAACACAACAGTCAAAAGGTCCATTTTTATCCACAAGGAAGTATACATATTGTGTGGAAAGAGAGAAACAGGAAACTGTAATGCAATGTGATAAACACTAAAACAGAGGCAGAACTGACCTCTATAGGAATCGGGAGGAGGGTCTTTGTGGGAGACCAGGGAGGCTGCTCACTGGGAGCACAATGCCTGGCACAGCATAAGCTTTAAATAAATATTGTAGTTGAATGAATGAATGAACAAATGAAAAAATAAGAAGATATTTTTGAGTAGCTATTTGTGGGGGAATGACGAAGTCTGAAAAGCAAGTTGAATCCATAGTGGAATGAGATTGCAGAGAACTTTTAATTCCAACCTCAATAATGTGGTATTTGGACTAAATTTAGTAGGTCACATTTTCAAGATCAGAATCCAATTTTTAATCCTTGAAGTTTAAAAATTGCGTAAGGAAAGTGCAAAAGTGATGACTAAGGACTAACAGAGTGGGAACGGGATAAAGGTGTTTGTTACAAACACTAACTAGGAGAGCAGAGAGAAGACCTGTCATAGCCAGTCACTAAGGGATGGGGTGCATGGATGTGAATGCCAGGATGACAGCGAGTCATGTAGGACCTGCTGGGTGATGAGAGAGACAGCTGCTCATTCTCTGATCAACCCAGAAAGACTTCAATTGTCTCGTTGGAATTTATTTTTAACTGTGAAATATATAATACACACAAAAGCTATATAACTACTGAATAAAGAGGAACGAAATAAAAACAGAACATTTTTATTTTACTTAATCTATTAATTGAAAATTTGAGCAAGAGTATTAAAAAAATAACTCTGGCTTTGTCTGCAGGCAAAGGAGAGGTGGCAATGTCAATGTGTACACAGAAAGAAACCAGTGTATTCTTCAGCATTTGAGTATTGTGATGGCTTTTTGTTGTGTCAGCTTTGCTAAGTGAACTACAATAGCCAGTTTTTCAATCAAACACTAATCTAGTTGCTATTGAAGTTATTTTGCAGATGTAATTAGGCCCTTAACTGCTGGCTTTAAATGAATCAAAAGGAGGTTCATCCTAGGTGGTTCCTAACTAATCTGGTGAGCCCTTCAAAAGAGCACTTAGGCCCTCCCTGAGTTTGGCTCACGTATGACCGCTCATGCCTATGGGGTTCCAGCCTGCTCACTGTCTTCACATCTTGACCACTTGCATTACAGACATCAAACTTGCTCTGCCAGTCCCCGTAATTACATAAGTCAATTCTTTGTAATCAATCTCTTTTTATGTCTATATCTACATAAGTATATAGCTATATCTTTCTCTGTCTCTATATTAGGTACAGAGATAGAGGTATACATTAGGCAAAGAAATGTAGAAATTAGATATACAGATATAGCTATTAGACATAGAGCTATGTCTTACTGGTCACGCCCCTGTGGTTGAACCCCAATGGACAGAAGCAGTAAAAAAGGATTCAAGTTTATTATATATATTCTTATATATACAGTATGCTAATGTAATTCATCATATAGAAATACCTGTTTCCTGACTTGTTCTGCCACGTCCAGTCAATATGCCAGGTTTCAAAAAGCTGAGTTTAGAATTTTCTTCAATCCATTTCTTCAAAGCCTGAAAATGAAAAGTCAGATTATCAATTAGACACTCTGTGTAAACTACCCGTATTAAGGGATTATTGAAAAAACATGCAAGAGTTTCCCTGTAACAATAAGGAATTGTGTCCAAGATCATTTACAAAAACAAAGAACTCTTTTATTGCATTTTATATATATTGACACAAAGTAATTTTAGAGTCTGTTGGTTTCCAGAAACATATTATTATGTTTTACAGTTTTGTTCGAGGGGGGAAACTGTTACTTAACAGGTGGGTTCTAAAAGTTCCTACATGATATAAATACTTGCAATCTCATCCACTTTAGCCAAATAAAAAACAAGCAAATAAATAAATAATAAAAGACAGCAGTTACTTCACCATGATTTATTAGCGTATATGTAAATATGTATGTATGAGAAAAAAAATACTACTACTTTCTAAATGCATAAATTCAACCTTTCCTACACACAGAATGAACATTTGAATATACTTAATTTTTGTTCCTGTCTTATTTATTCATCCTTCTACAAAGATGAAAGAGAAAATGGGGTGGGACATGGTGGCTCAGCAGGCAGACTTCTTGCCTGCCACCGGAGTCCTGGATTTGATTCCTGGTGCCTGCCCATGTGTGCTGGTTTCAAAAGAAGTATGCCCCCTAGAAAAGCCATGTTTTAGTCAAATTCCCATCTCATAGAGGTGGAGTGGTCCCTATTCAATACTGTATGTTTGAAACAGTGGTCAGATCATCTCCCTGGATGATGTGATTTAGTCAAGAGTGGTTGCTGAACTGGATTGGGTGGCGACATGTCTCCACCCATTTGGGTGGGTCTTTGGTTTGTTGGAGTCCTATAAAGGAGGAAACGTTTTGGAGAATGAGAGATTCAGAGAGAGCAGAATGACATAGCTGTGAGAAGCAATGACCTTTGTTGATGAGGAGGGAAGGTGCCTCCCAGGGAGCTTCATGAAACAAGAGGCCGGGAGAGGAGGCTGGCAGATGACCCAGTGTTCACCATGTGCCCTTCTAAATGAGAGAGAAACCCTGACCGTGTTCACCATGTGCCTTTCCAGATGAGAGAGCGATCCTGGCTGTGTTTGCCATGTTCCTTCTCACTTGAAAGAGAAACCCTGAACTTCGTCAGCCTTCTTGAACCAAGGTATCTTTCCCTGGATGCCTTAGATTGGACATTTCTATAGACTTGCTTTAACTGGGGCATTTTCTCAGCCTTAGAATTATAAACTAGCAACTTATTAAATTCTCCTTTTTAAAAGCCATTCTGTTTCTGGTATATTGCATTCCGGCACCTAGCAAACCAGAAGAGCATGCAAAAAAACAAAAAGATGAAAGAGAAAATAAACTCAAGAGCAAATATGTGATTTGATGACTGCCTGGCTCATTTTCAACCTGTTGGACAATTGAGGAATAACTGGTTGGGCAAACTGACTAACCAGCTCTAAATATTTGAATTATAAAACAAATAATAATTATAATTCTTCTCATTCTATCAGGTGAGAGAAGCAATAAATTAATTTAATAAAAGAAAAAATCAGGTATAGAAAAGAGCAATTTTACCAGA